>NC_135313.1:24841759-25466759 GCF_048772815.1 Callospermophilus lateralis | reverse complement strand
GCCTGCCAAAGTTGGTGTGTGTGTGTGTGTGTGTGTGTGTGTGTGTGTGTGTGGTGTGTGTGTTGGGAGTATATACTAAATGATTAGTCACTATGACACTAATCCTAAAACTGTAGGGGACAGGAAGTAGAGAATTAATATGTCTAGGTCTCTAATGACTTACCTTACAGAAAGAACAACCCAATGATAAGCCTTAATTCAACAGTTTAACTCAAGGTCAAGCTGATTTCATCATATTCCTATTTATTTCCTAAGTCCTGATTATCTGAAGCAAATCTCAGACATCATATTAATTTATCCTTTAACATTCCATTATTTATCTTTTAAAAATATAAGGACGGTTAAAAATATAACCATGTTGCTACTGCGATCTTTTTTTAAAATGATTATACCAATGTAGTCAAACAGCAATTGGTTATTCAAATTTCTTCAATTATTACAAAGATTTTTTTATAGTTTGTTTTTAAAATCCATGTTCCAATTAATTTGTCCTATAGCATTTCTTACAGAGTCTAAATTTTGCCTCTCAAGATATGTGTTAACACATTTTTCTCTCCCCTGAATTTTATGGAAATTGAGGGTTAGATTTGAATTGTTTCAACAATAGAATTTAGAGTATTTATGAGGAGTGGATGATGTCTGCTTCTTAGATAAGCTTCTCTAATTGTCCCTTTTTCTTAGCCAAGAATTTTATAGAAGCTGGTTCAAAGATTAATATGGCAAACTAATCAAATTCAGAATGCCTGTAGTCTTAAGAGGGAACCAGACATGGATATAATTAACTCTAATAAAAAGCAAAATACATTATGCTTTTAGAGTGTTACACAGTGCTTGCTTTTGTATCAGTATTAATAGAGTGATAAAGCTTCAGCTTCTTCATGACCATAAAGCTGGTGTGGAGGGGGCAGCCCTTGGGACAACTCCATCAAACACAAGAGCTCCGTGGAACACAGTGATAGATAATCTTGAAGATTCCTTCTAGCTCTAAACCTCAGAGCAAGGAGAAGTTGTATGCTACAGTTCACAATGTTTTTGCAAACGCATAGGCTTCCCTTACAGCTATCCTTGAGCAAAGCTAGGGAATATTAAGGAGGAAAAGATAGACCATGGCATTCTAGCTAAATTGAAATATTTCTGGCGTGTCAACAACTCTACAAGTGGACTTAGAATAGGCAAGATATAGACATGCTTCAGTTCCTCTTTGAAGCAACACAAAACACCTACCAGTGACAAGAGAAAAAGTGACAAGTAACAGAAGCGAAATTTCAAATCTGGGCAACATAGTTTCATTAAATATACTGTGCATTTATTTAATATGCTTGTGTCATTTTTCTTTGGATTTTTTCTTTTGTGTGTGTGTGTTTTGTATTTAACATTGTGCTAAGATTCATGCCACTGTTTCTTCAGGCACAGACAGCACATATTGTCCTGGAAGATGGAACTAAGATGAAAGGTTACTCCTTTGGCCATCCATCCTCGGTTGCTGGTGAAGTGGTTTTTAATACTGGCCTGGGAGGGTGAGTGATGCTTCATTTCAAGGCTTTATCCTTCCACTATGTAGAGAAATAACTGGGCAATCTTCCTCCTAGTGGTAAATTGAAATCCCTGCACCAACAGGCTATAGATTGCCCTGTAGTTGCACAGTGTCTTCCCCTTAGCCTACTGCAGCCATCCCTGAAAGGAGGGGCAGACACATACCTCTTCTACTCTAAATGTAAGAGCACATGCACACTCTGGTGGCACCTGGGTGAGGGGTAGGGGGCAGAGAAGAAAATTAATTCTAAGAACATGTTGTGAGGACATGGGTTATGTGAAATTACCATATGCTTCTGGAAGGGAAGGTATGGATCTGATGAAGGTGAAGATTGGACCAGAGAATAGCACACTCCAGTGCCATTCCATTAGTGAAAACTCAACCTTGCATGTGTAAAAGGAAATACGACAGTTCTTGGGGTATTTTTATCATTTTGCACTTTAATAAGAAAGACAAACTGACAGACACACTTATTGCTTTAAAAATAATCAGTGAGAGAGAGAGTAGGTGCACAGCTCTAATATTTTAAATAATTAACAGTTCTTAATTATTTAACGAAGTAAGAGCTGTTAAGTGATATATAGCAATGAAGATAAGATTGGCTACAGAAATCATGTGGCTGGGCTTATCTAGTTAAAAATGCTTATTTAGGAAGCTGAAGTTCTTGAAGTTCTTGTCTCAGTTCTAATGATAACTGATTATGTGGTAGTGAGAACATTGCTTAATTATTCTGAATTCTGTTTTCCCTATTTAAATAGTAAGGGGGCTGGATTAGATGGTAATTTATAGCCAGGGATTTAAACATTATGAGTCTTAAAAAAAAAGCATTACTACACTATTTCAAAAGGTTTCCATTAGAAAATTCAACCAAATGACCTTCTATGAAACATTTGATTAATTTTTTTAAGGGAAGTTCAAGTTAGCCTCATAAAGACATGGGGGCATTTGGTTAACTGAAGATATTGATTGACCCAACAGCCATCATGTTATTAATGTACATTTTTTTTTAAAAAAACTCTTGCCTCTCTGTGTGAAATGAAGAATATTAGATGTTTTTTTAAAAATACTTCCACTGGTGAGAACATTAAATTACAGTGTATGAAACCTGTTTGCAAAGTTTTGCTTCACCAGGCAATTATTTAAGCTTTTCGACAGCACTAATTACTAGCTGTGTTAATATACCTGCCAACAAACAACTGTTTAATATAGATCAGAATGATGGAGGGCACTAGAGTTTTCTTCTTGGTGATAGATTACGGGTAATAAATCTTGTCACATCACAAAAGTCAAACAGGACCTGATGGATTAATTTGTTTCCAACACTGCAGTTCTCTGGAACAAGCCATATTTATTCATTTACTAGAGAATACTGTAAGTGTATATTTAAAGAGAATGGTCAGTTAGTTCTTTTATAGAAAGACAGAAAGGGAAGTAAAAGTCAAATTCATTAAACATTTTTTTGTGATGTAGAAAAATGCATTCATTTATCAGATTAGTCCACGGATCCTATTTTCCTTTGAGAAATGCAGCTTTCATTCTTGACATGGCCCACTCAGTAATGTGGTTGATAATTAAAGGGGTTATTTTGTTTTTCATCTTCAAGAAATACATTTATATTGTGTGTAAGCCTTGGCTAAAAAGTATCAGTTCCTGACAGGTGAGAGGCATTCAAAAAATTAGCAGATGGTGGCTAATACCACAACATTTGAGTCACCCTAGGGATCACGGAGCTGAAAGACAGAGGGTTCTGTTGACAAAGTTAGCTCTGGTAGGAGTTAGTCTGAATGGGATTGAAGAATTTATGTTGACTACTGCCTGGGCGGAATTTTATTAGTTTCAAGGTTGTCGATTCTGTGCCCCTCAGCACGTAAATTCACTTTCAGTAGAAATCCACAAGAAAGATTTGTCTTAACTCAGTCTTCAGAAAGAGAAAATGTAACAGGGTAGAGAAGAAACTCAATTGCAATATTGTTGTTGAAGGGAAGGATGTTTCTATTCATGATGCTTCTTATAGATAACATATCAGGAATATATCTGTATATTCTTAGCCCCCAACTTTAAAATATAAGCTTCCTGCATCCCTAATTCTAAATCAGTACTTTAAAATAGTTGCATGGAATATTTTAATTCAGAGGTCAGAAATGCTTTAGGTTAGGTTTTGTGAGATTGAATATTTTTCCTAAGTTGATAAAACTGCTATCTTTGTATATTTCTTTCTAAAACTAAAATATTTTAAAAATTCAATGTTATTGAGTTCTTCTTTCATGTAAATTAACTTTTTTTTTTTTTTTTTGGCGTGGTACTGGGAATCAAACCCAGGGCCTTGTGCATGTGAGGCAAGCACTCTACCAATTGAGCTATATCCCCAGCACCTATTAACTCATTTTTAATGTTTACTGAGTTTTAATAAACACACACACTCATGCAACTTTCACTAACATGATTGGGACACTCTTTGCTATCCCAAAAGATATTCATATATTTTTTTCAATTTTTGGCAGTTCATATCTTGGTGAAACTGGCAGTCCTCAACAGTAAATATCAATTTGGACTTACTGATGTCTGGTAGGCTATGGAAATCTTCAGATTATTTGCAAACTTTAAACAGGGCAGCGATAGTTTTAAAATAAAAATGTTATAAATGATTTTAAACAAGAATTCAAACACTTTAAAAACTTTATGGAATAAAATTATATGAGAATATGTGGTAGTACTTAACAGATTTTCTTTTCATATTAATTGTACCATATACTAATTTGATATTACCACAAAATTTCCCCAGGTTTGCTAAATTATTGAGATAGGCTGTAGAATTTTAATCTCCCATTCTTCAATTTTTTAAAGATTAACTAATTCAGAGTATGTACGTAAATTGTAATTTTGGTAGATATACACATTTTTGTTGTTGTTGATAATGTTTTTGCATGTTTACCCAGGTATCCTGAAGCCCTAACAGACCCTGCCTACAAGGGACAGATTCTAACAATGGCCAACCCTATTATTGGAAATGGTGGAGCCCCAGATACTACGGCACGGGATGAACTGGGACTTAGCAAATATTTGGAGTCTGATGGAATCAAGGTAGTATTACTGATGACTACTTAAACAGTCTCAATGTGCAGCAGTGAAGAATCTAGGATGGGCAGTTTCTCCCTCAACATTACACAAAATAAATTCATGTACTCAACCTTATTCCTAAATAAATGAGAATAATCTTTAATGACACTATTTTGAGTTTTATTTTTCAGGCCACTTTAGATTTTAATGCCTTGGAAAAACAGCTTAATCTGAGAAAATGTTGTTAAAAGTCCAAATAACAACTATGCTATATGAATTGATGAAGAATTGTCTTTTAAAAGGACTCTGATAACCAGTGCTCTATTACCTATTTTATTTTTCATCTAATTTTATTCCTTTGAGGGATGAATAATATATGACAGTTTAAAAGTAAGTGCATTAGTAACTTCTAGTGAAGGAATTTGGGGTAATATCTTAGGAATATGGGTTATATAAACAATTCAAAAAATTTACTTTCCAAATTTACCACTTTTTCACCACTCTATTTTGGAATGATTTGGATTTATCATTTAGTTTAGCTCATTTATCACAATTTCCCCAAATGTCACAGTCTCCTTTATATGTAGATTAAGAAATTATTTTATTTTTCATGTGCATTAAACAGGTAAAAATGAATTAGATTATTGATGAGTCTAACAGGAAAAGAATACAGTGTACTAGCTGAGTTTCTGGATTTGGCAAGCAAAGTAAATCGTCTCTCCTGCATGATAATTAAGGAAACAATTATATATTTAAAAATCAAAGTGTAGAGAACCCTTTTTGCTCTATGTCTATAACATTTTAAGTCATTTGGTGGAGAGAGTAAAGCTTTTCTTTAAACTTGTAAAGTGATCCTCAAGAAGAATCACAAGAGTTGGATAAAGTTCTGTAGTCAACATTTTAAAAGGATTTCTGTCTTTTTAGGTTGCTGGTTTGCTGGTGCTGAATTATAGTAATGAGTACAATCACTGGCTAGCTACCAAGAGTCTAGGGCAATGGCTACAGGAAGAAAAGGTGAGAAAGCTGCTGGGGTGCCCAGAATCACCTCTGGGTTTCTAGTGAATATAAGGAAAGTTGGGAAGGTGTATGCAGATCTGAAGGGGCCAAATATATGAGGGAGTTTGTAAAGTCTGGGATCTTTTTATTTCAGAGAGTGATTCCTTTTCTTTACTACAAACAGGTTAAACTGGACTCTTCCTCCTCCTGTCCGAGGACCACTTTTTTCAGTTTATCCACTAGGTGGCGCCCATGAATGCCTGGTAGCATTTCTCATTAGGGAAAGGGATGGGGAAATTTTTGAATTTTCTATACTGTTGAGCAATCTAAGTTCTTCCCACCCTTTTATCTAGGATCTAGTCACGAACTTGTTTCATGGGTTCTCATACCAGCTCTATGGATTAACTGGCTGTGCAGGTCATGTAATCATTCCATACAATACTTTTATCACCTTTAATTCTTGTGTATATAAACTAAGATTCTCATCAAGTATCTTTGGGTTTTAAACAATATGACATACAACTGGATATAATCTCATTTGAGTAATATAGGAAAAATATAATAAAACGTTACATTATACTTTCTATACCTTAAATATTAATTTCTAATCGAATAGGAGGATTTACTCTGTTTGAAGTTGGAAGTACTTCACATTCATTAGAGGACTTAACTATATTTAGCTTCACCTCTTGTGTTATAATTCCTGTTTTTTGTTGAACTGCTGCTGGGCCTGTCATTGATAGAGTATTATTCCCAGAAAACTCTGCCTCTCCAATAAGTGTCTAAATACTGGTGCTAAATGCTGCCTCTTTCTGACAAACTAAAAACCTCAATCTCTGAGATCTTATTCCTTTTTAAAAGGGAGAAGACATCTGTATGATATTGTGGGCTACTGCTGTTTTCTTCTCAACTCTTTTCTGAATTTATCTTCATTTTTTAGACAGCTAATTTCTATAATGGTAATTTTGGATATTCTCTTTTAGTGTTTGTGTTATTCAGCACAACTGATTTTATAACATCTCCATATCAGAACTAATATTTTTAGCATAAATCTAACCCACAGTTTGTTAGTATTTAAGAAATGTGCTTTTAATCTTCTGTGATCACAGATACATAAAGTAGACAAGGTTCTAAGATAATAATCAGTTCACCCCTTCTATTATCAGAGGAGGATGAGCATTTTGTTTAAGCATCTCTTAGATAATTGGTAGAAGAAAACAAATTGGAATTTATGGAAAGATATTCAGTGGGAATATGTTTATACTTATAAGGATTAAAGATGATGAAACTATTGTATGGGATGATTACACAATCTGCACAGGTCATAATTCCCAATCCATTGCTTTTTCATTATATATATTACATCTGTCTCTATCCAACCTAGCCGAAGAAACTAAAACCAATGGAAGCATTGCCTGAATGGGGCATATGTTAGTGCAGCATGGCTACTAAACAGAGTCCTTCAGAAAAATGTATTGAGAACTTACTGTGAGCCAGGAATGTTTGGCTCAAATCAAAGATTTGCATATTATTGCCTATGAAGTTCACTGATTCTGTTATCTTAAAATACATATTTTTGAATATATTTGTACATACAAAATATATATATGTATATTAAACTTTATTTATGTGTATGTACTCAAATATATCCAATTTAAAAAAATAAATAAGTATATGTGTGTATATATACATGCATATATATGATGAAAATATTGTATGAGGGATATATATACTTACATATACATATATGTGTGTGTGTGTGTGTGTGTGTGTGTGTGTGTGTATCCACATATAAAACATCCTAGGTTAAAGGTAACAAAACTGTAGCAGAAGATTGATGTTCAGAATTTCTCATTTCTTACTCTGAGGAAGGGCCCGGAAAGTAAGAGTCCCATGCCCAAATGGAGCAGCAATTTACCGTATTCTGACAACATGGTCACCCTGGGTCAAAGAAAAGAAGGAGTGGGGAAATTATTTACTGCTCAGGAAGATAGATGAGGCTAAGTTTGTAACTTGAAAACAATATGCTGAATCTAATTTCCTCCAATTTCACTGTCACTATGATTTTTTTTTATAGGTTCCTGCAATTTATGGAGTGGATACAAGAATGCTGACTAAAATAATTCGGGATAAGGTATGATCATCATCTTTAACCAAATCTATGTTTCTTCACATACTTTCCTCCCAGTGTCTGAGACACCTATTAATGTGGAAAGGAACAGATCTGGCCAGCTTCCACTATTTGAGTCTCTGTTATTTTGCTTTCCTATTTTAAATGTAATTTTCAAGGCTGAAAATTAATTGGCATTTTTGTAACTGGTTGGATTTGGGATTAATTCACCTGGCAGGAGTTTATGGGGTTACCACTATGTGTTGTTTACACTAAAGCCAAGGCATTTGTAATTCAGCTCACGTGACAGGACTTTGGTAAAGCAAGTGGAGAATGGAACTAAGGCCATGATAATTTTGCCTAAACTTAGTACCTACAAACTGGAGAATACAAATCAGAAAATATGTGGCATTGGTGCTGATCTTTATTTAGTTCCCTTTGAAGAATTATCTGTGAAATTAGTGAGTAGTATTTCATGGGTATGCCAAAGAAACCCTGCATGGATTACCTTAATTATGTAGCCTTTCTTGAGACTATATTGTTGATCAAGTGGTAAAAGGAAAGGTTGGCTTTTGCTTTCTTGTCTGATTGCAGTGACACCAAGATCTGAGAAGGTCTCATTGCCATCTGCTTGCTTCTTCTTGCTGTAAGAGATTGATCCTACATGAATCCTTCATATTCCAAACCAGAGAAAAATATTCCCTCATTAATGTTGACTAGATTCCCTAAATGCAACCAAAATTTTCTTATTGAATGTTATTTAAAAACAACACAATTTAAGAGTAAATGTGTGAAACAGATTCTTCAAGAAAATTTTTGTGGATCCTTTGTAAGAATATATGGCTAGTTGGTCCTCTGTATCCATGGGTTATACATCTATGGATTCAGCCAATTGGGAAAAAATGTTTGCACTGAACCTGAACATATTTTTTTCAAGTTTTTCCTAAGTAATTCAATATAACATCTACTTGCATAGCACTAGGTATTATACATAATTTAAAAATGATTTAAAGTATATTGGAGGATGTTCATAGATCACACACAGAATCCACTGGGTCTTGGAACCAATCTGTTGCACATACTAAAATTCAACTGCATATTGACACAGGCTATCCACAAGCAGAAAGAAAAAACAGGTTTGAAAATAAGAACATGGCTACATTTCCATGACCAGAAGGAAGACAGTGAGAGTTTATGCAGTCATTCTATTTTAGTTCTGATTTTATTACCTCCACCATGTTTTTTTCTGGGAATAGACACCAGTGAAATTACATATTCCAGGTAAATTCTCATGTTTTCTTAGCATATAGTAAACAATGATGAGGCTTCTAGGATGAAAAGGGAATAAAATTGGGGAATTCAATTCAGGCTGCAGAATTGGCAGGTTGAATAGAATATAGTTAACCCTATTGATTGGGTAAAACTCTTTAGAAGATCACTTTGTGTCTCTTGTGTGATGTGTGAGGTTAAGACAAACTTTTATTTCACCACAGGCAGTTTGTTTTTTTAAATTTTGACTGAAAAGACTAGCACAGGTCAAATAGTAGTATTGCCTGTTTATGAGTAACAGTGGATCACAATTAAAATATATATTAAAATATATATATTAATCTCAAGTTGGAAAGTAAGATCATATTTCATCAACATCCTTTTTGAAAAAGGAGAAAATGAAATTTCAAAATTAGGGATTCATAGACATAATCAAGGGATTATGGAACTTGGTTTCCCAAGTAAGTACTGATCACCATGACCTTTAGCAATCCAGTGTGGAGATGAAAGATGGTGTTTGGTTCGTTTTCCCAGATGTCAAGGCTGGTTTTAAATAGAGCACTAAAATAACCATCATGCCTGCATAGTGAGCTACCATTTTCTACCCTTACTAACCAAATGACTTCTCCAAGGAATAATTTTAAAAGGGAAAGAAAGGATCTATTTCTTTTTAAAAGAAAAACCATTATAACTAAATATAGAATGCTATTTTCCTAAGTGGTTCCAAGTAGACTTTCTAACAAATAAATAAGTCTTAAGATACAGCTGATAAAAAGAGGGAAATGGAGCTATGTTTAATCAGCAAAGCTGATTAGTGAAAACTTAAAAGAGAATTAAATACTCTTTAAAGTTCAGGCTCTTAGAGACACCTGGACATGAAAAAGTAGTGAATAATTTTATTGCAACTTCTAGAAGTCTATGATTTATGTTGCATTTCCCTATGTTTGGTTATCAAAATATATAGCAATTCTTTTAAATATTCTGTAGTTTTCAGATGACTTATTTTCTTTTAATAGATCATTTTGTCCCTTCCTAGAAAATGTCTCTAAGTCATATGCACTAAGGAATTCAGGCACACTAAGTACTTCAATCTATATCAGCCTGGAATCTGAACATCCAAATTTTGATTCCCTTTGACTCTGCTCAATCTGGGAAATGATCTGAGCCCTAAAAGAACTAATTGAATTTGCCAGAGTATTTCTCAAAATATTTGTGACGATTGCTTCATTTTCCCATTTGAGAAGATGAAGATCTTCTGATGATGGCTACAAGTAGTTATAAAGACATCTAAATCTTGGAGCAGATGTTCAAAGTCCCTGTGAGTTTATCCTGTCAGCACCTTCCTGATTGCTTCCTTTTAACTGTCTAATGTTTTTAATTTGATAGGGTACCATGCTTGGGAAAATTGAATTTGAAGGTCAGCCTGTGGATTTTGTGGATCCAAATAAGCAGAATTTGATTGCTGAGGTTTCAACCAAGGTGAGAGATTTTCCCTTTGAATTTTGTAATTTTGGTTCATTCACTTTAGACCTACATTCTTCTGTAGTATCAAAATCTTCATTGAGGCAGAAGTCATCTTCCGGAAGTGCAAGAGTTGAGGGTTTAAGAGATACCTCAGTAGCTAAAATACATATTACAAAATCAGTGCATTTAAAATTAATAAGTTTTACCTACAGGATTCATAGAAACATTCATGCCATGATTTAGAGACTGACAACATTTATTTTAACTTCCTTCTCCCCCTTTTCTTGTTTCTCAGGTTAAGCCTTTAACAGCATCAAATAAAGGTGAATTACCAAAGATAGTCATAGCAATGATAAGGAATCAGAGCTAGTAACCTGTCAGAGATCCCAGAGGACTTTATAGAAATCAGACACAATAATCAGAGTCTGGGGTCATTTTGTACAAGGGAAATATTTCTTCACATTGAAGATTTATTGGATTATAGCTGAGTTAAAAAATTAATGCTCACAATGATGACTGTGCCATCCCAAATTGAAATATGCTTAGTGTATGTATAGAAACACATTTTAGAAAGTTGTCTTTTGGTTTTGGTTGAGTATCTACAGATGCAAGTATGAGTGAATCCCAGGAGCTACCTACTGTCTCTGTCCCTGGGGAACATAAGAGTCTGATGGGAAAAGGGAACAACCAAATCATGACACATAGATCCAGTTGTAAATATGGTCCTTGGATTGTGCACAAGATGCCATAAGGGCATGTGTGGAGCAGCACTGAAAGTGTGCAGGTGCATCAGAGAGGACTCTGCAGAGATGTCAGGCTTTGTAGGAGATACAGAGAGCTGATGGACATAGGTAGATGGAGAACCAAGAAAAAGAACAGTGTTTAGGGCAGAAAGAATGGGCCCTGAGAGGTAGAGAGGGATGAAGCATTGGGCATGTTTGAACAGATAGTGTAGTTTGATATGGTTGAACCAAAGGGTTTGTGCATGTCAGTTCACAAGTTTGCCAAAGATGAGTGGGAATGCAGTGGGGCCAGATCTGGAGGGTTTCATATCATTGGCTGACTCGCATTACTGGAAACCATGGGGGAATTCATTCAGCATAATGTTGGAGCAAAGCATAAATGGACAAGGGAACAAGTAATTAGATTAGTGTGGCATTTTCCAAATGTGAAGAACACAGGCCTAGGCAAGTTTGCCTTAAAAAAATTCTGTGGTCAAACAAGTTTGGAAAGTACTACATGATAGATCTATCTCTCCCAGAGGAATGTGTCAGGTAAATTCACATATTCAAGTGTTTTGATGTCTTACATAACTTCTGTCACTGTATGTGGAAAGTGTATGTATATAGTTGTCCCCCTTTATATCTGCAAACTCTATATCTGTAGATTTAACCAACTGTGGATTGAAAATACTAAGAAAAAATTGTGTCTGTACTGAAAACATACAGACTATTTTTCTTGTCATTATTACCTATAATATAGTCCAATAGCGTATTTAAGTAATTTAGAAAAGATTTAAAGTATAATGGATGATGTATGTAGCCTGTATGCAAATACTATATATTTTATGTGAGGGACTTGAATGTCTGCAGATTTTGGTACATGAGGGGGGTTCTCATATTATCCTCATGCTAATGTTAGCAAGTTTATGTAGAGATCAACAAAATATGAGCATATCTGCATGTTTATATTTAATCAAGGGAAAGATTGTGGAGAAAGTTGTTCCTGTTTCTTAATGCCAGTGAAATTAAATAATTTCATTATAGCTATGATAAAACACCCATTTGATTCAGATTACATAAGTTTTCTGAGTTTCGTTTGATTATATGAGCCTTGGAAGTGTTGATAACTTAATTCATTGTCTTGTAATTGCAATTTGGTATAGCTACAACTAGATGGTAATATTGCTTTATTTTATAACAGAAGGCTAAGGTTAAGAATAAATCTGTACTTTTTCAAATTATCTTATGAGAGAGATTACCTGTAGCATGGATGACTTCAGAAGTAATTCCCAAGATCATGGAAGGACTAGGGTATATATATATATATATATATATATATATATATATATATATATATTCCTCCAGAGTAGTTAGCAAGAGAAAAAAATATAATGACAAACTTTTCTTATATTTTCTCCTCAAGTACAGTCTAATAAGGATTATGATTTCACATTCCACATAAACTTTGCGGGGAGAGAGACATTTCAGCTAAAGTGAAATGCTCTTTCAAATATTCAGATTGTACCTTTCATGTAAAACCTTTGGCAAACTCTGAACTCATCCTAAATTCAGAATGTGCTGGCTAACTCTCAAAGCTGGAACCAGTCTGGCCCACTCAGTCCTCCAGGCTTCCCTCTCTCCATTTCTTTTCTTTTCCCTTTTATGAGTTTGGAGAACTGTTTCTTGGATAAATGCCTCTGAAAATCGATCTGCCTCCAAGCAGTGTTTAAGACATAGGTAATGATTATGATATGCTCTGGGATCCTTTTATGAAATCTACCATTTAAATGCAAATGATTCTGCAGCAACCTAAAAGGACCAGTGGTCTACATGAGTTTAGTAATTCCTGTGGCTCTCATACAGATTTTAACCATCTGGCTTCACTGTACAAGCCCAATGAATAGCGATTCAGCTCTACTCCATTTGATCTGTATTGCAAGTTAGGATCAAGTGGTATTTAAAACATGATTTATCTATCACCTTATCTGTTTAGTGCTGAATCAGACAATGATATTTGAAAATTCCAGTGCTAATGGGGCAAAGCAAGGGAAAGATGGTTTTAACTATGGAAGCGTTGATTTCTCAGGGAGTTTTATTATTACTCTAATCAACAGGTTACATAAAATAGCAGAGTACTTTATTTTCTCATAAAAAGATATAGTCTATAGCACTTGCTGTGCCTTTCTTACAAACTGATTACCTTCTAGTCACTCTCTAGTAGTTAGCAATCAGTTATAATCTCAGTGCACAGAGACTTCAGTTGTGTTTGACTAATACTCATAGCTGGGATTTCCTCTTACATTCTGGTTTTTACAATGGCAGGATGTCAAGGTGTATGGCAAAGGAAACCCCACAAAAGTGGTAGCTGTAGACTGTGGGATCAAAAACAATGTCATCCGCCTGCTAGTGAAGGTAAGTAATGTACCCCATCTCCAGGGTGAGGGTAGGTAATGTTGGTTGTCAGTGTTCAGCTGATTTCCCGTGTTTCAGAGAAAGCTTGAGTATTTTCTCAGAATGCCAGGGATCAACACTCTTCTTGATGCCTTTGATCTATAAAATAGCACATTTATCCCTTTTCAAATTAAAGATATAGATTGCTATGTTAAAAAAAAAAACTCTCCAGGGCCACTAAAATTCAAAAAAGAATGATGACTCTTTTTTATCATTTATTGACTGACATTCTGACACATGCCACATTCATGTTCATTGAAGTTTAGAGATGACTAGAAAGCTAAATTTAGTCTGATATCTCCCCTATTGGCCTACATTTATTATGCACCATATATTTGCAGGAATTATGCTCTGATATAGTACAAACTTTCAAAGTGCTTTATATTAACTCTTATGTAACCAATTAAAATTAAACTTTGAAAATCCTTAAGAAGAATTTAATTTTTGTAAAAATGTTCCTTAAATATTATTTTTTGATATTTCTCCTGATCACTTCTCCTTTCCCAATCTCTCTGTCTTTCCATGCCTCTCTAAGAATCATAGTCTCTCTGTCTTTATCTCTCACACACATGCACACACTCATATACCAAATTAGCATGAATACTGGAGATCCTTCAGTGCACCTATGAAGTTAGAGAATATCAGAAATATCCAAATCATGATTTCAGGTTGTTGTCAGTTTCATTAACAAAATTTGCATGGATTTCTCAGTAGCAGATGCTGTGAGTGACCTATCCATATTCCACTCTCATTTTCCCATTTTAATTCATGTCACCTATTTTCTAATTGCAAGCTTCTTACATCTCTTTGGTGGGTTCAAGATTTCTGGCAGTCAAGAAATTTCTGCATAAGAAATTTCCCTGGAGCATCCCACAATCTATGAGCAGAGAATCAGTATATGGCTCCTTTGCCCCATGGCTCTCAGAGTTCCCCAAAGAGCTTGAGTTTCAATTGTCCATGGTGATAATATATACCTAATTGGGGTGTCCCATGGGTTAGTTACTCTCTATTCTATTGATATTTATTTTTAAATCCTTCCAAATAAGCTTATTTCTCTCAAAGACTCTCAGGAAATGCTTAGGGAAACCCTCAAACATACCTTTCTATATATTATTACAACAAAAAGTTCTATTTTTCCCCTCAGAATATAAATATCATAGATAACATGAGAAAACCCTCAGAAAGTAAGTTGATTAAAGTTTTGTCACCCAGGCCTAGTACAGGGGTGCAAGTGTGTAATCCCAACAACTCGGAAGGGAAGATTGCAAGTTTGAGGCCCAAGGTAACTTAGCACGACCCTATCTTAAAAAAAAAAAAAGTCACACACAAAAAAAGGCATAAATGAAAAAGGGAAGAGAGATGGAGCAACTAAAATTCTGCCAAAAATGGTTTTACCTTTGTTTGCAACTCTAGCTGGTAAAGGTACCTGTGCTCCTGGGAGTCCAATCATGGAGACTTCATACCCTAAAATGAAGAACTGGAAAGTGCATTATCTATCTTTTCAGAGTCAAAACCTCAAAAGTGTTTTCTCCCTTTTTGTATTGACCATTGCTTCCATTTATTCCACATAAAACACACTGAGTCACACAAAGAACTTTCTGTTCAGCCGTATTTGTTTAAATTATATACTACGTTTTCCTTCCCTTTAAGGAGTGGCTAGTCAAAAGAAGATCCAGCAGGATTAGAGTTTGGCAATGGAAATGTAATTAAATTCATCACTCTTATGTTTCTTTTCCAGCGAGGAGCTGAAGTGCATTTAGTTCCCTGGAATCATGATTTCACCCAGATGGAGTATGATGGACTTCTGATTGCTGGAGGACCTGGGAACCCAGCTCTTGCACAGCCACTAATTCAGAACGTCAAAAAGGTGCAGTGAACTTGGGCGGTGGTGAATATTAGTGTGTGAGGCGAGGGTCTTCTAATTTGAACTTATTCAGTTATGTTTTAATACTTGTATTTGGGACCTCTCAGGCAATATCAATGTAGACATTATACAGGCAAACCATGAGGAGAGAATACCAGAGGAAACACGGCTTTTCTTCAGGGAGAATAACCTTGGGCTTTTGTCCTGCAGTTGAAAGAGCTGGAATCCAATCTTCACATGTATTATTCCTTATGATTGTAAAATGACAACTCATGTTCCTTACAATGACCATGGGGCCTATAAGACCTTCAAGTTGCTAAAGAAATATTAAATTAGATTTAGTTGGGTCTGAATGTCAAGTATGTCTTATTGAATTCTAATGCTACCAATTTGTCAATCATGTCCTTCTTTATATTCTATCTTTTTAATTTAGTTACTATTTCCTTGTTAAGAGAGAAACTACCTTATTAAGAGAGGAAAAAAAAAAGGGTGCTTCATTTTTATTCTTTCAGTGACAGCATTCTTTTGGAACCTGTGCTACTACTGTGCTAATAAAAATTCTTCCTGGTTTAGATTTTGGAAAGCGATCGCAAGGAGCCAATGTTTGGCATCAGTACAGGAAATTTAATAACAGGACTGGCTGCTGGGGCCAAATCCTACAAGATGTCTATGGCCAACAGGTAAGGCTGTCTTATTTTGGTTTTGGCCAAATCAGTTCTGAAATACTAACTGTAACCAAACATAAAAAACTTAGAGAACTCACCTGCCTTTTCTTTAGAATCAATAGACAACCACCCTATTCCACAGTTCACAGTCACCAGATTACATGGTACCATTTCTATTGCATTTCTGAAAGGCAGCCTTCTCTAACGATAACTTTGCTGTAGTTTAAAGTCATTTTCCTTCTCTTGGCATAGATTGAGGTTGTAATATTCAATCAAATGGTATTCCGAGGGAAATTGTTCTGATTTTAAGCTTGATTTCAAATCACTGATCATACTTTATGAAGCTAGTATGACTTAATAACCGAGAAATCTTCAGAATGTCTTGGTTTCACTTTTTGCCTCAAATGATGCTAATTTATTCAATGCCAGGTGCTCCCCAACAGCCCACCCTCCACAGGAAGTATAATTCAAAATGATTCAGGTCTGATCAGTCACCTATCTCAGTATCTCTCAAGAACTCTCCTTGGGCTTTAAAATTACTTAAAATCAGTTGCTTCTATTTTTCTGTTTCTGTTCAGGTAATGAGCAACTCTTTTGGTTATGAGAGCTTTTCTAAAACCGATTATAGAAGCTTAATAGACCTGATATTTAACACACAACAAAGCTTACCGAATTGATTTTTGTCGCTAAAATTATTGGGATTAACAATCTGTGACTTTTCTCACAAAGTGATTTTCACTAAGCAATTGAAACTTTTGAATTGTAAAAGGTTTTTCTTTTTCACAACTAATGCATTTGCATTCTCTTTTCTTTTCCTTGTCCCTATTCCTTCTCTCCTTTTCTCTCCAGAGGGCAGAATCAGCCTGTTTTGAATATCACAAATAAGCAGGCTTTCATCACTGCTCAGAATCATGGCTACGCTCTGGACAACGCCCTCCCGGCTGGCTGGAAGCCACTTTTTGTGAATATCAATGATCAAACAAATGAGGTAGGTGCTCTCAATAAGCCTGTTCAGTGGGTGATGTGAAATTCAGGTGTTAATCCTGTGGTACACGCTCCTTTTCCCTATTTTCCTATTTTTGGTGTGTGAAAGAACTCTTCTAGACTATTCCCAGAACCGTCTCCTTTTTGAAAGTTATTTCTCTTTTATTTTCTCATCAGTTGACTCTCAAGATCCAGTACATGTGTTCTTACTCAACAGCATCTTACACACTCATAGTTTGTGGGCAGTTGGTCCAAATCTGTTTGGGACCAGTCCAGGCTAGTCTCGGGCACTTCTGTAGCACTGCAGTAGCCTTGAGAAGACCCTTGGAGAAACAGTTTAGAAGCTGCTGATAATATGAGAATTTGGGTATATTTTGAACAGAGCCCAGAGGGGCCCCAAAAGCTGTGGATCAAATTTATAGGTTTGTTTTTTTTAAAATTATGGAATCATAGTTGGTTGAGTCTTCCTTGGCCCATTTTCTATTCTTATGGAAATGGTTTGGTATGTCAGTCCTTAAAAATCTCCAATCAGGTTATTTAATGGTGTTGGTATTTATCAGAATGTTATTAAGCACTCGGTTCAATTTTTAATTTGAACTTTATTGTCTACTGAATAATACATTGCCACTCTTGACATTTGTTGTTACAGAAGGAATTTTTTTCCTGTTTCTTATTCCTTTAGGGGATTATGCATGAGAGCAAACCATTCTTTGCTGTGCAGTTCCACCCAGAGGTCAGCCCAGGGCCAACAGACACTGAGGTATGTCAGAAAGATGGGGCCTATTAATATACTTAAAATAAATCAGAGGTGTGTTTATGTGAAAATTCAAGAAACTAAAATAATTACCGTAGATAATTTTGGGGCCAGACATTCTCAAGAAGGGTGCTTTGGTAACACACATTTTGTATTAAAATTTCTCCATGAATATCATGGAGTCAATTTTAATCTTTTCTAAAATTTAAAGTGGGAAAGCCCTTAAGAAACCTGCAGGAACACTATGATGCTATTTTTATTTAAACCCATTATCATTCTAATATATTTAGTTCTGAAATTTACAATTGTTGTACTATGCAAATGAATTCCCTCTTGCTCACTCCTTCTCATAACTGAAATGAAATTTTAATCCCCCATCTGTGACTTCAAAAAAATCCCTATGGCAACTGGTTGTGTAGCCACTAAGGGAGAATAAACAGCAGCAGGAGAAAGAAGGCAGGCAGGGAGGAGGGCGAGAGAGGGCTGCATGCACATTCATGTGATCAGATGGCTTAGGAAAAGAACCATAAGGAATGCTTGCAGGAGCTTTGCTTCCAAGCTAAATATTTTTACTTTTTTATGTGAGCTCTTGGTTCAATGTTCAAGCACATCTTTACAAAAAAGAGCTCACAATGACACTGAGGGAAATCTGGGAAGTGTCAGGTGACTCTTCTCTCTCACACCCAGGGGCCTCCAGTAGTGAGTAGGATGTTAATTCTTTGTCAGCAGAAACCCTCAGAAAAGACATCCAGGTAAAATGAGGAGCAGAATAACAATTTCCCCTCTATAAAGACCTCTCTCTCATTCCTGAATTGCCCTTTCAGATATTTATATTTTATTTTTGTTTTAATATTATGGAGAATATTGGTTCTTAATAGTCAAAATCAGTATGATATTAACCTACTCATAATGAAGCTTATAAATAATATTCAGCTACATATATCATGTAACACATGACAAGTAGTTTTTTAAATTTAAAATTTAAATTGTTAGCTTATGTTAGTACTTCAGATTAGAAACATTGCAATTATGATAGGCAATCAAATACACTATGATTTAATCCTTTTTTTGGTCCTGCCAAATAATTGTAAAATGAATATTTTGTTGAAATTCCTTGTATCTATTAGTGTTAGTCAGCTTTGCTGGGACCTAAGTACCTGACAAGAACAACTTAGAGGAGGGAAACTTTATTTGGGACTCATGGTTTCAGAGGTGTCAGTTTATAGATGGCTAGTTCCATTGCTTTGGGCTCAAGGTGAGGCAGCACGTCATGGTGGTAGTGGTTCAGGGGTGTGGTGGAAGAGCACGGCTCCATTTATCACAGCCAGGAAGCAGAGGAGAGGGGCCACAGGAAAGATAAACCCTCTTAGCACATGCCCCCAGTTCTTCCTCAGTCACTCCTCACCTGAATACAGTTGTTTCCCCAGTAGTCCTTTCAAACTTGGATGAACTGTTAGGTTATGGCTCTCATAATCTAACTGTCTCACCTTGGAATATTTGTGCATTAATGCAGGAACTCTTAGGGGATACCTCACCAGGAACTCTTAGGGGACACCTCACCAAAACCATAACACTACTAAAACAATGAGAATTAAACTCATTGGTAAAGTTTAAGATTAATTTTTAGAGATTATTTTAGAGCTGACAGAAACTTAAAAAAGAAAATTATCAGCTTTTTATTTTAGGGTACATAGTGATATAACTTCAATTTTTTTTGGTCTAGTTAGGATTTAATTTAGAAGAAGAAAATGAATTACAGCTAAGAGGCTGAAAACTTGATATTCTCAGAAGGCATTATCTGAAATCTTTATGGTCTGTTGAAAACTTTATTTTCATAGGATTTGAAGGCAACAGTTAGAAGTGTTTATTTTATATAATTTTTATGGCAGTAGATATTTGGTTATTGGCAAAAAAGCAAAAACAATAACAAAACCCAAATATTGCATAGGAAAATCATTTATTGCTTATCTGAATTTCAACTTTAATAGAGCATCCTGTATTTTACTGGCAAGCATATATGTTTTGAAATTTCTAACCAGTTGGTTATATTTCTTTTTAGTACCTATTTGATTCCTTTTTCTCACTGATAAAGAAGGGAAAAGGAACCACCATTACATCAGTTCTACCAAAGCCAGCACTAGTTGCATCTCGAATTGAGGTCTGTATGAATGGGCTTCTTTTGGTTTATGCATTTTGGATTTTCTCTATCATGTGATTTTTTAAAGCAAATGGTGGAAATGACATTAGTATTTATGAAAGATGACTGGTAACGTTGTATTCACTTAGAATTTCACAAACAATTATTTGGTTTGCTCTTGATGATATTCATTGGAACTTTTCATGTTTAAATTTAAAATATACCTATTAAAATTTACTTCTATTTACTTCTTCAAATGTTATAACATTTTGAATAACATAATTTAATAATGAATAGTGTTAATTTAGTTTGTATTTTGATATATTTTCTTTACCCAAACTATTATAGAACTATGTAAAGCCTGAGATACAGGTCAGACTACAGAAATCATTATAGTTAACACAACTCATTTTTTTCAACTATTAAATTATTGTTCAGTATCATAAACTGAATAATATAATTTTACTTCTAAATAGTAACTGGATTAAGATTAGTAAGGCATAGGAATTATTTATTTGAATATATATTAATATGACAATTTTCTTTGTAGTTAAACTATACATCTCCTCCACATCATTATGATATAAAATTTAGAAGGATATACTTGTATTTTAAAAAATATGATATATGCATATATACATAGATGTGTATTTATGTATATTAATATATTTGTATAGATATTTTAGATATGTATATGTGTTCACAAAACCTCTTCCAATTTTTTTTTTTTTTTTTGGTGGTCCTGGGAATTGAACCCAGGGCATTGTGCATGCGAGGCAAGCACTCTACCAACTGAGCTATATCCCCAGCCCCCAAATACTTTTTACTTCAGTGAAAAAAATATTTATGAACTTTGGGAAGTGCATTGAAATGAGAGATGTTTAAATTGTTAAACTTTTCCCTCATTTTTCATATATATTTTGAAGCATCATATTTAAAACCATTACATAAAAATAGAAAATATGACTTGTTTTTTTTTCACTCTTGAAAATGCCTTATTTTCATAAGTTAGTAATAAAACTAATGTCCTTATCCTGTTGTTTAAAGGTTTCCAAAGTCCTTATCCTAGGGTCTGGAGGTCTGTCCATTGGCCAGGCGGGTGAATTTGATTATTCAGGATCTCAAGCTGTAAAAGCCATGAAGGTGAGAGAACATGAGCTCTGCTAGAATTAATATGCTCTCTTTAATGAGTCTAATTAGTATTTTACAATTTAGATTTATGACACTACCTCTTTTCAAAGTGACTATAATTATTTTCCTTAACTATACTTATTTACATGTCTATATTAAAAGTCATTTGTTCATGAACAAAATTTTTAACTTTTTCAAATGTGCATACCTGTCAATTAAGGAGGTTAGATTGATTTCCAAAATTATGTTATTGCTTACTCATAGTGAAAGCATACAAAACTACGTTTATAGAAGCTGCGTATTTCTTTTGAGTCAGTGAATGTTGCAAATACATTTGTCTTTCATGTGAAAGAGGGAATATGGGCATCCTTGGTGCTTTATTATACTTCAAATGCTCTGCAAGATGCTTTAGGCACCTTTATGGTAGACAAGGAAATCTCTAGTTGGGAGAGCAAGGACAACAATGTATTTTGTTCATGTATTAGAAAGTTTTACATGTCACCAGGGGACCCAATTTCCTCATCAGTGACTTGGAAAACTGGTTGGTATGACTGCATTTTCAAGTGAAAAAGAACATTTGATATCCAAGTTGGGAAGCATATGTCCTTACTTCTTCACTTTCTTGAAATATTTTTAAACATGATTGTAGTAAAATACCTCTTTAGAGAAATTGTATTATATATCTGAGGAATTTCTATTGGAGAGCAAACTTGGCCCCTTTTTGGTATTATTTCCCCACTTGGTCTGCATCTTGTGCTAATCAGGCAATGTGAGCTCTCCGTGACTTTGCCTCAGGCTTTGCAGTGTAGAGGTGTTCACCAGGGACCCGCCAGTGGAAAACAGCACAGAGATGTCAGCCACAGAGGACAGGAGGCATGGAAAAGCAGTTGGCTAAAGTTTTTCTTGTTTTCTTTTCTTATTATTCTATAGTCATTGAGTTTCCTCTGATAGGTGTCTGTTAAAGAGAGGTAGAACATAGCCCCAAATACCTTATTCTTCTTCCCATTTATTTTCATTTCTTTATACTCTTCTCCACGCATGCATGGATGTATATGCACAGGCACATATTTTTTGTTAATATTTTTAAAAAGATGCCTTGCTTCATTGTATTATGATTTAATTTTTTATTAGATAGATAATCAGAGGATGTCCACTGGTTTAGATTGATTGTAATACAATCTGAGTGTGTTCAAGCTTTAGAAGACTTGTAAATGGTTTATAATTTTTATGCTATTTGGGAGTTTTATAAAAATTTAATAGCTTATAGTTTGGGTTTTTATGTATTTTATATCTATCTGTAGCTGAAGAATAGGAACTCTTGGTTGTCATGTTTTGATCATTTAGGAGGCTATTAGAGATAAATTTATAAACTAAAAACATTAAAATCATATGGCACATGTATTATAACCCAAATTAGAAAAAAAAATGATATAAATTAAAAATATTTCAAAATTATTTGTTTTAAAATGAATGAATACTTATGTATGCATGAGATTTTTTAATAATTTTATGAAAATAATCATATTCATTGTGTTAAGCACATTCAGAAAAATAATTAAATATACTTCTGTGTGTGGAACTTTTCTTTAGTAGAGAGACTTTTTGTAACTCCTGTTGATGATGTTTTCTCAGTTCATATTCAATTATTTAAATTCCAACTCACATTCAAGACGTATTTGCTTATCTACATGTATCATGCTAACATTCTGTTACTAATAATGCTCTCATTCTGAACAATTTCTTAAAATCCTAAAGGGTGACTCATATTGAGACAAGGCATAGGACTTGAGTCATAATATTGGATTAGAGTCCTAGTATTGCCACTTTCCAGCCATGACCTTTGGTGAGCCATTTAACCTCATTGAATCTTAATTTCTTCATCTAAAAAGCAGAAAATCTCCCATGATCTTTGTATAAAAATCAAATAAATTAATCAAAAGTATATTACATGCATCAAGGGACTATTTGAATTTAAAGTTGTAGAAAATATACTTAATATTTATTCAGATCCTCCTCTTAAGGTATGTAGGGCTTTCAAGGATGATTTCTATACTTCTGAATATTTTGTTAACGTTTTAGAAGAATCTAAAATTGACATGCTAACTCATGAAATAATAAGAACCATCTGGCCATATTTCATAATAATTTGCTAACTGTTGCCCTCATCCAGATTTATAAACATATCATTCTTAGTAGCCTAAATGAAGAATTGTTTTGAAGGCCTCCATGTCTAAGAAATGGATAGGGCTATAGATACTTTCTTCATGCATACACATGAGGGTGTGCACACATATGCATTCATGAACATAAACATGGTTTTTGTTTTTATGTTTTTTGCCCTATAGTTATTTTCATTTTATATAATATGTATGAACAGCTGTATAATGTGCTTTGTTAAAGTACTACAGCAGGCGAAAAAAAATCTAGAAAACAATGGAAACCAGCAAATGGCTCCTAGTGCTTCTAACAAGAGGAGAACACATTATCCTACATTTAAAAAGTATACTCGACATTGTTTTCAGACAGATAATAGAAGGAGAAGCAGCTTCATTGTTGCCTCCAGTTCTATTTACTCATTTTAAAATTTTTGAACTATTTTATTCTTTTAAGGTCAGTTGAGCCATAAAGCTCAATAGTATTTGCAGACTTCTAACTTGTGGTAATCCTTGTGAAGAACTTTTTTTTTTTTTTTAATGGTTTTATTTTGTTGTTAAATAAACAAATGCTTATCTTTGACCAAATGCTTGTCTTTCTTTGATTTCTATTCACTTGTACTGTTACTGATTGCCACAACAAGCCCACAAAATAACCACAAATCTTCTTTCCCCCGTAACCCTTCATTTGAGGGTAGCATTGTCTTTGGACCATATATTCAAATACTTGATGGTTTTGTTTTAGGAAGAAAATGTCAAAACTGTCCTGATGAACCCCAACATCGCATCGGTGCAGACCAATGAGGTGGGCTTGAAGCAAGCAGATACTGTCTACTTTCTCCCCATCACCCCTCAGTTTGTCACAGAGGTCATCAAGGCAGAACGTCCTGATGGGTTAATTCTAGGCATGGGTGGCCAGACGGCTCTGAACTGCGGTGAGTTCTTTTAAGTTCAGCTGCAGAGTTTTGACCCTGATACTTACTTGTGACATATTTTGTTTGAACTCATCTAACAATTGTGCTCTGTGTACTCTGTAAAACTTTCCTCTTAATGCGTGACAAAGCAGTTAGGAAACAGCCACTAGGAAATGTGATATGATGAGTACTATTCATTTGTTTCACAAAACAGCTGAGCAATAAAGAAAACTTTAGCTTTCATAGGTTTCCTGGGTCTCTTCCCTCCATTTTAGGATATGTTTTTTCTTTGTTATCATGAAGCTGTAAGAAGTATTATGAATGAACAATGAGTTTTAACATGGAATAAGTGCTCTTCTGTACCTGTTCCTGAAACATCTGACTTTTACATATATGTTCATGGTGAGATAGATCAGCTCCTACCATTCTTCAGGCATCAGCTGAGTTTACTACTTAGTCTCTTTAGGGTGCTTCAAATCTTTGCAGCTAGATCATGAATGAAGATCTCTAATGAAGTTGGGGTGAACAATTGGGAATATATTTGTATGTCAAACATAAAAGACTTATCCAAAATTAGATGGCAAAGTAAAAGAAATAAAAACAGTTTTGATGATATTTTCAACCTAGATAGAAACCCATATTTGTGAGATTATTTAAGTAACAGAATCTCATTATCTAAATATACCTTTGAAGGAATGGGAATATTCTGAAGTCTTAAGGCTTAGTGTACTTCTATTATTTATGTTAATAAGGACACTAAAATTAATGTGAAGGATGGTAGTGGCATAAGCAATATCAGCATCAGAAATTTTATTTCAAACTTTTTCTCTAAATGCAATTATATTGTGGACTGCAGTGACTGCTTGGGTTTAATTTTAAGATTTTGGAATTAATTTTAAGATTTCTTTTTAAGGATATTGTGTTCAGGTATCAGTTAAAGGAGACACAGCGTATGAGATTATAGAAACTAAACATAATTGATTCTCCTGTAGGAGTGGAACTATTCAAGAGAGGTGTGCTCAAGGAATATGGAGTGAAAGTCCTTGGAACTTCGGTTGAATCCATTATGGCCACAGAAGACAGACAGCTATTCTCAGACAAGCTAAATGAGATTAATGAGAAAATTGCTCCAAGTTTTGCAGTGGAATCAGTAAGGAATCTTTCTGTCTGGGGAAACAGGCATTATTTATTTTGGGTTGTAGGGAGAATGATTTGTCATGTGTAGTAATAACAGTTAAAGTTCTTATACTTGCATGTATTTTCTTCCAGAAATGTATTAGTATTTCAGAGACATTGTATATTACTGGAAGCATTCAATGTTGAATATTAGGGATAGGTATAAATATTTTATTTTATGTAAAGAGAAACACAAGGCCAGAGATGAAGTGGTTTATCAGTGGTTGAGAGTCAAGGCATCTCAATCTCCTCAACTGAAACTAAGAACCATACAGACTGGCAATACTGAAGTGATTTTCCTTTCTTCTTGACATCAGTCATACATCATTTATTGCAAATGCCCTGAAAATGGGATTGAATTTAAAGTATTTTTTTTGAATGGAATAAAAGTTTTAGAATGAAATGTCTCTAGTCAGTAAGACTCATGACTGAGAAATTTGTATCTTAGATATTTAAAGAGAATGGTTTTGATTTTTCTATTACTCATTTTTTATTGTATGCTATGCCTATCAATAGGGTTTTACCAGTTACCAGGAAATAATCAATTAGCTGTTCATCCGTTTTTGTCCTAAACTTTATTTTTGATTTTGGACACATGTTACATGAAGTGGAGGTGCTAGAGGAAGTTTTCAATGTAACTTTCCCATGTAGAAATAAGCAAATTCTTAGGGATAAGGCAGGCACAACTGGGAAAACTAAAGTTGGGTATGTGTGTTTCAGAAAAGAATGCTACCAAGTACTGTCAATCAGGAATAATCCCAGGAAAGCTCTTCTGAACACTTTGGGAAGCTATTGCCATACATTTATTCTTCCATTGCCAGATATAATTATGTCCTTGCTTCCCCAGGATGAGAAACAGGCATATGGGAAAGGTGTAATTACATTCCCATTGGTAGTGTAATAATATTCCATGACAGAAAAATATAACCACCATATGTTGTATTCTGTAAGTTAAAAAAAATCCAAGCTTCTGGGACTACTCTCAGACTGAACTTGAAAAATGAAAAATCTCTTTCTATACAGTGTTCTTAATGGCTTATTGTGGAGTAATACCAATTTAGCTTCAGCAGTAGAAAACCTTGTTTCATTTAAACACAAAATTTAAGATTTCAATAATTCAACATGTTTTCCCAGTTTCAAATGAATGATGATTATTTGGCCATTGTTTTATTTTTAGAGAACAAAATATGATTTATCAGAAAAAGTGAAGATTTTATGTGTGTGTGTGTGTGTGTGTGTGTGTGTGTAAAGAGAAACACAAGGCCATAGATGAAGTGGTTTATTAGTGGTTGAGTGCCAAGGCATCTCAATCTCCTCAGCTGAAACTAACAACCATACAAACTAGCAATACTGAAGTGATTTTCCCTTCTTCCTGACATCAGTCTTACATCATTTATGTGCAAATGCCTTTAAAATAGGATTGGATTTAAAATATTTTTTTTGAATGGAATAAACATTTTAGAATGGAATGTGCACACGCACGCACGCACGCACACACACACACACATATGAAGTCTCCTAGAATTCTATAAATTCACTTAACATTTGCATTGCAACTTATATTTTCAGAAGGAGATGAGGGAATAATAGAACCTTTCCATACTCATGTACCCCAGATCAATTGATTCACCTAAATTGCCAGGCTCTTGATGTGTTTCTTCTTCTTCTTCTTTTTTTTTTTTTTGTGAGAGTGTGGTATCTTTTCAAGTTTGGTGTTCTTTTTCTTGTTTATAGATTGAGGATGCCCTGAAGGCAGCAGACACCATTGGCTACCCCGTGATGATTCGTTCTGCTTATGCACTGGGTGGCTTAGGCTCAGGCATCTGTCCTAATAAGGAAACCTTACTGGACCTTAGCACAAAGGTAGGTATTTTCATAGATGGCATTCTTACCAACCAAAAGAAGAAAAAGAAAAAAAAAATCCAAAACAAAACAAAACAAAATCAAAACAAAAAATGAACTGGTTATTGATAGTCCCTTTCCACTGGAGAAAGTTATGCAATGAGAACTGACCCTTTTTAAAAAATTTCTAAATCACTATCATATTCTCTAAAAGTGTGGTTGAAAAGACCACACTCTGAGAGGGAACAGAAGTGCACATATTTATGCCAGGACACATTGAGAGTTCCTAAGGCTCTAGGTAAACCAATGGTCACTCTGCCTAAAGATCTGTCTTTATTTTATAGTTTAAAGTCTTCAGTGATTGGAAATTAATCCAACTATATCTTAATACAACTCATTAGTATTTGTAATACTAAAATATTTTTAGTGATTAAGAAAAAAATCAAAATATAATGCCTCATTTTACCATGATTTTTTAAAATAATGTGACGTGAATTCACATATCCAGTAAGTGAAGCAAAGTCCTTTGCATAGTTTACCTAAAATTCAGATGATTAACTCTATATACTGTAAATCTCTCAATTTAATAAATGAGCAGATTTTGTCACTTACTATACACACATAAAATCAAAATTGAGAATTAATCATTTATAATTTATTTTCTCTCAAAATCACTTCAATATATTGACAAACACTTTTTGAGTATTAAAGAAAATATCTTGATAAACTTAAGATATGCTCAAGAAATAAACCACAACAAAAGAAATCCAGAAATTAATACACGAAACATTGCTCCAGAATTCTTCCCATATAATATTTCCACAGGACAGTGTCTGGCAATTCTGGGAGCCCAATAATTACTTTGAATGAATGAACACATGGCAGCCGAGAAGCTTGTGTGACTTACATGGCAGTGTGGAGGCGAGTCTGGCAGGATTATCGTGAGGACTATTTTAGGGAGTGCTTAGAGAATAGCTCTATAACAATTTATAGCTTAATCATTACTTTCTTTTGGTATTGAAGCAAAATGAGACCCTTGAATTAATTATTGATGGTATATGTTGAGTACAGATAAATAAAATTAAATATATTTAAATGACACTAATGACAGACTTATAAATCTGCAACTTGGATTTAGTTTTTCTAATGTTACCAAAATTATCACCACCACAACAAAAAAGCTGGGTGTGGTGGTGCATACGTATAATCCTAGTGGCTCAGGAGGCTGAAGCAGGAGGATGGCAAGTTCAATGCTAGCTTTAGCAATTTTTCGAGGTTCTCAGCAACTGAGAAAGACTTTGTCTGGAAACAAAAGATAAAAAGGGCTGGGGATGTGGCTCAGTGGTAAGGTGCCTGAGTTCAATCACTGATAAAAAAAAAAAAAAAAGAGGAAAACAATCATATAAATAGTTCTTGTTCTGAATCATATATTTAAAGCAAAAACATTTATGTGGATATATAAAAATTAATTTTCTATAGCCTATCAGATGTTCCAAATGTTTTTAATATTAGCAATCTCATCATTACTGTCAATAGTGGCAATACATACTTATTCTCTATCAAAATATATTTTTCACTTATGAAAAACCATTCTAAGTTCCAAAGATTTTTATGCAGAAGATAAGGCAATTTTGGAATGAGAGAGTTTTCAATGATTTTCATTCTGCTAAAATAATCACTAGCTTGTTGAATGAGCTTCCTTGTTGAAAACCTGACTTTTACCTTGAAATTAATTAATCATAACTTTACATCCTAAGTCACCTCCTTATATTTTTGAGGTTATACTTAGTACAACTAGGATCTTCATTAACACATTTAGGTCCCTAAGTTAACATTTTGTATAAAATCTGAAACTTAAAGAAAACAGAGGAAACAGGTGAAAATCATCTCAATTTTCTTTGTATCCAAATATCCATTCTACTTCATTAGAATGCATAAAGCTTTCCTAAATTCATACCCTTTGTTTTCTATATTTCTTCTTTTTAAAGGCAATCCAAATGGCAAATCAATCATTATTAAATTGTTAACAATGGCTACAGAGTGGCCTGACCACTTTGAGAACCTCATCATGGGCAGCTATGAGGACAAACCTCACATTTTCAGTAGCATGAGCTACATCCTGTAGCAATGACTGTTGTTAAAAAAAGAATAGGTTTGATATACACTATGAAAAATTTTAAATTGAGTTATCATGTTATTATACAACCTACTAATAATTTTGAAAAAAAATTCAAAGTACCTTCCCTTTCATGCCTTCCTAAATCATATATATTAGCAGAAAAAGGGACATTTCTCTCTTATATTATCAGTCACTATATGTCCTAAGGTCAGAGATTGCCTCTTTCATATTTTGGGTTCAATATTCTACCAACTGTGGGTACTCAGTAAATATGAAGTGATAATTATACTAATTCATTTCTGTCTAATCAGGCATGCATGATATACGACTCCAAGTATTTAAGCACTTAAGCAGTGATTAGCCATAATAATAGCTGCATATGATTCTTCTAATTCCCAAGTTTCCTATGCCATCTTGCCTAACTGTCTACAACCATCATCATCTCCTTTCTCCCCCTCATCAACATCAACTAACTTTTATTGTGTGTGTCACT
Organism: Callospermophilus lateralis; assembly: GCF_048772815.1. Taxonomy (NCBI): domain Eukaryota; kingdom Metazoa; phylum Chordata; class Mammalia; order Rodentia; family Sciuridae; genus Callospermophilus; species Callospermophilus lateralis. The sequence goes on along the minus strand of NC_135313.1, from coordinate 25,436,924 downwards.
GTACAAAGCATCCTCAGCTATTTTAGAGAAAGCCAGAGTCTTTAGACTTATTTTTCCACATTTATTTGTACTTATCACATTTTCTGGCTTCACAGAAGCTTAGCTGCTGAAATAATTTCATTTCCCTCTGCCTGATTGCTCAATTATTTTCTCTTTTTCCTAAATTAGTTTGATTTAATGTCATATCAGCACTTTGAATGGCAAGCCTCAATAATGTAAATCAAGCACATTCACTGCAGGATGCTATTCCTGGTCTCACTGATTTTCTGACACACTATGCCGTCTGGAGTGTGGTGGAATATGGAGACTGTGTTTGAGACTTCAGGCCTGACCAGGATTTAGGTCAGAGCATTTTGCTAAAAATCCTTGTTAAACCGGTGCCTTTCCTTACTCTTTGGTACTTGTGTCGCCAATTTCCAGGCATTTGCTATGACCAACCAGATTCTGGTGGAAAGGTCAGTGACGGGTTGGAAAGAAATAGAGTATGAAGTGGTCCGAGATGCTGATGACAATTGTGTTACTGTCTGTAACATGGAAAATGTTGATGCCATGGGCGTTCATACAGGTAGGCAGAGAATCTTCAAGAATTATAGTAATGCTTTTAGCTCCTGACTTTGATGGCCCTAGAAGTCTTCATGAAGTTCTTTTCTTTTCTCTAAATTACTATTCCTAGCTGACAGACTAATGATGACACTTAACATATGTACAATATCTTATAGTATTGCAAATATTGTCACATTTAATTTGACCTTCATAAAATCCCTCTGAAGTAGGGCAGAAAAAAACTATCCTGATTTCATTTGTGAACAGAACCAAATATAAGCAATGAACTGGAGGTAAAATCTATACAATTTAGTGTTGACAGGTAAAGAGAGAGGTTGAGAAGGTTTAAACCAGATTGTGGTGTTAGTCACCAAGTGATTGAGAAAATAGACTCAAGTAACAAAAATAGCTTTCTTAGCAAGCTAAACTAGTTAGACAAGAGGGCAAAGATGATGACTTAGATTTTAGAAATGCTAAATTTGAGATGTGGGTGGAACTTTTGAGAGGGGAGTTGAGAATGTGAAATGGAACTCAAGAGCACAGAAAGAAAAAAGTTAGTATAAGATCATTGGAAGTCATTTGGTTCAAAGGAAGTAAGTTGGAGACACAGTATTCAAGGGCATAGTTACAGAAAGAGGAGAGATAGAGTCAACTTTGAACTGTGGGAAACACTTAGATTTATAGGGCGGAGAAAAAGGATGAGTATTGAAAACAAAGGAGAGAAATGAAGAGTTAGGAAGAAATGAGGGTAGAATTTTATCTAATAAGCCAAGGTAAGTACTTAGTTTTATAAAAGAGCTTTGTTTTTTGGCAGTGTCAAATGATGTATGAGGTCAATAATGAAGATTTAATTTGGGTGTTTAGATGTCCAAGAAGGCAATTTCAATGCAAAGTTAGTTTTGAGAGCCATATGGTAAGGAATTATATCATAATGAGGGATAAGGAGAATTGGCAAACTTTCAAAAAGTTTGGTCATATAAAGAATGAGACAAGTCTGTGTGTCTGGTTGATATTGGGAGATGGGCTTGCTTAAGCAGAGGACCTCTGAGCATATTTGTGGGCAGAAGGAATGGAGACCAAGGACGGTGAGATGGAAGACACAAGGGCTATGATTGGAGAGCACTGAGAATGAAAAGGAATGACATACAAAAGATAGATGGATGAGTCAGGCTGGATAAAAGAGAGATAATATTCTATAGAAAGAAAAACTTGAGAGACAATTTGAGATGAATGAAGAGAAGGTAAGTTGAAAAAGCTAATGTCAATCCAATAAGTCGATGATTAAAGCTTTGATAGCTAGATGAGTTGGGCAAGGTTAGTAGGGTCTCTATAAGTAATGTATCAGAGTGCTGGGGTTTAGCTCAGAGTACAGCACTTGCCTAACATGTGCAAAGCCCTGGGTTTGATCCCCAGGATCACAAGAGAAAAATATAGGAATATGTCAGAATAATATGGACAAAACAAGAATCAGAAGGAATACCTGATCTCTCTCTCTCTAACACACACACACACACACACACACACACACACACACACACAAACACACGATAATTATTTTCCCAACAAATCTGTGTCTTTCATCATTTAAGTGGCTTGCTAAGTCTCTGAAGTTGGCTATTAAAATATAACACCAGATAATGCGTGCTGCTTGGGTTTACAGGTGATTCTGTTGTTGTGGCCCCTGCCCAGACACTCTCCAATGCAGAGTTTCAGATGCTGAGGCGTACTTCAATCAATGTTGTTCGCCACTTGGGCATTGTGGGTGAATGCAACATTCAGTTTGCCCTTCATCCTACCTCAATGGAATACTGCATCATCGAAGTGAATGCCAGACTGTCTCGGAGCTCTGCCCTGGCCTCAAAGGCTACTGGGTAAGATCAGAATGATTGACCATGCCTCTTGCAGATTTTTTGGAAATGGAAAAATGGACTCCTAGTGGAAGATTGTGCTGCATTTATAAATATCCCTCCTTTCTGTGTGCTGGCTCCAAGTCATTTATGGAACCCTAAAGACATGGTTATTAATGAGCTTGCTGCCAGATTGAAGCAAACGTATTGCTAGCTGGCTTTGTTTGCTGGCTAATCATAAACTAATCAAATCTGGGTGGTCAAAACAGGCTGTGAAAAATCTGTTTCTTAATTGCACTTTGCAGATGTTGTTGCAAAGTGCACACTGATCCTTAATTTTAGCGTCCAACTGGATTATTTAGGTATATAGCCCTATAGCAAGTATTAAAAAATATAAAAATTATAGTTTGCTCACCTCAGGCCTTTGATACATATTGTTTTGATTTTAGCAATGTTGAACATGATAAAAGCATACAATGCTATCTATTATTTAATGATAAATGAATGAATTAAAAAAAATCTCCTGGAGACTTGACAATGTAGGATTTTTCCACAGGTAAATGTTGCAACCAAAAAATTAATTTGCTTCTGTTTAACAACTGCTAACAAGCATAATTGGGAGGTGAAGCTAATTTAAACCTTTTGTTTCTATTAATATCTTTAGCATCTGGCATTTTAATTATATAGAACTTAAATGAACAAAAATATTTACTTCCATAAATTTTTATGTAGCTACACAGTGCTACATGGTGTGATACAAGCCAAGTATACAAGCCAAGGAGTCACAAGACCTGTGTTCCCATTGGGACCTTCCATTGACTATTTGACTTTGGGCACAATACTTGTCTCATCTGTTAGATGGTTGTTTGTAATAAAGAACTCATATTAAATTCTATAGTTCATGAATTATATTCTCAAATAAAAATAACCAAAAACTGACATTACAGATGAAGATAGTTGAGTTCCCAGAGGCAGAGCTAGGATCCAAACTTGTAATTCCTCCATTTTCCTTACCATTAGAGTTCTTATTAGTACCAGCTAACTATACTGTCTTCTTACCTACAGGTAAGTATGATACTGTTTTCAAAATAACATTTGCAGATTCTCATCTGAGTGGAGGTTAAACACAAGTGGAAGTCAAACCTTATTTATCAAGGAAGCTATTGATTTAGGGTTGAAGAGGTGAAGGCTGGGAGCTGTAGAAGTGCCTGCAAGGCATAGAAAGTGGATTCTGCAGCGCCTCTATACTTTATCATGACTTACATTGTTTTAAATAATGGTTATTAAATATTTATGCAGAGCATAGAATCAGGAGAGCCTTATGCACTAAAGTGGAATAATACCAGAATTTTAAAGAAAGATCAATTAATATTGTGGGCTGTTTTCAATACCTATGGTTCAAAAGAAAAATAAAAGGAAAAAAAAACCTCAAAAAATTTCTCTCTCTCTTTTTAGCTATCCATTGGCATTCATTGCAGCAAAGATTGCCCTAGGAATCCCACTTCCAGAAATTAAGAATGTTGTATCAGGGAAGACGTCAGCCTGCTTTGAACCCAGTCTGGATTACATGGTTACCAAGATTCCTCGCTGGGATCTTGACCGTTTCCATGGAACATCTAGCCGAATTGGTAGCTCTATGAAAAGTGTAGGAGAGGTGAGTTCTTGGTGTTTTTCTCTATTTTGTATTTGTTCTCAGTGATTTTGTTAAATCCTTAACACCATTGAAAGTCCTAAGGTTGTCTGGAGATTGGGTTTTTGATTGGAGAACAAATAGTAATTTTGTTGTGTCTTTAGTGTTGAGCATCTCTCTCTTTGATCTTAGTATGAAACATTTGTTACATGGTCATTTTGCTGGATTAAGGGGCAAGCCATGCCTTTGGGTATATAACATGCGTATATATTATATGAACATGCGTATGCATGTTCATATAAATAAAACAGAGTTACAATATATTTTATAACCAAATCAAGAAAGTTAAATGACATATAAGACAACAAAGAGCACTGATAAGATCTCTGAGCTGAGGTTAAGAATTTGACTTTAGTCCAGTCTTATGAATTAGTATCTTTATCTCCTTGGACCTCAACTGTACACATCTATAAAGCAGAGGGTTGGACCAAATGATGTCTCAAGGACCTTCCAGATCAAACATTCTAAATGGAGAGGAGCATAGTGGAATATTAAGGTTCCTTTCATTACATGAAAAAGTTCTAACCTTTTAGTATCTTTAGAAAAATTTTCATAATGTTCTGTGTTAGACTACTAGAAATTGAAGTTAGTGTTTGATTATTCTGTCATCAAAGATGCAGTGCTCTTCTGTGTGAAAGGAAGGAAAGGAATTCAGATGCTTGCTTCTGAGATTTACTCCCTTGCCTCCCCCAACTAAGGCCTTCTCTCTTTTGCATGGAGGAGGTTTGGCATAGTGGATAAAGCAGGAACCTTAAAACCAAATCTACTGGGTGGAGCTCTTGAAGCTGTCACTTAGTAGCTAGAGACTCTCAGGCAAGACTCTGAGGCTCAGGATCATATCCATGAAATGGAGATGACAATACCTAAGGTGTAGGGTTCTTTTAAGGTTTGGGATTAGTATGTGTAAAGTATTTAGTGATGTCTTTTAAGGTAGAGTTATAGTAAAGCCCCCAAATGTAATCCATCCTTGAAATCATGATTAAATTATATTTATAAATGTTATATAGGAGGAGAGTTTTTGAATAACCATATGCTTAAATTTTTATCTTTCTCTCTATCTTACTTTATGTCTATCTCATCTGTTGTGCAATGTGGAAATACAATCTATGTCTAGGTATCTAAGCTGGTTTGAGTGTGAAACAATGATTATTTATGATATATACTTCCATATAGGAATTCATTGTTACATAACACAAAGTGTAGCCTCAACTCAGAAAAGCCATTCAGAAATACATGCCACTAATCACAAGAAATAAAGTTTACATCTATCATCAATTTAGGGAAAGGAAAAAAAGGCATTTTATTGGTCTATGATATTCATACATAAAAACAGAATTATTGCTATTTTGGTTTTCTTAATTTTCAAGGTATTAATGGAAGATTTTGAGATAATGAAAGATAAGGAACAACTTGACCTTTTAAAATATCTTACTAGTTGTAAAACACCACATGGTGGTTTTTATACCTCCACATTAATTTTAAATCTTATTTTTCCTATCATGCTTCTCAAAGCCCAATAGAATTAGAATTCCAATTTAATGAAAACACTGCATTGGTGGTGTTTCAGTCAAACAAACAACTGTTATTTAGTTTACATTTCCTGGGAAATGTTCTTTTTCATAAATGTTCACAGTAAAATTTGCAGGCCAAAGAATTTGAGTGAATTTTGTAATGTTTTCATTTGGGACTTATTATCTGAGGAAGTTTTGTTGCCAGTGAATATTTAACACCTCACATTTAGTTCAATTCCAGTTAGCAAACATTTCCTGAATTCTTACCACAAGCAAGACACTGACAGGATACAACAGTGAATAAACTGTAGATAATTGTGATGCATTATCTGCAGTTGGAAAGCTCAGAATTTATAAACAGAAACAAATATGATATGAATTAATCTGTCATAAAAGTAAAAATAGTATGTACATACAGGTGCTGTGAGAATGTAGGAGAACAATGTCAAGGAAGGCCATGATAATTATTTTACTGAAAAATGGTGAAATTTTTACTTAATAAAAATAAATTTTGGGCTGGGGATGTGGCTCAAGCGGTAGCGCGCTCGCCTGGCATGTGTGCGGCCCGGGTTCGATCCTCAGCACCACATACAAAACAAAGATGTTGTGTCCGCTGAGAACTAAAAAATAAATATTAAAAAATTCTCTCTCTCTCTTTCTCCCTCCCCACTCTCTCTCTCTTTAAAATAAATAAATAAATAAATAAATAAATAAATTTTAATAATATAAAGTATTAAAAAGCACAAAATTTGAGCAATAGGTTAAAGTTATACATGCCTTTATTATATAGGTATGCTTTCTTGTTGAATGAATTACATACACCATTTTGTACAAATTAGAATATGAATAATAAATATATAGAGAGAATTATTTGTAGGACTAGTTTATTTAGGGCTAAATTTTAACTGGATAATACTTCAAATTTTATTAAATACCTTAAAAATATTTTCTTGGTTTTATGCTTCCATGCCTGGGCTATACAGAGTATAAATATATTGTCTAATTTTTAAAGGTATCATTATGAGTTGCTAATTTGATATCTGAATTGAACCAACACTTTTTTTATCCATGTTATCATGAATCTTCCCTTATTTCTAATTAAATTTTGAAACAGTGTGAGAAGTTTATCTGTTTTGCTTTAGTGTATTTTGAGTATGTATCTTGTCACACAATTGATTTGATGATTCATAAGCTGACATTAGTGGGAATTCAAATCTATTTGAGGACTCATGGAAATTTACTGAAGGCAGCATTATGACTTTTATTATTTTAAATTGAAGTCCAAAAATGCATAGCAATCTATTATTCCATGGAAAGTATCAAAAACAGTGTTTATTCAATGAAAATTACTGGGTAGATTGCAAGGTGTAACTTGTAACTTGTTCAAACTTAATCACCACGTGTTTTTTCTAATTGATTAGTGTACTATTAGTTGTAAAGATTGTGGAAAGACACATTGAATTTATCATGGAGAATTTAGGCTCCATCTATATTTAAAATCATAATCTATTAGTATTTGTTATGATTCTCAAGGTTCTGTTAATATTAATACTTTTAAGAAAGCCAACCCATCATGGATGCTAACACTCATTTAAAAATAGTTCTGTTTTTGCTTTAATACGTCTGTTTTCTCTTTATTTGCTTTCTATCAGAAAGGACATTGGCATAAAAGCAAGAACTTATTGAGGAACGGTCTGTATACTCTGGCCACTTATTCTTTATTTTAAGGTCTGTAGGTTCAAAGCAGGTACAGATGAACACAGCTAAATTCTCTAACAGAAGACTGACCTAATGTTAAAGACTCATTACACCTAAACTGTAGAGAAAGGGGAAGAGGAACTAAAAAAAATGCCTCCAAATTTGAGCAGTGTTCTCACTTATTTTTCATTCTTAAGCCTCTTGGGAAAAATATTCTGCACCCATATCTGTAACGAATTAAAAAATAGTTGTTCTTTTCTTCATTATGATATCTCATATGTGCATTGCAGGTCATGGCTATTGGTCGCACCTTTGAGGAGAGTTTCCAGAAGGCTTTACGAATGTGCCACCCATCAGTAGATGGTTTCACTTCTCGTCTTCCAATGAACAAAGAGTGGCCATCGAACCTGGATCTCAAACGAGAGCTGGCAGAACCATCCAGCACTCGCATCTATGCCATCGCCAAGGTAATATGTTAGGAGGGGTCCAGAGCTATTTGATTTTAGAATATGGTCAGGAATTCATGGATATGGGGAAAAATTTTACTTGTCTTCAATAGAGACTTCTGAGGAAGACTGGAGTCCTACATGGATTTCATCAAATACTCTGTAATTAATGAAAAATAGTGCTTTGTTAATTTGACTTTAAGCTTGGACTTAAGGGCACATTGCAGTTTTAAAGGATTATCACATAGATAAAATGTCCCCTCCTTTTAGTATATATAGGAGCTATGCTCTTAAGTAGATTTGATAATATTGACTTGTCCTTTCCTATCACCTTCATTACTTATTCCTTGAAAATGTGTAAAACCATATTTTAGAAAGGAAGATGTATACAAGGCTATCATTGAGTATTTGCTACCTGAGTCTCTAGAATAATCCTAATTATTTGCTTTTTTTCTGTGTTGAAACAACAACAACTACAACAACTGACTATGAAAAAATCTCCATGATTATAGACTTTTCCATGTAATTATTTTATTGGTGTTACTTTTAGAACAAAAGAGCCCCACATTTCTCACTTCCATCCTCTAGTTCCTTTTTATGCAAATTAAATGCCATATTAATCTCCTTTCATATTTACTGTGCTTAGAGTTTTGGAGTTTCAGCTCATCTGATTTTATAAAAGGTGACTTGGGCAGCTGGAATCTGTCTGGTCAGAAATCCCTGAATGGCTTTTTGACATTTAAAGAAGCACAGGCATTAATCCTTCAACAGTATCAAACCACACTCCGTCTCCAAAGCTCTGCTGACCATTTTATGTGTGTGTGTGCATGTGGGATTAGTTGATGAAAATATGAATTTTACCTTTAAAGAGGAAATCCGACTTTATGATAATTTGCCTTTGTAGCAACAGAAAAATGCTGTTTATGATTTTTGAACTCACTTCATGGGTATATCCATATGTTGAGAGTCCTGGAGGGGAAGGGAAGAAGAGGAAGGGATGCTTCCTTCATTGCATTTAATATGTGTTCTCCTCGATCTTATGGTTTTTACACACAGAATATTTAAGTACTATTGAAATTCTGAGAGATACTATTATCTTTTGATGAGCACTTTTCAGTGTTAGGGGTTCAAAATTAGCATTTTTCTGGGGTGCTGGTAGAAGAGATTATTCTAAAAAGCCGTCTCACCTTCATTTATTGTTCCTATTTTCATCTTTTATATAAAAATAAATCTGTGACATTCTTGTATGTGAGGGTGTATGCATGTGTGTGTGTGTGTGTGTATTTTTTTTTTTTTTTTTTTACTCAGGCAAAGGATAGTAAATGGATTTTTCCTTTAAGTCTAGCAATCATGTTTCTGCCACTTTGAGGCAGATGGAAAAGGGAAGCATTTCTAAGTTCCCAGTCAGGCTGTAAAACTCAAGCAAATCTCTCATTCTTTTCTAACAGACTTATAAAGGATGAGAATTCAGGGCAAATGTGTGGAGTTTCGTTCCTGTACAGAGTACCCTATGTACAAGCAAGAAGTGCAGTGTCTGAGATATAAATTATTGTCTGCCAGAGTTCCAGGAGAAGGAACTGGTTTCTGTTTGTGAGAGGTCATCATTACTGTTCATTTCCACAGCAACCAGGAACTTGGTGATTTTGACAAAGAGTGTGAGGTTTGTGGAGAGCTGAAGGGGAAAAAGAATGAAGGAAGTGTGTAAATCTTCGCTTGCTTTCATGATTTTAGAAAAGGGCAACTTGCTCTGAGGTCTGATTTTTGCAGAGTCTTATTTCAGGATGACTGGATCATCACCTCTTTTGATTTTGGGAAAATTCAGGGCATCTTTTTTTTTTTTTTTTTTTTTTTTTTTACTTTTAGAACAGTAAAGCAACCTCGAACGTGTCTGGAGTCAATATGAACTTCATTACAGCAGCATAACATGGCAAAACTGCTGTGTGTGAGGTCCCAAGACTGATGGGATTTTACTTTCTATTGGAAATTGTGGATGTGACTTGAAGGTGTTCTTTCTCACAATAAAATGACTGTGAGAACAGGATTCCAGGTCCTCCTGCAGTGTTCAGGATTGGATGACAATCTCATGATCTATCAAAAAGCATAAGAATCTTAAGGCTCTACCCTCCTGATAATGGTGTTGATCATTCATTCAATCACTTGGAAAATAGGACAGATTGTAGTCCTGGGAACTCTGACTATAGTTTCAGGAAAAGTTAAATAAAAGTGACATAAATGAACTTAGGAAATGAACATGACTTTGAGTGTTCCCCTTAGATGTCATCTTACTCTGGTCAATAGAATTGTGAGTCATGATATATTTCACCACTTAGAATCATAGTCTCTGATACTAGAAATAAGTAGGTCTAAGGAAACTAAACTTCCTTGGTTGAATATAATAGCAACATTACTATATGTAGTAGTTACATATAGTTCCTAGTGAGGTTTAAAAATATAGAATATGATTCTAAAATAAGTGGTTTTGAAGTATTACAAGGTTATTATTTTTCATTGGGTATATTTGGTGTGTATACATATGCACATGTATATCTTTACATGCACAAAATAACAATAGACAGCTTTTGCATATAAAAGTTTTGGTTTTAAGAGTTTATCTCTTCTTTCAGATGCATTTTCTACTCTGCTTAATTACACAGTTGTAATTTTCCTTTTGAGAAATTTCTAAAGAGAACTTGAGAAAAAGGTTGTGCTGCCTATAGAACCTAAGTTATTACTACATTGTTCAAAAAAAAGTGTTAGGATTTTGTAAAATGCTTGTCTTAGCACAAAAGTCATAGTAACTGATTCAGAATAATTTTCTGTTAGAAGTCTTCTGCAAAGCAATGTTCTAGAGAAATAATGTCAAGTCAGATCCAACCCATGGATTCTCACTGATTCTTGCATATTTGTGTGAATCTAGAACGAGGGCTTAAAAATATGCTATTTGCTGGAATATAACTATCATAAACACAAGCAAAACAATCATTATATCAATTCCAGATTTTCTTACCAATTTGATTTAACTATAGTATCAAGAGATTCTATTAATTCCAAAGAGTTGTACCAAACTTGGAACATACATAATTGGTAACCCATTCGAAATTAAGAGGATATGGAGCCAGAATTTGTTAGGGTGACTGCCCTAAGCACACACCACTGTAACAGCTCAAGGCAGGCATCTGCTCTGTCTGCTCTCCATACATGTAGTTGGCAGCATCTTTAGGTTTATTGGAAGGAATGTCAATGAGGTCAGTTTCATGCTTCATATCTAGGTGGTTAGCCTCTGGCTCTCTAAACAACACAGACAGGAATGGTTTGCTCTCTGTTTCCAGCCAAATAAGACATTTATAAATGTTTGCCAAAGAAAGTGTATCTTCTCCTTCTGGCAGGCCTTGGAAGACAACATGTCCCTTGATGAGATAGAAAAGCTCACATCCATTGATAAGTGGTTTTTGTACAAGATGCGTGACATTTTAAACATGCAAAAGACACTGAAAGGGCTCAACAGGTAAGCCAGTCTTGCTCTGATTCCTTCCACAGGGCTTCTGTATATTTTCTAAATAGTCTTCTTACTCTTAAGCATTTGGCCAAAATTCTGCTTCAATGAGGTAAGTAGTACTGACATTGGAAAATAATAGCCATAGCCAGAAGATAAGTAGGAAATTTTCAGATATTATTTTTTGAAAGATTTCTGTTAATATTTTTAGACATTTTCTACCTCCACTCTTGTTAGCACATATAGTGATGATTTTATTAGGTCCTTTAAATTTACAAAAATCAGTTACATGTATGAATGTGTTATTTATTTTTTTATTAATATAGAATGTTTCATGAATTTGTGTGCCATCCTTGTGCAGGGGCCATGCTAATCTTCTCTATATCGTTCCAATTTTAGTATATATGCTGCCAAAGTGAGTACTGAATGTGTTATTTAATTACCAAACCTTATGCAGATTTAAATTTTATTAATCAGCAATTAAATGAATATCAATCCTACTTTTTATAAATTCTTTCAAGATATGAAGCCTACATTTCCTTTTTTAAAATACTTTTTTAGTTGTTGATGAACCTTTATTTTATTCATTTATTCATATGTGGTGCTGAGAATTGAACCAGTGCCTCACACATGCTAGACAAGTGAGCTAACACTGAGCTACTCTTACTTTTTGATATCAAACCCAGCCCCTACTTTTACTTTTTGATATCAACTTATGCATTTGCTATATATTGATGAGAAAATGTCTTCATCTGGTATCCTACTGATGTTTTTAACTGTGGAATATCTAGTTCAGCATACAAATAAGCCACATGCAAGTTTCTGTTGATAGACTCCTTACCTCTTCCTCATTTACATTTTTATCTCCTTCATAACCAATTATTTTAAAATTTTATTTCATGTTGAGAATATTCTAATAATGTCAGTACTTTAAAATCTACTTTAAATTTTTTCATGGGAAGACTGCTTGCTGGGGCATCTCAAGCTTATGACATCTTGGATATGTTTCAAACATATATCTTTGATAAGAGGAGCATTCATTTCCAAATTAAGAACAGACAGTATGGTCTTCTTTAGTTTCTCCCCTCTAAGAGATCTCTGAGATAATCTCTTTTTGAAAAGAACCAGTTTAGGGATATGTTTAGAGAAGGAAAATTTTTTTTTTGCATTTGAATTTTTCTCAAATGATTTATGAAAATGTAGAAAGTTTAATTAGTCACAATGTTGTTGAGGACAGTGAAAGTTCTGATAGCCTGGGTGACTCATCTATTTAGCAACTACAAAAATAGTTGGGTTGCTGTATTGGCTTCATTGAGATATACACTATCTGAGAAATAAAAACACCTGCTTTTACTTTTAAGCGAAATTAGGTATTTCTTTATTCCACAATTCACCATGTCAAATGCTTGATTTTGAACATTGGGGATTCCTATCTGACAGAGATGAAACTAGCTATAGTTGCCTGTAAATCATCCTTTCTAGAGATCACATAAAATGAGCAGTATATAGCAAATAAGTTAGGAATTGAGCCTATACATTCATCTTAGAATTTTGCTGACTTAAGTTTTCCTTTTCTGGTTTATGCTGCCAGCAGAACTTCCATGTTGAATTATAGCCTGTTCTACTGTTCAATTTAAGGCACCTGATTTCAAATGCCTATGAAATCACTCCAATTAAACCACATGAGGGTGCTAGAAACTTACAGAGTGCCAGATGTAACAGTGCAAGAGACTTGGGGTGGAAAAGAGCAGATGTTATCGTGATTTAATTTCCACTTGATGTATATTCTGAGTTTTGGACAAATTTAATGTTTTAATTAAATAGTTTTTGTTACGTCTAGAAGGCAGGTTGAGATACTAACTAAGCACAAATATGTATATTGATAGTAAAAAAGGTCCTTGGAGGATTAGAACAGTTCACTGTCATAGATCACTTATAATATCTTTCTGACTTCCACATTTGTTGCATTTATTAGCTGATAATTTGACATTTTTGGTTTCCATTTGCTGACATAAATTTATTTGTAAAAAAGGCCCTTTCTCTTGTATCTTCAAAATGATCTACATTTAAAACACTTTATATATGGAGCTTTTAATAATGTAAAAGATTATAAAAATTATTTACATGCTGTGTAAGTTTGTTTTGATTCAGGGAGGCTAAAATGCTATTATGTAACAAAAGCTGACAATAACTTGGAGTGAAAGTCAATAGATGATCCATGGCATTAGTAAACCTAATATCTGAACTCATTATCTAACAGATACTTGACTTCATTTTCATTTTTTTTTCTTTTTTTGGAGAGTCACTGGTGCATACATAGCATTATGATAATGACTGCTATTTAGAAGTGTTAGGTAAATGGAAAGAATGGATGGCCACTGAGGCTAGCTGTCTCAATCCTACCGTGGCACATAGGGGTCTGAAGTTGAAAGGAAAACAAAGTTGGGCACTCTTGTATTAAGGTGCCCATGTCCTTTTGCACTTTTCACACGGGTCCCTGGGGAAATAGGCAATGGGGATCTCACTGGGAGAAGAGAAGAAAGTTAGAGGATGAGCATAGAATGCTAGATATTGGTTCAGTTCCTTCCTTGTACCTATAAGGGGAAGGGGCAATGGAGCCAGACAGATCATTGTGCAGGTCCCTGCCTGCTGTGGAGTCACGGATGCATTACCTCCTTCCTCTTGCTTCACTTCCTGTCTGCTAATGTCTACTTATATAGTTTTGTTGTAAATCTTAAATGTTATAATTATAAAGCAGTCCTGGCACATGATGAGTGCCTGAGACTTTTCCTTTTTTCTCCTGATAATGAAAATACCACTTATATTATGAAGATTATTTCATGACTTCAAATATATGCATTTGAGGACTCATTTTACCAGTCATAATTTGCATTTACTTATTTATTTTGAAATGTATCATTTCTTTATGAAGTATTGCCACTAATTTTAATGCCAGACCTATTTTTATAAGGAAGCAATGAAAACTAGTGATACAAAGACTATTATCAAAAGATTAATAGCACTCTGTTATGCTAATGAACCAAAATTCTTACTCTACAATTGTTAGTCATGTCAAGTTCTTCTAAAATCCAATAAACATTCTTCAGAAGAGGATGAGAATATCACTTGCACTGATGGTCAATCTGTGACTTGTATTTACATATAATCATCTGAAATGAAGTCTAGAATTTGACTGCCAAATGAATATACTCTCATATTTATAATATATGTGAATGTCCATAGATAGGTATAGGACAAATAAAACAATGATTATTGCAAGGTAGGCATTATGGAAATGACTAATTTCTATGCTTTTAAAAAAGTGGGAATTATAGTAAAATGAAGTCAAGTATCTGGAAGGATGGAGATAAACATATAATGAAACCCCAATCTTCTTCAGGGTGATTGATCAAGATAGGTAGGCAATATTATAATTAACTTAGTATCCTGGCTCTGAACCCACACCAGAACTCAGTTTGTAGTCTCCAGTCCAGGAGCTTAGCAATGGCAACCCTTATAAGACCTTCAGAGCAATATCCATTTTTAAAATTTAGGGGATAATCATTATTCAGACAGCTTCAGGAAAAATAATTCTCTTTCCCACTTGAGTTCACTGACTTTTTCATTTTCCTCTTAAATTGTTTATTGCTGCCCAAAGGCAAGCTAGACAAGTTGACCATTCTAGGTAGTCCCCCAAATTTATAAGCTAGTATAGTGGCATTAATCAACCAGGATGATAACATTTACAGTTGACTTCTTTAAGGTTCGGAAGTTTCTCTTTACTCAACTTGGTGTGAATTGTGTCATGCAGGATTCCAGTTTTTCATGCATATACACTGGAATTTAGATGGTTAATGTTTATTGAAGATGTATTAACTTCACATTAACAGATCATCCAGCAAGGAGCTTGAGAAAGATTAAGATTATCAGAATTTTTAGTGAAACTGCAACATGTACATGAGCTCTATCCATTGGTCTTCACTGCTGAACTGTCCAAACTCTAGTCTGTGTGTCTTTCCTGTACTCACTCATCCTTCCAGCCTTGACTTCTGTACCTTATGCTTCTCCTGTATAACATTTCCAAAAATACTCACTTAAAGAAAACTATGCTAATTTTGAGATATTAACAATTATAAAAATATTTCCTATAATCCTTTTCTCCACTACCACATAGACTTAACCTCAGTCTTGCAAAAAAACCCCAGTACAGGTATCACTTATCAAATACATGTTTAAAATGTCTTCATTAACTAGGTTCTCCTGATATAGCTTATTCTCTGTAGTAACAACAGGATGGATTTAGAACTCTGTTAATATAGGAACTTGAGTTTTGATTCAATTCAATAATTCTGAATATCTTCTAAGCATAAGATAATAATTACTGAATTTTTGGACTATATCAGGCACTGTGTCAACCACACTATTTTGTTCAATATTTCCACAGCATTAAGTTTGCAATTTCTTAATATGACTGATAAATTCAGCAGCTTCTTCTGTATCACATACTAATAAATGACAAAATTGAGATCAAATCTGAGTAGGACTCAAGAACCTGGAACATTTGATATTTAACCTCTAATATTTGATATGTTAAGTATGTAACTGTGCCTATATATGTATACAGACACAAAATATATGTTATTGGTAAGGAAAGGCAAATTTGATAACATCTGGAAGAAACCAGATGACACATAAAAGGCACTTCCAGTATAGTAACAGCAGTCAATAAAAGGCTGATAGTCCTATCACTTAGACCCAGCACGCAGGATAAATATTTTAACTATATTCATAATAAATAGAAAAGCACAAATGTAAGATTTCTCAGTTGGATTGCTAGTGCTATAAGGAAGGAAGGGAGTGGTCTATAATAGGACTTCAGAAACTTACACTCTATTTTTATTTATAATATCAATTTGGAGTAGAAAGTTTAGATTGAAAGATAACCATTATGTTAAACACACACACACACACACACACACACACACACAGAGAGGCAAGAAAAAATTGTGAGAGTACTAATTGCTAGCTTTGAACATCTGTTAAATCCTTCTAAAATTAATTATTTTATTTTGGTTTTTGGGTTCTTTAGCTATTTCTGACTGATACATTCAGCTCAAGGATGTTATTATACCTGCCTAACTTGTAGAATTTTTCTCTTTTATTGGCTAAAACTAAGCTGCATTAAGTTTTGAATCCTTCCAGTGATTAGCTTAAAGACAGCCAGCTTCTGATGTTAAATTACCAAATGGAAGATTTTCTGCCATTTGTGATGATTGTTTCTTCTTTTGCATTCCATTTAATTTGGGCAATTTTCCTGGAAGGGTCCATTTTGCTCTCTGGTTTTTATGCACAATGCTGCTATTTATGTTGGTATTTTTGTAGATGACTATTTTAAAAGAATCTGTTTTCACCCATTTTAGATGTTCAAAACTAGGGCACAGAACCAATGAAATGAAGTTTATAGCACATAAGTTTGGAAGCTAAGATTTGGATTTCTCTATTAATTATTGACATAATTAATGGGTTTGGGTATAAATTATGCAGAAATTTCTTTTATCCAATATTCTATAGACTTCATGGGTTTTATTTTTGTTAAATTCTGATAATATTCTCTTCCCCCTTCACTGGCAGTTACTGCTATAGTTAATGTAGTAAGAAAGAGTAAAGTGTGGTTTTGAAGGGTCTGATTTCCATCTGAACATCACTGTGTTCAGTGTGATAAACTATGCCCATTGGTGAGTGCTGAAAATCATAGGCTTGCCTATTGCTTAGGAAAACAATCTAGGGCAAGCCTGGCGAGTTCCACTTGGGCATTCAAGTGCTAAATTGAGCTCAGTAAAGTTGGCCATTTCCCTGCAGCCACAAACTTCTGGCAGATGTAATAATGCAGGTGTCACCTTAGCTGGAACACTCCCTTTGAACGTCCTCTCCTACACACGGTAGTTCCATTGACTTTTTATTTAACTTGCTCACGAAGCATGGCAAAATCAGACAAGAACGTTTTGTGCTTATATTTGATTGAAGTTTCCAGGAGAAAATTGTCACCTAAGAGTTGTTAGATATAAGAAAGAGAGTGGTCAGCCCTTTACTTTCTGGTGGTTATTTGTAATTTCTGATAGAAAAAGTTAACAACTTCAGCCTTATTAAATATGAAAGTAAATTAGGAAAGTATGTGTGTGTATATACACACAATTATAACAGTCACATCTGATAACTTTTATGACTCTTTAGTATGTCATGCTTATGATACCATTTGTCTTTTTGGATATAGAAATGGGAATGGAGATCCTGTGACACTTCAGTGGAGTCTTCTTGGTTTGATGTGCAGAAATGGTCTTATGTGTGTTAGTTTCACTACCAACTCACACTGTATTTTTAAGTCTCATTTTCACTTTATTAAAAAGCAAAAACAAAACAAGATAAAACAACCCCAAACAACTCCCTTCTTATTTTTTCTGGGCTTACATACAAATAGCTGAATATATAATGACTGCATGTAAAGTATTTTACATTAAAGGAAAACAGTCCCACCAATTACTATGTATTACCATCCTCTGGTTGTACTTATACTATAATCTACTTATATAATAAAGCTCTTAAAGAAAACTAAAAATTTAGGCTTACACAAACATGTTATTTTTTCCCTCTGCAAAAGAGGAGTATTACTATGTGAAATTTTATGCCTCTGTGAATTAATGTCAAAACATGTTTTATTTTTAATTTCATTTTATGTTCCATATGATAGGATATTTAAGGTGATATAATAGATTTGATAAGATTTCATTAATTTTTTAAACTAGTGATTTATTAAATTAGATATAACAAAATTTTACATCAAATATTTAGTATTCTGAGATGCTTTATTTTTTAAAAATTTTATAGTTTTGACATGTAATTTTGAATTGTTGAAAGTGTGAAAGAGTATGATTCTGATACAGACAAGATTAATGTTTTACTTAAGAGATTTTCAGTGTGATATCTAGATTATTCACAAAACGTATATTTTTAATTTTCTATATATTAATTCTTATGTTTGACAGCTACAAAAATCTTAAGTTGCCTTAAAATAACTACATGTTCATAATGTGTATGTATCCATTAATAGACAGTAATTATTAGATTATCTCTAATCTTAACATGATGAGTGATTCATTTACTTGATGGTATTTCTCTTTATTAGGAGCTACATGACCATATGATATTTAGCTAGTCAATTATTAATATTTGTTGGGTACTCATTATGTACAAGGCATTGTATCGGGTATATACCCTTTGTTCACAAATAATTCTTGGTCATTAATTTGCCTTCAATGGGTTTAAACTCTTATACTAATAGCTATACATAGACAGGATACATTAATGGACATTTGAGAAACAGAGACACAAAGAAATGAAAGGTGAACTAAGGTTAAAAAGAAGACTAGCTTTTGCACATGTATCAAGTATTAGTCTCAACATAAAAGTTTCTAGGAATTTGTGTGTCCCTACCCCATATTTCATGGCAGAAATGATGGCTTATGATGTTCAGTAAACTTTCCAATGTTTCACAGGTAGTACATGTCGGAGCCAGGATTTGATTTTAGGACTTTCTGAGTCCAAGGGAAGCATTCTTTTCTTCAATATGTTACCCTGTCATTGGAGCAAAGGAAAGAGAGAATTTCCTATAAAATAAATAAAATAGGAAGAACAGTACTGCATGGCTTAGAGAAGAGAATTAGATGAGTCTATCAAATTCAAATTTGATTATAGGAAGGTATGAGTGGAAAAGGAGATTGAAAATACCAAATATGTGGAAGTAGGTAACTGTATGAATCCTATTTAAGAAATGACAAATTGTTCTTATATTTTTCTTTATGCTTATGTTTTATAAAAGTAAGACTCTTACTACAAAATAATTAAGGCATTTAAGTACCGCCATGAAACTACATGTTATCTATTTGCCATTGTTTCTAACAGTTGAAGCCACAAAATTTCTTTTCACTGTTCTATAATTATTACATAGTTGGAAGTATCATCCCTTAATTAAATTGCAAATTCCATTAGGGCAAATCCCAAATAGCATAATGTCTTAATATACTTTTACTTAGGTCTAGTTTTTAGGTCTTTCCTCATCAGAACTTTTGTTAATTTGTATGAGTCCAGAATGAAATTCGTAATTCTAAGGTACAATGTTAATTCTGAAACAGACATGTTTTCCATTTCTCTTTTTACCATATATCTTCTTGGGAATTATTGTAAAGTAACAACAATATTTGTATGGCAATATACCATTTTAAGAGAGAAAGAAATATTGTTAAGAAAGTGAAAATCATGATTTCTCAGTCATAGCAAAGGTGGGGGAATTGCACAGGAAGAAAATGCATAATGTTCATAAAAATGCAAAGTGTTCATAAATATTCCTAGTTTCTCAAAGGGATGAACAGAATTGTTGATTGAAAATATGTAGTTCAAGGTATAAACTAATTCTGTGTTGAAAGATATTATAAATCAGCATTCTTTTGTTTTAATTTTGTGAGTGGTTATACATTTTAAGAGGAATATTCTGATAATATTCTCTTAGCTAGGAATATTCTGAATAAGTTTTTTCCTAATAAAAGAGGATTAGCTAATTGTATTATCAAATGGGGATTATATACATCATGTAAGCATTAAATTATTCAAAGGTGCATTATAAAATCTTTATTGCCTGTTGAGAACAAGCCTGCATTTCGAGTATGCTTTTTCTGAAAAAAGTACACGTTTTCAAGTTTTTGCATTTTCTGAAAAGTTTTTGTGATAAATGTTCATAAATATTTTCAATTGTATTGAAGAATATGAATTGATGAACCAAAAAAAAAAAAGGGCTAGGGGAAACCAGATTATTTATAGTACAAATATCTGCATTTTCTCATGACCTTAGAGCACGTTTCTATTATAATACAGGTGAAAAATACCACTCTATCTTTATGGAAGGTGAACTGAGTCACACTGAGGCAGGTGTCGTACTTATGTCACACCAGGCAGAGGAAGGCAGGGAATTTTGCTCAGGGCTTCTGCCTTCACTTTAGTCACTAACCCTTTTCAAAAGCTTCTTTTTAGAGATATGACTTTTAAATCAGACAGTTGGAGATCAGTTGCTCCTTAGCTGTCAAGTTGTGAGCTGCACGTTTCCCTGCCTGAATTGTTGACCCCACTTAGAGAAGAAGCATTGTGAGGAATGTGCCCTTTCCAGAACTCTAGTGGGGAAACACAGGGAGCCTGGCAGGAAGGAAGCAGGTCACCTTTAGAAAATGTAAACAGAATTTTAAAGGCTATGGAGACCTCAGATAGGATATCCTCTTAAAATTTTGCTTGATTTATAATAAATCATGTATATATATTCATGTATATGGACATATATTTTTCTTTTGAATAAAGTGTATCTGCCCTGCCTTTTGTGTTTATGCGGCTATGAGTAAAACAACTGAGCATAGAATGGAAATTAAATTCAGGCAAAACAGGCTGCCAGAGCTAGAACTAGAGAAGTTAGACAAGCAATCATTGATTCCCAGATTATTTTTTTAAAGTGTTAATTAATACCTGGGATGCCTGTAGTGGGGCAAGTCCCCAGGTCTGACCTTGGAGATGGAGTGTGGGATTTCATCTCCAGGAGCAGAGGAGGCAGCCATGTCTCCTGAGGATGGAGAAAATGCTTGAGAGCACATTCTCTCCAAAAGATCAGTTCTGATCTGCAAGGAATGACAAGTATGGGGGCACTCCCTGCCTTGAGGTGTGGGTACAGGAGTGCTACATAGGAGAGGGAGGAGAAAGAACAGAGGTGCAGGGCTAAATTTAGGTGACTTGCCAGTTTTGTTCTGCTGAGCTCCTGTTCTTGTCCTCCTCTGCTTCTTTTCCTTCCTCTAGGTCTTTTTCCTTAGGCATCTGCAGTCTCGAAGCACACATTACCTGCTGACTTTTGTACTAAGCACTTTATGTATTTATTCTTTCACCTAATTGACAAGTTCTTCTCTCAGTTGAGTTGGAGCCAGACTCTAGGATTTGTCCAGTTTCTAGAAGTCAAAGAAAGTTATGTATCAGATATTATACATCCATGGTTTGGGACAACAAATGTGATGTTTGGAAAAGTACTCTGTGGAGCTATGACTTGATTTAAACAAAGACCATAGGGAGGCTTTAAAATATAGGATTTTTTAAAATAAATTTATGTAACACATGAAAATGCTCAGTCTCAATTTTCTGCTGAGGCTTTATAAAGTGTGCCTTTTTATCTTGAGATTTAAATTCTGGACCTATATTCATGGAAATCCCAGGGTTTTATTTACTGAATACATTCTCTTTATTTTTTGGGAAAGTATGCACTGGATGGATTTAGAATTGTGAATAAACATAATAATCAAGAATAACAAACAACATTTCATGTCTAGATTTTGCCTTTTAGTTCAGTCTAATTAGGTAAAACTTATTTGGTTAGAAGCATACTTTTTTTTAATCTGTAAACTGTTTATTTCTGAAATTTTCCATTCAATATTTTTAAACTAAAGTTGACTACAGGCAAATGAAAATGCATAAAGAAAAATCACACATAAAGGGAATGAAGCATACTTTTTTTTTAATGTGACAAAACTCTATTATATACTAACAGACAGAATTTATTCTTTTGGTCAGGTGGTTTCCATCTTAAATCTTGAACAGAGAAAGAGTCCTTGCACTTTTCAGTTAAGAATCATGGATAAATAAAATGTGATTTATTAAGCTTCAAAATTGCAACTAACTTGTACTATGTTATTTGCCTCATTATTAGTATTTTTGTTCATAGAACATAATTATAATATTATATTCAATAGCATATAAATGGCTTTGCCAGATTGAAAATAATGTCACAATATTTTTGGACTACTAGGGTTATTAATGATTTATAAAACAATGAACATGGAATTGGGGATGTAGTTCAGTGTTAGAGCAATTGCCTAGCATGTGCAAGGCCCTGGGTTCAATCCCTAGCACCAAAGGAAAAAAAATATCACTATAGGATTCAGGAAATTGAAAATTACTTATTTAAAAATATCGACAGCTTGTAAGCTGTTTATTTCTGAAATTTTCCATTCAATATTTTTAAACTGAAGTTGACTACAGGCAAATGAAAATGCATAAAGCAAAATCACACATAAAGTTTTCATAAGGTTTGTTTTTCATTTTGATTTTGTTACTGTCATTAATAGCCTTGAAGGTTAAATATGGTTTTAAGTATGCCATTTCTTGAAAACTGATTCTTGTATTATTATAGCATTGTTTGATGATGCTAAATGGTCTCACATCCTAGTATATAATTTTCATGTTACCATACTTTCACATGAACATTGGTGTAGGTATTGTTTATCCTGTATATGAGATAAAATGATAAGGCCTTTCGAATGGAGCGGAGAAAATGAATCAGGGAGAAGGAGGCATGGAGGAAAAGGGGAACTACTGGGGAATGGTTTTGAAAAAAATTACATTGTTATATCATGCACATGTATAAATATGTAACAATGAATACTACTATTATGCATAATTATAATGCAATAGTAAAAATGTAGACTAAAAAAATCAAGGCCTTTAATTCCTTCAAAGATCTCATTGCTACCCAGAACCAAGCCATAATGCTCTTGAAAATTAAGAGAAATAAGTAGTATTTACCCAGTTGTGCAGATTTTTATCATTTGCTTTTCTTATTTTTTTGACTAATGTCTTTTGCATTTCTACTAGAAAGTGGATTATACCTTATCTCTTTGCAAGAAAGGATGAGTAGACAAATAGCTGCTTAACTGATGGAATTACTGTGATTGTGGCATGGTCTGAAACCTGTGAAATGCCACAGATAATCAGCGAAGCCATGCAATGTTTAAGGGAGAGGGAGGTAAGGGCTATGTGAGGCAGAGAACATACATCTCACTCAGGCCTCTTTTCTTATTAAAGCAGGTGTCATTACTGAGCATCAGACCTAGTGAATTTTCAGGTTCTGCCTTTTGGGGGATTTTTTTTTTTTGAAAAAGAAGATAATAAATTGTGAGCCCACCCCATAATTGTAGGCCAAGTGGAGTGCTCATTTTCACATTAGAGCTTGAGCAATCTAGAGGGAAATTTGTTTAGTATTACTTGTGAGTTGGTGGATCAGATAAAAGCCAGTCAAGTGGAAGAGAGGACTGTGTGAAGTGCGCTGGTTCCCCTGGTAATTGCAATGCTGCAGGCGTTCCTCCAGTCGGCTAATAGATTTCCCCAGCTCCTCTGTGCCAGGTGAAAATTTCCTCATTAAGGGGAATTTATTCCATTTCCTTTTATCATTTATTATTGAAGAATAAGTGTGAGTGGAGGAAATTTCAGAGGTGACAGGATGGAATTTTAAACAACAACAACAAAATCTACATTGGAAGTCAGAGAGATAGAGAGAGAGGAGAAAGGCTTGTATTGTTTATAAACCAGAGAACACGCAAGAGACTTCCTGCCCTAGAAGCTGAGCCATGCTGTCTAAAGTTAAAAGATTACAGGCAGAGTGTGTAAAAATCTGATTGCCTGGTTTTAAGACATTTCTCCCCCCTCTAAAAATTTCACACTGTCATTTTGTGCTGCTAACTAGAGAAGAACTAAAGATTATGAAAAGACCAACATCATAACCATTTGGTGTCTCTCTGTTTCATTGTTTTGGTTTTATTACACAGTGATGAATGTCTAACCTTTGAAGAATTTGCCCTTGAACTCTGAAAGCAAGGAAAGCTGGTAGGGAAAGAAAAGTGTATATAGCATATTTTAGAGGATATAGTTCTGAAGTATGGATTTAATGTGCATATGTTTAAAAGAGTAAAACTAAATGAAATAATAAGACATATAAATACTTATTACATAACAGAAGGATAATTTATTATACGTATTTAAAAACTATGTGCTTTAATGCAATATGCTCCATTTATCTGATCACTAATTTGGTATAATGCTCCCTTGATTTACAATATAATATAAATGGTGCATTCCCTATTGATGCCTCAAAAAGCAGTTTTGAATTACAAATCTGGCATTTATATTTCTTTTAGCAATTATTCGGTTTTGAGTTTGTTCCAAATTGAGATATTCATTTTCTTTCAGAAAAATAAAAGTGTTATAGTCTTGTTCCCTGAAATTAGGTTCTACCGAGCTTGATTGAAAAACAAAAAACAAGAAACTTATTATGTTTAGTGTCTGGACCACTGTAGAGATTCAATACCTGCTCTTCCTCCACATCTGCCCATATAGGGCAATTCTCCATTTTGTCTGATAAAAAGAACTTCCAACATAGTAAGTTTTTGAGGGTTAAGACTTTAGTCATTTAAGTTAAATGGTTGTCTCTTCAGAAACATAATATGGGTTTTGCCAAGATGGTTTTTGCAGTGTCATATTAAAGATCTACTTATTCTTTGCTCTCTTCATTGCTATCCAGCAACAATGGGAACATTTTTCAGCAAGCAGTAGAAAAAATATCTTTGGGTAAGAATGTTCTGTGTTACATGTGCACTGTTTTCCCATCTAAACCAAACTTTATTCCTTTGTTTTTAAGATTAATAGAACACAGAGAAAATAAGTAGCCTTTTCCGGTGCATATAAACATTAATATGATTTGAGATTTGAAAACTCAAAATTGGAGTTTTTTTTTTTTTCAAAAGAACCTCATCCAAAGATGTAATTGAAAAATAGTCTACTTGTTGTGTACTTCCAGTTTGAGAGTAAATGTATACTTGCACATAAACAAATGAGCAATGGGTTTCGGATCGTCTTCTTGGCAAGGAAATTAGAGACATACATTTCTAAAACAGATAGCAACAACAAGTCTTTCCTGTATGTTGTTTTCTTCCTTTTTATTTTTAGTTTTTGGTAAAACTAAAGGTAAACATAAACTTGGGTGCTTCAGAGTCCCTTGGAAACTCAGAAATCACTTCTTGGATAAAGCATTTCTAAACTTACCTATGGGAAGATTAGCCAGAGCTCATCTTGTCTACATTTCTCTCACGGCCCTCTCATAGTGTAGACACATCAATAGCTATCTGTCTGTCTCCTAATATACTCTAACCACATAAGAATTCAATATTTTATCTCCCCATCATTCACACAGGTAGCATAGGCCTGATGGTCACTAAATATTAAAGCTCTAATGAAAGAGTGACAGTGAATGAGATTCCACTCTCACCATCCCGTTCCCAGGCACTTTTCCAGCTACAATCCTTTTTGTATTTCCTATACCTGCCGTGTCCATTGTTGCCCTCAAATTCTTGTGAATATAGTTGCCCTTGCCTATAGTGCGTTCATCAACTCTGGCATCTATACAAAGCTGAACTTTCTTTATGGCTCTGTTCGTGCTCCTCTACTACCACAGTATTTCTCAAGTATGACCACTCACACTGTTATCTCATTTCTTTGGCTTTACATTACACCACATAGCTTATCCCTCCATAAATTGCTTTGACTCACAGTTGATCAGGTCATTGTTCCAAATATGGTTGTGTCTCTTCTCATACAGCATTGTCCAGTAGAAATTTCTATGATAAAATCTTCTGTAAGCCACACTAATACAGCAGCTCTTGGCTTTGTGTGACTAGTAATCATTTGTAGTGTGACTAAGTGTGAATGTAAACTTAAATTTTTAGTTTTTAAAAAGATTTACTTGATTAATCTTTGAGGCTAGTGGCTACCTTATTGAACAGCAATAGTTTTAGAGTTTATAGCCCAGGGTATGGCACATGTTATAAGCAACTAATTATAATATCAGATTGTATTCAAGAATTTGACAGAAAAATGTGTTTGTCTCAGGGAACGCTTATCAAAAACTTGAGAAGGTGAACACTCAACGTAGGAATAAAAAGAACAAATTAAATGCATTTGGAGAAATAATGCATTGATTTGAGATAGAAGGGAATTATGTAATAGAACAAGCAAATTGACTAGGAAGAGCTGGAGCTGCAAAAATCCAAACTAATACTGATGCAAGAAAGGCAGGAAATAGCCATTACATATAGCAGCTTGATTGTCCTCCAAACTCAGAATATGAATTAATTAAATAAAGAAGATGAAAGACTGGAATGAGAAGTATGCAAGAGACTTAGTTCAGTAATATTCTATTAATAGATTTCCACAAAAACGTTTTGTTTAGTATAAGTTAGGTCTTCTGATAACAAACTATTATATCTTAGTTTCATTGTATCAACTATTGAATTATTATAATTACATTTTATTGTATTGACTATTGCTTGAAATTGGTGAACCACAGGTATTTGACTACAGATGTTTTTATAGCAGTATTTTATTCTTCTGTAGCTTAGCACCTTACAAATTAGTTTTCTGCATATTTTGAAATCTGTTTACAAGTTGATTTCAAATTTACGTCTATGTTCTTTTCTGTAAAATGAAAAAAAATAGTTTTAATTTCTTTTGTTCATTTAGCAAATATTTATTGATTGTTGTCTGTGGGCTAGATAATGTGCCAGACTTGGGGAATACCCTGGAAAATGAATCAAATATATACTTTGCCCTCTTGGAATTTTAATCTAGTAGGGAATATTTGATTGATCAATAAATGTTAAGAAATAATATAAATACTAGGTAATGCTGACACGCCAAACCACATAGTTCTGACTGTGTTCATAGCTCCAAGCAAAAAAGGCAGGAAAAGCTCAAGGAGCTCATTGGGTGACAGGAAGCTAAGAAGCTTTGTGGATGAGACCTGGTTTTATTTGACCTTTGTGTAGTAGCTGAGGGTTGGGAAAAAGTTGGGTGGATAAAAGGTATGTCAAAGGCTTTACAGCCCTAGAGAATTAACTCAAACTCTACATGATATAAATGAACATAAGAAAAACAAGAAGACAATCTAGCTTGAAAGGAAAATAATTATAAAGCCACAAACTACTTTCTCAAATAGAAAGATGTGTGATATTAGTAAATAGAGGCAGTTTATAGAGAGATGGTTCAGTCTGAAGCAAGACTGGGACATGGGTAAAGATGATTCCTCAAGTTCACATGCATGATGACCTAGAGCACAAGTCAGTCACTGGAGAAGAGGCCACAGATTTGAGAGTCATCACCCAGCTCTGAACACAAGCCACGACAGTGGCTGACTGTATAGGGGGAGAGAAGTAGATAACAGAGGGTAGAGGCTTGGGGAAAATCAGAAAAGTAAGAAACAAAAACCCCAAAACCCCAAACAGCAAATAGTTGTGAGCAATAAAGTAGGCTGGAAGCCAGAGAAGGTGTCTCTTTAAGGAACGAAGCTTCAAAAGGGTTCTATGGTGACAGGTTGAGGAAAATGAAAATTGAGAAAGGGCTCTGGATTTAGACAGAGAGGTCTCTATTACTGAACAAGAAAATTCATATGAAAAGTAAATACAGGACCTATTTTTTTTTTAAGGAAATAAGCAGAAAAGAGGGCACATAGGCTATGAAAGTGGGAGAGCACAGAGAGGTCATCATCGTCAATGCAGATATTGAGACTGGGCGACTTAGTGGGTAATTTGTATATTTTTTAAACACAAGATAAGTGAACTATGTTTGAAGGTAGAAAATAAGGAGTCTTTGTTGCTTTTGGAATTAAACCATTTACTGCTTTTTTTGTGTGTTTGATCTAACCTTGAATCGCTTTCACATTCAACCCCAGTGAATCCATTACAGAAGAAACCCTGAGAAAGGCAAAGGAGATTGGCTTCTCAGACAAGCAGATTTCAAAATGCCTAGGACTGACTGAGACTCAGACAAGGGAGCTGAGATTAAAGAAAAATATCCACCCTTGGGTTAAACAGGTAAGGGAGTTTCTTTTTTCCCAGGATTTCCATGGCGAAATGTAGGCACCACTCAAAAAGTCATTGTCAATAAAAAAGAAGGGTTTGAAAAATGACCCTACTTGTCCAATTGATGCTCATGATGTCATCAATTTTATTCAACTTTTATTTTATGCTTAAAAGGGAAAACAGTGAGATGTAAAGAAAAGAATGAATACCTAATTTTTATAACCTAAATAAATTTATAAAAAAGAAGTGACATTTCCTTTGCTTTTTGACCTATGTTCAAATATATATGTCATAAGAAAAATTCTTAGTGTAATATTAGGATTTGAAATACCTTAGCATGCTGGCTGACCCTTTTGAAAAGATAGTTATTTCCTTTGGCACCTTTTTTTTTTTTTTTGGTGGTACTGGGGGTTGAACCCAGGGTCTTGCACATGCTAGGCAAGAGTCTTCCATCAGTCTACACCCCAGCTCTTTTGAAATTTAATTTGGAGGTAAGGTCTTGATAAGTTGCCCAGGCTGGGCTCAAAAATATTTTACAAGGTGATACTTCAGGTGCCCCGTTGCTATCGTTCATTCAGTATGCATCATGATAGGGCTGGGTGTAAGGAGTTCCTCTAGTATTCATGACAGTCATAAATGAACAGTCATAGTTGTGCCTTTTTGGCTTTTAATGGAAGGAATGTGTTCACTTAAAGTGCCACCAGAGAGTTTTTGCCCTTTAAAATCATTGACTTTTCTCTGTGTGCTCAGGGGGCATATGTATACTCTTAGGTCTCAAGCTTGATACTAAATATTTCCCACTCAGCAATTATTATCTTTCTTCTTTCTCACCTGCTTTATGCCAGCTTGCCCTGTTGGCCTCAAATTCTTGCTCACTAAGCTGAGCCCTTGAGAGTGGAATTGCTTTACTTTTTCCAAATATGTTCAATGAGATCCTTGTCTCTCATCCCTCGTGTATGCTTTATAGTATTTGTGTCAGTCCATGTCTTGGTGCCACTGGTAATGTAAATCCTACACATTAATTTGCAACCAAATGCATCCTTACATGTAGACCATTTTCTCTGATTTTAGATTTCATAGATAGTTGCTTTAAATAGCTGACAGGTTAAATCTTCCTGGTAACCAGTGAACTACATGATCATTTTGTTGTGCTCATGGGAACTACTATAGTGACCCAGCAATCCCCTGGGTGTATATGACTGTTAATTGCTCAAGTGATAAATGGATCACATCATTTTTTCTCTCTCTCTTAATTCAGAATTAGAAGCAATTAGATTATACATAGCTTTTCCTGTCTTTATATTTGACAACATTAGGCATTAAGTAAATATGAATGCAGCATACAAAAAAATAAAACCACAGTTGTGAAAAAGGTTATAATGGAGATAGGGAGTAAAATTCATGTTAATCAATCAACTAATAAATTACTTTTCTCTTTCAGATTGATACACTGGCTGCCGAATACCCATCAGTAACAAACTACCTGTATGTTACCTACAATGGTCAGGTAGGAACTGCCTAATTGCCATAGGCAGAGAGCTCTAATTTTAGTAGCTGGTCTACTATTGGGAATACATAGTTTTTTCCTTCTTTGATTATTTACTTATCTTGGCAATAAAAAGGGCCTCACAGAGGTATATGCAATGATGTGTTTCTATATATAATCTGTTAAGAACTCTCTTATGATAATGAAATCAAGACAGTGAAAATATGGTAAAGACAATGGTCACACAAGCATACCATTATGCTGGGTTCTCATGACTTACACTTACAAATATTTAGCTATAACTATTTTTTTTAATGAAAAAGTAACTTGGAGAACACCATACTTTGGGTTCCCAGAGACTAATAGAGGTTTCATGTGAACAAAAGAAAGAATGAGAAAGACACATTTAAAAGACAGGACAGATAGTTGAATTAAAAGGAAGAATAACATAATAACTTCTATATTTCCTGTTGTTTTCTATCCTCAGGAGCATGATATCAATTTTGATGAACATGGAATGATGGTTCTGGGCTGTGGTCCATATCACATTGGTAAAGTGATGACATATGTATATATAGTGCTCATTAATGTTAATTCCATTGTTCTAAGAACTGTGTACAGTAAATGCTGTTAGGGTAAATGTTTTGAAAATTAGGAAATTGAGGTTCAGAGAAATAAAACCCAAACTTATAAAGCTACTTAGTGGTAGAAGTGGAATTCAAACACAGATTTTAAACTAGAAATTCCATCTCCTTTCATTTTACCATGTTACTAAATCATTTTCATTCTCTTCAACTGAATTGACATCCGCTTTGGATTTGGGGAGTGAATTAGACTTGGCTATTTCTCTTCTAACAATTTTTCATAAAGATCTATATTTTCCTCAAAGACTTATACATCAGCTAGAAATTACATTACTTATACAGTCTCTGACTTAACGTTTGATGCATACATCAAATGCAGAGTTTGTCTCATTGGCAGGTAGAGATTTATAAAATCCAATTCAAACAAACTCACCAGAGATGGTGACATTTCCTCTCTAGTCAATTAGATGTTTAATAACCACTCCAAATCTATTACACAAGGTGTATATTATGTGGGCAGGATGTTAACCAACAACTGCATTTCATATTTAGTCCCTGAAAGGCATTCTGATATGGAAATGATAAAATACACAATTTAAATACATGTAGTCTTACTATTTCTTTAAGTACAGTTTGAGTTTTTATAATTAATTAATGCTTCAGGGTATTCCAGTTTACCAATCTTTGGCCAAATCTGACATAGGCCAAAACTGTTTTTTTTTTAAATCACTCTATTATTGTCTTAGTTCCATTTCTGCTGCTACAACAAAATACCTGAGACTGCGTAATTTATAAAGAACAGAAATTTATTTCTCACAATTCTGGAGGGTAGAAAGTTCAAGATCAAGGAATCAGCCCCTTCAGTTATTTGGTGAGGATTAGATCTCTGCTTCCATGATCACATCCTAAATACCTGTGTCCTTTGGAAAAAAATGCTGTCCTCAATGGCAAAAGCAAAAAGAATATGAAGGACAAATTCTCTCTTGAGGCCTTTTATAATGGCATTAATCTATTCATGAAGTCTCCACCTAAACACATCTCAAAAGGTTCCACTTTCCCAACACTGTTGCATTAGGAATTAACTTTCTGACACACAAATCTGAATTTTGATTCATTCAGCCCATAGCAGTTATCTTATTGGTAAATGGCCTAAACTTTTCACCTCTCTGGACCTTTTTTTCTTGTTTTTAAATTTAACCTAATTTATTCAACAATTCTGCATTAACCTTAGTGTCTAGCAAGACTAGCTAAGCTGATAATCAAGTACATACTTGCTCTATAGTGAGAATTAATGTATTACTGTATTGGAACACTATAGTTTGACAAGACTTTTTAGGAGACAATGTATTAATACAAAGAATTAGGACAAGTACCAGGACTTTCAGTTCTATGGCATCCCAGCAGAGGTGATATTTGAGGCTGTTAGGCCATTATTATATTTCAGATTGCTTCACAGAAGGTCACTCACTCTGCATGGGGTGGCCTTGCCAGGCTTAAAAGGATATGCCCAGAAAGGAGAGGACTTTCTAATCAATCAAGATATGTCAGATCAGCAAGGCACTCAGGGATTATTTGGTTTAGCCCTCAAATAGTGGATTAAGTGGAAAAACTGAAGCAAAGGTACAAGTATTCTGATCACTGGCTTAACTCTTTTTGTGTATTGAGGCGATTGTGTTCATTTTACATTTCTTTTCAGAACATGAGGGTTATTTTTACCATTGAAACTATCTCCTATTAACATCGAGCTCCTCAAATATGGAGATCATCAATTGTAGAATTCTGGATATAAAACAAGCCAAAATTTTCTTGATTGTTTAATTAGTGCTTGGTTTTCCTACTGCGAATATAGTGTACCTCATAGGTCTGAAATTTATATTTTGCAGTTTGAAAAATTGAATTGAAAGGCATTGGCTACCTTAGCTTGGACTGACTGGTGATATATTTTTCTGCTTCTCTTTGTGCTGCAACTTCATGCTTCTCTCACCCCTTTTGCCCATCTTGTTGCCTCTGCAGGCAGCAGTGTGGAATTTGATTGGTGTGCTGTCTCCAGTATCCGAACACTGCGTCAGCTTGGCAAGAAGACAGTGGTGGTGAATTGCAATCCAGAGACTGTGAGCACTGACTTCGATGAGTGTGACAAACTGTACTTTGAAGAGCTGTCTTTGGAGAGAATCCTAGACATCTACCATCAGGAGGTAAAAAAAAAAAAGTGATATATATATATATATATATATATATATATATATATATACATTTTATGTATATCTGTATCATGTCTTCATGTTTCTAGATTTATATTGTATTTCCCCTAGGAGAAATTTCTGCCAGTGTCTTCTGTTGCCTAATTTTGTAGTGAAACTCTAAAAGAAAATCAGTCCAGCCTTATTTTCTTGAGGCCTTGACATTACATGATTGTTTTCATGTAAAATTCTCTTTCTTTCTAAGCATTCTGGCTGTATTGAAAACTTTACTTGGTAACATGTACCAGCCATATATTAGCTATCAAGGTGGCCTTTCATAAATATTTTGAAGAATGTTTTAATTGGTCATCTAGACACACTATAACAGCTTCTTTCTAGTTCATGGGATGTGTTTTGATGAGGAACAGTTCCCAGAGGAGAGACATAAGTTGTTTACCAAAGACCAGTTAATGCCTGTTCCATCAGATAACGTTGTTAGTCTTCAGTTTAAGATCAATGAGTCCATTCTGAATGATTTTGCTTCCTTTAAGGCCTTTTCTTAGAGTTGCTTTTCCATTTCCATGCCAATCTTATTGAGTGTGTTTTCACTGTGGATTCACATGATTGCAGGTTACTCTGCATCTGTAGAACAAATAGTTGTCATACAATTAAAAAAATAGCAACTGGAAAATTCCAAAATGATGTTCAATAGTCATGTCTTGAGTTATTATTGTTAATTTGTTACCACAGAGAATCATCCTTATGTATAAAATATGGTCATTTAGAGAAAAAAAGTACTAAATTGAGTCACAATGCTTGAATTCTAGTTTTGATTTGAAAACTAATTGACTTGTGCAATTTGAATTCTCTGTTCTCTGTCTCTGTCTCTCTTTCTCTCCCTCTCTCTTTTTATTAATGCATCCTATGCATGTAAAACATGCTACTTTCAGGCACTGTGAAGATAACATTGGGTTTATGATAGAAGTCATATTGTAAAGTGTAAACTACATGGTATAGCAATGTGATGATTTTATTATTATAAGGAGAAACCGAATTATGATACATATACAATCATAATTGTGTTTAGGTCCAACTTTCCTTTATGCAGAATATAGGCTGTTTTTAGTCCCCTTTCTGATAATGTTTTTCTTGTTGCTCCTTAATATTCATTTCAGAAACATATGTGGGCATCAAAACAAATACAGTTTGCAAACATGTCTTGAGTACCTTATATAGACCTGGTTCAGCAAGATGGATAGCTATAAAATCAAGCCCCTATCTTTAAGATATTAATAATAAAACTGGGTTTCATGATTTAAATATGTGAAAAACCAAATATTTGTTTCCAAAATATGAAAAAGCATCACAGGCAATAGGAACAGATTTGTGATTTCCTTGTGAAATCATCTAAGAAAAGATGAAAAACTTCTACAATTGCTTTTGGATACAGTTACATATAACTACTAGAAAAACCAAAGTCAGTGCTATAGAAAGAAATAAACTGCCCTTTCTTTGAAGCTAATTGGCATTTAAAGTTATATTCCTATGTATTATGAGGTAATTTACAATGTTATGTTGGAATGGAAGAACATTATCCCACTAATGTATTCTTCAGACTATCTCATAGGAAATGTTATAAATCACACAGTACACACCTTATCATACACACATGTAATATGTGTGTGCACTTCCTTTTATGAGGCAGGTGTGTACTTCCTCATCAAAGGCTTTGTAGTGCTGCTCCGCTGTCTCTGATCCAGGAAGAAGCACACATCTAAGTCACTTGGGCAATCTACTTTCCTGAGGATGCATAGCTCCATAGGTACAAAGGGTCTCCTGGTCTGGGTCTCAGACTAGTTTTGGACCAAGGCCATTTGCATGGTATCAAGGAAAAAACCATGGATAAGGCATTTAGGGAAAGTCAGTAATAACATGCCACAGAGGTGAAGCAGGCTGTTGTGGAAGAGGCTTTCATCGCAGGTAGAGCAAGAAGGTGCTGAGGTATCCTCCTGTTTATTCTTAGTTTTTCATGTAAAATGTTATAATTCCACTTACTGCCACTCACTTTGACCATAGGATCATTCATTTGCTTTATAGAGTGACCCCTTAAGTACAGTCATTTATTCCTTGTGATTATGTTTATAGGTTCTGCTTTCTGAGAAGAGATTTAAATTTGATTTTTTGTTTGTTTGCTTGTTTGGTATGTGGAGTAGAGTCAAGGAAGCAATAAAGTGGTGTAAACCATCTATGATGCTTTGCAAGATGAGTTTTGCCTGGTTTACAGTTTAGGTTAGGATATTTCTTACAAAGGATAAAGGTGTTCTCAGAGTATGTTGAGGTCAATAGCTTGAAATTGTTACATTGTTTATAAAGTTGCTGCATGGTGCTTTTCTTTTACTGGATCTATTTGCTAGGGATAAATTATTCAATAATCTTTATAGGCCACAAAAAAGGAACCATATAGATCTGATCCTAAATTCATATCCCCCCCCTTTATTCCTTTGAACACTCATGAGTTAAAAAGTTGTGTTCACAAACAACCATAATATTGGTCTATATCCAAGCCTCGTTTCTCAGTCTCTTTTGCAATTGTTCATTAAAAGATAGATTTGAACCAGGTACGGTGGTGCATGTGTAGTCTCAACTACTTGGGAGGCTGAGGCAGGAGGATTGCTTGAGTCCAGTTTAAGACCAGCTTGGGCACTGGGCAACATAGCAAGACCCCATCTAACCAACAAACAGTAACAACAAAGAAAACCTCATCAGATAATATATCTGACACCGTTTGATGTCCCTGTTTGTTTAGAGTCTAGTTTAAATAATTTTTTTTCTTGCTTGTATAATGCTTACTTTGCTTGACTATAAACATGTACCCTGTTTAATGGTTTCTTTGCCATATTTTCTCCCTCTATATATACCTATAGACAATGGCACAGGAGTTAACTGAATTAAGTAATTGCAGATATTAATTAGTGGTAGGCAAAACTCATTAGGGAATGTATGACTCTAAATAGAATTGGGATTCTTTTCTAAAGTCTAAAGTTCTACCTAAAAAGTAAAACAACATGTTACTAAAATGTAAATGATTGAGATGTATCTCAGTGGCAGAGTGCTTGCCTAACATGCATGAACCCCTGATTTTAATCCCCAGCACTGTAAAAGGGAAAACAAAAGAAGAAAATTAAAATTACCAAAATATGAACCACAATCCTTCCTCATTGGCAACTGTATAAATAATGGAATTTTGTAAATTGGAGATCATCCATGAAATTTTAAAAATCAGGGCCATTTTTAATGAGGCAAATGCTATTTCTATTAGTAAGATAAATTTTCTCATATTGGATCGTGCCTAAAATACTGCATCTAATTAGGACTGACCAAAGTGATTAGTGGCTAGGAGCAATTAAAATGATGTCAAATAAATTTAAGACATTTTCTTTTAATTCTTTAGTGCTTAAAATAAATTTCTGGTGTGATTTCAGCTTGAATATTGTTTCAGAAATACTCTTGTGTTACTTTTCTTGGTGGTATCAGATTTAATAGGACAGAAATCAAAGATGAGCAAAAGAATACACAGATGAAGGATTAGCTCAGTGGTACAGCATTTGCCTAGCATGCTTGATGCTCTGGGTTCAATCCCAAGGACCCCATCGCCACCCAACCAAACAAACACCCACAGAAAACAAACAAACAAACAAAAAACACAGAACAAATTTAGATAAGAGTTTTGGGAGCCTAATGTATTATTTTAAGTCTAAATATTTTATAAATTTGTGGAATAATATCTAAATTTTAGAATATTTTATTTCAGTAAATTATTTACAACTATTTAGACACAAGTTATCAAAATGATGATGATTTACCTGTGTGGGATACCAGGTTCCTGTCCTAATGTCCATACAAGCCCTGTTCTTAGAGTTAGAGACAGTTTAAGATTAGATCTATGAAACTGCCCTACCTTGACTTCATCTAATAAGCATGTTTTCATACTGAGTTCCTTTTGCTGTGTGGGTAAAACCTGAACTACATCTTCACATTGTTACTCTATAACATTTCTGTGGATATGATTTATTGTCCCAATGATGTTCTATATATCTGGAGGTCAACTATGAGGATTTGGTTGTGCACTGGAAGATTTTCTTTGTATCACTTTTCTAAAACAATGCTTTAGCAATAGCTTTTCTCTTATCCTCTAATATTAAACATTTCTGAAAATAGCCAGCCAAGTAGAGTTAGCCTAAGATTGGAATATTTGGTAGTTTACTTGTTCAGTCTACGGAATTGAATTCACACACCCTCTCTCTACTGCTGGGGAAGAGATATGAATCATTTCAACTGATTGAGTCTCAGTTTTTTTTTTTTTGGATGTAAATGGGAATAATAAAAGTCACCTTAGAAGGTCATCATGAAGGTCAAAACATATTGACCAGAATACAAAAAGTATCAGCTATTAGCCTATTCTTATTTTGAAAGTTGATGTTTAGAAAATATAAATCAGTGTAATAATGCCACTTTGAAAAAATATCCACGTATTTATTAACGAAGGCCTTTTCATTCAACTTTAAGCTCCCATTTAGACCAAGTAACTACAGTTTTTGCTACTTTTTTCTTATTTTTTAAAAGTTATTTTGAAATGTCTCACATAAAAATCTTGAAGAATTTGTTTTCAAGCCTCAAAATCTTAACAACACTGCTAATAAACCAAGGATGGTAATAAGAAAAAAAGATTATTATAGTAAAGAGAATAATTCTTTTTAAAGATTTTGCAAGAATGTATGTTGAACATATTTTAAAATGATGATAAAAGTATCTTAAGTACACTAATAAATATGCAGAACGTTGGATTATTATTTTCAATACTGTTTACAATGCCTTAAAGCATTCACTTGCAGGGTGTTTGTTTAGGCAGTACTGTAATTGCTCTCATCAGAGAGAAATTAGCTTTATCCCTTAAAAGAGTGTTTCAGAACAATTTCAAATAATGATAAGATGTATTTGGCACATATCTATCACTTCAGTAATTCTACTAATATTTATTAGCAGGTCATTATGGCAAACATAAATTATGCCAAGATCCATGGACTGTCAGATAGTTTAAATATTAATAATTATATTTTATTTATTCATAAATGTAAAGTGTACATAGGATTTTTAATGTTTATTATCCTATTTCATCCACATAGC
This sequence comes from Callospermophilus lateralis, assembly GCF_048772815.1. Taxonomy (NCBI): domain Eukaryota; kingdom Metazoa; phylum Chordata; class Mammalia; order Rodentia; family Sciuridae; genus Callospermophilus; species Callospermophilus lateralis. The sequence goes on along the minus strand of NC_135313.1, from coordinate 25,399,505 downwards.
AGTCTTGTGAAGCAGGAAGGTATCTGATTCCAATTTTATACACAAGAAGACTGAAGGTATTCTAACCCTAATTTTATATACAAGGACTGAACCTTAGGTTGAACATGGTAGTAAACAGAGGGAACCAAGATGGGAAGAGTCTTGTATCTGCAAATCCAATCCCCACTATCACACACTGGCTCATGTTTATTATTCCAACATCAATCTTAAGAGACTTTGAGATTTGGTGGGCTAATATTTTTTAATCTTCAATCTTTCAATCCTTAACTTTAGACTGCTAATAGGAGATTTGGTTTTAAGTAAGGAAAATTTAAACTAATCTAACATCTGAATGAAGGGCAATGATTCAGGCACTGGTTGTGAAGCAAGTAGAAAGGAAATAGGAACTAAAAGCAGCTACTGGGTAGTGGGGATAGATGCTAAGGTGGCAGGAAAGGAGAGGAGATGGAGGTGGAACACGAGGTGGTTAGAGCCTAGATAACTATAAGAGAGAAGAAAGGAGTAACAGTCAAAGAAGTTTTGGTGGAACAGAGAGTTTGCTAGTGGGAATATACGTTCTTGGGGGAAATGAGTAGTGGAGTCTCTGGGGCTTGAAGGGTGGTGATAGCCAAGAGTGGACCTGAGGTAATGAATTTGTACTTTATTCTCTAGGCAATGGGAACTTCTGGAGAACTCTGCGTATAGGACTAACTTGGCAAAGCAGTTTTGTAGGGGGTTTAATTTGAATGTAAAGGGTTAGATGAAGGGGTTGCAGGAGAGGCATGTTGGAAGAAGAAATTGGTATCCATTTGGGAAATTATGTGATAGTCCAGAAAGTAATTGTAGTATAGAGTGCAAATTCATTAACTTGTTTTTCTTTTCCAGACGTCACAGGTGCAAATGTTGCCAGTGATATATACCATGTAAACTTTGTGGAGATCTTGCATAGATTTTAGGATGTGATAGCCTGAAAAGTAAAAACTAAGTTCATTTATCTCTTTATGACATAATTTAATATCATCCCTTCATAAGAGGGATGGAAACATAAAATTCAGGTTGAAGATTGTCAGTAAGGAAATGGTGGCACTATGAGCACAGTTGTCCATTCATGATGAAGCTACTGCCGCAGCTGATGATGTGAATGTCTTTTCCAGGCATGTAGTGGCTGCATCATATCTGTTGGAGGCCAGATTCCAAACAACCTTGCAGTCCCTCTGTACAAGAATGGTGTGAAAATCATGGGCACAAGCCCTCTGCAGATCGACAGGGCTGAGGATCGCTCCATCTTCTCAGCCGTCTTGGATGAACTGAATGTGGCCCAGGCACCGTGGAAAGCTGTTAATACTTTGGTAAGGAGAGAAGCAAGTGTCTCCTTTTAAGGTTCTTTTGTGGAGAGTTGTAACCTGAATGTTAACTACTGAAGATACTAAGGAGAGGGCAGACAGGATGCACATTATGCGTAGTGAATTTACTGTAAAGTTGCTGTATTTCCATGATTGCACTCTAAATGCTGATTATAAATAGATAGCAGTATTCTCATTAAGATTCAGACAATGAAAAGAAGTTCAAACTATTTTTGAACTAGATTTGATATTTAGAATTAGAAACTAGGAATTTTATGTATTTCAATGCTCAATTTACATTTTAATGGAGTCTTTTGAGAGAAAGAATAAAAAGAGTTAGGTTATCCCTTGATCTAAGATACAAGTCTGCATTTTGATTGCATATTTTAGCTACTCACACATTTTTGTTGTTGTTCCTATTAATTAGAATGAAGCACTGGAATTTGCAAAATCTGTGGGCTACCCCTGCTTGTTGAGACCTTCCTATGTATTGAGGTAATGTATTGTTTTCAGAAACAGATTTAAACATTGGGAGATACAGAAATGCATGCTGTATGCTGATAGCACTAGACTTTGATGTGTTGTAATTTGTGAATCCATCCACAATCTCGAAACCATCACAGCCAGCTTGAGGACCAACATGTGTTCCTTCAGTTTACCAATTTTCCTTCAGGGAGAGACCTCAGTCCTATACCTAGAAGCATAGCTTCAGGCATCTCCTCGACAAACTGAGTGAGGGGAGGGGAGTGTCAAATAAGAAAACAGGACAATTCAAACCAAAATTAGAAGGTCTCTTGCAAGCATCTATTTTCTGATACCCAGAAATGACAGCTTCTCTTTGACTATTTCAGCATCTTCTTGATATTGTTTTGTATAGCAATTTTGAGTTTTTGAGATCAGATTTTTTTAAATAGATGAATTAGAACAGCGAGGAACATGGGCAGTTAGGATCTTTCATATAAAACTTTGAAACTAAATTCTATCATCAAAAGAGAAGTTGTGAATTATCACTTCCTCTCTTCAGATGTTACCACATGTAAGGAGTCACTTCACTGAACAGAGGATAATAAGAGAAACACAATTTGCTGTGCACAATTTGAAAGTGCAAATGGAATTTGAGATGGGATCCTTTAAAATAATGAAAAATTTCAAATGAGGTGGAAAACTTTCCTTTTCATTGAAATGTCATTTTGTGTAAACCAGAGTCTAATAATACTAGTTCTTTGAGGGAATTAATTTAAACAACATGCATTTAAGAAAGGATTGGGAAAAATGAAAAAAATTAACCAGCGTTGACAATTGCATTTCCTTTCCCATTTTGCAATCTATACCTTTGTTCCAGTTTTATATACTCTGGATTATCAACATTATTTGCTTAGCCTTCCTGTCTTAAGCAGATGAAGCAATTAAAGCTTTTTATGCAAAAATTTATAACAGGGTAGAAAAGGTAAATAAATACCACTTTTTTTTAAAAAAGGAAGTGGGAAATGATTTATCCACCTTATTCTTTAGTGCCCCTTATTGCTCCTTCTTTCCTCCCATCCCATTTTGAAAATGTCAAAAGTCCAGTGTAAATTGATCTCAGATAACATTATTTCTTAAGTATTTAGAAAGAAGGACACAGATGAATAAGTTTCTATCAGGTACTGTATATTATATTTGAAAATGTTACTAAAAATTGATTCTTTGGTGATAGAGAGAGTAGAGTGGTTTGCTTTGACAGCTTGCTAGTGAGTTAGGATCATCTGACTGAAGAAACAGGATTAGTGAAATTAGGCTCTAGGCTGAATCCTTCTAAGGTTTAATAATGATCTGGAACGAGAAAAACATTAATAAGTCAAATAGAGTAAACCTTGGGGAAATACCAACCTTTAGAGCCATCAGGGTTCCCTTTGGACCCATCCCCAACTCTGGTGACTTTTCACTTTTGCTTAATAATTCAATGTAGTAAAGTCTTAATTTAGACAGTCACCTTATTTAGTCCAGACTGGAACCAGAAGATTTTCTGGAGCTCTTTTGATCAAGTCTAGCATGCTTTATTTCCAAAGTGGCAAAAGAACTTAACTGCATTTCACTCCCTCTTTCCCCAGTGGATCTGCCATGAATGTGGTATTCTCCGAAGATGAGATGAAAAGATTCCTGGAGGAGGCCACTAGAGTCTCTCAGGTAGTGTCCAATTTCCTCCTGGTGACTTTGTCCTTTCCTTTAATGGCCATCTTATTTTGTATGCTGTTTATCTTTTCACACAATGTTGATGGGATGATTTCCCTCAAAACAGACTTAGTTTTAGAATTCAGGAATCTATAAAAGCATCCTTGCTGGATGCTGGAAAACACCCTGTTCTCATGAATTAGACCCAGATAAAGTCATTCCTGGGATTCCTAGCCTCAAGGCTTACTCAACCAGCTCATCACTAACCAATAAAAGGATTTCTGATTTTTAATTCTCATACCTGGGGACTTTGTCTAAGTCAACCATGCAACACTAACAGTAAGTTCCCTTACTCCCTTATTTAAATTTTTTTTTCATTTTGGCACATTTTATTTGTGAGTTAATAAGAATGTTTATAATTTTGTTATGATTCCACCACCTTCCTTCACTGCCCACAGTTTTTGCTTTCTCCCTTGGTGTTACCTTGGCATGATCCATTTAAGATTTACCCAGTGGGGTTATTGATCTGCAAACCTTGTACTGTGGAGGATGAAAGTAATGTTTTCCTTTTAAAAGCTTTCAAAAGCTACTTGGGGTTTAAAAAAAAAAAAAGAACAACTCAGAAGAGTTTCATGTTAGGCAAGTGGAATTTGGAGGGAGCTGAAAAGTGAAATCAGAGTCATTTCAAAGAGGAATAAAGGGCATGGATTGTTCCTGCACACAGGAAGCCAGATTCCTCTTCTCTGTGATAGTTGCTCCCCATGGATGTTTAGGTCATGAAGAGAGTGGGTAAGGATGAAGAATGAGAAGAGACTAAGAGTATAAAGAAGGAAAACCATGTGGGTTTTGAATTCACATTGGTGTGAAAGTCTGATAACTGTGAAGGGAATCTCTTTAATGCCCACTTTTTGTCAATGCTGTCTGGAGTGAGACACAAACTGTTCCTTCTATGTTAATCCCTGCCAGGGGTCCTGCAGCTCTCCCCTTTTGAGAGACCAGTAACTATACCCATTTGATTTCATGTATGTGATAAGCAGGGTTCCCCTCTTTTCTGCCTGAAACATCGAATCTTATAGGACTTCTACTTATTAGATTATTTAAAAATATTTTTCTCAGTTTTATTGTTAGAACTCACACAGAACCAAAGTCTTATAATACAGATGTCCTGATTGAAGAGTTTCTGATTCAAGTGTCCCCATCAAACCACAGCAGAATCTGAGTTCCTCAATTCAATATGTGTAGAGTAAAACCAGCCCCTATCAATCATTATTTCTATTTATGTATTCATTTCATATATAGTAGAAGCTATTTGTTGGCGCTGTTCCCATTATCAGGGGATATACTCGTTGAAAGATTTGGTCTCTGCTCCCTTTGCTAGGAACATCAAAATTTCAAGTAATTATAATTAAATATGATAATCAATGAGCATTGTAATGGATAAAAAACAGGATTCAGAAGCAGAGTGTAAAAGTCTTGCTGTCCAGATCCTGAGGAAGGCATGTTAAAATTATGTCTGATTGTTGGTTAAGAGTTACTTGGCTGAAAGTTTTATATTGTACATGCGACTGGGAAGAAAGAAACAGCATGTGTAAAGATCTGAAGATGAGAGAGAGTATAGAATTTCTCAAAACTGATAAAGCATTCGTTACATGGTCAGGATGCCAAATATGTGGTGATTATATTGATTAGTCTGCTGTAGTGCAGAGAAAGTGAATTATATAGCAAAACCGAATTCATGCAAAGAGTTTAGTTGGCTGTTGCTGTAGCTCAGGGTAGACATGACAATGACACAATGACTTAGCTCAGAGGAATGGCAGTAAAGGTAGAGAGAGAAATATTGAGGGTGTGCATTGAAGGAAATTAGTGAGTGGATGGAGGTTGAGGGTAAATGAGAATAAAGGATGACTCCTGAATTTCTATCTTGGACAATTGATGGGCAGTAGTGTCACTTACTGAGATAGGGAACACTGGAGAAAAAAAAAGTTTTAGAAGAGGAAATCATGTATTTAATTTTTGACCTTTTGAATGTGCGCTGCCTGTGAGGAATCTAAGTGGAAATGATTTAAAGGCAGAGGGTTATATAGATTTTGAATTGATGATCAAGATCACAACTATAGATGGAGATATGAATATAGATTTTAAGATAAATAGCTTATCATTTCAATTGAAGCTTTGGGGATGGAAGAAATTACTAAAGAAGGGACTATAGAAAGGAGAATATCTAAGAGGAAAGCCAATATTTTAGTGGAAAATCAAGAACCCTGACAGATCCTGAGAAAGAAACATGAAAATGTAGTTTCCAGATACCAAAGGAAGAAAGTATTTTAAAAAGACCAACAATGTGTATTATTATTATTATTATTATTATTATTATTATTATTATTATTCATACTGGACCACTGAGCCACATCCCCACCTCTATTTTGTATTTTATTTAGAGACAGGATCTCACTGAGTTGCTTAAAGCCTTGCTTTTGCTGAGGCTGGCTTTGAACTCACAATCTTTCTGTCTCAGCCTCCCAAGCTGCTGGGATTACAGGTGTTTGCTACTGTGCCTAGCAACAATGTGTATTATTAGATTAAAATTTATTAGGATATTTTATTTCTCAACATAGGGCTCTTTCACAAATCTATGCAGTTGTCCAGAATGGTGGATGTCATTGCCTGCTCCCACTAATCCCTTTATCCGTGGGAGCTCTTGTCCCCAGACTGCTGTGACAGGTGACCACACTTCCCAGCTATACTCTTCACTGGAAAACTATTCTCAAGTGGGAGCCTCATCAACCAGAAGGCAAGATGCCTCACCTCATGTCCACCATCAAAATCCTAGACACTGACACACTTGGCTTCAGGAGGGGATTTAACCCTGTGGTGTAATTCATGGTGCAGAGCTTCCTGTGGAGTAAGGCTGAGTCTCATGTTCACTGAGACCACAAACATGCTAGCTTTTCCTGCTTCCCTACCTTGATTTCAAACTCCTTCAGTAAGTCACTTGAACATGGATCTCCATCTCAGGCTTAGCTAGAGGATCTGACTGACGAAACAGCTGAAAAACCATCTTCCCTCTGCTTTTTCTCTCTCTGTGTCTCTTTCTGTCTCTCTTTTGGAGTTAAATGTTATTGTATGGCATAGAAAATAAAACAATAAAAAACTCCTCATTTGTCTCAACGAAACTCAATTAGGCCCTCTATAGTAAACATCCAATGCTTTAAAAAGAGAGAAAAAACATGGGAAAAAAATCTCTCTGTTTGCTAATAAACACTTGTCTGTCCAATAATCTTCAGAAAAGAAGTCAATATTAAAATTTACCTCACTGAATAATAAATTTTAAGAAGGATGAAGCTTATTGATGGCATGAAACATTGTTTATTATGTCTTCTTCACAAAATTCATTTCTGTTTAAAGTGTTCAAGGAGCCAGGATATGTTAAATTTAGTGCACACACAAGATGATGTGTTCCATGATGGTGGCCAGAGGTGTTTGTGTTCAAGCGGAAAACACGATGTTCAGAGCAGGCTGTAGGGAAGAGCGAACATCTAAGCTACGGACCAAGGAACAAGTTGAGATATGAAAAGCTGAAGCTGAGGAGAAAAGGTAGAAGACACAAGAGAAAGACGAACTTGGAGACCGGTAGATTCAGAGTCTAGTAAGAACGCAACATGTGGTCCAGGCTGCAGGATAATGGGATACAGAGAGGCTGGCGATGAGTTTCTCCCATTCTGTAGGCTTTCCTCTCATGCTTATGTTTCCTTTGCTGTGAAGAAGCTTTTTAATTTGATGCCATTTCATATATTAGTTTTTGATGTTATTTCCTGAGCTTTAGGAGTCCTACTGAGGAAGTAGGAGGCATCTAAACTTGGGAGATTATCAGGCAATATCTTCATTTAGTCTGGAAAAAGCAAATGATGGTCAACACTGTCCTGGAGGAAATGAGTGTGGGAGGAAATGAGTGGCAACGTGAAACAGCCAGGCATGTGCTAAAATTAGTGAAGAATATGTTTGGTTCTACCTTTGGCAATGTTGAAAGCTGGATAAGACACATCAACATCAGGCAAAGGATTTCATCTTTGGCTCAATAAAAAACAAAAGTAAATGTTACTCTCCTTCTTAGTTTATTCACAGTTCTCATGTAAGGAACTTTTAGAAAGTTGTAGTGGTTGAAAAAAATGAGGGTAGGAAGAGACAAAGAACTGGAAGCAATAGTTTTATATAATTATAGCTAAAGTAAAAAATTTTTCATGATTCTGGTAACAGAGAAGGAAGACACATTTTGTATCCTTCTTAGCTTCCTCTAACTGGCCTAGAAGTCAGTATTTGAGATTTTGAAACTCATGTTCAGTTTGCAGAAAGACCCTTGGTCTCAACGTAAGCAGAGAATGACCTTGTTCTTACAAAACAGACTGGCTAATGAGTTTATGTGGTGTGTGCAGCCTTATGTTTTCTGCAAGGTTTCTTCATATTTACTCAAACTACAGGACTTACTTGACAATGATGCACATAATTTCAGCTAAGGTTCTTTTCTTCTGTGTTTTTTGTGTTGACAGGAACACCCAGTAGTGCTGACAAAATTTGTTGAGGGGGCCCGGGAAGTAGAAATGGATGCTGTTGGCAAAGACGGAAGGGTGAGTGCTTTATCCTCATCTCCCCTATCCCTTTCCTTCCCATCAATTTTTTTTTCCCTAGCAGTCTTGAAACATTCACAGGTTAGAATTCACAATTTCTACAAAACAGAGCTGACAACAGTGGAGAAGTTGCTCAGTCAAAAAAAAAAAAAAAAAAGAAATTCACTGACAACCAGCTGATGTGTCATGGGTATCGTATTTCCTGTTTCATACTGTTAGAATTTTTCTTTGATGATACTCAAAATTAATTATCATCCTCTTCTCATCATTCTTTTTGAATAGATTTCCTCTCTCATTTTCTTTTGTCTGCAGTTTTCCTTTTATGTCTCAATGAATATTATAAAAACATCCAATACTTTTCTTTCTGAAGTTTCTAATTGAATCCCTGGTTTTCTTTTGGTTTCCCACCCTCCCCGCTTTCTATTGAATTAATAAAAGCAAAACAAAACAGAGGAAGGTGGATAGGATAATAATATAAAATTACTTTATTATATCACATCTGGTATCCCTAATAGAGCAACACATGCTTCAGGGAGAAATGAAAATATGAAGAATGTTTCACTTAAGCTTGCCAGTTGTGTTAATAAGGCATTTGTGATTTATCTTGAAATATAGGAAGCTATGTTTTAGAGGTCCATGTCATCAAGGAAAAATAAAAAGCCTTCATCTTCTGTTTTGCAAATATTTCAAAACACTACTGAAGATATTAAATGCTTTGTTTCTCTCTCTCTTTTTTTTTGTCCCGATTAGCAGTTTTCTTATTTTTCTTTTTAAACATCTAATGTCTATTTACCACAGAAGCATGGAATCTTGACTCGAAGCACTATTAGAGATAATTTATTCCAGCCTCCCTCCCCTAAGGACAGGAGATATATATTTTACAATGTCTTCAGAAGGCAGTCATTTGATTTCTTTTAAACTCTTAGGCGATATAACACAAAAAATGCTGAAATACTGCAAGAGTATATTGTGGAAGTTTATTTTTATTTATTTATTTATTTATTACTGGAACTCTCTGTCATTCCTGACTTCCTGAATTTCAGAGCATAAATTTAGTCTCTTCTCTTTCAACATTTTAAATATTTGGAGGTTCAGATGTAAACAAGAGGAATATGATTGTACATCTGTGAAAGTGGAGACTGTAAGACTGTCCTAGAGACATTTGCATTTATTCAATTATTATGCTGGTACTGCTCTGGTGGTCTGATTTGGCTCCAGGATACTAGGATATTCAGCACCTAGCTTCTCTCAGCTGCTGACTATTGTATCTCTTGTACTCTCTGTTTTATATATACTCCAGGTTATTCACACAATTTTTAAACTAGCATACTCAAAATGGGGCATAAAAGTTCAAGTACATTATGATTATTCCCAAGTGGGATGATTGCCTCCCATTTTCCATACAATCATGTGTATGCACGCACATGTGTGCGCGCACACACACACACACACACACACACTCTCACACACAACGTAAACTCTTCCTCTGTGTCAAGTATCAAGCCAGATAGTGTATATGTATTTGTTTTATCTTTACAAATATTTTGTGAGACAAAAACGATTGTTATCTCTTGTCAGAAACCAAAGCTAAGTAGATAAGGCACCTTGCCCAGATCACAGTGCTCAACAGCAACAACAGAAAGATGGAGACTCCATGTCACTCCGATTTAAGTCATTTATAAATCTGATAAGCAAATCTTCCATATAATTTATGTGAGTCTTTTACAGTCACCCTATTATTCTGCCTCACTTTCAGCTTCATTACTCCCCCCCCAACACCCCATACACATATTATTAACGTCCAGGAAAGTGATTGAGGCCATGGACTTTAGAATATGACAGATAAGGGTTCAAAATCCTAACTCAGTCACTTACTGCTTAGATGAATTTGGTTATTTATTCTTGCATTGCTTTCATTTCTGTATTTCTAAAAGAAGACAAGAATATTTTCCTCTTGCATTCCTTCTCTCTCAGACTTCAATTTATAGATGTCTTGATCAGATCTAAAATGCTTTCTAGTCCACCTAAGTTATGCCATTCCTCTAGCTGGATTATTCACCTCTCCTATCTTCTTTTCTTTGCTAGTTCTAAAAGAAAAAGGTATCCCCTGTGCCTTTCCAATGCTGTAGCTTCTTGTCCTGTTCTCAAAAGTCAGGGTGGGTTGGTTTAGGTTTTTATTTTATGTTTATTTATATCCATGTTAATCACTGTAAGAGGAAGGCAGCTCTCAGGCACTCTCGGCTGCCTCTGGAGGCCACTGTCACTGAGCAGGGGCCTTGGACAGTGTGTGTGAACCTCATTCTCCTGTTTTCATCAAAAACTTAGCAAGGGAACTGTTCAATGCTCCAGGAGAGGAGGCATCTGTTAGGATCAAAGGGGTGGGTAAGGGAGCAGCTTCCTTGGAGTAGGTGTCTGACAGCACTTTCTAAAATCTTCTTTTGGCCAGGTTATCTCCCATGCCATCTCTGAACATGTTGAAGATGCAGGTGTCCACTCGGGAGATGCAACTCTGATGCTGCCCACACAAACCATCAGCCAAGGAGCCATTGAAAAGGTCATCATTTATAAGTGAAAGTGAAGGGCAATAGCAAAAGATGAAGAAAAATTAAAAAGCTCAGTTTAAAAAAAATTAGGTAGCAATGTAAGACATGCTTCAGGTTAAATTTAATAACGAGGGGAACTTTCTTGTCCTTAGCTGAATACTTTAAAGATAATTTGTTTCACTGCCCATAGTGTGCATTCAAACTACCTAGGGAGCTTGATAAAATACAGATTGCTGGACTCTACCCTGACATTTGTAATCATGTAGTTTTGAATGAGACCCTTAAATTGGCAATTTCACCAGATCCCCCAGTGATGCTGTTGTTGCTGGTGTGGGGACCACATTGAGAGAGTGGCTGCCGCAGGTGACTGTAGTGGTTGAGAGCCACTTACAGATTAGCAGCATATGAAGTGATGCTGATAGGAGTGGTAAAGCAGGTGTGCAGCAGTCTGACTTGGGAAACTTCTGGAACCTATGCTTTCATTTTTCACCCTTACCCTCATCTCCAATCAGCAATTCCCGATGCTGATTTTTTTGCATGTCTCTTTTGACCCATCTTTGAGAGCCACTTCTTTAAAGAACTTCCCAAGAAAGTAAACTCTGCCTCAGCACTCAGTATGCATGGCTCGTGTTCACCTAGGGGGCCTCTCAATACATCTTCAGGTACATTAAGTCAGGCTTGGCTTTTTCCAACAATCCTGCCATCAGAATCCACATAGGCCTGTTGTATATTGGGCTGTATCCTGAAGGCTTTACTTTGTTCTAGAATGTGGTTGTAGCAGGATGAGTTTAATAGTAGCAGTATAAAAGGAAAAAATTCTAATATGCCTGAAATTCTAATATGCTTCACTGTCTCATGTCAGGATAAATGACTTAAAAAACTCAGATTTTTTTCCAAATCTCTCAGAGGTCACTGTGCCACAGACTCCACTTCCTTTCATACCCAATTAAGTTGCTGACCTACTCCTGTAATGGTAATGAGCAAGGTGCTCTTGCTTCTTGAAATTAGTGCCCCCTCTTAGCATAGGGACCTTCTGCCTCTGGTTGGATTCAGAAATTCCTATATGTGACATGCAGACATGCAGGGCCTCCCTGCAGGCAAACACCATTTCCTTCTGACCATAATATCTACCCTTGTAGAGTTTAGGGCAACAGAAAAGTAACATAAAAGAAATCTCCGTGGTCTCTTTGCAGTACCATGTAATTTCAGGGCCTGCACCTCTCAGCAGGTAGGTCATTAGATTGATATAGAGTTTGGACTGCAGTTTCTGGTGCTGAAGCAAGTAGACAGAAAGGATTTCATTTAACCCTGTATGTAAGATCAGGGTATATAATTGTAGGAGATAAGGGCTTTTGACAGGCAGATAATCCTGTGATACTATTTGTCTTTTTCCACTGATAGCCTGTTATGATTATATAGTACATATTATTTTGTTAATAGAAGCCAAATAATGTTCCTGATCATCATCATCACCATCACTACCACTACCATCATCATCATCATCATCATCAATATAGATATAAATCTCCATAACGAGAAATTTAAGCAATATAAATTTAAGGTATTACACATTTTTGTTTGTTGGTTTTTAATCTAAGCTATGCTCTTCATCACCATGTCATTGGTCTTTTGTTTTAGGTGAAGGATGCTACCCGAAAGATTGCAAAGGCTTTTGCCATCTCTGGCCCATTCAATGTCCAGTTTCTTGTCAAAGGAAATGATGTTTTGGTAAGAAATACCAACATCCATGAGGGGGTACTTCCATAGAGCCTGATCAGTTTGGTTTGTGTCCCTCTGGTAGACTCTGAGCACCAGCCAGAGAGCCACCAAGACCCCTGCAGCTACTTGTGTCTGAGAGTGACATTGCACAGCTTACAATGCTGATTTTGTTTGAAGCCACAGGCTCTTGGTGACATTGATATGTCAGTCACAGCTTTGTGAAGCACTCTGATCCATTGGAAAGAAGATCACTGTATACTCTACCATCTACAGTAATACATAGTGCTATCTTAAAGTAATGCAGAGAGTATTCATAAATGTATTCATTAAAGTTCTGCTTTCTCCTTAATCAGAGAAGAAAGCTATTTTGGAATCCATTTGTAAAAAGTAAACATGTAAGACAAAATTTAAATTAATCAGGTTATTCCTAAGTAACTTATTTATTTAACCAATTAATAACCAATTAAATAAGTTATGCCATTACATAATGGCTATAAAAAGTGTTTAAGGTATAATCTTTGTTCTCCAAAACTTTGTAACTTAGGACTGTGAAAAAAAGAAATTTGTAAATAAATATAAGAGTATAGTAGCTGCTCGTTGTTGTGGTGGGGGTTATACAAATAAAAATAGTTTTGGGGTTAAAGAACAGAGAGATTATAATTGATAGTGTATTTACACACATGTGCATGAGCCTGAATATCATTTGCCTGGTTTGGCATAGATCATAAAAGTCTTCCAGGAAGGTTTTGTCTTATGAGCTGGACCTTACAGAATAGTTGGGATTCTGACAATTAAAGAAGTTAGAGAGGATATTATACATAGATTATCTACAAAGGTGAGAAGATAGTATATTTTATGAAATAGTAAGTAGTTCAGTTTAGTGGGGTATTTTTCTAGGTAAAAAAGGGGAAGTAAACTTTGAAGTGGGATTGGGGCCAGGAAGGTGGCATAAGATAAAACAGAGAGGTGTATTGAGGCAAGAGGATAGAAGGTCCTCATGGACTAGTCTTTGATGCCAGCAAATTTTTTAAAAGGCCTTTCAGTAGAGACCTGGCATTATCTGAGCTCTGCATTAAACTGAATTTACCAGCGGTGTGTGGGATTCAATTGGGGAAATGGGATGAAAAGTCATAGTCCAAAGGAAAAATCCAAAGATGTCAACAAAGAGGAAACCAGTTAGAAAAAATCCAAGCAATGGGGAGAAAGGGACAGGATTAGCTAAACAAGTGTTGGGCTCTAGTTAATAACAGTTGGAAATCAAGTGGCAAGGAAAATATTAATACTCTATTTTTGGCTCTCATCATCTCTTTCCTGTTGAATTTTCCTTTCTCTTCAGGTGATTGAGTGCAACCTGAGAGCTTCTCGATCTTTCCCCTTTGTTTCCAAGACCCTTGGGGTGGACTTCATTGATGTGGCCACAAAGGTAATGATTGGAGAGAACATTGATGAGCAGCATCTTCCAACGCTGGAGCATCCCATAATTCCTGCTGACTATGTTGCAATCAAGGTAACATTTTCAAAAATCCAGTAGTCATTTTATGAGTTACAATGAAGTAAAAGGAAGTTTGACATAAAAAAAATCTAGTGACTTTATGAACCTTCTAACTAAAGTGGCAGACTGGGGATTTTTACTTCCTTTCAATAATGAGATGCAATTGTACTGTAGAAAATTTCATGTAACTGTTGTACCTTTACAGAATTCCCCCAACATCTAGAATTCCTAAAGTCAAAATTAACTAGCAAGTAAATTGTAAACTATGTTTATGCAGCTGACACATGATGGTACCAGTTTAGTTGACAAATAGAAATCCTAGACATAATTTGTTGGGATAAGGGTAGAATTGTGCCACTTTTAAATTGTGTCAAATCTTGATGCAAGCATGACTTCTGTAAAAGTGGTTACCCTGAGGAGATGGTTAAATGCTTACCACCTTGGTCACCTTTCTTAGTTTGTATTTTCTTCAGTGGCATAAATTTTCCTTCTGAAAGACTGAGATAGAACTTGCTGTTTATAGAGATGCTGTGAGAGTAATGGATTAAAATTATATTTATTTATTTATTTATTTTTATTTTTTTATTTTTTTAATTGATTGTTCAAAACATTACAGAGCTCATGATATATCATCTTTCATACATTTGACTCAATTGGGTTATGAATTCCCATTTTTTCCCCAAATACAAATTGCAGAATCACATTGGTTACACACTCACATTTTTACATAATGGCATATTAGTGACTGTTGTGTTCTGCTACCATTCCTATCCCCTATTATCCCCCCTCACCTCCCCTCCCCTCCCCTCCCATCTTCCCTCTCTACTTCCTCTGCTGTTGTTTAATTCTCTCCCTTTTTTCCCTCCTCCTTTTAATAGTACCTTAATAATAAAGTCATGGTACTTCTCTAATTAACTCAGTATGTTCATGCATGGAATATTTATAACTGTGGTCTTGAACTTATTCAATGGACAGGCATGAGGACTAGTGTGATACATAAACATTTATAAATATTATATAAATATATATTTTAATTTCTTATTAAAATTTTAAAATTTGTTTTAATTAGTTATACATGACACTAGAATGCATTTATTCACTTTGATATATCATACATAAATGGAATAATTTCTCATTTTTCTGAGTGTACATGTTGCAGAATCATTGGTCATGTAGTTATATACATACATACAGTAATAATGTCTGTTTCATTCTGCTATCTTTCCTATCCCCACATCCCCTCCCTTTCCCTCCCATAACTTCCTTCTACCTAATCAAAGGTAACATTATTCTTCCCTAGTGCCCCCCCACCTTATTGTGAATTAGCATCCACATTATTTCTTAAATGAAGCATACAATAAAATTAATTTATACTCTGTGATTTATTTAGGTGCTCTTGACGTATTTTGGATGTCTTCAAAAAGTTTCTTTTTCTAAGGGTGCTAAGTGACTGACCTCTGATTTTTATAGTGGGTACTTCAAGTTGAAGCTATGAATCAGAGTATTTATTAAACTTGCTTAAGTTGACAACTTAGGATACTTTGGATTTTATAGTGCATTAAGATGGAATGTTACTTCTTGTGGCGAGAAGGGTGGCATTTTGTTCCTAGAGACTATGACACAAACATAAATTGGTAAAGCTTTTATTTGTATGTGTGTGTGCATGTGTGATGTGGTTTTGTTTGAGACAAACAGGTAGTAGGCACTCTAAAATATATTTCAGTGTATATAAATTTTAAAATTTATGTTTACTTGTAGATATAGAAATATGTCACTTATTTTTCTTATAAATATCATGTGTATATATGAATATGCATGCATAATTTCCAACTAAAAATAATATTTATGGGTAAACATTTTTCAAAATGCTCCATATTTTCCAGCTTGCTTTTTTTCCTAGTTGTCATTGTATATGAATTTTTGAATTTTTTTTGCATAGTCAATAGCCCTAGTGGGTTGATGGACATCAATAGAAGGAAGAATTGGGAAGCCGGAGTGCAGGAATATATACTAATTTGATTTAGATGACCCAGTGAAATGAGCCCAAGGTAGAATTCCCATGATAACTTAGAAGGGTAACAGAATCAGTGATGAAATAGTCTAGATCAGATAATTGGACATATATGCAAGATACAAAAACTTGGTTCTTAGTGAATTTCACTGATAAAATAAAAGAAAAGGAACCACTCCTATGTTCCAATTCATATGAAAGTTATGGGAAAAAGTGTTCCCAAGTAGAATGTTTTCAAAGCTTTTAAGAGGTGTCAACAACAGTTTAATGTCTCAGAAGTCAGCTTACAGACAGCCAATGCTGGCAAGGTGGCTTGTTACAAGTTCAAATAATCAGAAAAAGAAGAAGAATGTTCCAAAAGCCTATCAAGGAAAAGAAAATGTGTTTGAACTCTGTGTTTGGGGAAACCAATGCCCAATAGACGTTGTTTGAAATCACTCCAATAAGAATATGTGTAGTCCAGATTAGAAGCACTGGTCTGGACTGGTCACAGGGGACCTATTTACAGAAATAATTTGTGATTATTTAACCCTAGTTTTGGCCAAGAGCTCAACAAATTCTTGGAACAGAATTTTAAAGCTATTTTTCAAGTCAGATTCTTGGACCAAAGATATTTCTTTTTATGTCTTCCATAGCCTAAATGAATTCTATGAGAAATGATTCACTAAATGTATTTAGCCTCTCTTATCTTTTTGTACCTTTCCCTCACATATTTTTCCTCCTTGTTTTGTCTGACAGGCGCCAATGTTTTCCTGGCCCCGGTTGAGGGATGCTGACCCCATTCTGAGATGTGAGATGGCTTCCACTGGAGAGGTAGCTAGTTAATGATCCATGAGTACTTTTATCAAATCTACTTTGAAATCTATGGTTTTATGATGTGAATATAGTAAAGCAAGATACTGAGTAGTGAGAGAAACACAAACTTCTACTTTCAGATTCTCAAAGTGCTGAAGAATTTTGCATTAAAGAGAAATCACTTCTTTTGTGACAGTCAAAATTCTCAATTATATTTCAACATGGGAAAATAATATATGTAGTCTTGATTCATTTCCATATTGCACATTTATTTCCACATTACAAAAATTTCAAATATTTTTCTAGATGTTTACTGCATTCTCAGTAAATGCACCCTGTGTGTTTCCTTTTATATTAAGGTTCTCAGTTTTCTCTGTAACAGCACTTCATCCCCTGCTTTGTTATTATGAAATCAGATCATAGTATTTTTACAGACAGCATGTAGAATGACAGCATTAAAGAGATCATAGACCTACATAGTGTGAAAATCTGCAAATACATGCAAAATCTATGGACCACTTTTAAAGCAACTTTAACCTCTTGGGGATTTTCTATAAACTATAATGGGACTGGCCACTGGATGTCCCTCTTCACTTGTGTTGGGACTGTGTCAATAGAAGGTTTCTTTGAGAATGTGAAATGTGTTTTCTCATAGCGAGCTGTCAGATTCTGGAAAGTTCTCTACATGTCAGTGTCAGGACATTTTATGAATCACCTAGCCCTTGACAGACATACTAGATACAACCTTCAGATCCTCATCGGTGCACATCGGAGTGGCATCATCAGACTGTGAGGCGTCATTGTTTCTCTTGGTATTAAGGAAAGCCTGAAAGAGGAGAATATTTAATTACAACAAATACGTGATGTTTTATATGGTTGCCTGGTTACAAGCAAGATCTGTGAGAAGAAGCCAAGTGAGACAAGAAGGCAGGCAATGAGGAATAAATGACTATCCTGTTTTTACATGGATGCTTAGAAGAGGGGACTTTTGGCTCCTTTGCTACCTCTTTTAATTTAATAAGGGAGAAAATCTAACTTTAGACAAGGTACTACATTCTATTTTTGGTCAGGTAAAGGAGACTTCAGGTTCACCTCGATCCTCTGGTCAGTAGTAGTAGGGCTGTTTTCAGCTGCTCCAGGGTCAGCCTGGGAGAAGTCTACATTCCTTTGTGCATTTTCTCCAGTGTGACAAATTTGGTTTCAGTGCTAATGTCCTTGCTGCCTCCCTACATACATTTTTGGAATTGTTGAAATATTGAATGAGAAATTGAGCTCTGCTCTTGGTTGGACCGTTTTTTTTTTTTTTTTTTTTTTAATCAAGTATAAAAAGGAGAAAATTCCTCTGTTATTAGAAAAAGTAATATTTCCAAGTGCCATCAAGTGTCATGTTTCAAGGTCTGTTTTATAATTGAAATCAGAATAATAATTTTAGCTTTGAAATCTCGATTATGCTTCAGAGAGATTTTTCGGTGTTTAAATGGCTTGTTCCAGATTCATGTAAGACTCCAGCTCCTGCATGAATGAAAGGACATTTTATTTTCTTGGTGGTAAACTGGGGATGCAAGTCTTAATCTTTACTGGAATATTCACTACTTTGTATTGTTTCACAGAAAATTGCTGAAACCACTCCTGTGTCATTTTACCTGTACTTTATGACTGATTCCACAATTCATTTCAATAAAATTTCTGATCTGTTAACTTAGGGTGATATTATTTAAGATAGTTGGTCAGTACACGACTGATTAAAATAGTCACTATGGAGTAAAAAGCAGCATGCACTTGTGGTCAGTGAAGGTTATAGTTATGAGCACTATCCTTGCCCAGTAAGGGAGTCATTTGCTTAAAGAATGAATTCAAACATCGGTGTTATTTACTATAATGGTGGTTTTGTACCTGTGCCAAATGATGATGTGCATGGCAGAAATGACTCCCATCATGTTGAAATATACCACTTGTCCTCTAGTTATGGTGGCTATTTGACTTGTAGCTAGATTGTAGCACAGTTACCCTCCATGAAACCTCTGTACATCCTAATATGTGTTAGTTTGGAATCTTTTTTTAAACATATGGCTGTGGCATTCAGGACTAGTTGCAGGATATTTTGGTTCACTCTATGAAAATGATAAAAAAAAAATGAACAAGTTCCTCTGAGATTTTCATGCTGCTATTGAATTTCCCAGGAGGTTTTTCTATAAGCTCTATGAAATGACTCCTAACCAATTGATCAGCAGTTAGTCATTTCTACTACTGACCTGTGAATTCATGCGCTGCTGGGTAGTATATATGACATATACTGTTATTTAAACATTAAGTCATATTAACATTTGGAAACTCACCACATTATGGACCAGAAGCTATGATTTGTATCCAAATAACTCACAGTAGAATCCAGTATGTTGTTCCACTGAGTGTTGTTGAATAGAGAAAGAATTGCTTATTCATTCATTATGCTTAATTAAAAACATAAGATACATCTGCCTTGGCCAGCCTTCTAATCCCTGGATTCAGATTGCTTTTAGTCTTTGAGCAACATTGATAAAAATCTAGGAAAGAAGTCTATGAGTAAATTGCTTTCCATTTGTATTTTGTTTTGTTTTGCTTTGTTTTAGTAAGTGCAGTTGACCCTTATTTTCTTTCTGTTTTATTTTTTCCTTTGTTCCTAAACAGGTGGCTTGCTTTGGTGAAGGTATTCATACAGCCTTCCTGAAGGCAATGCTTTCCACAGGGTTTAAGATACCTCAGAAAGGCATCCTCATTGGAATACAGGTAAGGGTGTGCAGCTGTGCACATTCCCGGGATGGCACAGAGTGCCTGGGACATTAATTGTGGCATAGAAGAGAGGAGACTTGTTTCACATTCCACTAAATAAAATACCAACTTATAGAAAAAATAGACATTTGTTATTCTATTTGTTCTCTGATTTTTGCCTTCTCCTGTTACAGTAGCCAATTCAAAAATAAAATAATAAGATAAAAAGAAAGAAAATGTCTGTAGTGAAGGAGGATTTGTTCTAAAAGGCACTCAGGTACCTTAAAACAACAGCAATCTCTCTTACTCCTTGGTATGGCCTTTTTAGTATATCTTGCTCATGGCTCCCCCTCCTTAGCCCTTCAACATAGGCTTTCAATAGAGTGTACTCCATTCTCTCCTCTTTTGACCATCTCCCTTGTCATCTCCTCTGTGTCTATAGTATCTATTCTCTAGCTGTAAGTAACACTTTTAATTCTTTCTCTTCCATCATCTTATGTTTCCAAATTTGTCTACCTCTTTTGGATGTTTCAAACCCAACATTTCTCAAATTGAAGTCATGTTTGTTCTTTCTTGAATATTCTTCCTTTCTCCTTCCATTTCCTTCCTCTCCTCCCTCCTTCTTTCCTTTCTCATTCAGTCCTGCATATGCCCAGTCCTTCATATTTCAATATCTGCTAAATGACAAAGATTCAAGTTTGAAGAAAGGAAAATTATTTGAGAAATGTTCTCAGTCTAACTTCCCAGATTGAACATTCTTGCAGGGCAGTAACTTAAGAAATACTCATTAGTATATTATGGAAGCTCTTAAAATATTAGTATTTGATAAGCTTTCAAGGTCAAATCAGGGAGAAATTATTATAAATATCATGTACAATGAAAAGGGCATTATCAGTTTATTTTTTCAACTCAAATGTAAATCTTAGGATAAAATAGCACACAGAAAACATCTATTATCCCTTGGAATGTTTATTGGAAAAGTGCACAAATCATTATGTTTA
Source organism: Callospermophilus lateralis (assembly GCF_048772815.1). Taxonomy (NCBI): domain Eukaryota; kingdom Metazoa; phylum Chordata; class Mammalia; order Rodentia; family Sciuridae; genus Callospermophilus; species Callospermophilus lateralis. The sequence continues at coordinate 25,379,101 of NC_135313.1, read as the reverse complement.
CAAATTTCCTGAAAAAAATACTATATGCTTCTCAATGGTCTTTTTTTTTGAGATTAGTAATTCTTGGGTCCTATAAAAATGATGGATGGCCTTATATAACATCCCCACTATGCTTTTAATAAGTACAAACCCTGTGTGGTTACATTAAAAAATCAATAAAAATATAATTAGAACAGTAACATGTATTCTTAAGTCAGTAGGTGATTATTATAAATGCCATCTCATTAGGGTTTCTTAATATTATTAAATGAGACTCTGGAGACTGGACAAGTAGTGGTTTTGGAGAAGTTTCTGCAAAGAGTAACTTGAGATTTTGCTTCATAAAGGTGTCAGAAGGAACTAAAAAAAAAAAATGAAAAAAAAAATAAAGGTGCCAGAAGGGTGATGGTGAATAGTTAGAGCAGAGGCTAACAAGATGACTTGCAATTGTGAAGCTTAATGGCAGTTTAGAGACAAATCACATCATCTGAGCGACTCATCACGTTATAAACGCATATTAAGTATTATTAAGTCTCAAGTATGAGAATATTTGCCCAACTTCCAGTTATGGCTTAAAGTTTAATGTGAGACCTGGGGGCATTCAAAGGAGACCATGCCCTTAGCCCTGATCTTCAGACTAATCATAATAGTGCTAACATTTTAAAATACCAGTTTAAGAAGGCAGTGATGTATAAAATTGTGCCTTGTTTGGTTCCAGCGCTGCAGGGAAAAGTGAAGCCAAAATTAATTTGATCCCTATGAAGTATTTGTGTGATTTTGGCATCAGTGAACAGAATTTTGCTTTGTAGGAAAAAAGGGAGTTTTTATTTTAAGGGGAAAAATTGTTTTCTTAAAGCAGTATGATTCTGTCCATTGGGATTCTACCTTTCAATGCCTTCTTTTTAAAGGATGTCAGTTTTAAAGAATATCAGTATTCTAGCATCTACATGAATTGTGGTAAAGGACCTTCTGTCTGTGTATAAATACAAAATGTTAGGAATTTAAAAATATGTTCTTAAGTATAAAGTAAAAAACAAAGTTTTAAGGAAATATTTGCTAAAATTATATTTAATGAAATATTTACAACTGTGGAAAAATTTGATAGGACTGGACTGTAAATCTCTAGAGGTAGACAAGAATCATTTTTTAACTTATTTTATATGAGAGGCAAGGAAAACTTTCCATTCCAACAGTTAATGTATAGTCTCTTTATTGCTAGATCAAGGGTTTTCATTCATAGTGATTTTAAAAAGTGCTTAATCAGACAATTTAAACTGAAAAACATGACAGAATATTCTAACCAGAGAGTTAATAGCCATAAAACCCACCAGAAATCTTCTTAGCTAGAAAGGAACCAAATCTTATCTCATCTTTTTATCCAATTTTCATAGCAGATACAGAGAAAGTAATCCAAGTTTCATATTTCAGGATACACTGTTCCTTTTAGAAAACACTTTACTGACCATGATCTTACTTGGTTAGAGAATATATATATAAACTTTTTTCAAACATATAAAGTCAAAACTGAAAAGATCATAAAATACTACTGCTAAAATGTAAATGGAACTTGCGCCTAGTAAATATATTGGAAAGTATATGGTTGAAGATGAGTTAGGTAATAAAGTTCTGAGAGAACAAGTTCATGATTACATTTTGATTTCTTAAGGGAACCATTCATTTAATATGAAGCTGTGTGAACTTCACTTACAGAAGAACATTGGTACCCAACTTTGCTGCAATTAATTTGATAATTTATTTCTTCATTATTAATAGGGAAGATGATCAATATCCCATTTGATGTAAAGGGCTTCCTTTGTCTTCCTCTCCCTGCCCTGACAAATTCCTGGTATGGGTAGAAGGATTTAGTGAAGGTACCTTGACTTATTAATTTTACTGTAGGTTTCAAGAGATAATTGTAGGAACAGATAAACATGAAGCAGAGGAAAAAGTGTCTCTGAGCCAGGAAACATTTTTTCTTAGTGTTTAAACTTGTTACATGTTTTAAATAGGCATTTATTACTAGCAGGTTTCAAAAACCGCTTCTCAATATTTAATAGGTAGATTGGGTGTGCTTGTGTGTGTGTGTGTGTGTGTGCACGCGCGTGTGTGCACACACACATTATCTGTGGCAGTCCTAAATATTAAATTCTCACCTCTTTTCCACCCTACTCCTTTACAAACTCTTTGTTTCTTTCTGCCCTTCCAAAGTTAAATCCCATGGGCCAAATTGCCTGGGAAGTATGAAATATTCGTAGTATCATCATATCAATCTTGCCTAATGAGGATTTAGAGAAAAAGTCAGGATTCACATATTGACAAGGGATCCTCGCCAACTTAACTGTTTCAAGTCTCTACCAAGACCTGCCATATTCCAAGGCATTTCAAAAGTAAGAAAGGCTTAATATAGGTTTATGTGGCAACAAAATCATGCTTGATTTTCCTGCAGTAGTTCTAGCCACTGTTCATCACATCAGAACTTATTTTTAGTTTCTATGAGTAGGCAATCTGCCTTGTTTTGAGGTTTTCTGGAACACCCTTTAACAATAAATGATTCACTCTGGAGTAGATCAAGAGCACTCGCTTTTTTTCCCCCTCTGATTGGGCTATTCACTGATGCTTGTGAAATGGCAAGCACCAACCTGACATCTGCGCTTCAGCATTGCTCAGAAACACAAAGCAAGCATTTTATTTGAAAGGACAACTCCAAGTGACATGAATAACCTTTTATCTTCAATACAGCATCATTAGGAACAACCATAGAGTTGTCAGTCCCGATGTCCCTGGAGAATCTGTAGGCATTACTTAGTATTAACTTGGCTTTCTTTTCTTCAGCTAGCAGTTGAGTTAATGGAAAAATGATCATTGGAGGAAATATATATGTGTTTCACTTTTAAAGGGATTCCTCCTTATAAACATTTCCAAGAAAATAAATCAGCTTGTACTTTTCACCTTTAGTAACAAATGGTTTCTTACACAGGTATTTTCAATCAGCTTTTAAATCTGAGGCTACTCAGATGCAAGCTGACAGCTGTAATTTCTTTTTGTAGAGAGGCTGTTTTATGTGTCACAAGTGTTCAATACATGTTTGATAGAAGTTTATAATGTGTCTATGGAAGCCAACACCCCAGACCAGAAGGCAGAGTGGTTCCCTGGCTGGGAACTGCCAATACTGTCATGTTGGATATTTATCTTTTCCACTTGGGGGACAGCACTGAAACAGCTCCATAATGAGGTTCTGCCTGGTGTCTGCAGATCTTAGAGGCCTTGCTGACTTATTTTACTTTAAAATGACAAAGAAAAAAATTGCATTCTAGTACTCCTCCCTCAACATTTTTCATTGTGACTTTGGCTGAGGTTAATGCATCTTGACCTTAAATTGCAAAATGAGTGAAGGATCGTGCACTCAGCCTCCCTTCTTTCCCACTTCTAAACGTTAATGTGCACCAGACTTGCCTGGAAGGTTTGTGAAACTACAGATTGTTGGGATATACTCCTTGAGTTCCTGATTCAATAAATCTGGGTGGAGCCTAAATTTTCATATTTTTAACAAGTTCCCAGGTAATGCTTGCTGCTATTCTCAAAGTCTGCTTTGAGAACCACTTTACTGGTGAAATAGCCTTCTAGAAACAGTTAAAAGTTATTTTTTGCTCATGGTGGAACACACCTAGAATGTGAGTAACTACAAAGGCTGAGGTAGAAGAATGGAAAATTTAAGGCTGGCCTTAGCAATTTAGTGAGACTCTGTCTTAAGATGGACTCAGTCTTTATTTTTTTAATTTTAAATTTATTTATTCTAATTTGTTATACATGATATTAGAATGCATTTCAATTCATGCTACACATACAGAGCACAATTTTTCATGTTTCTGGTTGTACACAAATTAGAGTCACACCATTCGTGTCTTCATACGTGTACTTAGGGTAATTATGTCCATCTCATTCCACAATCTTTCCCACCTTTCCCCTCCCTCTCCTTTGCCCTATCTAAAGTTCCTCCATTCCTCCCATGTTCCACCCCAACCCCCATTATGGATCAGAATTCACATATCAGTGAAAAGTTCAGCCTTTGGTTTTGGGGGATTGGTTTATGTCACTTAACATCATATTCTCCAACTCCATCCATTTACCTGCAAATGTCATGATTTTATTCACTTTTAATGCTAAGTAATATTCCATTGTGTATATATACCACAGTTTCTTTACTTCATCTACTGAAGGGCATCTAGGTTGTTTTCACATTTAGCTATTGTGGATTGTGCTGCTGCAAACATTGATGTGGCTATGTCCCTGTAGTATGCTGTTTATAAGTCCTTTGGGTATAAACCAAGGAGTGGGATATCTGGGTCAAATGGTGGTTCCATTCCAGTTTTCCAGGGAATCTCCATACTGCTTTCTATATTGACTGTACCAATTTGCAGTCCCACCAGCAATGTATGATTATGCCCTTTTCCCCACATCCTCACCAACATTTATTATTGTTTGTATTCTTTTTTAAAATATTTTTTAGTTTTCATAGTTGGACACAATTCCTTTATTTTATTTATTTATTTTTATGTGGTGCCTAGGATTGAACCCAGTGCCTCACACATGCTTGGCTAGTGCTCCACCGCTGAGCCATAACCCTAACCCCTTGTTGTTTATATTCTTGATAGCTGCCATTCTAACTGGAGTGAGATGAAATCTTAGGGTAGTTTTGATTTGCATTTCTCTAATTGCTAAAGATGTTGAACATTTTTTCATATATTTGTTGATTGATTGTATATCATCATCTTCTGAGAAGTGTCTGTTCAGGTCCTTGGCCCATTTATTGATTGGGTTATTTGGTTTTTTGGTATTAAGTTTTTTGAGTTCTTTATATATCCTAGAGATTAGTGCTCTATCTAATGTGTGTGATATTCTGTAGGCTCTCTCTTCACCTCACCGATTGTTTCTTTTGCTGAGAAGGAGCTTTTTAGTCTGAATGCATCCCATTTATTGATTCTTGATTATATTTCTTGCCTTATACGAGTCTTGTTAAAGAAGTCTTATAGACCAGTGGTACAGAATAGAGGACACAGTCAGAAACCCACATATATACAGTTATCTTATCCTAGACAAAGTTGCCAAAAACATATATTGGAGAAAAGATAGTCTCTTCAACAAATGGTGCTGGGAAAACTGGAAATCCCTATGCAACAAAATGAAATTAAGCCCCTATCTCTTATCATGCACAAAACTCAAATTGGATCAAGGACATATGAATTAGACCAGAGACCCTGCACCTAATTGAAGAAAAAGATGGACCTTGTCTTAAAAAAAAAAAAAAAAAAAAGACTGGGAATGTAGTTTAACTGTAGAGTATCCCTGAGTTAATTCCTAGTATTTCAAATAAATAAATAAATAAAGTCATTACTTACTATTATTATCACTATATTTTCAGTGCCTTTTTGTTAAAAAAGTCTAAGAGATTAATAGTTAAGTTCATGATTAATGTATCATTTATTCAATAAGTTTGCTGAACACTTTTATGTTTTATCTCCTAATCTGATTTTGGGCAAAGTTCCATCTGTTCTGTGTTTAGCCAGAGGTCACAATATAAGTTTTCATATTAGGAGTTTAACAAAACTCAGAGGTTCATTTTGAATATTTCAGGTATATTTCCTGTAAATCAAGAGACTTTAGACCATGAACAAAACTAAATGTGTCATCTAGTTCAGTTCCTTCCTTTACCAGAAGGATCATACTTTAGCATATGATTGTTCTGTTCTTCTGCCCTTTTTTTTATGAGTCTGCCATATAACTCATTAAACAGTCCTAATATCACTAAGAGTTATTCTCTAATTTTACTTGTCTAATTTTATTCTACTCTTTTAAATGTTTAGCCATGAGATTCTGTATCCAAGCTCATTTATTCCTGCTTGGTCCCAACTGTATATGGAAAATGATTGTCCTGGGCATAGTTTCAATTCATATTCTAGAAGACTGTCATGAATAACCCCTTAGCCTGCCTTAGCTGAGATCCATCCTGTTGCATTTATCTTTTCTATTTGCCAATAGTTTCCTTTCATAAAACTTCAGTTCTGGGATTGAGAGCGTCAGAATCTGAAAGAATTTTGAATTTGAATATAATCTTTGGGGTCTTTCCCTAGGATTTAAATCTACTCTCAGAGAACCTCTGCATATAAATATGAGGAGAAGGTTTTATCCACTGAACATTATCAATATTGTACAAGAATCTCGATAGGTTTTATCGCAATTCCTAATTCCTTATTTCTCTGAAATAAGATTATGTCCATGGTTTTCAACCATTTATAGTATGATTTCTAAATAGGTTTAAGACATTTACTGAGGTAACCAAATTACATCATCTGTTTAAAACCTTTTTCAAGGGAAACCAGCAAAATGGTCCCATTTAAAGAATGGATATTTGGGCTGGGATTGTGGCTAGATGTGGCTGGGATTGTGGTAGAGCTCTGGCCTAGCTGTGGGACTGGGGTTCAATTCTCAGCACCACATAAAAATAAAGGCATTGTGTTGTGTCCATCTACAAAAAACAAACAAACAAACAAAAAAAAACCTCTCTCTCTCTCTCTTTTAAAAAAATAAAATAAAAAATAAAGAATGGATATGTTTTTAAATATGACTTTAAATAATATAGGACAGGTGCTCAGACATCCATGTTAATGAAGCCAAGATCAAGGACTGGTCTTTAGATGTGTCACTTAGCTTTGTTTCCTTTATCCTGACTACTGTCTTGCAAAGATTAGCTCTTAAACACGGGTGGTATATTTAGAAGTGGGAGTGCCCTGATGGTAATGGGCAGAAGTCCAGGGAAGGTAGGACCTGGAAACTATCTCGGGTCCTGGGAAGGAAAGGACAATGGACTACTAGTAAGTATTTAAACAGTGAGTTGGAACATTAGGGAAACCTGTTTGGAAGTAAAATGTGTATATGTGATAGGAAACTCATTTGGGTAACAGTGTAACTGTTACTAGTATAACAGCTGCTTTAATATCCCAGGCTTGGAAACGAGGAGGTAGATGAAGAAATCTAACATATAAGAAACTGGAAAAAAACAATGATTTCAATAATAATAATAATAATAATAAATATTTATTGAGAAATATTATTGGGCCTGTCACTGTACTAAGTTGTAGTATTAGCACTTATGTACCATTTACAATTACTTTATTGAAAATAACACTAACCCTGTGACAAGGTACTGTTGCTATTTCCATTTAAGTGATGAGGAGAATATATCATAGAGAGGTGAAGTTACTCAAGGTCGTGCAGTTTTTAGCCCATTTTGTCCAATTGTCCCAGATTTGAGGCACTTACAAAAACTTAAATTGAGAAACAAATATACCACTTGTGGTAACTTTGAATAATTGTTATATTTTTAGAGGTCTGTTCTTTTGAGAAAAGTAAAAGGTGAATGATTAGAGCATTTAAAAAATGTGTTATATATATGAAAAAATATAAAGGATATAAAAAATATAAAGCTCTAGATTATGACTTCAACCTATTTTAATATTCCTGTGTTGGTTTTCTTATAATATAAGCAGAATTGAAAACTTGGGCTTAATTTGTTAGTAAGTTCTAAGTCCACGAGAAGTAGAAATATTATTGTCATCACTGCTTCAGAAATGAGTGCTCAGAGATATTACTTCTCTAAGCACATGTTACTTGTGAATGGTAAAGCTAAAATTCGATATGCAGCTTAGAGACTCCAGAGCTCTATTTTTTTTCTCTTTCTGTATGTGTGGTATAGAGCTCATTCTTTAATCATAAAATTTTATTGCCTCAGAGTAAATGCAAAATTGAGTTCCAAATGATTGAGCTATTTCCAGGACCTGTACTTGAGCTACCAGGACAGTGGCTGAGTTATTGAAGGCAGCATGGAATTAGAACTTAGCAATGAGAGCAGGCTGGACAGGCAGAACAACTTAAGAGGAAGACTTGGTGTTCATATCCTAACCCAGGTGTCTTTTACATGCCCCTGACATGGGAAAGGATCCATGTAGAATTGGGGGGATCTAAACCTATAGTCAAAGACTAAGTGGATTCAATAGGGAGACTTTGTAATAGTATAGAACAAATCAGTGTGGTTGAAATTTCATCTGTTGGAAAACTAATAAGAACTTATACTCAGTATAGGGGAATAAAAGGGGAAAAAACACCCTGTCATCTTTAATATAAAGTACCCATCAACATGTGGTTTTGTCTTTTCTAACAGTGTGAGGGACCACCATATTGAATATATTTAAATAAAGAGTATATACATCTAGAGAGTGAATCTTATTAAATTCCATTTCAGCAATCATTCCGTCCAAGATTCCTTGGTGTGGCTGAGCAGTTACACAATGAAGGCTTCAAGGTATGCTATGTTATTATTCTTTTCAGTATTTTTGGTTTGCATTGATATCTGCCCACAAAACCAAATACGGTAGAAAGAGGGAAATAAATCACTTAAAATGTTTCCTTTCAACCTGAAAGGTTTAACTCGGTAGTTTCCAAACTTCAATAGAAGGAAAAGATTAGAAAGACTAGTTTTTAACAAAATTACCACAAACTCAATAGAAGTTGTCAGCTAAAATCTTAGCAAGTTTAGCTGAAGCCTAATTGGAACAAAGTTCCAATGCATTTCCACATAGTTTTCTTTTTTATTTTCCTGTTTCCATCTGAGGTCATAGTTTCCAGCTGTTATAGTTACAGGCAAAACTTCTTTGCAGTGAATACCTGTACACAAAGCCTGGTTCAGTAAAGCAGAATTATTCTCATGGCTCAGGGTGGGTCTGTGACCATGGGGCTTTGTTGACCTGATAAAAATAAGTCCTAAGCCATGAATAATTCTATATTTTTCTCTTCTACAAAACAGTTACAGCTGAGGTTCTTATTTTTTTTTTACTGCAAATATTTTAAAAGTATTTAAAGTGCCCATGCCTCTAGATTTTGAGTCCCAGTTTCTACTACTGGTGCCATATTACTTCTCCTGCTTATCAATTTCTTCTTTATGTTTTAAATGATATATATATCCTAGTAGGCTTCTTTGATCTACAAAAACTTTGACTATGACACAGTAACTGATTTCTCATTTTGAATGCAGCTCTTTGCCACAGAAGCCACATCAGACTGGCTCAATGCCAACAATGTCCCCGCCACCCCAGTGGCATGGCCATCTCAGGAAGGACAAAATCCCAGCCTGTCTTCCATCAGAAAGTAAGAACTGAACTGACTATTTTCTGAGTTGGTGACATAGAGGATTAATTGTTGGAATGAGTATAATGTGAATGTGTTACTTTACAATTATAAGCCTTTGAAAAATTATTTTAATCAACCAATTTAAAAATGAATATATTTGTGGATGCTAGTAAAATTTCACTTATGAAATTTTCAAATACTATAGAACACACTTTGTCTATTGTATGCATGGTATTATGAAACATCTTTCAAATACTTCTTGGTAGGATCATTTTATTGACAGAAACATGAAAGCAAGAATAAATGTCTTGCAGTACTTTATTTCATGTCAAACTCATGTATATTAAGTGTAAGATTAATCATCTACATTTCACTGATGTTGTGCATCAATGGATCAATTTATTGAGCCCTTGCTTCATGAAAAATACTTTAGTGAGCATTGTGGTAATGCCATCCATCAGATTTCTAAGTTGCTCATTGCCTGATCACATTGTTATCATGCCTTAGACCACATCACCATTAGGTTTTTTAAGACATTATTTCAGAACATTGTGTGAGCCTTCAGGAATACCAGCATGTCAATACTAAATTATGTGGTCTAAGTGCATGGCAGACCATTTCAGGATGTTACAACCTACCCACTGGCTACATTATACCAAATCTTATACATGCTACTATTTGTCCAAGCTTTTAGAAAGCCAACCTATAAATTATTATCAAATTAATAAAAAATGGCATCATGTACAGACCGTCACAGGCTTCCCAAGATAATATAATTCCTCTCTTTAGAGCTTTGTAAGACAATAATCAGTACTACTTTATGCTTTTGATATTTAATTGTCTAGTAGTGTCTATAGCGGCCCAGTAACAAAATGTGAAATAGTTTAATAAAAATCAGGTTACCTGTGTTTTTACACCATCTGCTGAGAGGCCCTGAGAAGCAGGCAGTGAAGTAGACAGAATATGAGTTTGGATTGTAGGATAGGAAAGCTTTCATTGATATAGAGATCACCACTTTGTAAAAAAACAACAACAACAACAAAAAAAACAAAGTAAATATGTATAAAATTATCAATTCTTACTATGGCCAGATAGCATTTTTAAATAGAAACAGATTCTACATCCCATTAATTAAAATTTCAATTGACCTTTTTCAAGAACACAATAAAAGAGTTATAATCCCCAAATCAGTTTGAAAATTTACTTAGGAATAGAAGAAGGCAGGAGGAAGTCAATTCAGTATGACATTGACTTAAATGACCAAGAGAATCATTTATGTTAGTATTTTAAAAACAAATTATACAATATACATTGCAAGTTTTAATTTATTTTGTTTATTCTTCCAGACTGATTAAAGATGGCAGCATTGACCTAGTGATTAACCTCCCCAACAACAACACTAAGTTTGTCCATGATAATTATGTGATTCGGAGGACAGCTGTTGACAGTGGAATAGCTCTCCTCACTAATTTTCAGGTATGTTCTCTCCTTTGGGTATAGGCTACACATAGGTTTTATTTTTGGTCCCACACTGAGAATGTTAATCAGTATATGCACATCTCTTTCCTTCTCCTTGCAATGTTCAGAATGGATTGGAATTTTTAATAGAGTCTAAGATAATGGTAGTAACATGGTAGGTCATGGCTTTAATGGGACAGTTGGTGCTCAAGCAATTGAGATCATTAAAATTCTTGAATAACCATGGCTCTTTCATTACTTCATTCCTTATACAAGTATCCTTTGAATAAAAAGTGACAGTGGGGTATGGAATAAAGGTTGAAATTTTATTCCACTGTTTCTCAATGAAAGTGACCACATGTAAGCAACAGATAAATAATTGAAGGTACAAGTGCTTGTCCAATCCACAGAAAATGGTTGCATAAGGTCCATTCAGTTTTACTTAGACATGACCCACCAAATGTATCATAGGTAGACTCACAGACTTGAGACTCATTAACCTCCTGCCCACCATATACATAACGTGTGTGTGTGTGCACACACATACTAAATCAATATCAATCCCTGGGAGTTGGGGTAGAAATAAGCTTATTCATAGTGACATCTGAGAAATGGGGAAAAATCTCCATGAAATAAAATTTTTTATTCCTTTTATCCCATATCCCTTTAGAAATTGAGAGCACACAGTTGTGACTTTTCACTTCTTATTCATAGAACATTCACTTTCATTGCATGTGGGTTGCTAAGATTCTTATCATTTATTTGCAGGTGACCAAACTTTTTGCTGAAGCTGTGCAGAAATCTCGCAATGTGGACTCCAAGAGTCTTTTCCACTACAGGCAGTACAGTGCTGGGAAAGCAGCATAGGGAAGCAGAAGCCCAGTCCCATTCTTCAATCAACCTGAGCCCTGTTTTATCAAAATGAACTGATTCCCAACTTTGTTTTCCAGAGATGAATATTGATACCAAACTTTATTTCAGTTTACCCTGTTATGCCTTAATATTTCATATCTTTCAATATTTAATTGTCAAAACTTGATTAGAGTCCTTTTTAAGTAACTCATTCTTCGTGAGATTTTCATCCATTTAATAACACCTGTTTTGGGTGGGTTAGGCTCACCTAAATGCAGTTAACATTTTATGGTGCTGATTAATGACAATCATGGCAGAAAAAAGTTGCCGTTCTATCTTCTGAACTCTCAGTACTTTAAACACACCCTTGGCATTGTTTTTAAATAGTATCTGCCACACTCAGGACACATTAACAGTGCAGAATACTATAAAAATTTGGTAACATAAAATGTAGGTTTAATTTATGAGCCACTTCATCATGATGTTGTGTATTGCTTCTTTTTGATAATAATTCTCACCTATCTGGCTATCCACAAATGCCATTTTCCATTCTCATGTGACTGAATTAAAGAAATGTGACAGAGGCCTTTAGGTTAAGGATTTCTTTCCAGGATACTGGTTTGTTGTTTTGGTCTTTGGAGTACGTTCACTGATGGTAGAGAACACTGAGATAGTTAAATACATGTTTGTTTGTTTTACATTGGAGTTTTATGTAGGTAAAATGAAATCTGTAGATTTGTGTCATTCACCCTCTCCTCCGATTTTGGAATGACTTGGAATTCTTGCTTACTCCTTTCAGATAATGGACTCTGTCAACCTACTGAGTCCCACAGTGCACTATGAATTCCACACACTTTAAACACAGGGACACCATTCCTTTTACATACTAGAAAAGTCCTTCTTCTGGCAACCTTTGTCATTTTTAAATGTTTTGTGTTATTACAAGTGCTCTAATTGTGAACTTTTAAATAAAATTCTCTTAAGAGACATTGCCAGTATAGTCTTGTATTTATTCATTTAATTACACTGATATATACAAATCAATTCATTTCAATGATAACACAGAGCTTAGGGCCAGGATCACATTGCTTATTTTTTTCTATACAAACTCATAGAGGATATGAGCAAATTAATGTTGAAAATAGAGGAGCTTTTGTTATTAGTTTTTCATCTTTTTTTTCCTTATCTCTCTCTCTTTTTAATGCAATACTGGGGATTGAACTCAGGACTTCACACATCCTAGACAAAGCACTCAACTCCATGCCCAGTCCTTTAAATTTTTGTTTGTTTTGTTTTTGAGGCTGGGTCTCAACAAGTTGCCCAGGCTGCCCTTGAACCTGTAATCCTCCTGCTTCAGTCTCCTGAGTAGCCGGGATTACAGACATGTGCCACCATACCTGGTTCTTATCCCTCTGGTGTCAATATAAAATTTATAATGTAGGCATGTTGTTATACACCACCTTTAATCTGGATCCTTTAAAATGTGTAGTTTCGCCCATACACTGTCTAAATATTGTCACCAATGTATAATAAACTTCTATAAGAAGTTTTGTGTAACACAGAAAAGAGTGACTGAACCCAATCAGAGGCTGATACACATTGACTGATGGAGACAGTACCAGTGGGCACAGTGATGCTGTATCCTGGACTTATCAGGCTATGTGACTTTGTGACAGTCCTAAAATAGTGATGCCATATAGATTTTATTCATTGTCTCTCATCCCAAAGTCAATTGTTGACCATTTTGCATAGATCTATATGACACTATTTCAAATTTGTTTTTTTCCATTTCTTCCCTGTTACCATTGTGGATGAGAAATTCATGGCTTCTTCCTTGTAATTGTAAAAGTGTAATTCCTGGTTATCCATACATTTGCCTGAAGATACTTAACGAGTTTCTGATGTGCTTTATGTAGGATAACCATGTCCCTCCTACTCTCATTTTTCTAGTACTTTTCTCTTAGTATGCTACTTGTCACCAGTAACACCACCACCACTGTAATAATTAACATGTGGCACCTGCAGTTCCACCTGCAGTTCTCAGGCAGTTCCAAGTACAGTATAAGAACTTGATCCTCAAAATATCCCTATGAGTAGGTGCTGTTATCTCTATATTATGAACAAGGAAACTTAGGCATACAGAAGTTAAGTAACATGCTTAATATCACACAAAATACAGCCTTTTTGGTAACTTATATTTTGATCAGATAAAAATAAAAAGAAACCATTTCTCATAGCAAAAAAAAAATCTTGCCTGATGATATCAGACAAAAGCATTTTGGGGAGATGAGCTCATGTGTTGCACTGTGTTGAAAACTACAGGATAAGGACATTCATTTAAGGGAATTACAAGTAATCTGATGTGAGTGGAACTCAAGATACACGTGCAGAGAAAGGCCTAGAGATAGAATTTGGGGCTGGACTCTCGAGCTGTGCATATTTAAACAACATAAAAGTTTTAAATCTTTTTATTTTGGAAAAACATTTTAGACTCAAAAATTTCGGAACTAAAGTATTTAATTTTTTTTTGTTTAGTTTTTATATACTTTACCTTATTTGCTTTTTTGTGTCTCTTTCTCTTTCTCTAGTACAGGTTTTGTTATTCTAACAAAATACCAAAAGCAGGCTAACTTTATTTAAAAAAAAGAGATTTTCTTAGCTCACAGTTCTGGGTTCAAGGACATGATGTTAGAATTAGTTAGACTCTGTTGGGGGTCTCTGTGCATCAGTTGGAATGCTTATGTGAGCAAGAGATCACATAGCCAAATAGGAAGCCAGAGAGACCCAAGGGTCAGGATTAGGCTTATGTGATAACTCACACTGAAGAGAACCAACCAGAGTCCCACCAGAAATACCTTACTCCTTTCGAAGGGAAGGGCCCCATTAACCCAAGGACCTCCTACTAAGACCCACCCCTTAAAGGCCCATACCATTTTCTTACCACTACTATTCTGGACAGCGAGTCTCCAACACATGCTCCATTGGGGAGACACACTTAAATAATATCCAAACCATAGCACTGTCATAATTATGTATCTCTCTCTCTCTCTCTCTCTCTCTCTCTCTCTCTCTCTCTCTCATACACACACACACACACACACACACACACACATACACACACATACAAATTCATACTCACACACATATTCACGCTCACAGAGAAAGATAAAGATTGAATTTTGACCAAAAGTAAACAGGCTGGTAGGGACAAATTTAGAAATTCAACTCAGTTTGAAATAACTTCCAAATATTTGAATTGATATTTAATTTTTGTATTGTGGGGGTTTAATAAAGTTTCTTACCTTTTATATTAATTTGAACAGAATATTTGCAAAATTCAGTAACATCAGAAGCTAATAATAATTAATCAGCAACCTGGTTGGTTTCTATATGAACACTGTCTTGAGGGTGTATTCAAGAATCTTTGGGAAACCAAAACCCTTTCATGATAGTGAAAATAGAATTATGTTAATTGTTGTTTTTGTTTCCTTTCTGTCTTCTAATGTTTCAAACTTTAAAAAGACTTCAATAAAAATAATAAAGCATTCAAGAACTTTGGTTTGAGGTGAAAAATGAATGCAAGAAAGTAGAAAGAAACATACTTGTGCTCAATTCTGGTGAGGCACTGTCCTTTTTGGAACACATCTATTCTTTCCTATAAACAGGTTAACACGTGTTTTTAAATGTCTGAATCTGTAATATATCACCAGCGCGGACAACACAGCCACTGTGTCTGTAAAGCCCGGTAGTAAATCCAAGAAGCTTTTCCCATATGGAGCATTTAACAGCATGCAAGGAAGATGGGTGGGGTTGGGTAGGGAGCAGGAGCTCTGCCAGATCTGAAAGAAGAGGAGGAATGAAGAACAATCCATTTATAGATTGAAGATTTCGTGACTTTGGAAAGGTAAGTAGAATAGTTTAAGTGTACTTCTGTCAAACTTTCCTCGCCAGCAGCATTCCTGTTGGAAACTTTTGAAAGGGCTACACCATTCACTTATCTCAACAGCTGCAGGTACTTGAACCTCAGCTTCTACAGTGTCCACAGCCTCTTGAACAATGAAAGTGGAAATTATCAGAGAAACAAACCATGTCTGAATGCAGTTAAGTGCTCTGTAATTACACACCAGCCTTACCATTTGGCTGCTGGTGCGGCCCCCTGCGGGCACAGGTGCCATAAATGCTCACACACACCCAATCAAACCCACAAAGACCTTTCATTACATATCATTTGAGACACACTTAACTTGAAAAGGACTAGCTCAACTTTATCTCTCTCCCTTCTTTCTCTTACCATTTTTTCCCCTTTGTTCTTATGTATAAAAATTCTATTTTTCCTATGACTATTACTGTGCTATTTTATAAGACTCTATTGAGGCTGGTGAGTATGGAGGGAATGTGGCAGGAGAAGGTTGTCTGTGCTCCCTCTGAGTGGCTCCCTGGGCTCTGTGAAAGATTAGTAATAATTGTCTCTACTTCTTCTCTTGTGCATAATGTAGGGTGCGAGGGCTCCTGAAAGAGAATTTAAGTACCTACAGCTGTTGAGATCAATGCAGCAATGGAAAAGAAATTCTCTGCAAGACCAAATTAGTACCGTTTGTGCATGCTTTTTGTTGCTTAAAGATGATTTTTGAGCCTTAGCAACTTTCATTTTATAAAGGACTTAATCCATAAAGGAAATTATTAATTGCTCACAAAAGAGGGCTTTCCCCAACATCAGTAAAGGTCCATTTTTCCTGAAACTACCAGCCTACCAAATTATTTCTTTAAGGTATTTCCTAGAAGAAACACAAACCACAGGGAGGAGCTTTTGTTCATCAAAGCAGCAACACCAGCCATCTCAGGAAACAGTCAAAGATGCTTGTGTCCTCTGTAGACAATTTCCCACTCAAAGCTCAGTGCCCTTGGGCAGCCATAATGAAAACCTTGAGACAAGATATCCTCGAAATGCAGAAAAGGAATAAAGGACAAGTTTAAAACATGTCATCAAAGGAGAGGAGTAACTTGAAATTTTTATTTTGTTAATCAAGAATATATTCTAGTATCTAGAGCCCAGATACCTATGTTTTCCTGTCTGAACATTAAGGGGTTCAGTAATTTGTTTAGCAATCTTTCTTCTATCTGCCTATGAAGCCCCTGGAAGGTTGAAATATGGCTGGATTTTGGGATCTTTAATGTAACAGAAGTATCCTAAGCACTTTCCCTAGCTCTTTAAACATTTCCTGATAGAATACTGCAAGTGAAATCAATATGGAATAATTTAATTGGATTGTAATATCAATCTTTTTATTCAAGAGTATTTGTATACGGATTCTTTTTTTAAAAAAATAGCTTCCTATTATGGGGACATAAAGTACAATGTTTGGTACATTTCCTTTTCCACACCTCATTAAAATATACAGGGAGCTGCAGGAGAAATGGTGGTTTCCAGTTAAAATGTGAGTGGGAATTTGTAGATATTTTTGAAAGCATAGGTTGTAAGTATTTGATGTAAATTAGGCTTAAATTTTATTCATTGGATCAAAATGAGATAAACAACACTGACTTGACTTTCTCAACATTGGGGAGGCCTCCAGAGCAAACAATCATCTTGTGCTACATCAATCATTATGTGCCTTATGTCCTGTGCAAAGTCCTGTTCATTTCAGATGTGCCTCACTAAGTCTAATGTCTGGTTCTGTTGAAATCTGTGGATCTGGGGGCCCCAGCAATTTGAGAATGCAAACATGTGGTACATTGTGAACTACTTCCTCCTGGAATGGTCCTGGCTTACCCTATTGGGTTTTACTATGCTGGCTCTGGAAAGCTGCTTTCAAACTGATATTCTCAGAAATATACGAGACACAAAGATTCTGGTTACTGTTTTTGGTTACTGTCTTCATAATATTAATACTATTGTGATGAGTTGGTTTTAATCAATGACAGTTTTCTTTGCTCTATTAAGGTGGTCACTATTCCAAATCATCGTAGCATCCATTTTCTTCAAATTGACACCTATTGCTGAGAGCAAACATAAGTCCCTAGTATTTATACAAGTTCATGAAAGGCAGAGTCATGTTTGTCTTATTGACTGTTGTGTTTGCAGAACTTAAATTATAGTTGCTGTTCAAAATGATTGACCCCACAGACTTTGATACTAAAATATCATTGTGGTGAGAAGTGTTTGATCAGAAGGATTATATTTCTCTCCTCTCTTTTTAGTTTTAGGAAACTGAGTATAATGGGAGTGTTGAGCATACATGGTTGATGGTGAGGCCAGGGAAACAGGACTAAAACATAAGGGTCTTGTAGGTCACATTAAGGAGCTAGGACACTTCACTAAATGTATAAGAAGCTGTTGAAGTGTTTTAAGTCAGAAGGTGTGTTTCCATTTTGGGAGAACTCACTTTGACTGCAAAATAGATTGAATGTACCAGAATTGGAGTCACAGAAACTAGGAGGCTATTCCAATGAAAGAGAGAGAGAGAGAGAGAGAGAGAGAGAGAGAGAGAGAGAGAGAGGGACAGAGAGAGAGAGAGAGAGAATCCAATTTGAGGAATGATGTTTTCAGGGGAAGAACTGCTATGATGTATTTGGATGACTGAAAGTGGGTATTCAAATTCCAAGTTTCACATTATAGACTAGAAAAAAATTAGGTGAGGGGTCACATTGTTTTTTTTTTTTTTTTTTTTGGCCCTGGAGAGCCGGAAGTTAGAGTAGGACAAAAATGACATCATGTTTGGACCTGTGCATTTCAGTTTTCATTATAGGCAGGATGGAAATGGTACACAGTCAGTCATTATATGCCAGATATTACAGCTAGTTTTCTTGGATTTGAATACAGGCTCTGACACTTGGTAGTTGTATAATCTTGAGCAGGTTATTTAAATTTCCAATATCTCAGTTTCCTCTACAGTGAGAAGAAAAACTCCTACCCATAAGGGCATTGTGATGTTTAGACAGAGAAAATATAAATTATGAACTTGGAACAGTGCTGTGTAAAAAGTAGTGCTAGCCATTATTATTATTATCATTATTATTATTATTGATATTCAAATAAAGATATCTAGTAGACAACTGTATGTTTAGGTTTAAAGACTGGAAAGAGATTGTTTATCAGTATGTTTGTGTCTTATTAAGTATCTATTAGATACTATAATTAAATGAACTGTAACAAAGGAAGTCCTAATAGTTATCATTGACTTCCTATCAATATAAAAGTAAAATTGATGGAATAATGACATGTTTAGGGGTCAATTATATAAAAAAGCATCCTAGGGATATAAAACTCTGAATTATTATGACTCTTCATTGAATATATAAGAGCTTTCTTAGTATTATACTACTTGGAATAAAATGAAATGTTCCAATATTCTATAAAATAAAACTAACTTTGATATGTCCATCAAACGTAATATGTTATGGAACAAAATCATAATGCTGTAAAGAGTAATTTCATTGGCACAATTGGATCACAGGAATGGCTTTAGTAAGTTTGGTAAGAGTCTCTGAGTGTGATGGGACTGGCCATTATACCATGTCCAGGATATGCTTTGGTTTTCTGGGCATTGTGGTTACTTTTATTAGAAGGCTTTGGTTGTGGCAGATGTGGTCCTGAATGAACTCAAAGGGAATGTGGATTGGGATGGGAATGTGTGATAGGGTGTTGTAGTTGTTAGTCACACAGGTGCTTATTGGTATGAGTTTATTGCTTTAGGCTAAATCTGAATAACAAAAAATAAAGGTGAATATGTGGTTAGCACTTACTCTATTTATACTAAGCTGCTATGCTGATATTTTAATTATGTGTTCTCAATGCTTACAGTATTGAGATGGGAGGTGGAGGCTCAGAGAGGGGCAGTGACTGCCTGAGGCCACACAGAAGGAGGAATGTGGGAGAGACGCACAAATGGAAGGAAGAGGCAGCTGCTCTGCACATTGACTTATGGGACCTGGTTTTTGGGTCCTTGTGAATATGTTCATGAAAATATAAGTGACACTCAGAATCTGAAGGCCTTTGCTGGACCCAGAGGAAGCTGAAGGCCTTTTACTGGACCCAAGGATAGAGAGATAAACTAGAGAGTGGCCAGCTTCCACGGGCTCATTCCTGAATATGCGGGAGATGTATTCTGAGAGTCAGAGGCCCAGAGTTATTTAGGCAGATCCAAACACGGAAGTGAACTCCATGGACCTTTTGTCTTTGTGTTTGGGTGATGATAGGATCAGAATGTCAGGTTTGATTTCCTTGAGACAAAGCCATATCCCATACTCTGTTGTGGTTACCACTGTTGCATAACAAACTACCACAGTAGTTATTAGCCTAAAATAACCATTTTATTCTATCTCATAGTTATGTAGATTAGACATTTAGACCAGACTTGTCAGTTTGATTCTTCTTGTGTTGTGACACTGGCTGAGGTCATTTTGTGGCACTAAGCTGGTAGTTTGGCTGGTCTGGAGAATCCAAGGTTCTTCACCTGATGTATGTACCATCAGGGAAAGAGTTGGTGGAAGCCTGGGTCCAGCCGTGGTGATTACCATGATAACCAGAGTGCCTTCCCTTCATCTTTCTAATATGTCTGCTTCAAGGCTGAGACATGGCAATTGGGTTCTTTTCAAGTGAGCATGTCAAGGGACCCAGGTGGGAGTGGAAGTCTTTTTATGCTGTGGCCTGAGAACTCCCAGAAATGACATCCTTTTCTGAATTCTATTGGTCAGATATATTAATCACGAAGGACAGTTAAGATCTAAGGAAAGAGGACTTAAACTCTGTCTCTCAATTGGAGGAGTCGCAGAGAATTAATAGCCATATTCATTTAATCACACACGGGTAACTCCAAATGGACCATTTGCAAATAAGAATTGATCCAAGAGCCTGAAGTCGTCCTTACATACTCACCATCTTTGCTGTAAACACCATTCACAGTGTAAATCTCATCAGCAGTGTAAGAACAGCATTTTCTTCATTTGCAGATACATTAGCTCCTCCAGAGTACAAAGTAATATTTTGCTATCAGAGGGTAGGTGATACTTTAAAGTCATCATGGGTCAAGGACTATGATGATAGTAATTTTGAGTGACTCAAAGGCAAAGCAGAATCATCACTAGAAATATCTATTTGGATGAGGTTTAGAAGATAGGTGGGCATTTCTGATATAGTTGCATACCTAGATCTAGGTAACAGACTATACTCATGGCTCTAAAAAATCACTTTGGACATATTCTTCTAAAGAGGCATCCATACACAGCATGCACAGATAGGAATTTTTGGTATCAATCACAGAGCTCTTTGCGACAATGAGAATATGACATGCCTTCAAGAAATGAGTGCCTGTATGCTTTGTACACTTTCTTTCACCCTGGTGTCAAGGGAGAAGACTGCGATATAATAGTTAAAATCCAAGTTCTTGAGTTTAAAGTTGGTCTCTAACAATGACTTGCCACATAACTTTTGTCAAGCTATCAAAAACCTTTCTGCTTCAGTTTTGTCAGTGATAAGGTTGGGGGAAGTAACAACTAGTTTATAGAACTGTGTTGCAGATAAACAAGATAATGCATGTAGTCTGCTATAGAAAAGTGCCGCAGTCTGGCTGGGCACAAAATCACGAGCCACTCACAGCTTTGTAGATTCAAACAGCAATTCTTTATTCCCGATCTCACACCGGCCCTCTACCAACACGTTCTGGGGAAATCCATGTTCTCTGCCCAAATCCACCTCCTCTGCCTCCCAAAATACTCTCTGAATCCCAGGAGAGACTCAAGGGGAACTCAGGCAGCAGGATACACCCTATTCCCAGCAGGAATAATCTTAACCCTGGAACCGCCCTAAACCCGGATCCACCCTGGTCCTTGAGCAAGGTCACCTTACATGCAATGTTACTGCAAAATGTCCTATTTCCACGAGTCCTCCACTAAGCAACATGGGGTACGCTGGCAAGGAAATTGTCATACCTACTTGGCTAATGGCTCCCAGCAGAAAAGTACCTGTCACATAGCAAAAACTCAATAAATATTAAATCTTAAAGGTACTTTAAAAAAATCAACTACTCATTTCTGACCACACCTTAACCCTTTGTAGACACAAAGGTCTTTAGTTCCATAATATTCTTGTTTACACACATTCAAGAGATTGCAAAAAACTGACCTACTGTAAGATCTGATAAAATCAGAATGAACTTTGAAATATTTTGCGATGTTTGCACATTCAAACATGGAGATATATAAAAATCAATGCAGAAATGGATATTCAGGTGCTCAGAGATAAGAGGGAAATACTTCTATTCACCGATAATAGAGATAGAAGGTATCTAAATGCCAATTATATAAAAAACATCCATATATTTAGATCTTTAATTATTTTCCAAAATACAGTAGCTAAACTGAGGTTAGTGAAGTATTTGGTTCACTATAAAGCAATGCTAACCCAGAGCTACTTAACTAAAAATAGAGTGATTTTATTTTAAAAAAATTAACTGTTGGAGAAATAGCCTTCAACAATTTTGACTCACTAGCCACAATCAAGGAAAAGCCTATTAACAATAATTGGTAGGTTCTTATATTCTAGGAACCCATAATTAAATTTTATTGTCTTATAAGTGATTTGGATTAATTACATCCATAATAGACTGATGCTTATTCCCCACTTTAAAGTAGGAGATGGCAGTTTCATAGAATCAAGTCATTTATTGCAATCCTTGAGCATTTTGTTCCCTGCCAAGGCAAATCTGCTACAAAGCCCATTTCCTCTTAGGATTTACTGAAAAGTGACAGGTGTTGATTTGCTGGTATCTTTCTCAACAGATCCGAATGAGCTAAACAAAATGACTTCTGTACCCATTTAGGCAGAAAAATAAATGGGGACACCAGCTAATGAGGGAATGAAGAGGTAGCCGGACTCAAAGCATTCCAAGCTGTTGGCAGCTGGAATCAAAAGAGGAATCATGCAGACAGTTGCTCATGTTTATTGCTGAACATGAAATTAGAAAGACACTTCATCTTCTCCACAGGTGCAAGAGCATATAGTTATTAATTGCAGCAAAACACATTTATTGACAACTTCAAGCCTACAAAATCCCACACTCAGCAAATGGCTTTCAAAGTTCATCCAAAAAGCACTTTAGAATCAATACAAAAGCCTCACATAGTTGACGAATCTGTGCCTAGTGAAATTCTGCATCCTGAAAGCATGGCATAGACTGTCTCCTAATATTTATGTAATTGAACATCATCAATGCTTTCTTTGTTCTTGCAAAAAAATGAAAAACAAAAAATTTCCCCTTTCAGTACAAAAAATAAAAAGAAAGAAAGAAAGAAATCCCTAATTTCCCATTCATTTGATAGGTGAGTCTCCAGAATATTAGAAGGATTGAACTATTTTTTATTTTATCTAGACATTTTAAGCACAGTTTCACCCTTTTATTGAGCCATGTGAATTTAGCTATTTGTTTATCAATTAATTTAACAAAAGTCTGCTGAGGATCTATTATATGGCAGATATATTCTGAGTACTGTGGAGAACATATATAAATACATAAGGGCCGAAAATCTTACAGGATCTATGTTATGAAATAAATAGAGCATACCATATGATAGTATTTTTATCAATGCTGAATGGTAGCCAAAGGACGTTAAGTGTTACCTTAGTCTTGGGTGGGGATAAACACTTGAAAGATTCACAGAGAAGAGATCCTGAGCTGCCTCAGAATACTGCCTGTAAGTAATAAACAAACATGTATATTTTATGCAGTTGTTAAATTTTGCAATTTAGGTCAATTCACATAGGATTTGAGATGATTTACAGAAAAGCATACAGCACAACATGATAAAAATAGAACAAATAAAAAGGGGGATTTGATGGTGCACACCTATAATCCCAGTGGCCTGAGCGGCTAAAGCAGGAGGACCAAAAGTCTGATGCCAGCCTCTGCAACTTAGTGAATCCTCCAGAAACTTAATGAGACCCTGCTTTAAAATAAAATAAAGAGGGCTGGAATGTAGCTCAGTGATAAAACAATCCTGGGTCCAATTCCCAGTACAAACCACAACAACAAACAAAAAAACCAAATAAACAAAGATATATATATATATATATATATATATATATATATATATATATATATATATATATATATATATACACACACACACACACACACACACACACACACACAAATAAGAGATGGATATATAAATACTATGCAATGATTCAAAGGGGGAATTCCAAATGTGCACCATGAATTTCTGTCTGGATTTTGGAGATGGGTCTCAGATTTGGCCCTGAGTTTCTTGGCAGCCCAGAACAGAAATAAGATTGGTTGTAAGAGACATATGATCCCAGATGAAGCACAAAAGTTGCTAGTTGGTCTTGTGTGTAATCCTTGAGATAAATATCTCATATAAATCCTTTTTAGGATTAAGGTTGGATAAAATGTATTCAATCTCCCAAATTGTTTATACAATATAAAAGCTAGATCTAATAGATGCTTATCCTTCAGAATAGTTCACTACTCTAATAATCTAGCATCATTTATTTATTCAATTAAGAAATATATAAAATGTATATTGAGGACTTGCTATGTGCTGGATTCTTTCATACTGGAGACAGACTTGGGGACAAGATGGGTAATGTGTCCTAGATGACAGCCTGTTTTGAAAATAGGCGATGAATAATTATCTGACCTTGGTTTGAAGAGGAGAACAGTGCAGCGGGATCACACGGTGGGGAGGGAGCAGCCTCTTGGAAAGGTGGCATTGCAGGCACATTTAAATGACACCAAGGAGATGTCAATACAAGACTCAGAAGTAAGGTTTACAGATGTGGAGAACAGCAATATCATAAGATCTCAGGGGAGGAAAGAACTGGAGTGTGTTGGAGAAATAGTGAAGAAGCTGGTATGGCTGGAGCACAGTGAATGAAATAAAGAGATGCTAAGCTGAGGCCAGAAGTAGATACAGTAACCAGGTTGATGCTCTTCTAAGGGCAATAGGAAGCAGGTTACTTGATGCACAATGTTGGTAACTGAAATCCTTTTAGTTTCATCTCCTGTGAAACAATTCTAAAATATTGAAAATCCAATAATTTGACAATATCTTCTCTGGCAAAAACCTGGAAATAAGAAAGTCAATTCAGGTCAGGACTGTTCTTCACCTCTAATTGCTATCTAAATTGGGTAGCATATTTGACAAGCCATGTGATTCTAATGCATTTTTTTTTCTGTCAGGTTTATTCCAATAAATTAATATAAGGGCACTCAAGTTCCCCAAATTCTATGCCAGAGAGTCAAGTTTGGTATAAAATTTATATAACATGGTCATAATAATTTTATATTGAAAAAGAATAGTCAAAGTAGGCATTCCCAATTGTTCATGGTAGCATAAAAATATCAAGGCAACAACAGAATGCCTGATATGTGTCAAAGTCATTTACTAGTACATCTCCAAGATAGATTGGTTATAAAAGATACACCTAGGTAACTAAATGAATTGACCTATGATACAAAGTTGTTAAGTATAAGCTAATTAAGTTTTGGAGGTCTGCCAAAATGATTATTAAAGTTTTGGAGAGGGTCTTATTAAGCCATACTTTCTGACAGTGATTAGGTGACAGGATCAGAATTATCTGCTGAGGCCACTTTTGGTTGATGACAATACAACATAAGATCAGTGTGAGGATGTGTCTCCTCTCCCCTTTGGTCTCTTCCTGAGGGAAGGAAGAAGACTGACTTTTCTCATCATCAAGTTGCCCAGGAGAAAAGTCTTCTTGGACCTTCTTAAGAGAGGGCTTGCCTTGGGACTAAGAGTTTGATCATTATTCACTCTAAGGTTCTCAACAGTGGTTTCCTCAAGCTGCTTGACAATCTCACTAAAAGGGTAAAAATATTAACTGCATAGTTCCAAACAGAAAATCGATAATATTTCAGATTTGACTTCTGTATTTGTTGTGAAGATCCAGCCATCTTATTGAGACTACAATGTAATTATTTAACACATCCATGGCCTGGATTCAAGCCCTGGTCTCCACCTGATTTCAGGAAACATCATATTGGTATTTAGTAATTTTTTAAAATTGGTATAATTTTACAGCAGGGATGGTGGTATCTTGGAGATTTTTCTTAGAATGATATTTTAAAGATGGAAAAACTGAAATAGCATTTTGTAACTTCCCTGATGCACATGCCATGTTATAACATCCTAAATTTCTATAAGTGTTTGAATCTGTTCCAATATTCTCTCTATTCATGAGATCTCCAATTTTTTCATATTGATAGCTGGTATTAGTCAGACTTCAGTGTGGGAAATAGTAATGTCAAAGAGTTATTTGAAGAGGACTTAATGTAGTACATGCAGGACTGAGCAAAATTAAGGGAATTGGGGGGCCATGCATGAAGCACCCAGGCAGTAGTAACAATGGGAAGACTTTGATACCAGTCACCCTGAAGAGATAGGAGAGGGACTCATGTTGCCATATTCCAGGGAGCCTGCAGCCAGGAAAGAAGCTGGACACAGCTCCACAGATGAATGCAACTACTTGCAAAATCACAGCCTCCGCACAGTAGGGGTGTGAGCCTTGGGAATACATACCTGACCTTATTCCTCCTCCTTCCTGCCATGCTCTGGCTGGTGCCTGCACTGTTAAACCCAATTCTTGGCTTGTCTGATGATAAATGCAGAGATTTTCAATCTCCTAGGAAAATAGAGCAGGGTATACATAGGCAGATATTTGATCTTGATGGAGAAACAGACAGCGACCAGTTTAAAATTATTCTATCTATTAAATATAATTTCATAAAAGACTGGTTCTTGGAATTGTTCTTCAAATTTCATTAGCTACCAGTAAATTCTTACTGTTAGTTTTTCTATCAAATGTTTATCTTATTTTGCCTTAGTAAAATTTGTTTTTGAAATATAATTACATACAGAGGCATACATGTATCAATAATGTACCTCTTGATGAATTTTCACAAAGTGAAAATACCATGAAATCCTCACCCAGATCAAGAAACAGAAAGTCACCTGCTCCATGGAAAGCCCCTTGGGGTCCCCATCTCCTCAGAAG
This sequence comes from Callospermophilus lateralis, assembly GCF_048772815.1. NCBI lineage: Eukaryota > Metazoa > Chordata > Mammalia > Rodentia > Sciuridae > Callospermophilus > Callospermophilus lateralis. The sequence continues at coordinate 25,352,601 of NC_135313.1, read as the reverse complement.
GGTGATTGACTGTTATTCTGCTCTAGCACCAGATTAGCTGTCCCTTCTTTCAGAGGTCAGTATTATACATGAAATACTCTCTTGCATTTGACTTTTTATTTTTTGGCTCAAAAAAATTCATAAATTTCATTCATGTTGTTGTGGATACCTGTAGGTTGTTTACTCTTATTGTCAAATCACAGTACTTTGTGTGAATACCCCATCCTTTATATATCCATTCTTCTATGGATGGACATCGGGTTGTTACTGGTTTTTGGCTCTTCTGAATAGGGTGCCCATGAGTATCCCTGAACATGGCCTTTGGGGAATATGTGTTATCTTTGTGGGATGTTTATCTGGAAGGAGAGTTGCTGAGTCAGAGAGTGGGCACATGTGGTCAGATTAGTAGATGCTGCTAGAGTTGTTTTGCCGGCATGCGTTCCCACTAGCATCAGATGAGTTTCATTTACTCCACACTCTCACCTGACATTTGTATTGTCTGTTTTCTGTTTGGGGATTTTAGCTATGGTGGCAGAAGTGTGGCATGTTAACTTTTTGTTGCTGTCACCAACATACCCCAAAAGGGAAACTTACAGGAGAAAAAATTTATTTTGGCTCATGTTTCAGAGGTCCCGGATTGGCTGACTCCTTTGCTCCAGGCCCTATCTGAGGCAGAATATCATGGTGGAAGGACAAGGAATGCCACTCAGCTCATGACAGTCAGGAAGCAGAGAGAGAGAGGAGCGCTGCAGGGAAGATGCACAATTCCAGGTCCCAGAGACCAACCTCCTCCAGTCATGCCCCACCTTCCTGGGTTACCACCCAGTCAGGGCATTGCAAGTAGGATAGACTGATTAGGTTGGAGCTCCCATAATCCAGTCATTTCACCTATCAATATTCCCATGTGAACACAGGAGCTTTTGGGGAATACCTCATGTCCAGACTCGAAGCTGGTGATAATGCAATATTGTTTAAATCTGCATGAGTGTGTTGGCTGACGAAGCTGAACATCGTTTCATGTCCACTGGTCATGGAAATAACTATTGTGAACTGCTTGCTTAAATATTTTACCTGTCCTCCAGTAGGTGGTCTTCTTTTTTCCTTACTGATAGTAGTTGTTTTATCTGTTCTGCATCTGAACACTTTTTTGAATGCAGTTGAATCTATGTGTATATATCTGTTACAATTAAATGTCTTGCATTCTACAGTTTGCCTTTTATCAGAATTCTAATGGTTTTACTTTTTGGAGAGCATAGTTTGTGGACACTTCAGAAAATTTTGCCTGCTTACGAATTGCACACCTGTGTTTTTCATTTAAGAACTTTGCAGTTTTCTCTTTCACATTTACATTTGCAATCCATCTAGAATTTATTTTTGCACATGGTACAAAGTTATAAGGTAAGATTTATAGCTTTCCCAGGTCTGTTTATTGAAAAGACTATCCTTTCTCCACTGTAGTGCTTGTTTTTAATTTATTAGAGTCACTTTAAGTTTATAAATTAATTCATGAAGCTTTGTCGTCGAAGAACCAGAATTGTTTTCCATTTACTCTAGTCTTTTTGAGTTTTTCAGAAACATTTAAATGTTACTCCACACAGGTAGTATGTGGTAACCTTAAGTATGAAATTTGCTTACAGGTTTTGTACTTTTCCTAAGTTTGTTCCTGGTTATTTTTTCAAAATCTCCTCTATAAATGACATATTTTCCCCAGTTTTACATTTTATTTGTATATTGAAGCCATTATTCTCATAGATTGATCTTGTACCCAGACATTTTACTGAAGTCATTTATTGTTTGTTATTTTCAGTTGTTTCTCTTGGCTTTTGTAAGATTTCATCTGAAAGTAATTATTTTTTCTGTTTCTGCTGAAATTTTTACTTCCTTTTTATGTTTTACTTTGATTTGTTTCAGCTAGTTTTCCTGAAAGAATTATAAATAATAGTAGTGAGAACTGATAGATTCATTGTTTTGCTAATTTTAAAAAGATGCTTATATTTTTTTTCCTATTCAGCACAATCATGTTAAGAAATTGTGCATTGGTTTCTTTTTTTTTATTTAGAATTTTTATATCCACATTGATAAATGAGATCAGCCTGTTCTTCTTTTATGTTTTATTTTGCTATGACATAGAACCTATGGGATATTGGGGGTTAAAAAAAATTAAGAAATGCTATCAATTCCCTGTGGAGTTGTCCAGGACTGATGCTTTTGTTGAAGAGAAGCCTTTGAAAAATATTTTATTTAAAATAATTGCTCTGTTTAGAGTTTATTTCTCTTTTGGTGTTATTTTGAAATATAATTTTAGAAAAATAATTAATCAAATTTAGTCTTAAAAGAAATTCATATTGAGGTAAGTAAAATATCTGCATGTGTAAGTAATATGTTAGTGAGTAACCATTACTCTTTTTAAAAATTTGTTCTTTTTAGTTATACATCACAGTAGAGTATTCATACACAAACATGGAGTACATTTCACTCCAATTAGGATCCAGTCTTGTGGTTGCACATGAAATGACGATTCACTGTGATGTATTCATGTATGTACATAGAAAAGTTATGTCAGATTCATTCTACTGTAACTACTATTCCTGTCCCCCATCCTTCTCTTGATTCCCCTTTGTCTAATCCACTGAACTTCTATTCTTCCCACCTTGCCCCTTAGTGAATGTTAGCATCCACATATCAGAGAAACCATTTGACCTTGTTTTTTGGGGGACTGGCTTATTTCACATAGCATGACACTCTCCAGATCCATCCATTTACTGGAAAAATCATAAAGTCATTCTTTTTATGGCCAAGTAATATTCCATTGTATATTTATATCACATTGTCTTTATCCATTCATCTTTGAAGTATTCCCAGGTTGGTTCCATAGTTTAGTTCCTGTGAATTGGGCTGTTATAAACATTGACATGGCTACATCACTGAAGTATGCTGATTTTAAGTATTTTGAGTATATACCAAGGAGTGGGAAAACCAGGTCAAATGGTGGTTCCATTCCAAGTTTTCTGAGGAATTTCCATACTGCTTTCCAAAGTGGTTATACCAATTTGCAGTCCAACCAGCAATGTATGAGTGAAATTTTTTTCCCCAAACACTCACCAACATTTATTATTGCTTGTTTTCTTAATCATTGCCATTCTGACTGGAGTGAGATGGAATCTCAGTGTGGTTTAATTTGCATTTCTCTAATTGCTAGATAAAATGAATATTTTTTCATATATTTGTTGAGCATTTGTATTTCTTTTATGAAGTGCCTGTTTAGTACCTCTTCCCATTTATTGATTGGGTTATTATTTTGTATTAAGTTTTTTGAGTTCTTTATATCCTGGAGATTAATGTTCTATCTGAGGTACAGGTGGCACAGATTTTCTCCCATTCTGTAAGCACTCTCTTTATTCTATTGATTATTTCCTTTGCTGTGAAGAAACGTTTTAGTTTGATACTATCCCATTTATTTATTCTTGATTTTACTTCTTGCATTTTAGTAGTCTTACTGAGGAAGTTGGTTCACAGCCAAAATGATGGAGTATTAGGCCTACCTTTTCTTCTAATAGTTGTAGAGTTTCTGGTCTAATGCCTATGCCTTTTCTCCCTTGATTGACTATTCTAGTATAGTTCGTCCCTTTGCTGGTTTTCAATTTTATTTATTTTTTATGAAATATTTTATTGAACATGTTTTGTAGTGCAAGCTTTCTAGTTGTGAATTCTTTTAACTTCTGTCTATCATGGAAGATTTTTATTTCATCATCAAATTTGAAGCTTTATTTTGCTGGTATGGTATTCCTGGTTGGCATCCATTTTCTTTCAGGGCTTGGTATATATTATTCCAAAACCTTGTAGCTTTCAGGGTGTAGGTTGAAAAGTCAGCTGAAATATGGATTGGTTTCTCTCTGAATCTAATCTGTCATTTCTCTCTATCAGCCTTTAAAACTTTATCCTTATTCTGTATTTTGGATATTTTCATAATGATGTACCTTGGTGTAGGTCTGTTTTAGTTTTGTGTATTTGGAGCCTTGTAAGCCTCCTGTATTTGATTTTTTTTCCATTTTATTCTTAAGTTTTGGGAAATTTTCTGATACTATTTTATTGAAAAGATTGTGCATTGCTTTGTTTTTTATCCCTGAGCCTTCATCCATCCTGATAAACCTTAAATTTTGTCTTTTCATGTTATGCCATATTTCTTAAAAATTCTGTTTGTGTTCTCTTAACATCTTTTCTCCATGGTAAATTTTATTTGACAGATTACTACTTTGTCTCTGTTGCCTGAAACTTTGTCTTCCTAGAGGTTTATTCTGCTGGTGATGCTTTGCATTGAGTTTTTAATTCAGTTTATTGATTCCTTCATTTAGAGATTTTCCGATGGATTCTCCTTCTTCAGGATTTCTATCTCCTTATTGAAGTGATCTTTCACTACTTGGAATTTCTCTCTTATTTCTCTTTTTCTTCTCCTTATTTTTCACCAGGAATTAAATCCAGAGGTACTTAACCACTGAGCCATATCACTGGCTTTTATTTTTCTTTTAATTTTATTTAGAGACAGGATCTCACTAAGTTACTTACGGCCTTGGCATGTTGCTGAGGCTGGCTTTGAACTCACAATCTTCCTGCCTTAGCCTCCCAATCTGCTGGGATTACAGATATGCACCACCACACCTGGCTTTTCTGATTTCACTTCTTACACCATCTTTTACCTTTCAGATCAGTTCAACTATGAACTTTATAAATTCCTTCTCTGACATTTCTTCCATTGTGATATTTGATTGTGTTAATGAGGTATGTTGATTTGTATGGGATGTTTTGTTCCCTTGCTTTTTCATATTGTTTGTATGTCTATCCATTTATCAGTGAGAAACTGAGATGGTAGAGCCTCTACCTTATAAACTTATAGTACTCCTGAAGGTTTCAGTACCTCATGATTTAGGGGGAGACAAATAGTAATAATAATCGATGCAATCAATATTCAGCATTAAACTAAATCCTTAGTTCCTATTTTGGCATCTACAATGTTAATTGGCACTATACACAGAAATGTATGGTAAGCCATTGCCAACAGTAGAGATCTATATTTCCAAAAGGGTTTGCTATTTCAAAAAGATGAAGAGAAAAATGCAGAAGAGATTTAAGATATGATGATAATTGACAAGGAGGATGTGAAAAGTAGTAGTAAAGAATTAAATGAAGAGTGAAAGAATTTGTCTGTGAGGGAAATAAAAGAGAGTAACGAAAAAGAGGAATATAAACAGGAGAAAAAATAGATCAAAACCAAAGTATACTAATCAAAAACCTCAATAGACAGTCAAGAAAATAATTACCTTTAAGAAGTGCTAGCAATGGGAAGTGAGACAAATATGTGCATGCACAAATGTCCATAGACCATTCAGCCCACAAAAGTTAAAAAAAAAAAGTTTATTGATGGAATATTAAGAAATTATTTCTGTTGCAATGGCTAAAAAAAAGATGTCAATAATGTAATAGGTTGGTTGTCAGTCCCCAATTGTCTCTCTTTCTGTTTTTTTCTTGAGGTGTGTATTGTGTGCAAGGGTAGTGTTGGGGGCTGCCAATTCCTTTTTTTTTTTTTTTTTTTGTAAAGCTAGTCATGTTACCCTTTCTCAGCTTCCCTTCTTGGAGAATGGAGTGGGGTGGGTCAGAATGTGTTGTCTGCTTCACTCACAGCACGTGGTCTCAGTAGAGTGCTGTGGCAGGGGTTCACAGAGATGGAGATCCTAAAGGCAAGGTTTGGGTCTAGCTAGACCCCCAGTGCTTTGCCAATGATGTTTAGGCTAAAGCCTTTAAGTCAGCACACCTCCTGGCTGCTTCTGATCCACGCTGGGAGTCTGTATCAGTGGAATCTCCCCTGGCTTCTAGTCTAGGTGGACAAACTCGTCCTTAGCCCCCTTCCCCTCCCTCAGCTCCCACATCTAGGTCTTCTGGGCTGAGTTCCAAAGCCACTTTTACTCTTCCTTACCTTTACTGATCAAGTTCCCAGTTTCCCCAGCTGGTCCTGTGAATCACGAGATTCAAAGAGTGAGAGGCACCAGAATCCCTAGTGTCTGAGTGTCTTAAATTCCCCTGGGTACAACACTCTCCACACCTGAATTTCACCTGATTTTCTCTCTGATTTGCCTGCTGTGAATATGCACCCATGGCTGCTGGTGCTAGTGGTAGATTTTTTTTTTCTTTTTTCTTTCCTCTTTAAAAAAAAATGTATTCTATCCAAACTTTTGAATCCCCAGGCTGTTCTGAGAGTCCAGTATTAAATCCCAGTAGAATTTCTTTTTTCACCTACCTCAAAGAGAAACTGTCCACTTTTCTGGTTTCACTCCACGGAGCAGCTTGGAGAGTAATCTCCTATACACTGCCATCTTGACCCTTCCAAGTCTCCGTTACTCTTTGTCTTGTGTACTTTTGTGCTATCCCTCTATTTATTTTTCTTCATTCGGTCAACTGCGAGTTTATGCATTGCTACATTTTTCTCTACCTACTATTTAACCCAACCACTTTTGTCTGTGGTTCTAAATGTTATATTTTTATAAGCCAATGATTTCTGCTTTGTTTTTTTCTTTACTAATTTAATTACATCCTTAAAGTCCTTTAGGTAATTTTTAAAATTTTGTTTGTCACGTCCTGCATTGATTGCTCCCTTAATTTATTTTCATTCTTTTTTCATAATAGATAAATCTACAATTCTAAGAATTCTACTCTAAGTCTCATTTTATCTAAGTCCCATAGACCCTTATCTCAATAGTTTTCAATTTAGTTATTTCCTACATAGTCTACAATTTGAGCCCTGTTTCACAATTCTTTAATAAAAGTGCAATGTTTCCAAGGTTTGTATTTTAATTGCTGTTGTGTTTTAAAAGTAATTTCTAGTATTGCATAATGAACAAATTTCAAATGTATGTTTTGAAATTTTAGTGGAAGTTTCTTTATGGCTTTACATATGGTGAATATACTTTGAATTTCCATGAACACATGTCGGTAAGGCATATGTTTGGTATGTATTTATGTTGTCATTTATTTAATATGTCATGGCCAGAAGAGATAATTTTTTTCCCATTTTTGTGTATTTTTCCCTCTCTCTGTCTTTTGGTAGATTTTGTGTTTAGAATTTAAGTGTTATACTTAGTAAAAAGATATTCACAGCATTAACATCTTTATTGTATGTTGTAAACTCATCATTATTACCTTTGTCTGTGTATTCTGCTTGGTTAGCTATTATGTTTAGGACCAATCACTGATTTTCATACTTTTTGAAATTGTTGTTTTTAAAATTGGATGTGCTAGGTAATTCTTTGCTATAGTTTCATTTTCAGTCTTCAAAGTTAAATTTGTTTAATTGCATGGGCATTTCTTTCATATAGTCCATGTTTGGATTTGGTTTTGAAAGATAATTTGTGAGTTTGTTCTGTTATATAATGTATATATGAAATGAAATATACAAACATATATAAATATATAATGTGTATATAAATGAAATATATGACATATGTATGTCAAATGTACATATATGTGCATTTATATGTGCGTGTATATATATACAAACTTTTAATTTTAGAACCACTTTAGATTTACAGGAAAATAATGAATATATTACAAGCAGTTCCCATATAACCTATACCAAGTTTCTTCTTTTAGTATTATTTTTCATTAGTACATTTGTCACAATTGATAAACCTAAAATGTTACCTTATTGTTATTTAGAGTATATACTTTATTCATACATTTTGGAGTTTTTTTTGTACCAGGGATTGCACTCAGGAGCACTCAACCACTGAGCCACATTCCCAGCCACATTCCCAGCCCTATTTTGTATTTATTTAGAGACAGAGTCTCACTGAGTTGCTTAGCGCCTTGTTTTTGCTGAGGCTGCCTTTGAATTCGTGAACCTCCCGCCTCAGCCTCCTGAGCAGCTGGGATTGCAGGCGTACGCCACCATGCCCGGGACTTTTTGTTTTTGCATAATATTTTCTTCCTCATGTCTTTTTAGGATTTTTCTTTTTTTTTTTTTTTTGGAATGGGGATTAAACATAGGCCAATTTGCCACCAAGCCACATCCCTAGGCTCTTTTATTTTTGCAACAGGCTTTCTTTAAGTTGCTTAGGGCCCTGCTAAATTGCTCAGGCTGGCCTTGAATTTGTGATCCTCCTGCCTCATTCTCCTGAGCTGCAGAGATTATAGGTGTGTGCTACCCCAACTGTTTTTTCCTTATTGCAAAAGTTTCTCATACTTTATAGTTTTTGATGGCTTCATATTTTTTGTGTTTATATTTTGTATTAGGTTTATTTTTTTAGTTCAACATGGACACAAAACCTTTGTTTTATTTATTTATTTATTTATTTATTTTATGTGGTGTTGAGGATCGAACCCAGTATCTCATGTGTGCAAGGCAAGTGCTGTACCATTGAGCCACAACTCCAGCCCCTGTGTTAGGTTTTGAGCAGTACTGATTAGGTGTTTCATAGAAAGTCCTTCAATTGAAGTTTATCTGAAATTTTCTTCATGATTAGATTGAATTTATATCTGTTGGGGAGGAAGACCATTTTCATCACAACTTCATTGTAAAATTACTTTTGATTCTCCTCACTCTTTGGAAGAAAGCCTGTATATAAAACCCACCCTTAAAGAAAAAAGAGCTATGCTCCACCTCCTTGAAAGCAGGGGTTCCCCATAAATTATTTGAAATTCTGCACTGTGGATTTATCTCTCTCCAAAATTTATTAATGTAGTCAACCATGACTTTATGTCAGCAGGGCTCAAAGATATTCATTTTGTATATTGGGTTATAATCTAACATAATCTTATTTATTTTGTGGCTCAGTTGTTTCAGTTTTGGTTTTGGGAAGATCTTTCATTTGGGCCCTGTGTCCCTTTGCCCTTTTTCTACCAATCATGGTGATTTCTTTCTTCTTCTTCTTCTTTTTAAAGCATTCTTATTTTCTGACTTTACAAGTTTATAAGGTGTTCCAGGTTCATCTTGCATATTTCATTATCAAATTCCAGAGTAAGTAATTTCTCCAACAAGCCTTATTATTTTTTCCCTCACTCTGTATTATAGTTTTTTTTTTAAATAGTACACCGATTTTTAATATAGACATAGGAAGAAGGTTATAGATATATTTGTATTACATATAAACCAATAAATTTATCTATTTCTTTAGTTTTTATCAATTCACTTTATAGAATGAACCACAATGAAATTAATATATACTTTCTCCTTTCTGCCTTCTTCTTCCTTCACAATGTTTTATATGGATATTATTTTTCTTAGGTATCTGTTGATTACCTCCTTTGAATAACTTATGTCCCTTCCTCAGTTTATTACACTTAAATAATATATTTCACATTCTGCATATAGAATTTGAGGATATTAGTGTCATGTCTCTTTTTCCTTCTCCTTTCTTTATAATTTCTCTCATCACGATTCAATTTTGTTTCCCCCAGGTCTTGTCTTCATACACATTACTCTAGTTTAGCAGTATTGTCTCCTTTTTGTTACTTCTCTGGTGGATTTTAGATTTGTGATTCTTTTTCATTTCTTTCTGAGCCACTTAAAATTATGTTTCATCTCCTTCTGTTGTCTCACTATATATTTTTCTCTGGGTTCTTGTAGTTCTTTGAACTCTTTGATTAATTCACTCAGTCACTTTGAATTCATAGCAATGTTCTTGGCCAAGATTTTCATCTGCTTGGTAGCAATATTTTTTCTAGTTATTGCGTTTTTGGTCTATCATATTTTTTTTCTGTTCCTTTCCTCTTAAAGTATTTTGAAGTGATTCTATGCTGTACTCTTTTTCTATTATACCACATTCTTAATTGAGGTGACTAATTGTATGTGAATCAGTGCTTTGCACAATGCCTATGTGAGCAGTATCTGGGCATTATTATAAGTGGCAGCGATTTATTTGTGAGTTGTTTATAAGTTATTTGCCTTCTTGTCTTGGCCAAAACCTTTGACTTTTCAACAGTCAAAAATGTGCTATCATTAGTCTCTTCTTAGTTTCACCTGCAGACCTCTCTCTGTAAATATGATGTGTCTGTGTTTTCTCATTCTGTGGTGCAAAATATGTTCTAGAAAAGTCCAGTCTTTAGTCCACTTATCCTTTTTCTATTGTTGTAAACAATGTACATCAATCAGAAAACTGATAGAAAGAAGGTGGGTCATTCAAATGGAGTAATTACTTTTAAGACTGTAGTCACACAAAAGGGAAAACACCAAGAGATGATTAAATGCCCTCATTAGACTAACAGCAACAGGGAATCAGGATTTCCAAGGACATAGGTATAGGAGATGGAGTTGTTATAGGAAGAGAGTGTGAGAGAGAACTATCTGCCAACAGGATATGCATCCTTTGTTTAAGGACTGATAACCCATGGCTCAATAGGGAAAAAAAACTAGGAAATAAATATCTCAACTATGTATTCTTTCTTCTTGATTGTTCTCTGAGATGATTTGTATTATTCAAAGCCAGTTGGAAATTCTGTGCAGTGACATGGGTAATGCAGTCAATACAGACCACATGACTGTAGGGTAATGAGGTTGGAATAGGCGCAGAGTGGATCTACAGAAGCAAACAGAAAAGATGGAGCTTATAATCAATTTAGTTAGAATTTCAGGATTTGTCATCCATTTTAGATTGGTGGCATGTGTTAGACAAAACTTGGTAAACTTATCCGAGATACATATCCACAGGTTTCTTTTTCTTTGGTTTTTTGGGAGGTGGGGAAATTCTTGCACTCTGGTTTTAGCTATGTTTCATTTGGCAGCTTTCTGTTTTGCTTTTGGATGCCTGAGAATTTCATTAAGGTCAACTTTGGGGGTTCATTTCTTTTTGTATTGGGTGATTTTCAAAAGGACAGTGGAAAGAGATTATCTCACTCACTACTGTGTCTGCAGTAGGCCTGCGATTTATAAGAACACGAGACAGGACATGAAGCTGATTTTCGGGATGATATTGCAGTATTCTAGAAGAGAGATGGCAACAGCTTAGACTTGGGTGGTGACTGTAGAAATGGTGAAAAGTATATAAATTCCAAAAATGTATAATAAGTTGAGTAAGGCTTTGATGACTGGATGAACACAGTGAGTGAGGTAAAAGCAGCTATGGATAATTCCCATGATGGTGGCATGTGTACCATGTGGATGGTGATTCCATTTACTGAGGAAGTTGTGTTATGATGGACTTATCTTCACTACCATTATTTCTTGACTCTCATGCCTCTCCTATTTAAGGGAATAAAAAACAACTTTTAAACTATCATTAATATAGTGTGATAAGGGGGTAAGTCACTAAGATTAAACTCACTGGTCGAATATACCTGAAAACTTTGTATATTTTACTCAGAACATAAATATTTGAAGAAATCTTCCTTTGTGATTTAAATTTACATTCTTTCCCCCTCCAGCAGGAGAAATAGGTGGAAAACAAATGATTCCACCATACTAGCAGACACTAGAACTTTTGGGGTGAATAGAGCTTAAAAAGCATTGATGCATGAGAGGGAAGGGAGAAGATATATTATCTATGCAGATGAAGAAGTGTGGTCATGTTGGTCACTCCTAAGAGTACAGGTGTGATGTCCTACACAGTGATTAGAAAAATAGACTAAGTACACCATTCTCTAATCCTTACTAAGTCTGAAGTTAGAAACTTATATTGAATTTGGAAGCATTCTGTTCATTGTGTGTGTGTGTGTGTGTGTGTGTGTGTGTATGTGTGTGTTGTGTATGTGTGTGTACATGTGTGTATCTAATAACATGTAGAAGTGGGTAAGACATACTCCATGAACCTCCTTCCTATCTCAAAAGTAGGTATATACATGTTATCAGTGGGCAAAAATTAATTACTGAATGATTGTTTCCTGACTGTCCCACATTCTTTTGGTAAGTTAAAGTATATAACACTCAGGTTATACAGGAAACATTTGATGAGGAGAAGTTTGAGAGTGAAGGTCACAAGTTCAGTTTTGGCATATTGAATTTCAGGTACTTGTGAGAAACCTAAGTATAGACTTCAGTTAGGCAAGGACAGATAATCTGAGGTTCAGAAGAGAAGCTGGGGTTGGAGACATAGTTTTGGTTTTATTGTTATATAAAAAATAATTGAAATAGCAGCAATGAATGATATTGCTAGGAATAGAGTCCACAATGAGAAGAGAAGCACTGTGGAGAAACAGGGATTTCCCCTCTTGCCCTTCCCACTCCCACCTCCCTTGAAAAGCTGGGTAGAGGAGGATGAGTGATCACAGGAGACTGAGATGGTGATCATAGGAAAGTAAGTGGAAAACCAGGAGAATTTGGGATCAGAGAATTCAAGGAAATATGTGTTTGTCGGAGAGACAAATTCTACCAAATACTGTTAAGAACTCCTATAAAATGAGGAAGCAAAAGTTTGAGTCACAAAATGTATTGACTTTATTGAAAGTTATCTTCATGAGTGATGTAGCAGATGCATACTAAAGCGGATTGAAGAGTTAATAGCAAAAAGAGACTATCAAAACGATTTACAGGAGTAAAGAAGAGAGAGAAGAGAAACTTAAGAGAATGTGAGGTACAGTCACATTGTCTTTTTTTTTTTTTTAATAAGGGATCAATTAAAACATGTTCAAGTGTGAAAGGAGAGAATCTGGGTGGAGATTCAGCGCAGGGTGTGGAAGAGAATCTCTTGTTATGGAATCCTAGGAAGGTGGCAGGTAAGGGAGACCGTGAGACAATTGGCCCTTTTCAGAAAAAATATTTCCTCCATTTTCAAAGTAGGGAAAAGCTAATCTGAGTGCCCAAGTTTGTATGTTTCCCGATGAGCATTGTAAAATTCCCTTACAGTGTTTCTAGTTTATCAGCAAAATCCTGAAATACCAGAGGACAGAGATAGGTCAGGGCTTAAAGAGAATAAGCACAAATGAAATGGTCATGGTGGAGAGTTGGAAAGCAAAAAAGGAAATCTTGAGGGCCTTGAGGAGTTGATAGAATGTAAATGCACCCCACTATATATTTTCTTTTCTCCAGAAGTGTAGAGTTATCTGAAAAAGAATGATTAAAGATCTGACGCTGGCATCTTTTAAAGATCTCTGCCTGGCAGAGTTTCTGTGTTGTCCCTCTCCAGTGTTTGAACACCTGTCCACAAGAAAGCTAGTCTGATCTCTGCAGAACATCTCAGTTCTCTTCTACATAATTGAAGGGACTTTCTTGTAGATATTCTAAGTTGATTCTATTCTGTTAAATAAAGCTTCCCTTAAAATAGTAATAGGAAAGGCTAACAGGTAGATTTTGAAGTAAGAATAACTGCCATTCATAAATATGCAATAATTTGCCTCAATCCCCTGCTTCAAATTCAGCACTAAGTGCCTTTTGAATACTGAAATGTTTCAAGCTCTGTGGTAGACCCAATTAAAAAATATAGACAATAGCTTTTCTGCTGGACGTGTGGCAGATGCCTGTAATCCCAGTGACTTGGGAGGCTGAGACAGGAGAAGATGAGTTTGTGGTCAATGTCAGCAACTTAGCAAGGCCTTCAACAACTTAGACTCTGTCTGAAAATAAAAGTAAATAAAAAGGGGTGGGGATGTGGTTCACTGAGGATGTGGCTCACTAGCAAAGTGCCCCCTGGGTTAAATGCCCAGTACCAAAACCAAATCCAAACAAAACAAAACATAGCTTTTATTTCAGGGAAATGTATAATGTTTAAAGATCAGTTTTAAGAGGATATTTTCTTAATATTGACATCAAACTTTCAAAATACGTTAACTCTTCAAGTATTAACTTCACATCTAAACCTGGTTTTGGAAAACTAATAAGTAATTTGTACGTTAATATGCTTTAATAATGCATTATCTCTTTGGCAAATTAGGTTTGGGAATTTCTGGTTTTGCTAGTATAGTGAAAATATTTCTATTTAAGAGGGTGACAATTTATGTGCTTTGGGCCAATAGAAATTGAAGAACATAGGTAAAGGAGATAGTGCATAGATAATTCTTGCTTAACTATTGGAGAGTATGTCCCACTTCTCTGAAATTCTCTTTTTTTATTGTTTGTATCAGAATTTGAATTCCTCGGTGTTTTTCTGCATGTCAATCAACCAACGCTGTGAAATGTCACAGAGGTTACCATACATTTGAAATAATGTTCTCTTGAAGTAGGGGAGTGGAAGCTACACTGGAGTGTTGAAGGGTGAATAGGAAAAGGGAAGCTGGGAGACAGCTCTTTCTAGGAGGTAGAAAAGTTAGCTTATTTGTTGAGTCTTAAGTATGGGTATACATACAGAATTTTAGTGTGTATATCCACACCCACAAAAAAGAGGATGAAAGCAAACCTGTCATTTTTAGCCACTCTAGTTGACCTGTTCAGAATTACTAAGAGGCAGGGATACTGTAAATTATTCTTTTTGTGTGAGTGTGTGCAAGAATTGTTTTTGTAAGAGGCATATGTGGGTAGCTTTCATTTAAGACTAAAATATTTTGACAAATCAAAACTTCAACTAGAACCACTGTGACTAAATTTAAGCCCATACATTGAGATATAAAAAGGCACTAATCACATATTTCAGCTGTCAAAATTCCTGGCAGAGTGGATTAGTGAAAAAAGAAGACATAAAAGAACAAGAAAAAATTTATCTGCCAGGGAAAAAAGATGGTTATAAATACAAATTTTATCTGTAGATTCAAAGGTTTTCACTAAACATGCCAAGAAAGGATAATTTAGAATCTCGGTAAGAGCACTTAGAAGGTCCAAATGAACATGAAAAACACAGACCATGCAAATGACAGGGGTCAGAAATCTCCAATAATTTTGATGTAAGGTCTTGTAATCTCATTGAATTTGAATGCAATTCTAACTCAGAGATATTAGGAAACCTAAGATCAGATTTGTTTTTCTTATTGATATTCAGCTGGAAGGGCAAGTCATACATTATTTAAATAAAGAATAATAAATCCATTTGAAAGGACTAGATCAAACTCATACAGATATGTATTATTCTCCCAGAACTTTACAGACTCCAAAGGCAAGTGGAAGACCCCAGAGGTTGGGCAGTTCATTTTTCTGCACTTAGAGCACTCCAGTAAGACAGCTTTGTTTCTTCTTATTATTGAGTTGTAGACGTGCAGTTGCTATACTGTTCATCCAATTTTTCCCTATTAAATTTTGGTTCAGTGATTTCTGCTCCATCATCTTCACCATCCCATTTATTCAACAATTAGCAAACATCTATTTTATGGCAGATACTTGACCAATTGCTGTGGGCACCAAAGTTAATAAGAGTTCCTTTCCTTTGGGAAATTTGGTGCAAATTATAATGAACTGGATACTTTGGGAGTTCAGAGAGGATATCTAAAACAGGCGGAGGACGCCTAGAAAAGTGTATTTGAACTGAGCCTTGAAGATACAATATAACTGAGCTAGCAGGCAGAGTTAAAGCAGGACATTTTGGGAAGAGGAAACAGTCAATGCAAAGATTGAGGGTGTCAAGAGTGTGATTGGTTCCAGAAGCACCATATGTATCAGGTACAGCCTACTTTTATAGGGAGATGTAGGAGCTGAGGTTACAGCAACATTCCCAAAAGTATATTTGGAGGAATATTAGTCATGCTAGAAACACTGCAAAAAAACTGTTTCAAGTCTTAATTGCCCTTGGTAAACCAAGTGCATTATATCCCTATCCTGAAGATTCATAAATATATGATCATATTAACATTGTAAAAATGCTATAATAATAAACTTTATTTAGCACCACACTTATGGTACCAAGAACCATTTGTTTTAATATAGCACTTTCAGCATGGAGGAACAGTGCTCCATGGTGCACACTGAGAAACACAGAACTAATGGGAGAAAAGGCCATGAAAATTTTGAGTTCTATCCTGAACATCTTGGAGGGCACTTGAATTTTTAAAATTTTAAACAGGGAATGAACATGACCACTTATAAGATCTTCATTTTAGAGCTCTCTGGCACCTTGAGAGGATGCCAGCTTTGCCTGCTTTGGAGGCCATGATAGAAAGGAATGGACTGGAGGGAGGAAGACTAGAGGCTGCTGTGGCATTTCAGAGCATGATGCTGGTCAGGACTAACGCAGCAGCAGCAGCAGCAGCAGAAGCAGTGGCATGGAGAAGGGAGGAGACGTGAGAGGTACTGGGATGAAGCCGTAAAACCTGACGGAAGTCCCTAAGAAAGATGGGGACTACAGGAAGGCTAGAGGAGGTTTTGATTGGGAGGGCAGGCAGGGGAGGACACACTGGAGAAAGAAAGCTTGGAGCAGTATTGGGCTAAGAGTCCAGGCAAGGAAGGAGAGTTGGAGCAATGGTGAAGGGAGATGAAGGTGAGGTTAACGACTAGAGCCTCAGTTTCCATGATTGCTAAACAGAGGCGCTGTGGAGGCATTATCCAAGACTGGATGCTTCCGATTTTGTCCATTGAAATCATGAGCAAATATGTCATGTGCTGTGACTCCTCTCCAAGTGGTGTGGTCATCCATGCAATCATTGACTTCCTTTACACCTCCTGCCTTTGTCAAGTGTCTGCAGAAGGTCACATCCATCCTACCAAAGCTTCCCTCAGGGACAAGTTAAAACTTCAAGGTACCTTGCTTGGCTCTGCCAGCTGCTCACACTCCTAGTTTCCCTAGCACCTCCTGTTGGTAATATAGTTCTTGACTCTCCTATCAGCCCTTTGTAATTCTAGAATTCTGGTGCTCATTTAAACTCAGGATTAGGGATGATAATTTTGCTTTCCCTTTTGATGACTTGCACACTGGCTTCAGACTGTGATCATATCCTTATAGATGACTAGCTAACATCTGCTAGGTTGAATGCTTTGGTAGGTTGACCAGCTGTCTGAATGTTCCTAGAACTGAAGTATTTCTGGGATGGAAAACTTTCTGTGATAAAAATGGACAAGTCCCAGGCCAACTGGGACAGTTGGCTGATATAAGTTACTCTGTATGTTATATTCACTACTGTATCCCAGCACAGAGCCAGATAGAAGATAGCATTTAAGTTTTACAAAGGAATACTTGTTATAATGATTTATAACAATGATTTAGCAAATATTTATATGCATTATATCATTCATAGTCAGTAATACTCTGTTCATCATATATGTGAGAAATTTGAAACTTGAGAGGTTGCCAACTGTCCAGGGCCACATATCCAGTAGGTGGCAGAGTCATGAGATAAACCCAGATCTGTCTGATTTTGAACTTGGGTTATTTCTGGAAGGCAATGATGCCTCTATCGCCTCCTGTCATCCACCTGCTGGGGTAGTGAGTTAATGCTGAGTTCTGGGAGCTGTCAGAGACAGGCTCCAAGGGAATGAGAAATGTTAATAGGGTCTAGCACTTTGTAAACTCTCAGTAATAGCTACCACCCTTCTCTCGCCGGGGCCCCTTTCCCCAGGGAAGCTTGTTATCTGCGAGAAACATGAATTTGTGAGAAAGAGAAAATTTGTAACTATCAGCGGGAGCTGGAAATCAGGCATTTGTAGTAACTTTTATCTTCATGCACATAACATGAAATATATTGCTTTAATAACCTTAAGCCTTCATGTGCTCTTCAAATGACAGCATGTATAACCAAAATTAAGATACCATTAGGATAAAAGGTAGGATTTCTCTCATGTGTTTACCTACAGGTATTTTCACATTGGAATTGGTGCCCTGTGTATTTTCCATTGACCATCTCATGACAGTAGTTAACTTGTGACATCTTCTGCTATGGAATAAGTCTCCAATCACTCAAAATCCTCTGAGTAGCTTAGATTTATAATACAGTGTTGAGTTCTCTTAATAGACTATTATTATCAGATTAGTTACTCATGTGGCAGCTATTATTTTAGTATAATAAACAAATGTAGTTCATAATTGTAAATTGTATTGTGATTAATGAATGTGTCACCCTGGCACAGCAGTAACATATTTGCTCTTTGTTTAATCAAATTTAAAAGGAGATTGAAGAAGGAATTACCATATGACACCTACTAGAGATGAAACTGGTAATGCAGCTCTAGGTCAGTGCTTCTTTCTCCTATATGGGAGCAGTTTCCTTGATGTGAACAATTCATTTAACCAGGGATTACAGTGGACTGCCATGTATGTACAGGGTCCACTTTCATCATCAATTAAATAATCTGGTGTGAAAGACTCCCCTACTTTTAAAAAGCTAAAAAATTAAAGACATGGACATGCAGTTAATTCATTTACTACTTTTTTTTTCCTTAAAACTGTTGTCCACATTGTCACTGTCTTGCTTCTCTGGGGTGTGAACTACAAGCAACTTTGCAATTTGTCAAGTTGGTTAGCTTAGAAAATTAAAAATTTAAACTTGTGTCTGTATTATAATTGTTGTAATATGCAGTGGTAAAAATGACAGCTTAATGTAGAAAGCTATAATTGGTTATAAAATGCTTTAAGAAATATTTCTATGAATAATTTAAAGGCCAATATTTTATAATGCCAAGTCAAAATAAAACTGACCCTTGCCTGCCACTAGAAATCGAGTCATACTGAAGTTCTCATAAATGAAGGAACTGAACATATTTTTATTTCTAGTGCTAAGTATAATGACAGTATTGGGCAGCTAATGTGAATACTCAGTTTGGTGTGATAATCTCAGGACCAATGTGATGGTTATTGGTTAAAGGAGATCCAAATCACTCCTTTGTCAACCTTATTACTTTTTGTCCTTTTTCTTTTTGCTTTAAAAAGTACAGTTCTCAATTATCCAATCAGTATGTAAATACCTTGATGACAAAAGAGATTTTATGTTTTCTTTTCTTCTCTGAAAAGACCAGCATGGTAACTCACATCTAGTTGGATTTTGTAAAAATGTTTTACTTGCTTGGTCTATACTTTTGGAATAACTGTGTAAGGACATGGGAAGATTGCTATTGAGATATGAAAAACAAATTAATGTGATATATCTCAAAGTTGGGGGATTAATCAATTATGCTTTACTTCTGATAGGAGAAATAATATCCAACTAATTAGTAGAATTTAATGATCTGTCTTACTATCAATTTGTTGCTGCTGTCACCAAGAGGGCCTGGTTCCTGAATTGGATGTGGTCGGCTAAACATAGGCACCCTACTAATGCCCAGGAAGAATCCACATTTTTCCATGCTCAATAAACATTACTTCTACTTAAAATGTTATTTACATTATTCTCACAATATTATGAAAATTTAGGGAATGTTGATCCTTTAGAATAATTTACATACTTTTTGGGGAATGGGACTTACTTTAAATAATTGTCAAAATGTAAAAAGTATACATTAGGTTGCATTTGGTGGAGGCAGGGCTTAAGAAGATTGAAGACAAAAGGCACTGCTGTGTGAGATGTAGAGTAAGGTGGGGAAGCTTCTCTTTTCTACTGCCTGCGTGGAAGGATCTACAAGTTCTAAATACATGTAGGTAACAATGGTAAGCTAAATCTTCCCTTAATTAATTTGGGGCACTTGAAAAGATTATCTGTGGTTGTGACAGAGAAGTTAAACTCTTAGACCTTCTAATAATGAGGGCTGTTGAGAGTAAATTTCAGGAGAGAATCTTTGAACAAAAGAAGATTTGATTTATAATATGTGTTAAAAACAAATTGTCTTAGGTTGCAATGGTGTGACTGTGTTCCTCCAAACTTCATGTATTAGAAACTTAATCTCCAAGGTCGTCTGTTAATGGCATTTAGAGGTGGGATCTTTGGAAAGAAATTAGGATTAGGTGAGGTCATGAAGATGAATCCTCCATGACTGTACTAGGTTTATAAGAAGAGGAAGAGAGACTCAGCGGGCACACTCACTCTATCTTACCATGTGCTGCCCTCTGACATGTGAGGTGTGGTAAGAAGGCCCTTGCCAGAAGCCAAGGAGATGCCAGCACCATTTCCTTGAACTTCTCAGCTTCCAGAATTATAAGCAATAAATTTCTTTCCTATATAAATTACTCATCCTCAGGTATTTAACTATAACAACAGAAAATGGGCTAAGAAATAGGTCTTTTTTTTTTTTTTTTTTTTTTTTTTACTTTAGTTGCCAAGAAATGTACTGTAGATTTTTTATTTCTTAAAGAAAACTTTCTCTAAAAAGATCTTTTCTTTGGCTAATATTACTTTTGTTCACTTGCCATAATAAAGTTATATTTCTATATCAAAATATATATTCCAATCTCTTCTTAAAGTAAATGATGAAACTCTGCCTTCTTCAAAAGCACAGATGTGGTGCGCTGATCCAAAATTGCAGGTCCAGTGTTTTTCAGTGGTGAATAAGCCTAATTTTAAAATTTGGCACTCTCAAACTAAAGAAGCATGTTGTATGCCTGAATAGAATCACTAATGATGAATTAAGCAAACCATTTATTTGGGAACAGAAGGGACAATGTGGGTTCTATTTACTAAGTCCCAGAATCTTTTGAGGCAAACTACATATTACTGAGCAATATTGAAACTCTACGTTCCTGGCTATATGTTCATTTGTAGCAATATATATTTTTGAAAAAAAATCTGTGAAGGAGCCAAGTAATTAAAATTTCTCCCTTCTCTCTACAACACAGTTCAGAGAATGCTCCAAAAATTCTCTGGAAAACAAAATTTAGAAGATATTTTAATAGAGTGAATATATTAGTTCTGTTAGGAAGGTAAAAAGTTGCATCAAAGTGGGTTTTTTTAACAGTTTATTGAGACATAATTTACCTACCATACGATTCACCCATTTATATGTACAACTTAATATTTTTAGTGTGTTTGCAGAGTTGAGTGACCATTAGCACAGTTTTAGAATATTTTTATGATTCCTAAAGGAAGCTGTATGACTATTAGCAGTCACTCTCCATTTCTCCCGCCAGTTCCAGTTTTCTGGAGCTATCAGGGTAGAAGGGACACCTCTAAAGAAGTGTTTGGGGAGTTCCCAGAGGAGAGGGAGACCTCAGCTTAGGACCAGCCGGGTTCTTGACATATATGTTGGAAAAGAATTTCAGCACGGGCCAGACAAAGGCATGGATGGAGGTGTATTTAGGAAAGTAGATATATGTTTCAGGGAGAATGCCAGGTTTCTCAGGTGTAAACTATTGGCTGGGATCCAATATTTATAGAAGGGCTGTATCAAGAACCGAACTGGAGGTAGAGCCAGGGTGGAGCTTCACAATTTCACAACAGTTTTCCCTGTGCTTGCGTATTTCCCTCATTTTACAAGGGCATGTTTTTCAAGATTTACAACTGTGCTTTCTGCATCTCACTGGCTTGTGGGCATTCTTTGAAGATTCAGCATTTCTCTCTCTTTTTACTAAATCCCCTTCTCAGAACCAGTTACTTACTTCTGTGTCTTTAGACAACACATGGTCTTTTGTGACTAGCTTTATTTATTTATTTATTTATTTATTTATTTATTTTGTGACTAGCTTCCCTTCTTAACGTGTTGCATGTTCCCTTCATTCATGTTGCAGGATGTGTTCAGACTTCATTCCCTCATGTTGTCAACTGACGTTCCGTTATAAGATTATACTTCATTGTATTTGTTCATTCACCTGTTGATGATCATTTGGTTTGCTTCCAATTTTTGTTATTATCAGTAATGCTATGAAAATCTGGGTACAAACTTTTGTGTAGAAATTTGTTTGCACTTGGGGGCAATAGATACCTAAGCATAGCACTGCTGAGTTAGATGGTAACTCTATCTTTAACCTTTTGAGGATCTATTTCTTGAAGCAGATGTGTATGTCACATTCCTATTGGTATGTTAGTTCCAACTCTGGATACTGATACTCATCCCTCTCCAGGGTCTGTTTGGTTGGAGTACTGTTGGTGAAGTTTGCCCTTCCCTGATATGTTGCTCGGAGGGTGCAGTCTCTGGCATTACATTGATGCCCTGCTGTGGCAATTATTTTAGAGGGTTCTCTCTGACTGTTTTTTTTTTTTTTTCCCTGATCTCTGCTAAACTCTCTGTCTTTGATAGCATCACCCCCAGCACCTAGCCTCCACTAATTGCTGGCCAATCCATCTATTGTTTTTAGCAATGTCCTGGGACATAAGCTGCTCCATGGTCTAAGCCAATTAAATTTCATTCTCTTTGCAGGAGTGCTCTGCTCTTTTGAAGATAACTTTTGAGGTTTTTTCTTAGCTCAGAAGGGATCTTCTTCTTCTCTTAAAATTCCATCTGTCCTTTAGTTTAGTTGTTGCTTCCATGGAACCATCAGGCTCCAAAATTGCTTACTAGCAAAACCTCTGCTCTATTGCTGCAGAGCTGGGGGCAAGGATAGTGACCCACTTTGTGAGAAGCAACACCCTTCTCTTCAAGTTGGCACTGCATGGGGCATTAGCCTCTGGTCTTTTGGCCTGCCTCTTTGGGCACAGAAAACTATCTTACTAACTAGTGACCTGGGACAAGGACAGTGGGCAACCTTTTATTTTTTTTTTACTTTTTTCATGACATTGGAGTAGAGCCTTCATTTGGGTGAGAGTTGGGTGAGCAAGGGCATCCCAAACTGAGCCACTTTTGCCTAAAAATAAGCTGCTCCAATGCAGAACTCCAAGAGAAGTAATGGTGGCTTGCTCCACCAGGACAGGTACTGCAGCTCTTGCCTGAGAGCCCTTGTTCCTGGCTGCACCCTGATGTGGGAGAAGGGCAGGTAATGGTGCAAAATGACACAGACTCTTGATACTCACCAGGATTTCACAGATTACTTTAAATGTTTCCTCATTTGTTTTATGCCCTCAACACCCAGAGTCTTTAAATGCTCTTTTTTTTTTCCTTTGAATAATTTTCACCAGTTGTGGCTGTTTCATTGATGATGGGATCCAGTGCATCCACCCCTCATGTTGCCATATCTCTGGGGAAGATAGTGCAATTTGTACATAGGTCAGTTTGGTTAAGACAAAAAGAGCATTCTAAGAACAACAAAAGAACATGAGCAGAGAGAGCATCTATGAAATATAAAAAATCAGTACTATGTTATACTTGTTGCAACAGAAACTTGTATGCAAGAAGATAATGAACTATTACTAAAATGTTGGAAGAAAAAAGAAAATAGAAGAGCTATTTATTATCTGGGTTTCTGTGAGACAGGATTATAGACACAGCTTAGCTGGAATTTCTCTTCATGGTCTAGGTGTTAGCCAAGCTTCCTTCTCATCACAGCCTTGATGGAGGAAAGTTGTGCTTCTAAGCTCCCTCCAGTTCTTGCAGAATTCATCTTGCAGCTATGGAACCCAGCTGTTAGCTGGGGCCTGCTCTCAGTTTAGAGCCTTCCATAGTTTTTTGCTATGGGAGCTGCCTTGTTGACCCTCTTACGCCAAGCCAGCTTAGTTGAAGACCCACTAGAGAATTGATATCTCCAGTTTTCTAAGTCAGAGTCTTATATAAAGTAATGTAACAGTCGGAGTGACATGGCATTACTTTTACTGTTTAAATTAACCTAACAAGGACTTGGCATCTTATCACCTTTCCTATAATCTATTGTTTGGAAGCATATGCACATTCCATCCTGCACTGAAGGGGAGACTAGACAAGGACATGACTCAATGGCAGTATATAAGAATTTTATTTAATTTCAGAATGTCCCGTTTGGGGCTGCTGGTTGAACAGCAGGCTCAGGTAGAAGAGCTGGTGAACATTTCTCCATACCTCCTTGATGCTGAATGTCTTCTCTCAGGGCAGTGCCCCAGTCATTATGCATTTGCTCCGTGGTCTCAAATCATAACATCAAATTACAGCATACATTGTTTATTTTCCATTTCTGCTTTACATTCCATGACTTCTTCCTCCAAGGATCTGGGTATATCCTTGACAACTTTTAATTATAAACTCAATCTTCCAAAAGGTAGAAGAGGAACACTGGGAGAGGAAAGGTGTGAAGAAACAGGATTGGGTTAACCAAGGGAAATTTTTAGAAGACAGATGCATGCCTGAGAAAAAGGAGAACAGAAACAGCAAGGAAACAGAAGGGCAGATTCATACTTTGGTTCAATACCAAATCAAAGGAGGAATGAAATTAGCTTGGTGCTTATTCATATTTTTAAATCTCTAGCTAATCAGTTAGTGAAAAGTTAAAAAAAAAGTTTAGAAGCTGCAAGCAACATTTGAGGCCAAGGCATTACTCAAGATTAATGCAATGAGCTTCATTCTGTAGTCAGCAGTGACTCCAAGTAAAATTTATGAAGGCAGTCAGTGACTTAACGTGACATAAAAAAGCTATTTCTCTTTACTGATATTTTTTTAATCGTCCTGTCTTTCCACATGGTCCTTGTGGCTGGTGGATTGCAAGTATGTGTCAGCATAGAAGCTGCTGTTGGCTTTGATTTCTAGAAGCTGATTGATGAGGGTCTTTCTAAGGAAGCAGAAGTTACCAATAAAATTGACTCTAATGGGTGCTCAGGGTGCTGTTATTACACAGCTGCAGACAATAAGCCAAGAGAGGAGCAGCTGATGTACATCTTGAGATTGAGATAAGGTGGTGCTTGGAGCAATAGTTTAGTAGAAATTACAAAGTATTTATACTATTTATTGTATTCATGGTGCATTCATTGAATTGGCAAGAGTGTGGTATTAAGAGAGCCATGGATCAAAAGCTCAAAATAATTTGAGTAGAGCCTGAATCCCACTAACTCCAAATGGTCTTCTAGCTTGTCTGGGCTAGTTATTAATGAGGGAATGAATTACAAATTAGAAAATCTGCTCACTCCAGTCACCTGCTTAATCCCTTTGCTGAATTTTTAGTTCCCCTGCTTTAAGAATGAATTCCCAAAGCCTTACCTGACCTATCAGGCCTTCCATTATTTTTCCCTTGACCAGATTTCCAGCCCTTGCTTTAGGCACTCCAGACTTCCTTGGTATATCATTATTTTCCTTCAAAGTGTCTGACTCATTCTCATTTCAAGTTTTTCATACATAGGGCTCCTCTCTGCTACTAATTCTTTCCTGTTTCCTTTCTCTTATTGACCTTGCTCATGGGTTCATTTTCTCATGTCAAATGTCCCTTCCTGGAGGGGTTCTTTTCTCATCCTCCCAGGTTAGTCTTTCTGTTATAGGTTAGTCTTTCTGTTATATGCTCTTAGAACTCCTTATTCCTGCTAGGGTCAATAGCACCTGTAATATTGATCAGAAAGTGTTCATTTCCTACATTCCCTGTTAGACTGAAAGTTCATACTGTGTCCTTATTTCAGTGACTCAGTGTGATCCTCTGTGTCTAGTATTTGGGTCAAGAGATGAAGAGCAGGACTTTGGAGTCCAATGCAGCCAGTTACCGGTTGACTGAGTTACTATGAGTGTTATGGTTGAGATGTAGTGTCCCCAAAATCTCATGTGGCTGAAATGCAAGAATATTTGGAGGAGAAATGATTGGGTTACAGCCTTAACCTAATTAGTGAATTAATTCCTGATGGGATTAATTGAGCACTAACTGGAGGCAGTAGGGGTGTGATTGAAGGAGGTGGTTCATTGGGGGCATGGCTATAGGGTATATATTTTGTATCTGGAGCCTAGAGACTCTCTCTCTGCTTTCTGATCATTATGTGAGTTGCTTCCCTCTGCCACACTCTTTCGCCATGATGTTCTGCCTCACTTCGACCTCCAAGGAATGGAGCTGGCCTTCTATGGACTAAGACCTCTGAAACCGTGAGTCCCCAAATAAAAACTTTTCCACCTCTGCAATTGTTCTTGTCAGGTCTTTTAGTCACAGCAGCAAAAAAAGCTGACTAAAATAGTTACTGTTAGTTACAGCCAGTTACTGTTAACCATGGAAAGTCATTTAATTTCATTGAATCTTATTTCCTTTTACATGAAAAGAATGATATCTTCCTTGCCCAGTTTTTTGAGAATTAAATGAGATCACACACTTGAATCTGAAAGAGCAGCATAAAAACCATGGTTATGAAGCCCAATTTAGATCTGGCCTCTGCATGATATGAAACCCATTATCTTTTTTTTTTTAATGACAGACACTAATCCCAGAATACTGAGAAACATAACACATTTTAGCAATATACATAACTAATTTAATTCACTTTTGATAGTTTTGGTTTGTGTCTGTCTTTATTCTTAGTCATCGGCCTTTATGTTGGGTAATGGGGGAGGGGACCATGAGAGCTATAGTAACTTTCTTCTATAGTCCTATGTGAACATTCCTGCCACAGGTGAACACTTCATAAAGGTTACCTGCTGTGTTAACCTTGTTGTCTTTGCGCTATAGAGAATTTATTTGCCTGTGTATTTTTTTTTCTCCTGTCTGGCTATGTTAGGAGGGCAATAAGAGATCAAAGAAGAAAGTTCAAGAAATTGTACAAATTGGCTTTCAATGAAGATTTTTAGCATGTTGTAGGAACTATGAAAATGTAGTAGTATGAGACCACCTCTTGGATTTCCATGTTTTTCCCATTAACTTTATTTTTATTTAGTTACGTTTACTGTTAGTACAAAAAGGAGCCAAGACTTATTTATCCAGTTATTGTATTAAGTACTTTCACGTACTAATCTTTGAGAGAGCATTTTGGAATAGTCAGTCTTCATATCCTCATTTTAGTAATAAGGCAATAAGAGATAAAGCTCCTGACTAAGGCCACAAGCCTAATGGAGGGGGCATTTAAAGTCTTGATTACTATATCACTCAGCACCATGGTGGAAGCACATTTCTAAGGGTTTAGAGTGACCAAGAGTAACCCAGGGAGCATTATTTTCTAAATGCAGTTTCCCTGGTTCTATTACCAGAGGTTCTGATTTAGTGATCTGTGTTGGGGCTTTTAAATCTGTATTTTTAACCCATGTTTCTAAGGCAGGTGGTCCCTAAGGCACCTGGAAAACATAGATCGATATATCCTGAAAGAAAAGTCTATTGCTCCTTTGAGTTCTTCTGTAAAGCAAATGTAGGACTGAGATTCTAAAGTGATTTTTCTAGGCACAAAAATCACTTCTATGTGCAAACATATTTTTATCTTGATATAATCAAAACTAGTATTGGTTATCCAATTAACTATTAAGTCATTATAAAAAATTCGAGAATAACAATTCCCACAAGTATGTCACCGGTGAGGTAAAATCTTCTTCCACTTCTAGGGACAGTGGTCTTATCCACAGTATATATGAGGATTTGGATACCAGAGACCAACTGAACCCTCTGCCACATGTGTGGTTCATTTCATAGGGCTCTCTTCATGTCTTCTGAGTTGCAAGAAAGAAAGAATTTGCAAAGAAAAACTGATAAAATATGGTTAGTTATTTCAGGTGAAAGAAATCAAAGTCTTCCTATAAAATAAGCCTGCTATCAGAATCATTCAAATAATTCCCTTTGATCCACTCGAGAAAATGGAATGACTTGTTTATGGTTGATGCTGTACCCCAGCACGTCATTTCCTTTCTTAACCTCTTTCTTTGTGGTTGTAGTATTTCTTACAAAAAATTACATCTCTAGTCAGACAGAAATATAGCACCTATCCTGACTCAAGGCTTTCTTTGCCAGACTGTACTTGGTGAATTCATGACCAGATTCTCCCGAGGCCAATCAAGCAGGATAATCAGCCTGCCCAGACTGACCCAATTAGGTTTAATTAGTTGTTTTTTCAATCTCTAAATTTCCTAGCCAGGTGGATTTTATGGTTTTTATTAAACAATGAAGAAGAGCTGAATCTTTGGAATTAGTTGGCCTCTCAGGTGCTTTCTGTGGGTAATAAAACTCCAGGAAATCTTCAAATCTCCATAAGGAAGTCAAGTGATGCTAAAAAAAAAAAATTTTTTTTGGCTTTGCTTTTCTCAGGTTCTCTTTTAAATGAAAAGTATTCCTGCCTCTGTTTTCTTTGGCCAAGATGATAACGGCAGTGCTGAACCTTAGAACGTGCAGAGTAGGCCTAACCACTCCTGGCTGGCGCCTTTTTGACATTCTATATTGAAAGTTGTCTAGACGAGTGGAAATGTAGGCTCTAAAGGGGACCTTAAAGGCAGTCATGAAGACTCTAGGGGTAAAGCAGAATCAAAGTAAGATAAGAGGTGGATCAAATAGAGAGTAAAACTCCTGGGAGAAAATAAATGAAAGTAACTGCCAGTCTGTTTTCTTTTGATCATAATGAAATACAACAGTTTATAATAGCCTAAGTTATAAAGTCATGAAGAAAAAGATTGTTTTGGTTCATGGGTTGGTCCAAGGTTGAGTGACCTCATCTGGTCATGGCCTTCTTATTGATAGAGTCCCAGTGTGGCACATGGTGAAAGATGGGGATATGTAAAGTTCAATACTGGGGTGGGGGGCACCCTGATGACTTGATCCAATCCTATTTGCCTTCCAAAGGCCCATAGTTGGGTTAAGTTTCTAATCTTGCAGTGGGGATTAAAGTCCAATATAAATTTCAGAGGGGAAAAAACAAATTCAAAGCATAATAATCATTGTTAATAATGGACTCAAATAAGTAATGTTATAATGGCTCTTAGCTAATTTAATATTGATCTATTTGGGGGGGCAATGATTTTATTACAGACACTACAAATACTAGGTTTCAGGGCATTTGGAAACTGTTTAATTTACACAATTCTTAAAAATACTGTGAATTGGGGGGGCTAGGGATATGGCTCAGGTGGTAGTGCGCCCTTCTGGCATGCGTGCGGCCCGGGTTCGATCCTCAGCACCACATACAAACAAAGATGTTGTGTCTGCCAAAAACTAAGAAATAAAATATTAAAATTCTCTCTCTCTCTCTCTCTCTCTCTCTCTCCTCACTCTCTTTAAAAAAAAAAATACTGTGAATTGGGGCTGGGGTTGTGGCTGAACGGTAGAGCGCTAGTCTAGCATGTGTGAGGCCCTAGGTTCAATCCTCAGCACCACATTAAAAAAAAAAAAAAAGTACAATACCTTTGTGTTCAATTTCAACTAAAAAATATTTTTAAAATACTGTGAATTAAAAAGTTCTACTTTTAATTGGCATTATAGTTTAAATGTGGTGTCCTCCAAAAGCTCACATGTGAGTCGATGCAAGAAAGTCTGGAGGAGAAATGATTGGGAATCCCTGATAGAAATTAATGGCAGCTCTTCTTTCTTGGTCTCCTTTTCTGGACCTCCTCACCAATCTTTGAAAGTTGAAACCTCTCAAAGCTTTAGAACTTGCATTTTTTTTTTTAACATTCACTCCTTAAATCATACCCTGCTTCAGATCTTGAAACAGCATATGTGTTTGCACACATGTGAGCACACACAAACATATCCCCGAACTGTATGTGATGTTAGCTCAGTGAATTATGGAGGCAAGAAAATTAGAAGAGCCTAAAAGAATTGCAAAGTTTTCACCTGATTTAAACAAATTCTAATTTTATGTCCAAGGTAATTGCCTTTTGAGTGTGTTTTTCTTTGTTTCTGCTGTCTTTTGCAGGATTAAGCCATTGCCCCTTGATACATATTAAACATGAGTTAGTTATCTCAACTGTGGGAAGAGCTGCTAAGAATTACAAGGATACTTTTCAGTTGCTTCTGAGTAGCTTCTACCTTTGAAATGTCTTTTTTTTTTTTTTTTTTCCCCTATTAGGTTTTCCTGGGATCCATTGCTCTTGCATTCCTTCTTTCTTCCCTTGTGTGCTTGGTCTTCCTTGCTCACCAAATGCCTTATGCATGTCTGTCACTCCATTTACCATAATGATGCTTAATTTTCTTCTGTGCCTGCATCCTCTGCTAAGATATGGATTTCTTAAAGAGTAGGAGCTTAGTCTTCATTCTTCAGTCAAATCTAGTGCCTGGTGCACAGTGTGTGTGTGTGTGTGTAAGAAATGAAATAGGCTACTTTCCCCTGTGATTAACCAAAGAGGGGATAAAATAAACTTAAGCATGTGCCATTAAAATTAAAATAGTCTAAAAGTTGAAGGAGGTTCTGTGTGATACCTCCTCCCCACCACCCTCCCCCACCTCGAGCCCTCAGTATAACTAGGGTAGTAAAAGCACTGCAAAAATCTGGGATATTGGAAGTAGGTAAGAAACTTAAAAATAACTAATGTTTGGGAATAGCCATTTTCTCAAAGGGTTTCTCAGATATTTTATAAGGTTAAGTGAAAAAGTCAACTTACAATTCCTTATTCCTAAGACCCTTCTCCCCTTGTCAAAAGAATACCTCAAAGAATAAGTCTATAGATAGAGTTGCTATCTGAAACTTGTGATGTTACATACTTTTGTTTGTTTCTTTACTATGGTTTGTACACTTGTGTGTCTCCCAAAGGCCCAGGGTTCTGAGCCAGTGGCACTATTGGGAGGTGGTGAAATCCTTGGGATACGGTACCTAGTGAAAGGTTTTAGACAGCCGAGGCATTGCCTTGAAGGGGATTATGAGACCAGTTTCTTGATCTTTCTCTTTCAATTCCTGACCATGAGGTGAAAGTGCCTTCTCTGCCACCATGATATATACTGTGCTACTCTAGCCAATGTCATGGACTAAAATATCCCAAGCTAGGAACCAAATAAACTGTTAAGGTCTGTAAACAAGTCAGGATGACACCTGGTATTTTGCCAAGAAATGTTAGTCTGTAAACAAGTCGGCATGGTGTCTGGCAAAATGCCAGAGGGAATAGTTTGTGAAGTAACAAAAGCGAGCCATTAAGTGTGGAGATTCCTTATTGGTTGACTGCTGTATCTATTTTATGCTAATTAGATAAGCTGTGTAAAATGTATAAATATCTCTCAGATCCTACAATAAACGGCTCTCACTCCTGCTATATCATGGTACACAAGTCATTCGTCACCCCCCCGGTTATTTTGCTGCAGCTGGACTGCAGCAATAAACCTTTCCTCTTTTTAGGTTGATTTAAATGAGGTATTTTTTAAAGAGATGGCTAACATTTTTTTAACTAGTAAAAATTTTTAATTTTATAATTTTGTTCTTTTTAGTTAAGTCAAATTATACTGCCATACATATCTTTAAAAACATGGAACACATTTTTATTAGGATTCCAGTCTTGTGGTTGTACATGATATAAAGATTCACTGTACTGTATTCATATATGTACATAGGAAAGCTATGTCAGAATCATTCCACTGTCTTCTTTCCTTTCCCTTCATTACCCTTTGTCTAATCTACTGAACTTTTGTTTTTCTCTGCACCAACCCCCTCTCCTTGTGTGTTAGCATCCAAATATCAGAATATTTGACCTTTGATTTTATTTTTGGGTTTGCTTATTTTGCTTGCCATAATAGTTTCTATATCTATCCATTTTCGTTTTTTGGCAAATGTCATAAGGTGATTCTTTTATGGCTGAGTAATATTTCATTGTGTATACATACCACATTTTCTTTATCCACTTATCTGTTGTAGGACACCTAAGTTGGTTCCACAGCTTAGATATTGAGAATTGAAGTGCTATAAACATTGATGTGGCTGCATCAATGTAGTATGCTGATTTTAAGTCCTTTGGGTATATATGAAGGAGTGGGGTAACTGGGTCAAATGGTGGTTCCATGCCAAGTTTTCTGAGGAATCTCCATACTGCTTTCCAGAGTGATTGCACAAATTTGCATTCTCACCAACAATGTATGGATGTACTTTTCCCCACATACTTGTCAAAATTTATTGTTGCTTGTATTCTTAATTTTTACCATTCTAATGGGAGTGAGATGTAATCTCAGTGTAGTTTTAATTTGCATTTCTCTAATTGCCATAAATGTTGAACATCTGTTCATATATTTATTGATCAATTGTATTCTGTGAAGTATCAGTTCAGTTCCTTTGCTCATTTATTGGTTGGATTGTTTGTCTTGTTGGTGTTAAGCTTTTTGAGCTTTTTATATATACTGGAGATTAATGCTCTGAGGTGCCAGTGGCAAAGATTTTATCCAATTCAATATGCTCTCTTCATACTCTTATTTCTTTTGCTGTGAAGTTATTAGTTTGATATCATCCCATTTACTGATTCTTGATTTTACTTCTTGATTCTTGATTTCACCACCTCCCAATAGCACTTTAGGAGTCTTGTTGAGGAAGTTGGTTCATAAGCTGACATGGAGAATTGGGCCTACATTTTCTTCTAGTAGATATAAGATTTCTGGTCTAATGTCTAGGTGTTTGATCTATTTTAAGTTGAGTTTTGTGCAAGGGGGGAAGATAGGGGTTAAATTTCATTATGCAACACGTGCATTTTCAGTTTTCCCAGCACCATTTGTTGAAGAGGCTATCTTTAATGTATATTTATGGTGCTTTTGTTTAGTATAACTATACCTATGTGTGTTTGTCTCTGTCTTCTATTCTATTCCATTGGTTTTCATGTCTGATTTGGTACCAATACCATGCCATCTTCTTTACTATAGTGTGGGAGACTAACCTTACACGTGACTGAGTCGCACTCCCTGGCTGGGTGCTGAGGCGCTCAGCCACAGAAATGTGGCAGAGCTTTCCCCGCCCTTCTTGGGTTCGAGGGTCAGTGTCTTGTGCATGGGTGTGTCTTGCTACAGCCCCATGGGTGAAGCTATACTCACCTGTTCCTTTGTAATATAATCCCTTTTCCCTATTTAGGATAGAATCTTCCATGGAAGTGCCTTGTGTGTGTGTCCCCTTCTTTTACTGTGCCCTTGGGTGTGGCGTACCCAGGTGTCAGTCAACCTACTGACAGTGGACATCATGAAGATAGACTCAGCCCCCTGAAAACTGACCCCTTGCCTCATTTGAATGGCTTCTCCTCAATAAAAGGGGTCAGTGTGTGCTCTCGTTCTCTCTTCCTGCGGACCCTTAAGGTCAGAGGAGCTGTCACAGCGACCCCAAAGAAAAAGGTAGTGTGTCTCTTGTGTGGTTGTTTCGTGCAGCCCAGGTAGCCCAGTTTAACTGGAGTGACCCCTGAGCCTTTTAGTCGCGAGAACAGAAACCTGGCACTACAGCTCTTGTAATATCATTAAAGGTCTGGTATTGTGATGCCTCCTGCTTCACTTTTCTCACTTAGGTAAAGAACAGCTTTGGCTGTTCTGAGCCTCTTATTTTTTCTGAACACATTTTTACTCCTTTTTTTTTCTGTTTTTATGAAGAATATCATTGGAGTTTTAATAGGAATTGCATTAAATTTGTATAGTGCTTTTGGTAAAATGGCCATTTTGATAATATTAATTCTGCCTATCCAAAAACATGGGAGATCTTTCCATCTTCTAAGGTCTTCTTCAATTTCTTTTAGTTTTCTGTAGTTTACATTGTAGAGGTCTTTCACATCTTTTGTTAGATTGAATCCCAGGGTGTGTGTGTTTTTCTTTTTGAGATTGTGAAATGGGTTAGTATTCTTAATTTGTCTTTTGACTGATTTATCATTGGTGTATAGGAATACAATTGATTTTGGGGTGTTAATTTTATATCTGCTATTTTGCTGAATTCATTTGAGTTCTAAAGGTTTTCTGGAGTTTTTTGAGTCTTCTAAATGTGGGGTCATCTCGGCAAATAGGATTAAAGAGGTCAAACTATCCCTATTTGTATTCCTTTCTTTCTTTTGCCTAATTGCTCTGGCTAGAGTTTCAAGGACTGCATTAAACATAAGTGGAAAAAGAGGGCATCCCAGTTGTGTTTCAGTTTTTAGAGGGAATATTTCCAGGTTTTCTCCATTTAGAATGATGTTGGCCTTGGATTTAGGTGTATAGCTTTTACAATGATGAGGTACTATCACTAGTTTTTCTAGTGTTTTGAATATGAATGGATGCTTTATTGTCAAATTCTTTTTCTGATCTTTTAAGATAATTATGTGATTCTTTAAGTCTGTTGATGTGGTGAATTACATTCATTAACTTTTGTTATGTTGAACCAACTTTGTATCCCTGGAATGAAACCCACATGATCAAGTGCTTTATCTTTTAAATATGCTTCTGTTATTTTCCAGTATTTTATTAAGAGTTTTTGCATCTATATTCATCAGGAATATTGGCCTGAAGTTTTCTTTCCTTGATGTATGTTTGGTTTGGGTATTGACTAACTTCTTAGAATGAGTTTGGAAAGTTTAACACCTTTACTATTTCATGGGATAGTTTGAGGAGGATTGGTATCAGTTCTTCTTTGATCTGGTAGGACTTCATTGACAATCCATCTGGGCCTGGGCTATTTTTTTGTTGGTAGATTTTTTTGATGGCATCTTCAATTTCATTGCTTAAAATTGATATTTTCTATGTCATCCAGGTTCAATTTGGCAGATATATTTCTCTATAAACTTGTCTTCAAGATTTTCTATTTTATTGGAGTATAAGTTTCCAAATAGTTCTTGATTATCTTCTGTACTTCAGTGGTATCCATGGTGATGATATTCTTTTTTTTATCATGAATTTTAGGTTTTTTCCCCATTTCTGTTGGTTAGCATAGCTAAAGGTTTATCAATTTTATTTTTTCTAAGAACTGTTTCCTTGATTCTCCACCCACAAACATTTTAGTGTCAATTTCGTTGATTCTTTTTTTTTTTTTTTTTAAGGGGTAGGGGCCTGTGATTTTACTTCCTGTCATCTTATGCTTTTAATGTTGACTTGTTGTTGTTTTCCCAAGATGACAACAAGTT
This sequence comes from Callospermophilus lateralis, assembly GCF_048772815.1. Lineage (NCBI taxonomy): Eukaryota > Metazoa > Chordata > Mammalia > Rodentia > Sciuridae > Callospermophilus > Callospermophilus lateralis. Next base: position 25,318,190 of record NC_135313.1, on the reverse strand, counting down.
GTCAGGTTATTTGATGATGTTGTAGTCTCTTAATTAATGAACTCAATGTTATGTACTTTCCTCTAGAATCACCTTCATAGTGTCCCAAAGATTTTGATGTTGTGTTGCTTTTCTCAATTACCTCTAAGTATTTTGTTGTTTCACCCCTAAATCTTTCTATCCATTGATCATTCAGTAGCATATCATTTAGTCTCCAGATATTAGAGTAGCTTCTATCTTTTTATTATATCATTTCTAATTTCATTCCATTATGATTTGACATAAGGTATTATTATTATTATTATTATTATTGCATTTGCTAAGCATTACTTTGTGGCCTAAGATGTGGTCTATTTTAGAAAATGATCCATGTGCAGCTAAGAAAGCTTATTCAGTCACTGAAGGATGAAATATTCTATATGTCAAGTATAAGATTAATTTTGTGTTTTGGTTCTATAGCTGCTTTAGTTTTTGTTTGGATCATCTAAATAGTGATAACAGAGGTATGTTAAAGTCACCCAGATTATTGTGTTGTGGTTTATTTGATTGTTTAAATTGAAAGTATCTTTGATATATTTAGGTGCTTTATTGTTTGAGGCATAAATATTTGCAATTATTATATCTTGTTGTTGAGTAATTCCCTTAAGAAGTATGAAATGACCTTCTTTGTCCCTTCTGATTAACTTTGGTTTGAAGTTCACCTTATCAGATATAAGGATAGAAACCCCTTCCTATTTATAAGATCCATATGAATGAACTAATTTTTCCATCCTTTTACCTGCAGTCTGTGGATGTCTAGGTATATGAGATAAGAGTCTTGGAGACAGGATATTGTTGGGTCTTGTTTATTTAATCCAATCTGCCAGTCTGGTTTTTATTGATGAATTTAGGCCATTTACATTCAATGTTATTGAGAAATCAGTTACTCCTGTCATTTTGATTTATTTCTGGTTTGCAATTTAAATTAGTTTCTCTTTAACAATTCCTATAATATAGTTCCTCCCTCTGCTGGTTTTAAATTTTATTTTTCATTTCTTCATGAAATATTTTATTGGGTATGATTTGTAGTGTAGGCTTTCTAGTTGTGAATTTTTTAAACTTTTTTTTATCATGAAAGGTTTTTATTCATCATATCTGAAGATTTATATTGCTGGTTATGATATCTTTGATTGGCATCCATTTTCTTTCAGGTCTTGGTATATATTCCAAGACCTCCTAGCTTTTAGGGTGTGAGTTGAAAATTTGGCTGAGATCTGATTGGTTTCCTTCTAAATGTAACCTGTCATCTTTCCTCTAGCAGCCTTTAATTTTTTATCCTTATTCTGTATGTTGAGCATTTTCATAATGTGCCTTGGTATAGGTCTCTTTCAATTTTGTATATTTGGAGTTCTCTGTGATTTCTGTATTTAATTTTCCATTAAATTCTTAAGATTTGGGAAATTTTCTGATATTATTTCATTGAAAAGATTGTGCATTCTTTTGTGTATCCCCCAGCTTTCATTTTTGCTGATAAATCTTAAATTTTGTCTTTTTGTGTTAGTGTGTATTTCTTTTAAGTTCTTTTCATGTTCTCAACATTTTTTCCTCCATGGTCAGCTTTAATTTCCAGATAATTTCAGGCAATGAAAACAAAATGCACCATCTTCCAAGTGGTCTAGTCTGTTGGTGATGCTCTTCAGTTAATTTTTAATTTAGTTTATTGATTCATTTTTGAGAATTTCTTGTGGATTCTTCTCCAGGATTTCTATAACCTTGTTGAAATGATCTTTCAGTTCTTGGATTTCTGTTTTCACTCCTTAAATCATCTTTTACTTTACACATCAATTAAACTGTGAACTTTCTAAATGCCTTCTCTAACATTTCCTCTACCCTGACATCATTTGATGCTGTTATTGAAGTATTTCAATTAGTTTGAATGGTTCTTTTCTTAATGTTTGTGTACCCATTTATCCATAAGAATCTGAGGTGGCAGAGCTTTTATTCTATGAATTTCTAGTGTTCCTAAAGATTTCCAATATCATGTTCTAGTGGAAACAAATAATTACAACAACCAAGACAATCAATATACAGCATTAAACTAAATATTTCCTATTTTGGCATCTACAATATTAATTTACACTATAAACAGAAATGGTATAGTAGGCAATTCACAACAGTAGATATTTTTTTCCCCACAAAACCATTTGATATTTCAAAAAGGTGGAGAGGGAGAATGAGAGGAAATGTAAGATGTTATAACTGAAAGGGGGAATGAAAGAGTAAAGTGTTAAAGGAAGAGCGAAAGAACAATAGAATTTGGCTGTTGGTGAAAGAAAAGATAAGAATCAAGAGAAATTGAAGAAAAACAATATGAAATGAAAAACAATAAAAAAACAAAACCAAGGTATACTAATCAAAAACCCTAGTCTTCAAAAGACTAAGTCCAGAAAATAACTACCTTCAAGAAATGCTTGAAATGAGAAGAGTGAGACAAATTGTGTGTGTGTGTGTGTGTGTGTGTTTTCAAATGTCCATGGACACTTTGACATACAATAATTTACAAAAAAAGTGTGTGTGTGTGTGTGTTTTCAAATGTCCATGGACACTTTGACATACAATAATTTACAAAAAAAAAACAAGATTCTTGATGGAAGATTAAGGAATTGTTTCCATTGCAATGGTCAAAAAAGTGGCTATAATATTATATATTGATTGTCAGTTCTCGGTTGTCTTTCCATTTTTTTTTCTTGAGGTATATATTGTGCACAAGAGTGGTAGTTGGGGGCTGTAAATTCCTTCTTTTTGTGAGTTTGTCATTATTATCCATCTCAGCTTCCCTTCTCAGCAGTTTGTGGTGGGGCAGGTTAAAGGGGTTTGAGTCTAGATAGACCCTGATGCTTTATGGAATGATGTTTAGTGAAGCTTTTAAGTTTGCACACCTCCAGAGCCCAGATGCTTCTGATCTGTTCTCGGAGTATATTAATTGAATATCCCCTGGATTCCTCTCAAGTGGTGGAGGAGCCAGTCCTTTGCCCCTGCTAGGCCTCCCATAGCTCCCATGTCTCAGCCACCTGGGCTTAGTCTCAAAGTGCACATTTGCTCCCCCTTCCTCACCTGATCAAGTTCCTGATTGTCCCTAGCTGGTCATGCCAACTGTGGAACTCAAGGAGTAAGAAATACTCAGGATCTCAGATCTGAGGGTCTTGAATTTCCTTGTGTGCAACATTTTTCATGCCTGAATTTCACCTGGTTTTCTAGTCACACTCTGGGTTGCATGGCAGCCCTCTGCCATGTCAGGTTTCTGGACTCACCTGGAATTACACAGGTATTACCCTGGATTTGGATCACATCCCCTGGCTGCTGTAACACAATGGAAAGAGATGGAGACTGACCCTTTTCTCTGCAAGTCACTAGGAGAGGTTCAGCATCCCTCACAAGAAAGCAAAGTGCAGCTCACCCACTGGGTCAGCTCAACAATATTCCCATCACCATCCTCTTTGCTTCAAGACATGCTTTGTTGCCACCAAATATGTGGGCTCTCTTAGTTTCTCTGTGTCCTGCCCACAGTGGAGGGTTTTTTCCTTTCTTTTATTGATTTCTAAAAATTTTATTCAATTGAATCTTGTGTCCATAGGCCATTCTGAAAGACCAATATTAAATCCTAGTAGGATTTCATTTCTTTCTTTCCTGGTCCTAGGCCATGAAGCTGTTTGGAAATGTAACCTTCTCTACTCATCCACCTTGACTTTTCTCCTAACACATTCTTCTACTCACCTTTTCTTCCTGCCTTTGTTTTCCTCTGTACTCCATCCTTGTTCTTTCCTATTGTAGAATTTCTCCTTATAGTAAGATAAGTTAGGAGACTTTGACCAGTGCCACACATTCGTCATTCTAAGTAAGACCTCCAACGGGAGTAGGCATGTGTACACACTCTATGAAAGATGCTAGATGGTCTAACTTAGCATTTGTCTTCATTAATAAGCCAACTACCTTGTGAGGGAAGGACTATAATGGGCCAGTTCTGGGTTCAGTGGCCACATGTTCGGGTTTGTTGGTATTTATATGATTAGGATTAAGTTTGACTGTAGCTGGGATCTCTGCTAATATCAGTGGCCTTGAACAAGACAGGAGGCCCAGAGCACTTGTGCTCCAGAGGTTTTAGTCACTCAGATTCATTCTTACTACAAAGTGAGAAGTCTCCATTTTCAAGATCACCCCATGATCTAAGATTGTTTCTCCAGCTCCAACCGTCACATTCATATGCCAGCCAGCAGGAGAGAAATGCCATAGGGGGGAAAAAAAGGCAAAGGACATTTGCTAAAATCTTATCAACAAAATCCCAAAAGGTGTCTCATGAAACTTAATCTCATCTGCCTAAACTCGGACATGTGACCATTACAAGTGAGATTCAGAAACCGACTCGACTCTAGCTATTATTTTGCCATACTGTGGAAGTAGAAACAAATCTTGGTGAACATTTAATAGTTTCTTCTATTGTGTACTGTGATTGCTAGTTCTACCACCTTCTGGGAAAATAGCAATGAAAAGAGACATTCCAGTTAAAGCCTGAGGAAAGCTAGAAAAGCCCCCTCAATAATTGATATTGTGGTGTTGGTAGACTTTTATTTTTGAGTACTACAGTGAATCTTGTTATCTTTCTACTATAAAATCTATGTAGTTACCGTAGGAAAAATTTGAAAATGATATTTGTGTTCAGCTATAATTAAAAAAAAAATTTAAAATTAAACTGGCATTGTGAGATTGCTTCATTTCTTGCATTCTTTCCAAAGTAGATCCCAACTATCTTGAGCATTCAAATTAATGTTAGACTCTAGTGGAGTTAGCTTATCTAGATATAAAATTAAATGAATCTTTTCTTGAAGATTAGCAGATAATGTGTTCAACAAGCACAGGGGGAAAAGACTTGATATTCTTCTTTAAAATGGGGATGGTAAAATTAACATTTTTTTTTTTTTTTTTGGTCTAAAACCTGATTTTTAGACTTTTAAAATTTAATTGTCCTGACTTTTTTTTTTTTTTAAAGTAATGGAATCCCAAATACAAAGGAGGGATTCCTTGTCCCCTCCTTGCATATAGTGTGGTTGTGTGGTTCAGTTGCTACTCAAGGGGCTCTGGACCTTCTAACAATCAGACTAAACTAGGTTCAAGGGCCTTTTCTCCCTGGAATTGTAATGTTGCTTTGAGTGACATTAAAAACTGGAAATGCTTAGAGCTCATTCCTTTGAGAGGAGACTATGGGGAATTGCCTGCACTGTAGATTATGGACATCTCTGGTTTCTGCCAATTTCTGATTTTTCTAGCTTTTTCTTGGGTTTGGGGAATTTTATGATATTCAGTTTGTCAATTTTTCTTGCTGTACCCAGAGTTGGTTTTGTCACTTGCTTTAGAACAATGATATCTACACTGCTAGACTACGTAGCCAGACTTGATTTCTTTCTCACATGGAAGAAGAATCTCTGTGCTGAATTTATAAACATCGCCTAAGTGGGGGAAATCCGTACCTTATCCTCTCTACTACACCCTTTTGTAGTGTGAACTACAAAATTCTTTAGATGGTAAGGAGAGGTAAAATGTGTCAGTATCTGTTCCTTTTGCCAATTTGTGAGTGACAATCTCTTAATCTCTGTAGGATTTATGAAAGGGATGATAGTTGTTAGCATGTCAGAAGTGTTATGAGAAGTAGCATTTCCTCAGGCTCAAATGATTCGGTAACAAAGAAGTCTACTCTACCCAACCTAATTAAATTTATTAGTACCTTTATTTTTAATGTTTTTTTCACTTAGACAGATTTTACATTTATGATCATTAACTTCTACCCAGAGCTGTGGATGCATCTTTATTATAGCCCACAGATAATTGAAAAATTAAAAAAAAAAATGTAAAGATAAGTCACTGGGTGGCCATTATGATTCATTTGGGATTTTTATGAATTGAAATCCATCCATCAACAAGCAATTTTTTTTTTTTTTTGTATGAGAAGTGGAAACTCACCATGGCTGGGAAGATTGGGAGAAGATGTTTAAAAGAAATATAACACTGTGGTATTTGTTCTCATGGAAACTGTCTCACTAGAGTCATACTTTGGTGTTCTGTACCTTGACTATCCTCCTACCTCACTTGAAATGAGAGGGAGCTTAGTTGTTGAGACAAACACTCTCATCTTCTCTTCTCATGGGCAATCAGCCTTATTGCACATATTTTATTATAAGCAATGAGGTCCCTGGCATAGAAGTTCAAGAGCAAGTCAACAGTTCCAACTGTCTTGATTTCAGTTATTTGTCTTTGGGGACTTTCCAAGGACCTTATCCTGCCTTCATATATCCTTCAAATATACCAGCCAACCACTTTTTTACAGTCCCATGTCAATTAAGTTATTCCTGCCAACATGCAGTTCAGAGGGATATTTTCCTTTTGATTTCCAGAGCATTTAATACAGTAGATGAATACATCACTAATGTGAATTCTCTCACTAGTAATAGCCAGCCCAACTTAAAGCAGCTTGTGGAAAAATGCAATGTACTTGCTCAAGTACCCGGAAATTTGAGCAGAAGTTTGATATCATCAGGAGTTTGGCTGTTTATATTTTGAGGGACAGAACTTCACTAGTTCAAATCATTAATACAGGTCCCAAGATACTACGATTATATTCATTCTATGTGCTTGCACTTAAGCTAATGACTACAGCAAGAGGGGTTAGATCATCTCTCTATAACTGTGGAGGATGTGGCGGATGCTGAAGAACTTCAATACCTGTGGCATTGAGGTTATATCAAGATAACATTAAATGATCTTAACTCGTATGCAATAAGCCAATAAATAATAACCATAAGAAATCCCAGGACAAAATGGAACTACACATTTTTACCAGATACTATTAAACACATGTAGTGAAGACTCATAAAATATTAGCAAAGCAAATTAATCAACATAGAAAATCTACATGGTAGCAAAACGGTAAGGATTATTGGTTATGGCAAAGAAGACCAATGACCCCTAATATTCTTTTTGTAATAGGGAATTCTATTTTAATTCTGTTTTTGTAATAGTTTTGCAAATTATATCTGGTTCAAGGTCACCTGGTTAGAGGTATACTCTCTAACCTTTGGCAATGAGGTATGGCTTATGACAGTAGAATACATGTTTTGTGATGGGTAGGGTGAAGGGGGAATGCAAATAGAAATGATGTGTGCTGCTTTTCAAGTTTTTTAAATAGGCAACTTCTTGCCTGTTGCTTTATGTAATCTTTCCCCAGAAACTGAAATGGTAGTAACAAAATTAACTCCCAGTGGGCCCAGGGTTGAAAGCCAAGAATTGAGGGTGGCAAGCTTGGGCTGCTTTTCTTTGAATAGTTATTTGTGAATAAAATAAACTTCCATTTTATTGAGTTGGATTTTTGACTCTTGTTGTTATAGCACTTTACTAACACATACTAAAGGGGTAAGGCATAATTGAAACCTTAACTGCTTTCATTTATTGCCCCCACCTGGGTGCATAGTGTAGCTCATTGCAGTTCTATTTGAAGAGCCTCATTTAAAGCTACCTTGGAGTGTAGGCTCATACGGATCTGGAATGACAGTCCATATTTCTTGGATCTATTCCCAATAAACAGAATACATATATACCAATAAACCATTATCCTCCGATCTGTGACCACTCAAGCCCATGTTAAATATCAGACATTGCTGGACCAGTCAATCTTTTCTCTTGGGAATCAGGAAGTTTGAGAAGAGAAAGGCAGAGGCCGTGATTAGCTTGGTAGCTGAATCATGTTACTGGCAGGATACCAATGAAGGACCAGGGACTCCTCTCCTGGGGTCTGCAGAGCTCTACTTTATGGTTTTCTTGGTTTGCTTGCTAAGTGTTTTCCTTGCCTGAACTAAGACATTGCTGTCCCCTTAAAACTTCTATTAAAAAGTGAACACTTGCTTTCATCTTGTAAATATAGTACTCATAGTTCTCATACCTCACATTCAGTTTCCCCAAATTAACATATCAGTAGGGTACATTTATTAACAATGCAACAATATTGTTTCATTATTTTTAACTAAAAATCACTGTTGTTCAGATTTCCTTTGTTCTTATACAATGTCCTTTTTCTGTTTCAGGATTGCATCTGGAATACCATGTTACATGTGCTCATCATGTCCTTTTAGACTCTGCTTGATTGACAGTTTCTTAGATTATCTTTTTTGATAACTTTAACATTTCAATGAGTACTGACCAAATATTTTGTAGAATATCAAACAATTGTGATTCTCTGTTTTTTCTCAGACTGAATTTATAAGTATTTATTTATTTGAGACAAGGTCTCATTTAGGTTGGCTTTGAACTTGTAATCTTTCTACCACAGCATCCTGAGTATGCGGGATTATAGGTGTGTGCCATCATACCCAGCTGAGTATGTTTTTGAAAGGAAGACAAGTGATAGTGTCACTTTATCATATCTAGGGTATGTAATATCAACATGGCTTATTGATATTAACTTGAATAACCAAGTTGAGATAAGGTTTGTCAGATTTCTCAAAAGAGGTTACACATTTTCTTTCCTTTTTTTCTACTGAATCTTTGGACGGAAATGACTATACATAGATTTAGAGAACTATATCCTATCTTTAGGAATGTGAATCTACCTACCTTTTTGGAATTCTGCATGAGTTTTTCTCTTAACCCTCATTAATTTATTCACTTAATATTCATAGAAGTATGGAATAGTGAATACTTATTTTATACATTGGGTTATAATCCAACAAAACTTAATTTTGTTTCCCAAATTGTTCCTATGGCCAATGGGAGCTCTTTCAGTTAGCTGCTGGATCACTTTGACATGTTTCCATTACTATGGGCTAAACTGAATCCCCCTCCCTGATAAGTTGAAGCCCTAAAACCCAATGTGATTGAGTTTGGAGATGTGACTTTTGGGAGCTGATTAGGCTTAGATGAGTTCATGACCCTGGAGCCCTTGGAAAGGACTGGTGGGTGCTCTAGACACCAGAGAGCTTGTTCTCCATCTCTTTCTGCCCATGGAAGGGTATAGAGAGAAGGCAGCCATCTACAAGTAGGGAAGAGAGCCTTCAGCAGAACCCATGATCAGGTATCCTAATCTCATATTTCCAGCCTTCAGACCTATAAAAAATGAATTTTTATTACTTTGGCCATCTAGTCTGTGATATTTTGTTTTGACAAGTATGACTCTCATTTGTTTAGAACACTTGTTTTCTGGCAGTGCTTGGTTTCAAGCTCATTTGGTACATTTTTCTGCTTCAGTTTTAGAATGAGCCATTTAAGGAGCTCTCATTCCCTTTTATTGAGAAATAATATTAGAAATCAAAATTTGGGTACCAGGTTTGCTCGTTGCTACTGGGGTGTCATTGCTTGCAGGTCTTTGAACTGACCCAGCAAAGAGACATAAGTATGCATATCAACCCATGTATGTACTAACTTGTATATATATACATAACTCTAAATATTTCCTAAGTTCTTTTAAAGTGCTCATTTCCTAAGTTATTCTTGTATCTTTCTCCCTTAACATTTTAGTGAAGTTATTTCATTTATTTGTAATATTGTCAGTTTTGATCCCAATCTACATTCCTTGTGGGATCCTCTGACATTTAATTATGTGTATATATAATATATATACATATGTACATATATTATATAATTTTAATATTGAGAAAGTTAAGTCTAGTTAGTTTTTGTTATTTGTAGCTAATCCAAATTTGAAACACCTCAAATAAATATGTATACCATGTCTTCATCCGTATTTGGCAAAACATAAGTTTATGCCAGTGTCTACACCTCCAGTGCATTCCCACATGGATCATTCTACCCTGTTTCTTTTGCTTACAGGTAGCCTCCCACCCAAGCAGTGACAAACCTGGCTCTTCGATCTGCTATCCATTTACTGAATTGATCAGTTTCATTATACATTATATAGCAGCATCAGAATTTTTAGCCCATTTATTTCCATGGGAAATTACTTTATAAAGAAATGTCTGATGCTTATGTACAGTTTCTTTTGCCTTTAGATTTATAGACTTTGCTCATTTCCTAAGTTGTTTGTGTCAGCACCTTTCTCCCTTAACATTTTAGTGAAGTTATTTCATTTATTTGAAATATTGTTAGATTGTTTTGCTCACAATCTACATTCCTCATGGGATCCTCTGACATTTAATTATGTATATTTTAATATTGAGAAAGTCAAGTCAAATTAGTTGTTATTTGTAGCTAATCCAACTTTGAAACACTTCATATAAAAACAATGCAGGTATGATTTGCAAAGTAGGGAGGCCCTCATCCACTACTTTGTGTTAAATAGAAAGAGACATATCTCCCACCCCCCAAGTTTATTTCTTTCAGAAAACTGGCATAATAATTTGCACATGAAAGAAGACCATGATATTGATGATATGCTTGTACAATTTGCCTAGAGTGATCCTTTTTAATTCAGCAGACATTAGGATGAATAAGTGGACAATTTTCAGTAGCAATAGGCATCAGCGACAGTCTAGATGTGAAAGGAATGCACATCTGTGGGCCACAGTGGAGACCCCATGACCAAGAACAGCTCCAGGATGGAGGATCAGAGATGTTCCACCAATACTGAAGGACTCTAGGCAGAGTGAGGAGTAAAAATCATTCCAGCTCCACAGGATCTAAGACCATGTAATTATCAACTTGAATAAGAGGACAAAGAGAATAGGATCAAACATGAGAATAAGTTCAAAATAGCACTAATGAAAACACTCAAAGGAAGCTTTGTGTACAGCCCTTTAAGTTCCCCATAAGTGGGCTGGAGTAGAATCATCTATGTAGAGGGACATACAACCTCTGCTTTCCAATCATTCATGTATTTTATCACTCAATTTCTGAGTTTGCAAACTCTCCTTCAGAGTCTGAATATGGGTGTGTAATAGCAAGCATAAAAATTTAAGTGTCACAAAACTGAGAAATCCAGTATATTACACCTGATCCCTAGCCTCACATTCGAAGTCAGAGTGCAAGGAAGATTGGAAAAGGGTGAATTGGTGTCTCTACATACCATATGGTTCTGAGTATTGCATTTTCATGATCATGTGCTCTACTTATCATGAATTATCCTTCTTTGAAGACCTATTTTACTCTTGCTTGCATACTTCCATTGGTAAAATACACACTTCCTTACTTATTTTTGTTCGTTTGTTTGAATTTGGAATGTCTCCCAAAATCATGTTGAAAGAACGGTCCTTGTGTGGCAAAGTTCAGAGGTGGGACTTTTAGGCACTGATTGAATCATGGGGATTTGACCCCATCAGGATATGAATCCATTTGATGAATTACTCCATTGATAGTTTAATGAACTATTGAGAGTCTGGTCCTAGTTGGAGAAAGTAGGTCACTGAGCGTGTGCTCTGGAAGGATTTAAACTTCTTCCCATCCCCTCTTCTCTCTGTGCTTTTCAACTATCATGAGCTGAGCAGCTTTCTTCTACCATGCCCTTCCCCTATGATGATCTGCCTAACCTCAGGTCCAGAGCAATGAAGCTTGCTGGCCATGGACGGATCCTTTAAAATGGAGAGCCAAAATAAACCTTTCTATAAGTTGCTCTTGTCAGGTATTTTGGTTACAGTGACAGAAAAGCTGGCCAATGCACTTGCTTTGACGACCACATATGCTTACATGGATTACATTGAACTTACAAAGAGGTCCACCCTGTTTATGTTGGTTCCTAATCCTCCCAGTTTAGTTTCAATGCTTTTGAATCTTTCAACAGTCCTGCTTTTATTCCATCAAATGCAGTCGGACACTTTTCTTAAGTTCTGGGTCTTTAAACTCTTTGGTACCTGGTTGATCTGTATTTCTTATGGGCTTTATTAAAGTTACAGTATTAGCCTCCAAGTTGGCACTAGAAACTCTGTCACAAGGAAGATTGCTCACTTTGGCCTCACTTTCCCTGGTGCACTCATGATGGCCATTAGTAACCCCACAGTCTTTTTTAAGCACTCACAATCCATTTGTTTAAGGTCCTGTTCTAAACTTTGGCCCGGAAATAATGCCAGTTTAAACAGTTGATGTGTACAGAATTTAATAATCTTTTTTGAAAATCAAGATATTGAACAGTATTCATTATCATAATACTTTTAAAAGTTTCCATGATTCAAGAATTAAAAAAAATTCACCACATATTAATGTTTTTGTCTCCCATATTTTTTTTTCTAGGAGGAAGTTAAATATTATCTTAACTTAAATCAAGTATAATATGGATATCTCCTAATTATGTTTGTGCCTACTCTTTCCGTTTTTTGAAATTTATTTTTAAAATATAAACACGGGAACTCAATTTTTCTTCCTCAAATGAATACTGTATTCTTCATAGGCAATCTTAAATCCCTGGAAATTTTTCAATACAAATGTTATTATCTATTAACGATAAAGAAGAATGTTCCAGGAGCAGTCCATGAGAAAATGTTTGAGTTTGAGTGTTCCTTCTGGTGAAGCACAAAAATGAAAAGGTGCAATTCCCCCTCTCTCTCCCATTCCCTCCCACCTCTATCCCTGTTTGATGGTAATCTTCTTCTCATGCTCTTCCTCCCTGCTCTGTTTTGAGTCCCCCCCCCCTCCCCGGCTTATATCAAAGAAGACATTCAGTATTTGTTTTTTAAGGATTGGCTGACTTCATTTAGCATAATCTGCTCTAATGCCACCCATTTCCCTGCAAATGCCATGATTTTGTTATTTTTTATAGTGCTGAGTAATATTCCATTGTGTATATATGCCATACTCCATTTGAAACAAATGTATGATATATGATATGTCAAGATCAATATAATGTTTTGAGCAGCTAATAAATTTCTGATGTTTAAAAAAAAGAATGAAAAGGGAGCAAGATCTGCAAAATATGTTTTTAGTAACTAAAATATTTAATCTATTATTTCTTTATAGAAAAACTTCAGGACATTTTGATTAATCAGCAAATACCTTCCCTAATGTATTTTCCTTCATTCTGTTTAACATTCTTAACATGCTAAAATCTTTATTCTGCTATAAAATTGATTTAAAATAGTTTTAATACAAACAATATAATATGAAGATGTTTGACTTTTGCCACACTTCTTTCTCTAACACACATGTACACAAATAAGTCCTTGTTTTTTGGATAACTGGCGGTATCACCACCATCAGTTTATTGGTGATAAGTCCTACTTCCTCACATGTTGAAAGATAACATTAGAGAAGCATGCTGAGGCAAGCACATAAAACGGGGCTTATTTAAAAAGGGATGATACAGACTTCTCCTGGGAGGGAGAAGGGGGCTATAGCTGTTATCTTGGTATCCTCTTAAGTGAGAGCATTCTGCCTCTTTTATTTATGTATCCTAAATTTTTGTTGTTCTCCTGCTCTCCTACCCCTTATCTCTCTCCTTTATATGTGAATAGACCCAGAAGATGCTCAGGTGGGGTGGCCAAGAGGTAAGAAGCAGATGCGCCCGAGGGCCAGCATGATCTGGGCACGAAGGGAGTCCAGGGCACATTAATTAACAACTTTTAAAACTCCATGTACAGGTTACCTCAGAAACAGGTTGGAGCAGGGGCAGGTGATCTTGACAAGTGTGGAGGAAGGGCTCTGAAGGCATTAGTATTTCAATTCCTCAGGGGCAATCTCCAACTTTACTCAAAACTGGCCTCTATTCTGTCTGTCTCACCTGATTTCCCTGTCTATACTGACTGCCTGTCTTTAATTCTGACTTCAGTGGCTTATTTTTATTCTGTTCTACCTCCTACTGATGTTTTAGGTATTAAACTGGTGGTTACTAACATTTAAAGAATCATTTGAGAATATGATGGAGGCTACAACATCACAGATTAATTAGTATGCTATGTGTGATGGGGACAGAATCTTAGGACTTCTCAAGATTTAGCACCTTGCATTCAAGTGCCAATCCAAGACTCTTTTGGAGGTATGTTTCCCTCTCCTGAGATGGAAGAATCCACGTGATGTGGTGGGTAAGTATTTGTATACCCTTTGGTGCATCTCGGCAGGACAGCCAACTTCTTTGCTCACTGTGGTTACCAGGACCAATAGCACTGATAGTAACAATTGATCTGAATGAAATCTCTCTCTTCTCAAAAAAATTTAATCTTTATGTGTGAAAGAGAGACTCTTGTCTGCTAGGATTTAGGAATCCCTTCTTTATGTGCACTAGAGGATAAGATCCTGTGACTTTATTATTAATGTCTCTTCAAAGCTTTGAATCTTTGCTAGTCAGGGATACAGATTTTCTTATGTATTCTGCATGACTTTGAGGCTTTATATATTCTGTTTATTCTATTTCATCTTCTAAGATTGCCCAATTCTGCCTTCCCTTATTTTGGTCTAAACATTTATCTGTGTAGCCTAGAATCTGTTCATCTGCTCCAGTGAACTAGAATGGAGGGGAGATATTCTCAAGATACCTCCTCCTCTAACAAGAACTCAGGGAGCACATAGGGAGAGAAGCTCTCCAGTGTGTCCATCGGGACTACAGGCAGCTTCTTAGGAAGTCAGTGTGTTTCCATACCTCTTGAATCTGTAGCCATAATACTTCCTAATTCTCCCTGGGGAAAATCCTCCATGAGCATCACAACAAACAGCCTTTGGGTCTTTGACATCTAGGTCACTTGACCCTGAGTTGATTTACTTCTCTTCCTGTTGTGTCCATTAATCATTTGCAATTGGTACTCAGAAGAACCAGATGTCACTCCTTTCCTTCCAAATCCAAAGAGGCCCTTGACTTTTGTAAAGTCTTTTGTCATTTGTGTCAAACAGGATAGTGAATGATTTATTTTGGTTTAGAAAAAGATAAGCTTTGTTTCCCAGCTTTGAGCATGATAAAGAAGTGCTTCCCAGCCTGGGCAGTTAGAGTGGTGGGAGCAGGTATGTTCTTTCTCATTGAATTTGAAGCTTTATACTGGAGAGACTTATTTAAACAAAAGGAAAAGAGTCTCCAGTAATTATTCTTATCAGACATAATGGTAAAGCACAAGACTTTGGAAACAACTACTTCAACTACTTTTTTTGGGGGGAGGGGGTATAGGTTGTTGAATTTGTCGCATGGATCTTTAAGGCATCATTAGACAGAAAATAGTCAAGTTTAAAATTTTCTAGTCTTCTTTGGCCCTGATGTTAAATGCTGATTTCTATAGTCTTGAAGGTAATAATAAAAATATCAGTACCCAGAGGATCTGTTTATATATGTAATGTTTGAAAGAGCAAATTTCTTTAATATTTGGAAAATGATAATTTTCCAACATTTAGCTCTTTTTATTCATTATCTTCAAAGAGACTTTGGTCAAGTAAGATATGTGATTTGAGAGATAGTGATGAGATTTGCACTTATGAATAGAAATGCCTCTCACTTGAAAAACATCTCTTGGATTATTTCATTTTATTTCTAGGCTTCTGGGCATCAAACAGGCATCCATAGCTTTTGATGTATGCCAAATATAAAAAAATAAGTTTGCAGAGAAAGAAATTACAATTGATTATAACTAAGTTTTTGCAGGCTCAGTATGTGGTTTTTCTTATTGATTGTAGTCCACATGAAATTAAGTTATACTGAATTACTATTATAATTATTAATAATTGTCAGCATAATTATAAAAAACTATTGCCTTGACAATTGAAGTGTTTTACTGATTTCTCCTATTAATTAAATATATGGACAGTTAAGTAGTATAAATCTGGAGAAATGGAGCAACACTGAAAGTGTGGTTATTTGACCTTTGTAAAAATATAATTCATTTTCTGAAGCCTCTTCAAACCAATCATATCTAGAAAATAATTTGAATGTCTCTTAGAAAATAAATAAAATTTATAGTCTTTAGATTGTATTATTGGCATTAAACAGATGTACAAACAACAGTTAAGACAAAACTTTTAGAAAATGCTCATTATCACAGAAATGAGCTCTGACCTGCAAAAAGACCTAATTAATCAGAATGGATTTTGCTTTCTTCCTCCTACCCCTCCATCTTCATCATCTTCTTTACGTAAAATCCTTTTTAGTTCTATGTTCCTTTGTATTTTGAGAGGGTGGAAAGAACTGAAGCAAAACCACTGAATATACTAAAGAGAATCCAATCCAGACATAGGAACTATTACTTACCTTATAATGAGGCAAACTGCTGGGTATGTCTCCCCATTTTGTGGGCCTGCCTGGTTATTTTTGTCTAGAAAAATGTATGATTTCACAGCTGACCCTGAGCCTAATGTAAATGGTGTACACATTTGCTTCCTTAAAAGAGACAAGTATGTTTGATGAAAATTTTCTTTGTCAGGTGATTTCCCAGTGAACGGGTACATAAAGAATTTTCTGTGAGCCCAACTTTGTTAGTAAGTATGTAAATACAGATCCGTGATTCCTTATCTATGATTCTGAAATCTCAAATTTTAGAAAAACTAACAGCTTTTTTTTTTTTAAGTTCTTTGACTGCAAAATCTGACCTCACCACAGCTGACTTATCTTTCGAAAGCTAAATTCAATTTGAATATTCATGCTTTTCAGTATAGAATATTAATGTGCTTGATTATCGAGTGCTGCTTCTGGCCTCACAGGAGATTCAAAATGTGGTGTTTGCTGTGTATTATCTTTCTGAAGTCAGAATAATACTAAATTCTGAAATACATGTTGCCCAAGAAGTTTAGTTAAGGGAACACAGGCCTGTGCTATCATCACACGTATTTACACATTGTAAATAGTTTGGCAACAGGTTTTGTAATCAGTTCTTCAGTTCTTATTTTTTTTGCCGAGTATTAATCTCATTATCAACTATATGTAATTATTTAAAATATACTTTGTTGAAATACCTTTATATTGAGTATTTACTATGTGTAAGACTCAGTGCTTTTTATATCTGTATATTTTACAGATTTGAAGACTGAGTTTCAGTAATGTGTCCAAGATCACATATAGTAATATCAGCCAGAAATTTAGAGCTAGGTATTTCTAACTCCAGAGTCTTGGGCTTTCAAGCAATATATCAATTCTGCTGTATAATTTTCTGCTCCACTTTTGTTCTGTTATTGTTTTGTGATTAAAATAATTAAAAGAATCTAAAATTCTCCAGTTATATGGGGCTTAATTCACATAGTATACAATAACCCTCTGCATATTCCCATGATGCAGATGATAAAACTGAGCCTCAGTTAGATCATGGAATTAGACCAAGGACTACACAATTAGTGATTGATGCAGGTTTTGAAACCAGACAATCTGATTTCATGCTCTTAACCAGTGACTGAAGTGTAAACCCCTCAGAATTGCTTCTGTCTTGACCTGCGAAATGCTCAATTTTATGGTCATAGTCTATTTTTTAAAAAAATCAGTTTCTACTGTAAGTTAAATCCATAGCTTTACCTTGGCCTTAGTACCAGAAAATCATTGCTCTGTTGTCTATATACGTGACTCCTGACAGTAAAAATGTGAGTCAAGCCCTAGTGGATTGAGAAGTCTATGTATGATCACAAATCTATGTCAGTGTGTTAAAAACAAGGTAAACATTTTTAAAAAATTTGAAAGTAGTTTTTACTGAACTGTATCTTATAAAGACTCAAGTTTTATTCCAAATCATTTTTTTACACACATAAAATTTTGTGTGCCCCTTATACATCTGTTTTAAGCTAAAAGTTAGCACACTATTCCTATCTTCTGTATCATTGTTTGTTTCAACCTTGATATATTTTGCACATCATGTCATATCAGTATAATGAAAGGTTGTCTCATCTAAAATATAATGGATAAATTCAGACATACAAAAAGTAGATGAAATGAAAAAGATACTATAAAGAACTCCCGTGAAATCATCCATCTTTAACTTGAACAATGGCCAGTTTTTCCTATACTGGTAGACTAGCTACCTACTACAATGTAAGTTTTCTGCATGCATGATTACTTCAAAGTTCACTTTTCTTTTGCCAATTGCCAGCAGGTGACTGAACTCTACTGCTGGTCTTGAACCCTTTACAGAGAGATTCAAAACCTATATTTACCATTGCCAATGAAAATGACTAATGTAGGCTCTAAATTTCCATTGAAGCTGATTAATTAAGGATGATGAGAAAGCAAGATGAGCCAAGCCATCATGTGAAGAACAATGATGGTCAGACTCATTGAATACCTATGTTTGGATAAAGCAATGCTTTTTGCTTTGTTCAGATATTAGTTTTTCAGAGAATGGATTTTGGCAACTTTAGAAATTCTGGTTGAAAGCAAGAAAATCTAGAGGCAAGTGACAGATGGTTATACCGAAGCAATAAAAGATTTCAGAACAGTTAGCTGAAATCATCAAAAAAGGTGCTGTTATTTCCTGTATTTAATGTTCATAAGGTATAGAACAAACAATAAGAGGAAAGAGCTGAAATTTTTCTGGAATTTTCCATCTCCTGGAATTTATCACTCAAATAATTTTAGAGTCGAGCTTTAACATCAAAGTGGCAACATTTTTTGAGACAGATAATTTTATCTTTAATAAAGTGCTACATTATGGTTATATAGTACTTTTCAATGCTTAATATTTTTATGATGTAAATGTTAGAAACTTAACATATTACTGAAATAACCATATAAATTAAACTTTTGGCTAAATAGTAGATAAACTGTTGGATAATATGGTAAAAATGCTTTAGTTTTGTGAGAAAATGTCATAACTGTCTTCCAAACTGGTTGCACCATTTTGTTTCTACTAGCACTGGGTGAAAGTTCCTATTGTTTCATGTGCTTGATAATATTTGCTATTGTCGGTATTTTGGATTTTGAACACATTAATAGGTGTATAGTGGTATTTCATTGTTACAATTTGCGATTTTATAACATGATTTAAGCATCTTTTCAATAAGCTTGTCATCTGAATAACATTTTTTCATAGGGTGTCTATTCAGCTGACTTTTTTTTAATATGGTTGTTGATTAAAGTTGAATTTTAAGAGTTCTTGTTGTGAATAACAACCTTTTAATACATATACCTTTTACAAATTTGTTTTTCAAGTCTGGCTTTGTCTTATTTCCTTGACATTTTTTCCTCAGAGCAAAAGGTATTAATTTTTAATGAAGTCCAAATTAATTTTTTTCATGAATCAGAAGAATCATGACTTTGCTGTTATCCAAGGTCATTTAGGTTTTCTCCTATGTTATTTTCTAGGACTTGTATAGTTTTGAATCTTACATTTAGGTTTGCATTTCATTTTGAGTTAATTTTTTTGTGTGTGTGAAATGTGGGAGTCTATGTCTAGATTTGTGGGGGTTTTTTGTTTCATGTTAATGTTGTTCCAGCAACTTCTGTTAAAGACTCTTACCCTTGCCTTTCCTTTGCATAATCAATTGATTATATGTTCATGTAGATCTACTTCCAGGCTTTCTATTCTGTTGAACTTACATATTTGACTATTTTGCCGATGCCATACTTTCTTGATTATTGTACTTTGGAGTAAGCCTTGAAGTTGAATATTGTAAATCTTCACAAGTTGTTATTGAATATTGTGTTGATTATTCTGTGTCTTTTATCCTTACTATAAACTTTAGAATTTGTCTGTCAGTATCCACAAAATAACTTTGTGGGATTTTTGATTAGGATTAGTTCAATATATAGGTCAAGTTGGTAAGAACATGACATCCTTACAATGTATCTTCCTCTCTCTGAACATAGAATATTTTCTCACATATTTAGTTCTTAGATTTCTTTCATCAGGGCTTTGTAGTTTTCCTCAGAGATTTTACATATTCTCTTAGATTTGTACCTATGTAGTTCATATTGGGGAATACTAATGAAAATAGTATGGTGTTTTTTAATTCAAAATGTAGTTATTTAATTCTAGTGTTCACATAAGTGATTGACTTTTGTACCTGAACCTTGTGTCCTGCAAGCTTGCTATAATCGTTAATAGCTCTAGGAGTTTTCGTGTTAATTTTTTGAATTTTCGACACAGATGTTCATGTCAATTATTAACAGTTTTTTTCCTTCCCAAACTGTATACATGTTGCTTCTTTTTCTTGTCTTCTTGCAATAGCTAGGAATTTTCATTACTGAAAAGAATTGGTAAGAAGGGACCTTCTTGAATTGTTTGTTCCTAATCACAGTAGGAAAGTGCTAGTTTTTCATTGGAAAGCTCTTTAGTTCCTTCTGCTTTCCTTCCATGTCCTGATCAAGATCAGAGTGCTTTGACTACTTTGATTTACCCAGATCCATGTTTTCCTCTGCAGTGTTGAACTGCAGCTAGGACCTGGAACATTCATTGGCACTGAAACACTGGTTTAAGTGATTGCCTGGGACACTGATACATCAAGAACCTTGATAATTATTATTAGGAATGAGTCAGGCCCTGAGCTCAAATTCTTTTAGCCTCTATATAAATTCTGTAACCTGACCCCTTGATGTTAACAGATGAAGGCAGAACATCTCTTGCCTCGCTGTCTATCCTGAGGAAGTTAGAAGTCCCTTCTGTTTGTAAGTTCCCCTAAAAAAAAACACTTTGGATTGGTCACCCAGGCCTTAAGTGTTTCTTTGAGACTCCAACCAGCCCATCTTCAGTGTTTGAGGTTGTCCCTGGCAGCGACTCTCCTGCTATGACTTTGGGATCTACTGTAGTTTTCAGCTTAGTGGGGCTAGAATTATTATTGTTAAATGTAATTTTTTAGATGTAGTTTTTTTTTGTAGATGTTCTTGATTCCAGTTGAGGAAGATCCTGCCTATTCTTAATTAGCTAAGAGTTATTGTGAATGGGTATTGGATTTAGTCAAATATATTTTCTTCATCTATTGATATAATCATGTAATTTTTCTTTAGCTGATTATATGATGGATTACATTAATTCATTTTAGAATGTTGAGCCGAACTTGCATATCTGGGGAATGTCTTACTTGGTCATGGTGTATAATTCTTTTTATACATTGTCAAAAACAATTTGCTAATGTTTTGCTAAGGATTTTTTTTTTTTTATGTTCACGAGAGAGATTGTATATAATTTTCTTTTTATTTAATTTTATTTTTTTTAACCAGGGATTGAACCTAGTGGGGCTTAACCACTGAGCCACATCTCCAGCCCTTCATAGTTTATTTTGAGACAGGGTCTCACTAAGTTTAGTGAGGGTCTTGATAAATTGCTGAGGCTGTCTTTGAACTTGCGATCCTCCTGCCTCAGTCTCCTGAGTCACTGGGGTTACAGGCATGCTCACTGGTTGTTTTTTTTTTTTTTTTTTTTTTTTTTTTTTAGTGCCCAGCATTAATTTTCTTTTCTTGTAATGTCTTTGTCTGGGTTTGCTATGAGAGTAATTCTTATCTCAAAGGATGAGTTAAGAAATATTGGCTTCTATCTTCTGTAAGATTAGAGGGAATTAATAAATTTCTTCCTTCAATGTGTGGTCTGTATTTTTCCCCCTTAGATCTGCAATCAAGCATATCAAATTCCATCAGTGATTTTATTAAAGTTTCCTGAATATTATTTGGATGAGCCTCATTCTCTGGTAGATTACTCAAAAAGTTCATAGGTGTATGATTGCATGAATTCTTATTTAAATTTACTTAATTTCAAATCCTGACACTTGATGGACTGGTTTTCTTGTCTGGGTTAACAAAAGTCTTGTTCATAACTACTTCCTTGAGTTCTTAAAAAGGTTTCCCACTGTTTCCTTAGCTTGTGGGTTGCTTTTGAGGGGTATCTAATTGTCTGCTTCTCTTGCATATTAGTTGATATCTAAGCTATTGCCAAGATAATTTTCTCTTTATAAAATACTAATATTTGATTGTATGTCCTGGCACTAATAAATATGGGCTAATTTGCCTAACTAAATGCGAACTGGACCCTTTTAACTGGTAGCTTTAGATCTTTTATTTCCAGAATATTTTCTTTTTCTTTCTTTCTTTCTTTCTTTTTTTTTTCTGTTCAGGAAATCAGATCTATTAATATAGAAACTTTATTGACCATTTCCCTTTACAAGCATTTTCCTGTATTTTTGTACTCCTTTATCTTGTTTTGTTTCTTGTGTTTCTTCAATGTTAATTATTAAATTTAGAACTTTGCAAATGCATTTTTTTGGCAATCTTTTAATTTTAGTTTTCTGATGTTTTCCTTTTCTATCTTTTCTGAATTCAATAAGCTCTCACTTTATTTCTTCATTTTTGTTCACTTTCTATTTTAAAATTTTTACAATTATTTATTTGGATTAATTTTCTTGTCACACAATTCTTGATTGAAAATGTTGGTGAGTTTTATGAAAGTTTTTTTTCAAAAATGTGTTTTACATACTAGATCCTTTTCAGAGTTGTTATTTGCAAACATTTTCTTCCATTCTGTAGGTAGTCTCTTCCTTCCTTCTTTTCATTCTTATTTTTTGCTCATGCTTTTGGTTTTGTATTTCAAAATCCACTGCCAAATCTGAGGTCAAAAATATTTTATTCTAATCTATAGTTTTAGCTTCCATATTTAAGTCAATCACCCATTTTGAGTTAATTTTTGAATATGCTGTGTGAGAGACATCCAGCTCCATTTTTGCCTCAATTTTCTATAGATATACATGTATATTTTTGTATTCTTGTTCTTTTTCATTGGTGTACATGCTTCTCTCTCTCCATCTCTCTCCCTCTCTCTCTCTCTCTCTGTATGTGTGTGTGTGTTTGTTACTGGGAATTGACTTCAGGACTTTACATGTGCTAGACAAGTGCGCTACCACTGATTTACATCTTCAGCCCTCTACATGCCATTTTTGAAAGGCAGTACCATGTGATTTTGATTACCATAGATTAGTACTAAGTTTTGAAATAGATAAGATGTGAGGGTTCTAACTCTGTTCTTTTTCAATATTTTTTGGTTAAAACCCACCACCACCACCAACAACAAACACTGATCCTTCTCAAACACTTTCAATAAGAAAAAAGAAAAGGAAAACACTCCTAGTTTAAAGATTGATCTTCAGACAAGTACCCAGGCCATTTGGGTTCTGCTTTGGGCTTGTTGCTCAGCCCGAGCCTAGAAGATAGCCAGAATGAAAACTAAGGACTCCTCAAGCCCTTTCTGAGCACTGGCCCTGCCCTGAGCATGGGTGAGGCTTTCTCAACCACTTTGGAAGGAGGCTTTTGAAAGCCCTTATTGCCCAAACCAGCCTGCCCAGCTTTTCTTCCCAGGCTTTCCACCTATCTATTTTTTTGTCTTAGTTGTTCATATGCCTCACAATGTGTTCTAGGAATGCCTGCTGAATAAGTGCTCTTCCCTTCTGAGCACCTCAAGTTAGGTAAAATAAAAACAAATACTCTGTATGTGTTCCTCAGGTAGCACCTGTACATTTTTACTCAAGGTTTGCTGGATTCCTGGAGTCTTCCAAATTTCCCCAGAATTATTATAAAGTTGATTCTTATGATTATGCTTGATTTTTCAATAAGTTCAAGGAAGGATGGACCATGGAAACTAGCTAGTTGATGTCATTCTGTATATGATTTTTTATTATAGCTCTATGGTCAATACTCTGATGAATCAGGATTATTTCCCTTTTTCATTTATTTTTGATATTTGTTTTTTCTTAATGTGGGGCTTTCTGTTTGTAGGATTAAATTTTATTTCAATTCCTTCTTCTCTCTCGCACAGTTTTCTCAAATACCAGAGTATTTGCAAAAGGTTATGGCAGGAACTCAGAGTTCTGATAGAAATTAGTATTCCTTTTTCTATGTCCAGGTAGTTAGAAGTTTATTATATTTTCTTTTAGTTTTGCTGGAAATATGAAATGCTGTTGTCCTTTTTGCTAATCTGTATTTTTGAAGTGTGCATGGAAAGATTTGGACTTAAGACATTTTGTTTTCTTCAGTGCTGAGAATTGAACTCAGGGCCTTATGCATACCAGGCAAGTACTCTGAGCTATATCACTATCTCAGAAAGTTCTTTAATTTATATTTTGTTTGATTATAAGAGTGTTATTAGTTTCACTTATATTCAAACTGATTTCTTGTTTATTTAATACTTTATGAATTGGTATTTATTTTAAGAATTGATATTTATTGAATATTTAGCTCTGTGTTCTTAATTTTGCAAATGCAAAGAGGCTGAGGTATTTAGATATGATCAGTATTCTCAGGGAATTGTATTCTAAGGAAGAAATAAATGTAATAGAATGTGATAATTGCTCTCATCACTTATCACATTATTTAGAGGGTCATTTTGTGTTTCTTTTTTCTTATTTGGGGTTTAACCCAGGGTACTTTATCACTGAGCTACATCTCAAGACATTTTTTT
The DNA here is from genome assembly GCF_048772815.1 of Callospermophilus lateralis. NCBI lineage: Eukaryota > Metazoa > Chordata > Mammalia > Rodentia > Sciuridae > Callospermophilus > Callospermophilus lateralis. The sequence continues at coordinate 25,293,987 of NC_135313.1, read as the reverse complement.
ATTTTTTATTTTGAGACAGGGTCTCTCTAAGTCGCCAAGGCTAGCCTCAAACTTATGATCCTACTGCTTCAGCCTCCTGAGTCGTTGGATTGCTGGCATGCACCACCATGCCCAGCTCATCTTCTGTTCTTAAGAAATATATATTCTGTTGGCAAATGAGGAACTCAAAACTTGTTACAAATAATTTATCAGTAAGATACTCTATTTTGTAAAATATTAGGTGGCAGCTGTAACAGGAAGAAATTAGCTAAGAAAAACGAGACAGGATGGTCTGCTTTCATATCTCTTAATCCTTGTTTTTATTTTTTAACTCATTTGCAAACATCATTGAATATCTACTCTCAATAGGGCCATATGATCGGTTGGTCTTCTATCAACGAGCAATACGAAAAGACCAAATCATTACCTTTCAGGGACCTAGTAGCAGTCATTGGAAATAAACACATATACAAGTTATTTAAAAACAAGACAAAACTTATAAGTGCTATAGTAATGCTATATTTGAAGCATGGACAAAAATATATAGGCAAAGAACTATGTAAACCAAGAGTTTTAGAAGCTGGAAGGCATTCTCAAAAGTCTTAGCAAATGTTTTAGGTGGGGACATTACTTTCTTTGCATATTGAAGATAGGACTGTTAACTATATTTAAATCCAATCAGTTTCCCCATGAGAGTAGACTTTTTATTTTCAGAGTAGAACAATATCAGGGACAGCTATAGGCAGGGTATGTGAATGGACAATAAAATTGACTTTACTAGCCAGACTTCTCAGTGTTTCCAACATGGGAAGCCAACAAGATTTTTGATTGGATTACACTGTATGACTTTTGCACTTATGAAGTAATTAAATGATATTTTTATGCACCCACTCCCTTTCCAAAAGGGAGTGGGTGCATAAAAGCCTAGAAGCTATAACCTATGGGTATGTCAAACCAAGATTTACCTATAGATAAAAACTAGCTGGTTTGGCAGCAAGAATTTTAACTGTCGAATCTCTTATGATTCTGTATTTAATTAATTGTTTACTGCTTATTTAAAACAGATTGATGTTGATTTGAAATAGTTTGTGATCATGACAAAATTGCTTATGTGGGTTTTTTTTCCTTGATGGTTTTCTTCTTAGAATATGTTCTGCCTGTCAGAGCACTGTTTGCCTAATTAAAATAAGTCCACCCCAATCCTGTTGCATGTGGAAGGTAAAATTAATTTCTAATTTTAAACCAAGAATCGGATTTATTTTCTATATCATTTTTCATAAGTTAAACCATAGCTCAGATTTGTATTTGAACATCTGAACTGTTCCTACTCATGAAGGAAGGCTATACAATAATAAATTATTTTTAGCTATTCATGGATCAAATGATAGCTAACTGGGAGCCGTAGGTCTAAAGGAATGCTTATCAGATTCCCTGTTACCCACCCATCCTGCCACACCAATAATACTTTAAAATTTTAAAAGTTTATAATTGACTATTAAAAATAACATGGTATTTGGATTTCTGGCTTCTCTTGATAATTCAAAGTATCTGGCAATTATTGGGCCCAAGTTTCCACATAGCAGATTTCACTTAGAATATGGAGATCCTAACTCCCTTAGCATTGGCCATGATATTTAATTTAACATCTTTACCTTCTGTTTCTTTCCCACTTTGCTGCCTGGTCACTGTAGGTATTTGGACTTACATGAAAATATATTCAATCCATATTTCAAGTACCCAAAATGCTAAACTTAAAGCTCTCATTTCTTTTTTTCTCCCTCAGGAATTATAAATATTAATAGAAATATTATAAAAGATTGCATTCAGATAAGGTGCAATTTTTAAGAAATCATTTGGGTGTTTTAACAAGATACTAAGAGTGGTCAGGTCTGTTCACGTCTTAGTTTGTGCTACTACAACAAGTTACCATAGACTTCTGTTACTTAAACAACAGAAATATATTTTTCAAAGTCTTAGAGGCTGGGAAGTCTAGGATGAAGGTGCTGGCAGATCCAGTGTTAGGCAAGGACTCTTTCTGGTTTGTAGTCAGGAGTCTTTTACTTTGAGAGAAAGCTTTCCCATCTCCTTTTAAAAGGACACTAATTTTATTTATTAGGACTTTACTCTTGTGACTTAATTCCCAAATACTCTTTTCCTATCTAATATTGGGGTTTAAATTTGAACATATGAATTTGAAAGAGATACAAATATTTTGTCCATAATATATCCAAGAAAATATTAGAAATGCAATGAAGAAATGAAATTCTAAAAAAGCATGTATATCTGTTGGTCTGTGGGTTCTGGGGGTGGGGGGATTTCAGCTGCCTGCCACCTTCGGAGGAGCCCCTCAGGCCACACTAAGAATTCATGTAGAGTCCAGTTCCTAGGACTCTATAAGACATCTGGAAAACTTGAATTCTTGGGTTTGGACAATGCAGGCAAAACCACTCTTTTTCATATGCTCAAAAATGACAGATTGGACTAACATGTTCCAACACTATATCCAACATCAGAAGAGTTGACAATTGCTAGAATGACTTTTACAACTTTTGATCTTGGTGGGCATGAGCAAGTTTGGAAAATTATTTTCCAGCAATTAAAGGGATTGTCTTTCTGGTGGACTGTGCAAATCATTCTTGCCTCATGGAATCCAAAGTTGAGATTAATACTTTAATGACTGATGAAATAATAGCCAATGTGCCAATCCTATCTTGGGAAACAAAATTGGCAGAACGGATGCAATCAGTGAAGAAAAATTTCATAAGATATTTGGGTTTTGTAGACAAACCACAGGAAAGGGAAAAATGTCTCTCAAGGAACTGAATCCCTGCCTCATGGAAGTGTTCATGTGCAGCGTGCTCAAGAGGCAAGGCTCAGGCAAGGGTTTCTGCTACCTCTCCCAGTATATTGACTGATGTTTGGACAGTGAAAATAAAACTTTTATTCCTCTGGAGTGATCCTATTCACAGTTCTTCATGAACTTTTCTAACAGAACAAGGAAAGCCCTCCAACCATGTCTGGCCTTGAGAAACCAAGAGTCTCGACTCTCATCGCCCAGTGGGGACATGTGCTCTTCTCTACAATGTTGTGAGGGAGTGCTGTCCCATATGCTGGTTCTGGACTAGGAAGCTGGCAGGATTTGTCAAGTAAGGCTATGTGCCATCACAGGACACTAGAAGAAAAACATGTCTCACCACTCTGGTTGATTTCAAAAGAATGATTCTATTTTTTAAAGAAAGTGTTATTGATGTATTTGGTATCCCTTCTAACTTTTTGAATCCACAATTTCCTTGGTTCAGAGTTTTCTATTCTCTTTTTTTAAAAATTAGTGACATTTAGATACTTCATAAAATTATGAACAGTTACACATTGGAGGCCAGAGTTCAGGAGGATGAACTCACTCCTGCTGAGGTGGCAGGTTGGTGACAGAAGCTCCCCTGAGCTCCCTTTCTGTAATTGCCCCGTAAGAGGTGGCATCAACTTGTCCATGGAGAAGTACAAAAAGGGTCAGAAACTTGGCCTTGTGGTTGTGGCAGGCTTTCACTGTGGTCAGCTGAAGTCATTTCCCCATCACAGATTAGGTAACAGATTGTTCACTGTGAAAGAATTAATTATAGAATAGGTTATTATATCATTTTTACTTAAAAAGTTACAAATTTTAGTCAAAAACAAGAAAAAGCATGTATATGACTCTTCTGAAAACTACAGGTGGCTCTTGACAGCATGAGAAAAATTGTTGATTATGTAAATATTTAGTAACATGTTTAGCAAAGAAACAATATAGAAATAGTAAAATTTTAGAACAGGTAGAAAACAGTCATTAATTTGTTTTATCTATCTTGAATTTAGAAATATATTATCTAAAGATCCTGATACATTGTGGTCCGCCTCTGTCACATAAACTGACAATTATGTGTTTGCCAATATGTAATTAGTTTTGTAGTCAGGAAAATATGGATTGCATAACTATTTCAGCTTCACTTGGTGAAGATGAAGATCTTACCAGTAAGTTAATATGACTCATTTGCTTTTCATTATCATTGTTTTTATAACAGAATTTAATGATGTACTATCTTATTGAAAGTCTGAAGAAAACGTGCTGCCTACAACTTAGTTTCATAGACATAGAGAAATGAAGAACCAATGATTGCTTTCCCCCCACAAATTTGTAGCAGAATAAGGAAAGATCTTGTCTTAAATTTTTAAATGAGGATAATTCTTTCTTCATAAAAGGTTTTTGTGCAGGTCAAAGTAAAGATGAACAGGTTGGCATAAAAACCAGTCTACAAAAGATAATCTTCTTTGAAACTGATTTTGTTTTCCTTTATTAAACAGATGCTCTTTGACTGATGGGATTAAATTCTGATAGGCTTATACTAAGTTGAAAATATAAAATATTGAAAATGCATTTAATATACCTACCTGACCAAACATCACAGCTTTGAGAAAATTTATATTTGCCTGAAGTTGGGCAAAATCATCTAAGATAAAGTCTATTTTATAACCAAGTGTTGAATATCTTATGTAACCACACAGATGGGTGGTTATGATGGAATGCCAAAGCATAATATCCAAAAGCCCTGGCAATATGTACACTGTTGAGTACTGGTCATTTACTTTTGTGATAAGTGGCTGAAGGGGAGTCATGTTGCAAGAGAGCACCACAGTACATGCTAGCCTGGGAAAAGATCAAAATACAAAATTTGAGGTATGTTTTTGACTGATTGTGTATCACTGCTAATTGACTCAGTCTCTTAGCTCCCAGGGCAGACATAGTCACCAGATTACCAAGTCACTACATATGCTGCCAAGAATTGTTTTAGGATGGTATATGACCCAGTCAGTTATAGTGATGTACAGGAAAAACACATTCTTCAGAAACTACCTGGAGAATGAGAATAAGACTGAGGCCTGTAGGCAGACACATTAGTACCTGGAAAGGTGAGCCTACCTGAGCCTTCCTCCACAGAGGAAGAAACATACTAAGAACTATTGAATAAGAAGGTGCTAATAACATCCCCTAGCCTGTCAGGACAACATACTTCTCTCAGTATTTCTAATAATGTTTCAAGCTCTTAAGCCAATACTTTTTTGAGCTTAGCTTGTGGTCTTTATGTCCTATATAATACTGTCATTAAAATTTCCTTTCACTCCAGCCAGGACATTTTTCTCTGGCATCACACACCAAGTCGGGGGCATTAGGAGCAAGAGGAATAGTTTCCCTGGGAGCAATGTCTACAGAGAATATGAAAACAATAATAGCAGACTAGAGCTTGGCCTGCTTCTTATTATCACCATGAGCTGGCAATTCTAAACAATGTCAATGCTAAGACACTCCTTTCTAAAAATATCTTTCATTGGTTCCAAAAAAATTCTACTTTAGGGTTTTAATTGTGTGTGTATAAATACACACATCTCTCTATGGCTCAAAACATATAGACTTAGATACACATGTTCATTTCAAGAATAAAGAGGTGATCTTTATAAAGAAGTGATCCTGTTTCAACTAAGACTGATTTTCAAATGTTCACTGTAGCCTATTTCACTGTTTCAAATGTGGGATGAGCATGCACACAAACACATGCGCACACACAAAACTACAGAACGACACATTTGAAGTAAAATCTTTTTTCATCTTTGTTTTGTCTTTATAGTCACCTACGCTCTCATTTTATTTCAAATGCTGAAATATATTGTACTGTGTGTTGAAGATAAGAATTGTGTTCAACACAAATTAGAATATTTTTGATCCATTAAAATTTATCAGGTCTCCAAATTCACTTCCATATTGGATGGAAACACATGATGCTTACTAAAGGACCTGGTATTATAAAACAGTTTATTTGAAAACTTGTTCCTCGAAATAGTCTTGTTATATGGAGAGGGATATATTGAGAACCTGATGTGCCTCAGGGGTCAACTATTGCAGGTATAGCACTACTGTATGGGTCTCTCATCTGGCACTTAGCACACACTCTTAAACCATGATGTTAAGGTTGGTGAGTACAAAGAGGAAGTTTGTGCTTTTTTGGATCGCTTTGACTTTCCAATAGAGGGGAGACCTTTTAAGTGGACATTCGGAGAGTAAGTGTATGACTCTGATGGAGGTGTGTTGTGAAAGCACTAGAATTTAAGCACTGAGTACTTTACAAGTTAAAGACAGAACTCATAGTGGTCAGCTTGAGCACTTAGAGACTGGTAGGGTAGACAGGCATATCTAAGCAGTTGGAGTATATTATCTAGCTATTTTTGATGTGCCCTTTCTGAAGGAGGAGCCCAGATGAACAGGATTATATGAGATGATGCCGCCTCTTGGCAAGGAATGAATTCAGAATCCAAGCTAAGAATGTCAATTCCTTTTCTCTAAAGAACTGATATATTCTTAAGAGAAGCAGAGACTGAATCAGATTTTATTAAATTGACATAGAAGCTTGACGAACTGTGGATTCAAATTGGGATCATGGTGATCCAAAACAAGTCATAAGGCAAGGTTTTAAGGAGCAAAATTGTAAGCCTGTTGGAGACAGTAGGCAGGTAGCAGAATGAATCAAATGTGTACAGTGGAAGAGAAAAAGATGGCAAGCAAGAAAGAACAACTCGGTTCCCGTGACACCTGGTCATATTTCTGGCACAAGGATCTATGAAATGATTCTCATTTTAAATAAATTTCCTTTCACTTAATTCATTGAGATTGGGTTTTTGCTCCTTGCCTAAATAGATCACTTCCTTGCCTTTTCCTCAAATTGATTGGTATAGATTTTGGTTTATGTTTTAGAGAACATAAATTGTAGGAGAGTTACATCATGTCTTAGGTTCTTTGTGAATACTATGGCACTCTGTATGTGTACACCCTTAAGTAAATATATACACATAATATTGAGTATAATTTCAGGGATTTTATAGTCCATTGCTAGGTTTTTTTTGGCTCTAACAGTCTAGGTTAGAAATCTCAATATAAAGCATTGCTATGTGTCTATAAATATGTTAACATCAATATATTAATAATTCACTGTGAGAGCTTTCTATTTAATGGAATCCTGTGGTGATTCAATTTTTGGATTAAAGAAGCCCCCCCTGAAGCACAAAGATGTTTTAAAATTTTCCTTTTATAATTCAGAATTTTTAAATATATTTATTTGACCTCAATATGATAGAATTCTAAGTATGTGCTAGATTTAATTTTATTATATTTTCTTGGTTATTAAACAACCCCACCATATGTCTAGTCTAGAGAATGTTGCTACATCAACCTTTCATATGGGGAAAAACATCCACTTATAGAGAAGGGTTTTTAAATTTAATATTAAATAATTAAAATCAATCTCACATCCACATCTCAAATTGAGATTGTTTACATGCTCTTTAATTAGATGCAATTAAGACGCTCTCTCAAAGCATTTAGGCCCAGAGGGAGCTTTGGCTGAGTTGATGGGTTGACTCTTAAGACGCAGAAGTTGCCTTGTATCTGTGAAGGAGTTTTCCCTTTGGACAATGTGATAGGTATACTTGTAGTTTTGCCACAGGAGGAAACAGATGCTGAGAATTTTCTTCAGAGAAAGAAAGATGCAAAGTTCTTTTTGGCAGTCCTGGAGAGCAAGAGGTCTTTTCTGCTCTGCCATTAACATTCCAAATTCCTTCTTCATCATAGAAACCATAAGGATAACTACACCAGGTCAAAATTCCTGCAGGCCATCTGCCCCACTGGGTATTAGCCTGGAGTGCCTGTGATAGCAGGCTAGCCCTAGGTTCCTGCAGAATCCTGCTTCACTGACCAGCACCAGACTGCTACTTTTTTTTTTTTTTTTTTTAATGGTATCAGGGGTTGATTGAACCCAGGGGCACTTCCTTGATGCATCTCTACCCTTTAATCCTCTTGCCCTGACTCACCAGGATCTAGAATCTTGTTTGGCCTCTTTGCCTGGGGTGTTCTCTTAATAATCTCTTGGCTGCTTCCCTCATTGCTGTTAAGTGTTTGTTCAATGTCTCCTTCCCTAGTTCCTCTTTTGTTACCTTCTTTAAACCTTTAGCTCCTTCTCCTCCTTGATGCTGTGGTCACTATTTCTGCTTTGTTTTTGTGCTATAATCATCTGATATATTATCTGATACGTCTGACACATTTTTAGTCAGTTAATTCTTTTTCTGCTACAATATAAATTTCAAAAGAACATAGGTTGGTACTGTTTTTCATTTCTCTGTGTTCAGCACCTATAATATGATCTAAAGTAGGTGATCTGTCAAGATTTGTTGAATGTTTAGATATTGAAAGAATGAAAAAGGGGCTTAGTAGAATATTTTTCTGATTTTTAGACTATAATTTTCCTTTGAGTTTTTATTTCTAAAATGATTTCTTAGTTTCTCAAGGTTTGATTTTTTTTTTGTCTGTACCCCTTATTTTAAGAAAAATAACTTTTATCACATAAGTTAAAATTAGCTTGTTGTATTTTGAAACTCCTCAGGGCTAAAGTTAGAACTTCATAAAATTTGGTAGCAATTGCTATAAACTGGAAAGGCAGGTCATTTAGTATATCCCTACTGTTCACCACAGTGTGAATAAATTTCAAGGAGAAGTCAATAAATTTGAGAAAGTGGTTAGGAATCTTAAGACAAAAATATAGAGCTTTTGAGAATGGTCTTGGCAAAGAAAATAGGCCTTACTCTATTTTTCAAATTTTAGTCTGACTAGTGATCTTTAAAACCTCAGAGCAAAAGTGTGTGAGATAGAAAGTAAAAGTAAATTTTTAAAAATTCATTTTGTGTTTAGCAAGAGCCTCAGAAGACTTGTGCAAAGCAGGGTTGCAAAATGTTCCAATGTCTAGTGATGTGCTCTTTAATCAAAAGAGATTCTGTTTTGTTGTTACGAATTGTTTTGTGTTGGAACACATGTAAAAGGCAAAAGATGAACAGGCTTTCAGAAACAGACCCTTTTTTGCTACAGAAACTACTCTAGGCTAATCCTTTCTCATAACAGTACGAGCGGTAGGAGAAAGTCCAAAAGGAATAGAACTCTGATGTTGAAACACAACATTTGTGTATAAAACACATGCATCTTAGAAATTTCTAAGATCCAAATATGAGGCACCTAGTCTTGCACTGTATTTGAAGACATGCTTTTGCTTATAACAATTCTGTTTTTATAACACAAATGTAGAACAGGAGGTTTGTGAGAATGTCAGTGATAGGTTGTATGCTGTCAGAAATATGAAACAAGACACTCCTCCAACAGGCAGGATCAGCGGGTTGGTTTTTTTTTTATCTACCTGGTGGGATTGCCAGGTTGAGCCTTCCTGCAATTGTGTGAAGGTAATGTGTTAACTCAGAGTCAACTGGATTTCCAGACAGGGCAACAGCAGCAACCAATTTTGCTTAAAATGTCAGGGAACTTAGTAGTCACTATATAAGTAATCCTGGCAACCTCAGACTAAGTCAAATGACCTTGTGGAATTCAATATAAAACCCAGTGAGAGGAGAGATTTGCTTAGTTTGACTTGGGCTATTGTGATTTATTTAATTTCTCTGTTCAGTTTTACACTCTGGGGATTTGTGAAGCTACATCCAGTCATAATCTGTTGGTGATTCGTCATATAAATGAGTTTATAGATCCTACAAGGACAAGCTTTCTATTTGTTTTCTATGAGCAAATATTATCAAAATTACTGGCATATAAAAGAATCTAGATCAGTGGTTAAACTGGTGAGACGTTAAATTAAATTCTCTTTCCATTTTATAAAATACAAATGACAGATTATTAGGTCATTTAAATAAAACAAATATACTGATTTGTCAACATTTCACTACTCAGAATACTTAACAATAAATACATGATGTCCCAAATTTTAAATGAATATGAAAGGGAAAGAATCCTTTCACTGATGAAAAGTGTTTATGTGCATGTGTATATAATAGCCTCTTTGAATCTATTTTGTAAAGCCATAGTATATATTTTTAAATAGTTTTATTTAGATATACTCTCAAGCTTTTACTATACTAGCTGTCTTTTTGTCATTGCAGATAATTGTGGCCTATTGTAAAATAGATAAATTCCTGTTGAGATTCATTTTGAATCTCTATTATAGGTGGCCATCTGAGAAGCAGCTAGATAGATAATTAGCAAGTTAAAACATCTGTCCTTAAATCTTTAGCCTCGAGGCTTATATTTGAAACCACGTCTTCCTTTTGGAATGTTAGTACAGGTAGGGTAACATACCTGGAAGTTTACTCGACTCTTGTGTGACCCCAGTTTCAACTTTCCTGCAGTTCTAGTTCTTATTTCTAGAAAGTCTCTCCCAGGCCTCAGAGAATTTTGAGAATGCATAGTTACTAATATTTTCATTTACACCATATACTCTAAGCCTGAGCAAATACATTGCACATATATGCTGAGAATCATGAAATTTATTTCCAAGAATTGTATCTTTAAAATTTTTTATTAGTGCATAAACACTCAATATTTTTATGTGTCCCAGTGCGAGTTAGAACATGAGGATAATACACATGCCATTTAGGGAAGGCTATTCTAAAGAAAAAGGGTTCATAATGCTTAGTTTCAGAGAGCTGATTTATGGGTGATAATTACATGAATGATTTTGCAGGGGTAAAGGATCAGTGTCACTTTTAGGAATTACCCTTTTCTAAAGGAATCATCAAATAGTACTTTTATTAGATGGTTGATATTATAATTAAACCGTTTGTAGGTTATATTTACTTGTTCCAAGAAAGTGCTTAATAATATAAGAGTCCAACGATAGTAATCAAATTCCTTGTGACAAACCTAGCTCATCTGGGAACTAAATTTCCTGGCACTTTTTCTGGAATATCATATAAAATGGAGCAAGGACTCAGAAAGCAAGCTATTGGGGATGTTTTCTCCAATTCCAACTTTAAACTTTGTCCAGGAGTCATGTTCTGAATAATAACAATAGAATGTCTAACCAGAACAAATCCTGGGAAGGTTGATATTCAAACATTATCAAAATTATTCATATGCCCTTTAGGAGTTCTGTTATCAAACTGCCCACTGACACTGTTCAGTGATTTAACTCATCACATAGATTGGAAAGAGTCCCTCATATAATAACTTTAAGAGTGCACCAGAAGAGTTCCCTGAAATTTCCATTTTCTTCAACATCATTAAAATGAACATTTATTACTATGTGTTAGATTCTGGTAGGAACTGAGGTCATATATCCAATTGGGAAAATATACAAATACTATACAACTTGGAATATAGCTATCATAAAGTTAAGCTTAGGAGAGGAGTTTGGCCCCCACCATGACTACTGGGGAAGAATAGAAGCAGGAAAACATCTTAGGAAAGGTACTTCTGAAATTAATTTGGAAGGATGGAATTCACTTGTCATGTGATTTATAGAAGGTAATATTAAAGGCATAGAGGTATGGGACATTAGGGGAACTGAAAATAATTTTGATGTTACTTATTGAGAATGGGAAAAGTGTTATCAAAATTAAAAAAAAATACTCTCCAAAGGTCATCTGACCATAAGAAACCTGAATAATTTGAGGATAATGTAGTGAAATTTTTTGTTTTCACTCCATGGTGCAGGAAAGTGAAACACATCAGGACCTTTGAATTATTTAAGTTGGAAAATGAATCATAGCTAGAATAAGTGTGGTTCATCCCCTGAAAATAAAGAAGGTAGAGCAATGACTTGAAAAGAGCATCCTCAAGCAGAAGGTGACGGAACAGGGAAAAGGATCATTCTTCTCTGAAGAGTGGTTTGTTTTGTTTTAGTTCCCCTAATGGGAAGTAAAAGGCACCCTACATTACAAGCAATCAACCTGAGATGTTGGCAGAATGAATGTGCAGTTTTTTAAATGGGTAAATGACCTTTGCTTCATACTAACAGTTTGAAGATAATAACACCGTAGTTTATAAGTATTTCTCAGCATATTTTTAAACATATCAAGATTTTTTAAGTGTACATGTTAAACTTAAAAAAAAAATCACATCTGCAGTTGTTTCTTACTGTAATGAAAAGTGTCAGCTGGATCTATCTAGCAGAGATTCAGCTGTCTTTTTCTCTGTAAGTGTAGAACCAAAGATAGGGATTACTTTTATAAATATGCAATTATGATTTTTTAAGATTCTTATTAATCCCCAACTCCTATAACATTATGTTTAGAATGTTAAACAACTGAATTAGTCAAATTTTGATATTTAAGGAGATTAAGAGGAATATTTTGCATGAATTTTATTTTCCATGACTGCCTCATAGAATATTAGTGGAGGAAAATTTGAGGTAGATTTGCTTCTCTTACCCAAAACACATGTCCATATGTTTCACTCCAGAAAGGTTTGGTCATCTGTGGCTTTGATAATCATGTGGACTCTATACCATGGCTCTGGATCAAAGCCATGCTGCTGACTTAGAGCAGAAAGTAGAGCTGGGTAGAGTGTATTCCTTCTTTTCTCTCTATTAAACACAGAATCTGAATTCTACTTTAAAAGATTGTGATAGAATAACTAGAGGCAAAAAGTTAGACTCCCTTGGTTCAAATCTTAATTCAGTCTTGAAAAATGGGTAAGTTACTTGATTTCATCCTGCCTGCCTGTCAATAGGAATAAAAGGAAACTTGTCACCACAAAGCTGTTTTCAAAATTAAATGAGATGATATATATAAAGTGCCAAGTACAGTGTTTAGCATATTGGCAGTAGACATACGGAAACTTAGCAATTTGTGCTGTTACTCAAGAAGAGACACAATGGAGTATAAAAGTATGTGTGGAGTGGAGTGGATGTGTGCCTATGGCATGGATGTGTGTATGTTAAGTTATTCTGAGCCTTGTAAAAACGTAAGGATGATTTTGCTTAAGACTTTTAAAATAGGAATATTGTAATAGCAGAAAGATTGGACTCGACTCCAAATATAATAAAGGCAGGTGAAACAGATACCTAGCCAGTGAGCAGAGCAAGGGGGTTGTTGGATGGAAAATTACTAAGAGGAGACATGGAAGGTAGGCATTGTTGGAAAACAAGTCTGGGGACTCTTGTTAAAGATAGGTCAAAGCCTTAGCTGATTGTTTACCACCTTCAACATCTATCAAGGGTGGGGGATCTTCTCTTAATGGTATCAGTAGGATTCTTTTGAAGACTGGGCTGGGAGAGCCAAATAGGATGGGGGCCTGTTTTAGTCAGCTTTTTCACTGCTGCAACTAAAAGATCTTACCAGAACAATTTTAAAGGAAGAAAAATTTATTTGAGGACTCTTGGTTTTAGAGGTCTCCATCCATAGGCAGCAGGCTCCATTCCTTGGGGCTCCAAGTGAAGCTGAACATCATGGCAGAGGGAAGGAGCTCACATGGGGATCAGAGAGAAGAGTTTCTACTCTCCAGATGCAAATATATACTCCAAAGCCATGCCCCCAAGTCCTACCTCCTCCAACCACACTCTACCACTTCAGTTACTACTCAGTTAATTCCTATCAGGGATTAATCCATTGATTGGTTTAAGATACAACCCAATCATTTCTCCTCTGAACCTTCTTGCATTGACTCACACATGAGCTTTGGGGGACACCTCACATCCAAACTATAACAGGGCAGTATCAGTATGTTTCAGGCTATTAAAACAAAATACCTTCTGCTGGGTAATTTTCCTAAGAAAAAGTGTTTATTTAGCATACAGTTCTAGAGGTTCAAGGGCAGGGCACCAATATTTAGCTTAGCTTTGATGAGGACCTTATGGCAGATGCCATCACAGGGATGAGAGCATGTGCCAGGGGGAACAGTCACATGGTAGGACAAGAAGCCAGGGCAGGGAAAGGCTTTTATAACAACTTTGTCTTGTGATTAGTAGCTTAGTAATTAGAAAACTATCCCAATACCTTCTGAGGGTAGCACCCTAATGTTCCAATCACTGCCACTAAATTCTGTTTTAAGGGGTACCTTATTTCTTACATTGCCATGCTGGGGACCAAGATTCCAACCCACAAGCCCTTGAGGGACACCTTCAAACCATATCCAAATTATAGCAGGGGATAAGGTCAAGCCCTAACTGAAAAGAGGGCACAGAAGGGCCCTTGCTAAAGTTAGGTCAAGGAGAAAGTGTGTGTATGTGTGTGTAGTGATGGTGAGTAAAACAGGATTAGATATGTAATTTGTGAAGCCCAGGACAAGTAATATTTGAATAAGAGAATTCAAATTTTTATCAAGAATTTGAAGATAGTAACAAAAGAGAAACTACAAGACCATGGTGTATAAGACTTCTGCTATAGTTTAGATATTCAGTGTCCCCCAAAAGCTCATGTGTGAGATAAGGCAAGAAAATTTAGAGTGAAATGCTTGGATTATGAGAGTTTTAACCTAATTAGTGTATTAATTCCCTGATAGGGATTGACTGGATGGTAAGGTAGGCTGCAGGAGGCGGGTCCCTGGGCGTATACCTTTGGGGTATATTTTGTCCATGGTAAGAAATCTTTCTCTTTGTGTTTCCTGGTGTGATGTTCTCAGCTGCTTTTCTCTGCCTTATCTTTGGGCCATGATGTTTGGACTCACCTGCTCCCCAAGGAATAGAATTGGCTATCTATGCACTGAGACTTCTGAAACTGTGATTGCCAAATTAAACTTTTCCTCCTAAATTTGTTTTTGTTGGGTCTTTTGGTCACAGTGGCAAAAAAGCTGCCTAAAACAACCACCTAAGTTGCATGTCCACAAAGCCAATCCAAAGTAGGAGTAATAGAAAGAATGAAGGCTTAATTTAAATAAAATGTCAGAGCAATATACTTTATTTGAGTGAGGTTATAACAAAAAAGGATACTTGAAAGCTGCATTAGCTGTGTCTCTGAATCACCTTAAGTGATTATCAGGGGGAAAAAAAAAATCAGGGGAGACCCATAGTACATAAGGAAGTCTTACAAATAGTGAGGGCTGTGATCATTTTATATGTCACACAGCCTTTAAAAATGCATTGGTCTATGTATTAGGGCCCAGTTTTTAGTCAAAATCTCTTGAGACTTGAAATTTAAGAGTGTATGAGCAAAGTTAAGAAGACTGCTTCTATGACTCACTCATCTTTTGACACCATCATTAACCAGCAGATCAAGGACCAAATCCAAAAGGTCAGTGTACTCAAAGCTTTAAGAAACTATGAAAATGGAAATACCATTTGTGACACAAGTTGTATTTGTGGGAGTGTCAATGAACCTGGGTCTTACATTCCACAAAAAGAAAAATAGTAATGCTCCCCTTTAGGAATGGTGCATGGCTGTGATAAGGTGGTGTGGGGCAGTAGGCAGATGGGAGGAGTATTTAGGCAATAAGGAGAAATCACAAAGACAACAATGTGAAGGGAAAGTCTTCAAGGGAGAGGCAGATTGCAGTTAGAGCTACAAAGCAAGAGGAATTTAGAAAGGAATTTATGAAAATGAGTGTTAATTTGCATGAGGAGATTCATGAACTTCAGAGGCTTCTACTGGTGAATCCTTGTCTTTATTCTAGGCTAATTCCAATCCACCAATTCTCTGTGAGCCTTGTACATGATTTTCCTCAAAACATGCGTGCAAACGTGCCTAAACCCTTCACTGTTTCTCTGCACATTTTTCTCTTGAGCCACAGGTGCCCAACAGGTACCCAGTCAGCCACAGCTACTTAATGAAGAGAACATTGTATCATATTACATTCAGCACCATGCCCAAACCAAGGATTCCTTAAGATTTGCAGTTTCCCCTGATTTATGTGCAATGTAGGTGGGGCCCTAGCCTTTGCATTCTTGAATTCTTCCAAAGTTACCAGTACTATATCTACTTCTGTTAAGTTCTCTCTCTCTACCAGCCCCTCTTACTATCCTTTGAGCTTAGGAGCAAAAATATTCATATCTCGCCACTTGACCTGACAATTCTTCTCTACAATGTCCATCATCCCTTCCCTCTACTGTCTCCAAAGAAAGTTTTTTTCCTACTTTCTATTTTTTTGTGGTTGATGATATTCTAGAATACATATTCTCTCTTATAGGCAACAAGTCTCTTGGCCACCCTTAATGGTTTGGGGAAAAGTAAAAATTCTCTATTAAAAAGAAATAAAATGTGTGTTGGGGCCTTTTCAGATATCATACCATCACCTACCTTTCTATAAGTCAAGTGCACACAGAAAGCAAAATGAACTTAATTTCTTAAGTCAATACAGAAGTAGCCCTAGAAGATTACAAGTTATTAGTTACAATTTTTATTAGTGTATTATAATTTTAAATGTGGGATTCATTATACTATATTCATACATGCACATAACAATTTGCTCAATCTCCTTCCCTAGTACTTTCCCTTTTCTTCCTCCCCCCTCCCCCTAATAGTTGTATTTTTGCACTTATTATAAAATATGAAAGTAAGATTTTTCCCACCAAAATGGAGTACTCTCTGCCTGTTTTTCCTGAATTTTGATTTTTCTCAGAATTTAAAATATCTTTTCATTGCTTTCCTTTCTCTCTGCCCTTCCATAATCTATTAATATATATTTTTACTACATGTTCCTTGACATTTTATCTGCATAAATGGGATAAATAAAGTAAAAATATGGAAATTCTTTTTGCTAGTAATTTCAGGGTCTTTGAACCCATTAATTCAAGAAGTGTACATGCAGTGTTTAGTCTATGATGCCTCACTTTACCAGCCATTTCCCTCTTAGATCTCTTCTTTGCCTTTTCAGTAAATGGAGAAGGTTAATCAGGACCATCTCTAGGGTCTGTTTCAGCTCCTTATTCTATGAAGTTGGTGCTGTCCATCTTAAGTTTTTTAACTTCCAATATTCAGAAACCCTGATTTTGTACAAGCCTTTGTGCTGATCAGCTTTTCATCACTGACAAATACCTGAGGAAAACATCTTAGAGGAGTGTGGAAAGCAGGCTTTTCCCTACTCTGTGTTATACCATGATGAATAGAACAGTAGTGTTCAGGCTATGCCATGTCGTAGAACAGTAGTTTGCCATGAGTAGTTCATTTTGAGAGTAAGTGCTAAAGTACAACGAATCCACACCTTGTTTGTACCTGTAAACATCCACCATCTGCACAGCACAACCATAAGGCACAAACTGATGAATAAATTGTGCTAATAAAAATGACCACCTGTGAACTTATCAAAATAAGTCAGAAGCATATGAATACATGAGTGTATCAACTACATATCAGAAAAAACAAGCCCATGAGATTTTCAAACATACCAGACAACTAAGTGAAGCAACACCTTCACCTGAGACCCATAAAAGGGAAAAGCACCCCAAAACTGGTAGCAGCAACACACATCAACCTGACATCAGACCATCTGGTGAATGTGTCACGAGTTGGGTAATGGCGAACCTCTGACCCTGTCCTTGGGCTTCAGCTCAGCTCAGTCTCTTTGCTTGATGTACCCACTTTGAATCTGCCTGCCCTCTGGACCCTGGCCTAGAATATGTTCCATGATCTGACAGGTCTGTGCCTGAGCAAGACCTGCAGTGACTCTTGTATTTCTGTCTGCTGTCTGCCTTTGCTCTCAGTGCAGCCTCCTGAACCACTGTGGCCACCTTAACACTTTCTTTGCCTTTCCATGGCTTATGAGATTATTATTATATATAGTTGTGTAAAGTATGATGTGAGATGAGTGTTGTTGGATTAGTAATTAAGACCTATGACTAGTAGGTCACCTGTGAGGAATAGGTGAATTGTAACCTATAGTTGTGATATACATTTATTGTCATTTAATAAATTCTAACATTGTGGAAAGACACAAATGTCTCTGGTCTATGTAATGGCATAGCTTACTCATGACTAGGAGGGAAGATTAATTTTGGTTCATGGTTTCAGAGGTTTTCATCTATTATTGGCTGCTTTTCTTTGGATATGAAGTAGGCAGAACATCATGCTGGAAGGGTGTGGCGGAGGAAAGCTGCTCAATTCTTGGCACCAGGAAGCAGAGTGAGAGCAGGGAGACAGGGGGGAAAGAGCTGGGGGCAAGACATACCCTCCCAGGGCGGGCGGGCAGGCAGGCCTCTGGTGGCCTACTTTTTCCAATCATGCCCTATCGCCTATAGTTCTCACCATGTAGACTTTGGGTCCATTCCAGATCCAAACTAGATCAATTTCTAGCATCCAATTTCAAATCCATTTACTGCTAATATAGATATCATAGGATTAATTAAATATAAAAAACAAAACATACAGTTCACTTCCTTCTTTTTCCTGTTCCCTCCTTTTAAATTTTGTTGGATCACTACACAATTTCCCTTTACCTCCAGTAAGCATTCAATGAATATTTGTTAATTGCACTACATTGATCCACTTCACTGTACAGCTCTGAGCTGAGGAGAATGGCAAACTGAAATGCTCTTTCTGTTGGTTGCCTGTTGAGAGGCACTCTGAGGGAAGCTGGCGGCAGTTGCCCTTTCTAAGTCAAGTTGGATGCCTTCAAATGCTGGTCTTTGAGCTGCATGCTGGGGATTGTTTGTCTCCAATTCTTATAAGATTTATTTATCTGTAAGACTGGAAAATACCAATATTCTAAAGGTTAATAGACTGATGTGACTTATGAAAACTGCCCTTGCCCCTAACATCTGTGAATTTGGAGCAAGAGCACTGAACAGAAACACTGTCTCAGACCAGCGGGGTAAAGGAACTCGGTGGTACCAGGAGATAAGAAAGAATGACAAGACTGGGATTTGCTATAGGATGTTTGGTTCATGACTGTCACAGTCCCTGCTACTGAAGAGCATCTTGCTCTTTGCCATGGGGTTTTCTTTAATGATGTGTAAATGATGGTAGCACTTATTCCCTCTGGTTTGTGTGAATTGCCCATATTAAGGACTTCCATTCTTGTGACAGTTAAGTACTGTGCACAAATCGCTAGGCAGGTAGCTCCCTTTCTCTGCAGGAAGTCTCAGAAGATTTTGTTCCAGGAAGGACTGATCATTAAACTCCTGAATCAGGATTCTCTCAAACTGCAGAGGACCCCTAAGGGTGCCAGGGCACCTCCCCAGGGCTCCAGGCTGAAGTCCATGCGCTGCTCTTGACAGAAGCTCTGCACCACCTTGATGGTGATTATTTGACAATTTCACAGGCTGTCAATGACAATTGTGCCTGAGTAGCCTTGCAGAAGGGTAATAGGGTGTAATAACTCTTTAGAGAAAGGATGCCTGTGGGTGAAAGGTTTGTGTGTGTGGGGGGGGCAGTATTTTGTGCAGAGGAGTTGGGTAGACAAGGAGAGAAATCATAGGAGATACTCATTTACAGAGTGGGATGGTACTACTCAATATAACAGGCTGAAGTTTCCCAAGCCTTTTAAACCTGTATTTAGGAGGATCACAATGAGTTTCCTTTTTTTTCATCTTTGCATTTGGTGATGTGTGTTAAGGATTTCTCCTGAGGGAAAAAAAAGAGGGTAAGATACCTTCCTTTGCTGTTCCCCCTGATTTAACTAAGAAAGAAGATCCAGTGGCCTGGTTGTTACTACTTTGTGCACCAACCCCACCCAGCGATGTTGGCATTTCAATCTGTTTTAGTATGGGAGCAGAATTAGTGTGACAGTCTCATTTGTCCCTAGTGAATTTCTGTGTCTGTCAGGAGAACAAATCATGCCTACCAAAGCACAGAATGAATTTAGCATGTAATATTGTCAGTGGTCTCTATGTAGTCCCTCATCAGCTATCAGAGCAAGCAGGAGGAGGGGTGTGTAGAAGTCCTTTCTTATCGAACACCTACATGAATCTTTTATGCTGGGAAAATGGAGGTATAGATAACTTTTCTCATCTGTGTGTTTTCAGCATTGTCCTACCAATGGGAAAAGTCCACTTTCACTCTTTCTCTTTGTTCTCCTTCCCTGCTTCTCTGACTGGTGATGCAAGCTCTGGCAAGTCCAATTTGTTTATTCGTTTTTCATTCTTAACTGTGTAGTTGAAGCCTTAACGAGTATTAAGGAAAATGAGCTATTTTTTTCTGAGCACTGGTTCCCTTAGGAATACACTCTAGCCTGAGGTACTGAGGAGTGTGAAATCTAGATGAAAACTTGGGCTTCACTTTCCAATGTCTAAAATTGTTCCTAAGCATATAACATGGGAAATTGCCAAAGTATTACACAAAATCACAACTTGGTTCAGAATTCAGACTTACTGGTATAACAAAAATGACTATATTTGCTATTGATTTCATGTCTGTGAACCGCTGCACATATTCATTAGAAACCTACATTCATAACATACATACTGAGCTATAAAAGAAGTCTGGTATTGAACTACATTTTAAACACATTCTCTGATTCTTTGAACTCCAACAAAAATCTTAAGTTTTTGAACTAGTTTTAACATAATAATTTTGTAATATGTCAAAAGACTTTATAGATTAAAAAAGGAAAGTCCTGGAGGGAAGCAGTGACAATGATGTGGGTAATTAAGCCTCTGCTTTAAGTGCTACATGGAGAAAGTCTGAGGTAGTCCCCTGGTCCCCGTCATATAAGACTCCATGTTATACACCTGCCATATGATGTAGAGATTAAGTTGCAATGTGCTGTTCTGGGACCAAATAGGAATATTGTCTAGAGGCTGCTGTCACAGTATGACAAATATTTAAACTTAGGTGTTCAGTTTTAAGAGGAAGTAAAATCATATCTGAGATTTTGAGTTTAAGCCTGTCTGGATGGAATGTTTGTTCTGACATTATGAGACTTTTCATCTCCATCATTTTCATTTTGAGGCGTGCTAGGGTTGGAAGGCTTGTAGTTAGTTTCATACCTTGAATCAACTTTGGAAAGAGTGGCTGTAACATGAATGCTGTGAAAGTCATGTGTTATATCTATTGGTGCAGGTCCACTTTTATAAAGGTTTTTATTAGTGTAGTACATTTATGCATAATGGGTTTGACATAATCATACATGCATGGAATATAATTTGCTCCTATTCATTACCCAGTGCTGTTGCTTTCATTTATCTCCTCTCTCCTATTCCCCTTCCTCTACTCACAATCTTCTTTCTATTTAGATACTGATTTTTAATTGATATTTTATAGGTGCATATTAATATGGAATTCACTGTGCTATATTCATATATGCACATAGAGTAATTTGTTCAATTTAATCCCACAGTTCCTCCTTTATCTTGTTTCTCCCCTCTCCCTCTCAATCCCCTTCCTACATTCCACTGACCTCCCCTCTGTTTTCCTGGGATCCTTCCTTCCCCATTTTTCTTTTACATTGCTCTAGCTTTTCATGTGACATTAAACATTCTACCCCTGACTTTCTGAGTCTGGCTCATTTCACTTAGCATGATGTTTTCCAATTCTATCCATTTACTGCAAATGCTATAATTTCATTCTGTTCTTTCTTTCTTTTTTTTAAAAAATAAATGACAGCAGAATGCATTGCAATTCTTATTACACATATACAGCACAATTTTTCATATTTCTGATTGTATATAAATATGTTCACACCAATTTGTGTCTTCATACATGTACTTTGGATAATGATGTCTATCACATTCCACGCCCTTGCTAATCCCCTGCCTCCTCCCTTTCCCTTCCACCTCTCTGCCCTATCTAGAATTCATCTATTCCTCCCATGCTCCCCCTTCCTATCCCACTATGAGTCAGTCTCCTTAAATCAGCAGAGGGAGGTATTACACTAAAGAAAAAACTAATCAGAGGAGAAACCAAGTAAAGTTAAATGCCAAAATAAACAAAAATGGCTGGGAAATACAAACCATGTCTCAATAACCCTGAATGTTAATGGCTTAAACTCACCAATCAAAAGACATAGGCTAGCAGACTGTATTAAAGAAAAAAAAGACCCAACAATATGCTGCCTACAGGAGACTCATCTGATAGGAAAAGACATACACAGACTGAAGGTGAAAGGTTGGGAAAAATCATACCACTCACATGGACTGTGGAAGCAAGCAGGGGTTTACCTTCTTGTATCAAATAAAGTAGACTTCAAGGCAAAGTTAATCAAAAGGGATAAAGATGGACATTACATACTGCTCAAGGGAACCATACATCAACAAGACATAACAATCATAAATATATATGCCCCAAACAATGGTGCAGCTATGTTCATCAAACAAATTCTTCTCAAGTTCAAGAGTCAAATTAACCACAACACAATAATCTTGGCTGACTTTAACACACCTCTCTCACCACTAGACAGATCTTCCAAATAAAAGAAACTATAGGACTCAATAATACAATCAATATCTTAGACTTAACTGACATATATAGAATATTTCAACCTTCATCAAGTAGATACACTTTCTTCTCAGCAGCACATGGATCCTTCTCTAAAATAGACCATATAATATGCCACAAAGTAACTCTTAGCAAATACAAAAAAGTAGAGATACCACCATGCATTTTATCAGATCATAATGAGATGAAATTGGAAATCAATGACAAAATAAAAAATAAAATTTTCTCCATTACCTGGAGACTAAACAGTATGCTACTGAATGAACAATGGGTTACAGAACGCCTCATGGAGGAAATTAAAAAATTCTGAGAACATAGACACATATCAAAATCTCTGGGACACTATGAAAATAGTACTAAGAGGAAAATTCATTGCATGAAGTTCATTCCTTAAAAGAATTTCATTCTTCTAAATGGCTGAGTAAAACTTCATTGTACACTTATACCACATTTTCTTTATCAATTTATCTGTGGATGCACACCTGAGTTGCTTCCATATCTTGGCTATTGTGAATTGCACTGCTATAAACATTGACTTTTATCATTGTGCTTTTATCATTGTGGTATGCTAATTTTAGTTTTCTTGAATACATACCAAGGAGTAGTAGGACTGCTTGGTCACGATGGTTTCATTCCTAGTCTTTGAAGGAATCTTGTACTTCTTTCCAAAGTGGTTGTACTAATTTGCAATCCCACCAGTACTGTGTGAATGTACCTTTTTCCTGACATCCTCACCAGCATTTATTATTATATGTACTCTTGATGGTTGCCATTCTAACTGAAGTGAGATGAAATCTTAATGTGGTTTTGATTTGCATTTCCCTGATTACTAAAGATGTTGAACATTTTTTCCTATCTATTTGTTGGCTATTTGTATTTCTTCTTTTGATAAATGTTTATTTCTTTAGTCCATTTATTGGTTGAATTATTTGTTTTCTTGGTATTTTTCAAGTTATATGTATATTCTGGTTATTAATCCTCTGTCAAAGGAATAGCTGGCAAAGATTTTCTCCTATTTGGTGTGCTCTCTCTTCATGCTCTTAATCATTTCCTTTGCTGTGCAGAAACTTTTTAAATTTGATGGCATCTCACTTATTCATTCTTGGTTTTATTTCTTAAGCTTTAGGAGTCTTGTTAAGGAAGACAGTTCCCAAGTTTTGATAGTCAGTTTTCTTTCAGCCTTGCAAATTTTCTGGTCTAGCTTCTAGGTCTTTGATCCACTTTGATTTGACTTCTATGCAAGGTGAGAGAAACAAAAATTTAGTTTCAATCTTCTACATATGGCTATCCAGTTTTCCCAGTACCATTTGTTAAAAAAGGCTGTCTCTTCTCTATCATATATTTTTGGCACTTTTTTTGAGTATCAGATGACTGAAGCTATTTATGGTTTTGTCTCTGTCTTCTATTCCGTTGGTCTTTGTGTTTATTTTGATACCACTATACTATTTTTGAATTTTAGGACTGTTTTTTTTTTTCTAGTTTTGTAGAGAATGTTATTGGTATTTTGAAGGGAATTGCATTGAATCTATATGACACTAGTGATGATGTGACCATTTTGATATTATTAATTATGCCTATCCAAGAACATGGGAGGTCTTCCCATCTCCTAAGGTCTTCTTAAATTTTGTTCTTCAGTGTTCTACAATTTTGATTGAAGAGGTCTTCCACCTATGTGTTTAGGTTTGTTCCTGTGTGGGTTTGTGTGTGTGTGTGTGTGTGTGTGTGTGTGTGTGTGTGTGTATGTGGTTATTTTGAACAAGATAGTTTTCTTGATTTATTTTGTATTAGATATATTATTGGAGTATAGAAAAGCTATTGATTTATGAATGTTGGTGCAGATCCATTTTAATCCTCCTGGATAGATGAAGATTCAGATTTTTTTTAAAAAACTTGATCCAAAGAAATTTGGGTGATTTTATTTTATATATTCATTAAGCTTAGTGAATTTCCTTAAGAAAATACACACATGCAAGTGTATTTATGTGTTTATATACACACATATATATCTTAAGGTTGTAAATAATATCTTATCATTATCCTAGAACAACCTCATCTTCCAATGATATTTGTTTTGTAGCATGTATAATTTGCAATTTAATTAAATGTAGGTCATATGTATATCACTTATTAAACACGGTAAGATTTAACATCTGTTAATTTCTTCCTGCTCTCAACTAATCCCATTCTTCAGTTTTCAGGTTAAATATACTTCTTCAGTGAGGCATTTCCTTCTGTAACAATGTAAAGCAGTTTCTCTATTATTTTCTATAATAGCATCTCTTTTTAATAACACTGTCATACTTTATAATTATAGGTGTTCAATATGTGCCTCCTTCTAGAATGTAAACTCCTGAGAATAGATTCAGGTCAGTTTGTTCACTATTCTTGTTTATCTAATATTGTGCCTAGTCCACAGTAGATTGTTCATAAATAGTTGAAGTTTCTTGATAATTGTTTTATAATTATGAGAGTAAATAAATAATGCTCTGAAAGTTAATGATGTTGTAGAGTAAGTTATTAGCCAATGCTTCAAAACAGTGAGCTCGACATCTAGGATTATGGCATTAAAGTTGCATGCTTGATTTAATGGTTGCTTTTAATTGGAAATCATGAACATTAGTAGAAGGTATGGTCTTAAGATTTCAATGCAGGGAAAAATGAACTTCCTACATGTGCTCAATAAAAGAGGAAGTGATATAGGATGAATTTTTTAAAAATCACATCATGTGCACATATAAATATACCATAGGGAATTTCACCTTTATATAGAAGTAAAAAGAAAGAAATATAAATAAATAAGCAAAAGGAAGTCTAGCAGAATAAAGGAAGGAGGACAGGGCAAAGGGAGGGAAAGGGGGAGATTGGGAACTGAAATCAAATTCCATGCATTTATGATTTTTGTCAGGATGAACCCAACTCTATGTAAACTATATATAACTATAAAGCTCTTTAAGAAAAAACATGTGTGTATATGTATATACATGTGTGTATGCATGTAGGCATAATATATGAATATATATGTACAGATAATATGTATACATTCATGCAAAATTCATGCTATACACACAGGACATATGTATGTGTGTATGTGTGTGGAGAGTATGTGAGAAGGAAGGAAGGAAGAGTGAAACAGATTATTCAAAATGGCATCTTTGTGGAAAGAAAACATTATTAAATTAAAAATAACAAGGAAATAATGGAATTGGGAGGAACAAGAGGTATATATAAGAAAATGAAGGACAAATAAGCACAAACCAAAAACAACTCTACCTCTGTACTCTGCCAAGAGATGCAAGACATCTAAATGAGCCTGCTCTTGGGATACTATAGTAAGAGTAATTTACTGATTTTGTTGTTGTTGGTACTAGAGATTTAATCCGGGGTACTTTTACCACTGAGATGTATCCTCAGACCTCTCCCTTCCCATTATTTTTTAATTTGAGACAGGGTCTCAGTAAGTTGCTTAGAGCTTCACTAAGTTGTTGAGGCCTACCTTGAGCTTGCAGTCCTCCTATCTCAGCCTTCCAAGCC
This sequence comes from Callospermophilus lateralis, assembly GCF_048772815.1. Classification (NCBI taxonomy): domain Eukaryota; kingdom Metazoa; phylum Chordata; class Mammalia; order Rodentia; family Sciuridae; genus Callospermophilus; species Callospermophilus lateralis. Next base: position 25,268,328 of record NC_135313.1, on the reverse strand, counting down.
ACTAGGACAATTTACTGGTCTTGCCACTGTCAATGCTGTTTCTGGCTAGGCCTATATGGGTGCCTGAACGGGTAAGACCTAAGTATGGGAAAGCATAGAAAAACTCAAATTTTCTGCAGGCAGCTTCATTCCAAACAAGGAGGAACTGGAGACATGCTCAATAAGCCTAGTTTTCCTCTAAGTTTATGAATCAGATAAGTTACATCACCTCTCCAAGGTCAGACTGAATTAAAAGAACAATTGAAAACCCAGATGTGTATTAATTAAACCCTCTTATAGATAGATGTTAAGAGGTGGAAAGAAGTGATTCCCACTTAACAAGCAGTATTAGAGTTAGAGAAAAGAACTGCATTTCCTTTATTAGAATTAGGAACTGGTAATCAGATTAGAGGGTGCAATTGGTAAATGCAGAATATTTCAGTACAGTGGCAATAGGTGGCACAAAGCCAAACCAAGTACATTAAGGAGAAAAACAGTGAAAAATAGAAGCAGCTATTATAAACTGCTTATTACAATTAAAAGGAAAATATTTATTATGATGATATATTATTAGCAATGAATTCTCCCCCTCAAAACAAGAAGAACATTTTTAGAACTGAAACTATAAGGGAAGCTGATATTAGAAAATGAAAGACTGAGGATGCTGGAGAAAGAAAATAATTTAAGTAGAGAGGGCTCAAAGAAATTGGGAGGCAATAAGGTCATGGATACTTCCCATCAATTTCCTGTTCTGTCTAAAGCAGATTCAAGATTTCACACAAACACAAGCTCTTGTTGGCCCAATAGCTTTTGGCAAATCTCAACTTGTTTTCTGTTTTATGACATGAATATCTTATCAGGGAGATGGTTTTTCGAAATAATAACACTTTGACCTTTATTAGTTTGTTTTTTTTTCCCATGGCTATAGGCTCCTTAAGAAAACTGTTAACTTTTTTAAAAGCACACTAAATAAAGAATTCATTATTTTAAAATATCATTAGTGTGAATGATGGCTTTTCCCTGTGTATACAGCATGCTACAGACTCTTAAGCACCAGGGCAGATTCTGTACATTGATGCTTCAGTGATGAAATTGTTGGAATATCCTGTGCTTCCAATTTATTCCCAGTCTAACCACTTTAGGATGGTCCAGTGGTGCTGGCACCTAATAAATCTACTTGGCAAATAGAGAAAGTCTTTAGCATTGTTGGCTTCATTCACAGTCATTTAAGTACTTTGAAGCAAGGTGTCAACTAGCTAAAATGTAGTTGCTTCTTAAAAATCCTTTAAAAAAGGAAAAAAAAAATCCTTTGCCTTCATCTGTCATTCGTTAGGCTGAGCTGTATGCTTTGAAGTCTCCTGCTCTTCTAACTTCAAGACTGACTATTCAGAGTCTCACTGTAAGCATACTAGTGAGCTGAAAAGAAATACTATGAATGGACATGGATTTGTAGACAGAACCATGTACAGTCTTCTAAATAGACTGAGGGCTCTTTAAATAAATAGACCTGTGGGTTTTCTCCAATTGCTGTGGGAAACACATATAGGAAGGAGCTGTTTCCATTGTAGCTAAATTCTATTCTTACTTACAAAAGCCATGTCTATTAGTTTCTTGAATAAGCTCTGGTATTTTACAAAGAAATGCATCCTTTGACTTGGGTCATAAAAGACTTTTTTGGTGTATAGTGAAAGATACATTTACCAAGGTGTTTTATTACTCCATGGTTGGAATTAATCTCTCCCTGCTTTATGCTTCCTTAGCACATTGTAAGTGTCTCTATTACAGCACTTATCACCATCTGCCTCCATTCAGAGCTGCTAAGGCATGTTTTTAAATTATGAGCTCCTGAAGGGGCAAGGATCATACCTTTCTCATTTTATATCTCCCCTCAGGCTGTATACAATGATTTGCATTTAGTTGGTGCTAAATAAATGTTTGTTAAATTGAGTAGGTGGTATGTACTTAGAAATATGCTGCTATTCTTTGAAAAGCATGTTTTATTTTTAATCTTTGAATTTCTCAATTTTTTTCTGAAAATTCACAGGCTAAAGTACTATGGGAGAACATTTGTAGAGCAAATGTCCTCTCCTGGACATCTTTCTTTGTGTCACAACTTGATACACATTGATGTATGCTATTTATGTGTATTATAACATAAAGATTCAGACTTTGAAGTTAGGCAACCCTGAAATATAATACTTTTAACTCCCTCCTAGTTACCTGATCTCACATGATTTATGTACCTTTTATGATCCACACTCTCTTAATTGTAAAATGGGAACAATTGTATGGGCATCAAAGTTCTAGTGAGACTCAAATAGGACAGGTATGGGAATCAGTTAGCTTATTCTTGGAGCTAAATGAACCATGTTGCTTTCTGTTTCTCCTACTCTTACTTTAATCTAAAATTTGTTGATGAATTCTGGTCTTGATAGGTAGTTAGTGTTCATTGAATGAAACCTTCTATGTCAGCACCAGTGCTAAACCCTTGAGGTACATAGATGATTATGGCATTCACAATTGAATATGAAGTAGTAGTGGAAAAAATAATGATATGCAATGCTGAATCATGATGGAGGGATGTATTTAGGCAATTCATAAATAGAGAAGATGAAAGCTGCTCCATAGTTGTTACAATATAGATCTAAAAATGAGCCACAAGGAACTCATGTATTAGGTAATGTAACAATGTTCACTAATATAATCAAAATGGCCATAGTACCAAAAGCATTATACAGATTCAGTGCAATCCCCATCAAAATACCGATGACATTCTTCACAAGTAGAAAAAGTAGTACTAACATTCATACAGAAAAATAAGAGACCCAGAATAGCCAAAGCATCCCAAGCAAAAAGATGCTGGAGACATCACAATACTAGACTTGAAAATTTACTCCAGAGCTTTAGTAACAAAAGCAGCATGATACTGCCACCTAAAAAGAGCTGAACACCAATAGAAGACATAGACAAATTCACATATTTATCTTATATGCCAAAAACATGTGTTGGAGAAAGAATAGTATTTTTAAATAAAAGGTGCGAGGAAAACTGGACATCTGTATATAGAAGAATGAAGCCGGACCCCTATCTCCACCCTGCACAAAGGTCCACTCAAGTGAAATAAAGACCTAGGAATTAGACCAGAAACTCTGCAGCTACTATAAGAGAATAGAGGCCCAACATTCCATCATACTTGGCACAGGAACCAACTTCCTTAGCAAAACCCATAAAGCATAAGAATAGAACTAAAAATCAATCGGTCGGATGCCACAGAACTAAAAAGCTTCTGCAAAGCAAAAGAAACCATTGAGAGTGAGAGGAGAGAGCCTACAGAATAGGAGAAGATCTTTGCCCACCTGCTCCCCATGTTATTAATATCTAGAATATATAAAGAACTCAAAAATTTAACATCAAAAGAGCAGATAACTGACTAAATGGGCAAAAGAGCTAAACAGACGTTCCTCAAAAGAAGAAATATAAATAGCCAACAAATAGATTTAAAAATGTTCAACATCTCTAGCAATTGGGGAAGTGCAAATCAAAACCAAATTTAGGTTTCATCTCACATGACAATTGTGAAGAACACAAATAAAAATAAGTAAGGATATGGGGAAAATGGTGCACTCACACATTGTTGGTGAGACTGCAAATTAGTACAACCACTCTGGAAGGCAATACAGAGATTTCTCAGAAAACTAGGAATGGAATTATTGCAATACTTAGCTGTCCCACTCCTTGGTATATATACCAAAATTATAAATTCAGCATACTTCAGGGGCACAGCCATATCAGTGTTTATAGTAGCACAATTCACAATAACCAGACTATGTAATCAACCTAGGTGCCTTTCAACAGATGAATGGACAAAGAAAATGTGGCATACACAATGGAGTATTACTCAGATGTAAGAAAGAATAAAATTATGTCATTTTCTGGTAAGTACATGGAACCAGAGACTATAATTATAAGTGAAATAAGTCAGACTCAAAGTCAAGAGTTGAATATTTTCTCTAATATATAGAAGGTAGTCCAGAATTAAGGGGGGAAGAGAAAAGAAAAGGGGGGATTCTATCAAAATAAAAGATCAGGGGAGTAGAAAGAGAATTGAGGGAGAGGGATGAGGGATGGGATAAGGGAAAATCAGTGCAATGAATCTGACCTAACTTTCCAATGTACATATATGAATATACGTCACTGAATCTCATCATGTTAATCCACAAGACACTATTTAAAAAAATGGAAATAAATAGATTAGTGGTGTACAGGAAAGGGAAGAGGGGAGGGAGAAGGAGAGGGGAAAATTAAGTACTGGGGACTTAATTGGAGTAAACTATACTCCATGAATTTATAATTTTGTAAAAACAAATCCTAACTATTATGAACAAACTTTTTAAAAATATAATAATTGAGCAACTAAATGCAGAAAGAATAAAGCAATTTCAAAAATGCTTTCAAGCCCCCCTTCCAAAAAAAAAATAAATAAATAAAGGCATTTTGACATTTTGCAGAGCAGTGACTTTTTTTTTAACGTAAAGGATATGTTTTTGGTTTGTTTGTCATAAGAATTATACTTTACACAATTGTAGGAGGTTTTGGGAAGTACAGGTTCAAGGAGGACTTGAAGGGTTAGAAAAATGTTAAATATTAAATGAGCTTGCTATGGAGCTGGCAAGAAGCCTGGGAGGTAGAAAAGACATCTGGACCAGAGCTGCGAAGGAGGGCTGAGATAAATATGTGTGGACGTTTGGTAGCTTGCATAGCTACCACCAAGAACCAGAACGGGAAATGGAATAGAAAGAGACAAAGGTGGAACTTTCTAGTAACACTTCCTGTGTTTCTTACAGTCTCCACCCATCAATAACCTTCAGAATGTAATAGTGATATTTTACATCTGCCTTCGATCTCTTGTGATCTAACTTTTGGTCTAGTCTGTAATTTTGTAGGGAGAGGTATTCTAGAAAATGTAGCTCCCACTGTAACAAAGTCATCTAACACACCAGTGTCTGGTGGCACATAACTTCAGGTGGAAATGGAGATATAGACCTGAAAAAGGAGTCCCTTTTTTCATAAGGAAAATAATTTGAATTTTACCTTGAAGATGTTTAATTGCCTCTTGTATTTTAATTAAGAAAGTAACATGGTCAGCTTTGCAATTAGACTGCAAAAGATAAATTGTTAGGGCCTGGGACATGCGTCACAGACAGGAGTCTATTGTGAAGCTGTCAAATATCCAAATGGGAGAAGATGAAGATGTGATCTAAGGCAGGGCCAGTCAGGAAGACAGAAACTAGGCTACTCTCTTTGCTTCTGGTGGGGAGATTGTGTGGATGATGATGAGGTATAATATGTTTGGAGTTCAGCAGGAGAAGCTAGTTCATAAGAAGGAAAGTTGAGAAGGTTCGTTTTGGATATAGACAAGAAAGAGCAGGTATTAGGGACTTACAAATTCAGATTTGGAGGTTAGAATGTAGATATGGACTGAAGAAGAGTAGTATCAGTTGTGAGCGTGAGGTGGTGATTGAAGTTACAAATGGGACAGGCTGTGGTTACCACACAACACAGAAACACAGGAGCATCAAGTTGAAACCCCCAACAACATCAGCACTTACCAAGACCACAGAGGCAGGAGAGGCAGCGAAGGAGATGGGAAAAGGAGTCAGCAGAGACTGGGAGGAGAAGCAAGACTGGCAGTTGGAAACCAACATAGCAAAATGTGTTAAAATGGAGGAAAAGCTGGTCCTGTTGAACTTCTCATGAAGAGAATGTAAGAAAAACATTGAGAAATACTTGTTTTCAGTGAAGTGATGAGACTTGAGCATTGTTTGAGAACAAGCAAGTGATGAGAGAATGGAGAGTCAATGTAGATTACTCCATCAAGAGTGAAGGATGAATAGTGGAGAGAAGTAAACAGAGTTAAAGAAAACTGGCTTTTGTGCGTGTATTTATGTTGGTTTTGGCTTCTAAAAAGGAAGAGTGTGCATAAATGCAAAGGGAAGAAGTAAATTTTAAGTTGTGTTTTTAATGGTTAAGACTATATATTATTACTGTAACAGTCGTTTCTCAGATTTGTGTGCTGGTTTTTCTGTATGTGATGGGTGTAACTGTTGTGAGGGATATGGTCACGATGCTAATAGACTGGATTGAATTTGTTATCAATAAAAATACATAGAAGAAGTAATGTGAAAATGCTACTTTTAGGAACCCATTTTGATGTCCACGGTTAGTCTAACTCATTCTGAGGCACTGGACAGTAGAGTGCTTGGAAAAACTTTTATTTGGCAGAACTTGAGGCTACATTAGCATTCAATTTTCAACCCCTTATTTATAGTTAAGATTGGAATCTGTTGTTTGTGTTGACAATGTTCAGCCCATTGTCAGTTATGCAATATCTGAAGTCACATATTTGAATAGAAGTATACCAAGCTGAAGGCCCTGAAAGCACATGTGTAGAAAAGCTCTCTTGAATGAAGCATAACTTTTACTCTCACTAAGCCTGGCTATGTTTAGTGCAATCTCTATCTGCAACACATCATATTAGAGATTTATCATCTATATTGTTATGTATACTGTCCATGTAATACAGAGGAACTATCCTAAAGCCAAATTCTTCCTCATACATATTACCCCATGGAAGAATCACTCAAATCCTATTACAGAGAATTCCAAACGGACTGTTATTTTATTATATTGGAACTAGATTTAAATTTTTCCTTGAAATAGATGAACTCTTGGCTGGAGTTAAGATGTCAGCTGAATGGGTGTTTTCTGGGATAGGATTTGAGTTGGCATTATGTAAACAGATTTTGGCTCATGTAATTATATTGGAAGTTAACCCAGAAACCTAGAGATGGAGAAAAATCTCAGAGAATAAATTTTAAAAGCCACTTCTAATAAGTTAATTCTTCCTCAACGACTTAAACAGGATTTCTTTATCCTCTTCAGACTGTTCTGTAAATAAGCTTGCCCTGTAGAAAAATGCTCTCCTTTACCTGATCCCAAATATAATGTTTATGTTTGACCAGATGTTAGTTAATTGAAACTAATTACATTTCCCAAGTAATCCCAGCATCTGGAACCAGCCGGGCTGAAAAGCAAAGCTGAGCTGAAGCCCCTTGTTGTCCCTGCCTTTTTCCAACTGCTTCTGGGAAAGAAACATTAAAGTACTTTGACGTCAAAGAATCCAATTCAGCTTGCTTATTTTATTTTATTCATTTTTTTTTTTTTTTGGTAAATTGCCAATAACATCCTTGTTATTGGTGGTGTTAAGCAGGCTACCACAGAAGGCTCAAAAAAAATGTCTTGAGAACATGTGGATGAAAAGTAGCATAGCTATTCTTTCTGTGTTACTTTTTACAAGGTCACAGTTTTGTCCTGGAAGATTGATTCATGTTGTCCTAGTTCTAAGCCACACCACCAGTTTGAATTCTGGAATGGAACCTGAGGTGTTTTAATCATGAGTTTTGACTAAGAGTATTTTAAATAATTTTTTTCAGTAAAGAAAATATTTACTATGAAGAGTTTTTACAAATCCATTAGGAAAAACACACCCCACAATAAGCCAATTAAGCAAAACAAAATAAAAACTACAAATGGCTAGTAAATATCAGTCAATCCCCAAAGTAATCAAATAAAAAACCAATAAAAGTAAGAATAAGATTCATCCCTTTATCAGATATCCAAGTTTAAATCATGGTCAAGAATTCCATTGGAAAGGATTTAGGTTATCAATTGGGAATCACCTTTTGAGGGGAGGGGTAATTTGACAAAATATAGAAAGATTGAGTAAGTGGAGTACACCCAGCAGGCCCACTTGTGGAAATTCATCTTCAGAAAAAAATATGCGGAAATTCATCTTCAGAAAAAAATATGCGGAAAAAGCTATGATAAATGCATTCTACTATCATGTATAATTAAAATAAATAAAAAACTTAAAATAAAAAAAAAAAACTATAAATGCTCCAAAATGTTCTATATAGTTTATTTAAAATAGAGCAAATCTGAAGCAACTTCAATAGTGGGATAAAGAAATAAATGTTTGTATACTCACTGGGTACAGTGCTACACATCCGTAATCCCAGTGAGTCAGGAGGCTGAGGCAAGAGGATCATAAGTTCAAAGCCAGCCTCATCAATTCAGTGAGGCCATAAGCAACTTAGTGAGACCCTGTCTCTAAATAACATATATAAAGAAAAAAGGGGCTGGGGACATTGCTCAGTGGTTAAACAACCCTGTGTTCAATCCTGAGTGAACAAATAAAAAAAAAAAAAAAAAAAAAAAAAGGAAAAACAAGTTTGCATACTCACAGGACAAAATATAGCATAGCCATTGAAATCTATGGTGTAAACTGGGCACAGTGGCTCATAACTATAATCCCGGTGATTCAAGAGGCTGAGGCAGGAGAATCACAAGTTTTAGGTGAATCTGAGAAATTAGCAAGACCCTGTGTCCAAGTAAAAGATAAAAAGGCCTGGGTAGAGTGGTTGAGCACTCCTGGATTCAATTCCCAGTACAAAAGAAAAAAAAGGCACAAAAGAATATATTAATAATATAAAAAATGATCACCTTGCTTTATATAGAAACAGGTCTTGAAATCTATTCTTCCTGTGAGCATTTATTGAGTGACTGCTACTTGTGATTAAAATTCTGTTCTTATGGAATATAAATTCTATTAAATCGGAACATAAAGTAGTTCCAATTAATAAAAATACTTGATTAGAATGGAGTCAGACTGACATGTTAGCTAATTATCTTTGAGCTGAGTACTGACAGTGATTTCGTATTCATTTTTATGCTTTTCTGAGTTCTCAAAACGTTTTTTCCCCTTGTAATTCTGGGGAGTGACCAAGAGCTTTGCGCATGCTAGGAAAATGCTCTACCACTGACTACATTCTCAGTCCCCAAACTTTTCATAATGAACAAATGTCACACTTATAGCCAGAACGAAAAATGGTATCTTCTTTTAGAAAATACAAATGAAGACTTATGTAACAGTTGTTTTTTTTTTCAAAATCAGTGTTGGTTTCTCTGTGAAACCATGGTTCCTGTAGTAGAGGAGGCAGGGGGGATGGGGGTGGGAGGAGGCTGCTTCTGGAGTGGAGGGGAGGGGAACTTAATGGCAGAGCTGGGTGTGGAATCCTGATAACAGTAAGAAAAGTAGGGGGAAAATGTCCAGGAAAAGGAATGAGGTATAGGTCTTTCTCCTATTTCTCCCCCACAAAATCATTCTCATTCTGATTCCGGCTTCTTTTCCTTGAGTCAGTGTCATCTAATCCTTGGGCCCTGGCCTGCATTAAGCAGATGGGGCACAGACACTCATTGGCTTGACTTATTCCTTCCTAACTGGCCTTTTCTTTTTCTTTCCTTTTCTCTTGTCTCCTCCCACCCCCTCTTATTCCTCTTCTTCCTCCTCTTCCTCTTCTTCTTTCTCTTCCTCCCTTCCCCCTCCCCTCCCCCTCCCCCTCCCCTCCCCCTCCCCTCCCCTCCCCTCCCCTCCCCCTCACTTCTGTTACCTTTTTGGGAAATGTGGTTTCAGAATTGGTCACTAATTATCTGCTCACTTGTTCATTTTTATTCATCAGATATGTCCTTTTTGACTCTTTCTAGCATCCAGGTAACGGGTAGCTGAGATTCTTTCCTATATCTAAGACGTTATAGCCTCCCTCACCCTCATGATCATCAGTCCAGCCTTGTCCAAACTCTTCTAGAGAGGCCTGAGGTCCTGCAGTCCCACCTCTGCTCACCCTCAAGGGCATCAGGTACCCCTTGGCAATAGTCTGACCCTGTAACATCAACCCCTCAGTTACTGACTCCCTCTCCTTCTCCCATCAGTGACCTCTCATCCCACCTAACCTCCCTTTCTATAAAACTTTACTGTGTTCTCTGGGCTCCAGGAAACATCTCTCAGACTTTTGAACAGTTTTCACGTATTTCCTCTACCTCTTGCCCTGAGTTGTCCTAGGCCACTGCTTCCTTGACACCCTCAGTAGCAGCTCTTTCTCTTCAAAGACGGCACTAAGGCAAGGTCTAGGGGTGGACTGGACAGCAGCAATTATAAATCGCCTACTTTCACTTGTGTGTCCCCATATCCAACCCTCCTAGAGAAGCTAATGGTGATCTTGCCTAGAGTAACATGCAGATGTGGCTCCTGGAGTCAACCATGGGAGTTCTTGGCCCCTGGTATGGGCAACCGGCCCATCCTTCACACGGCTTCTTTCACAGTGTGGATGGATCACAGGGCTGGACTTAGGTGTCTCTTCATATGCCAGGCACATGCGTATAATCTTAGCAGCTAGGGAAGTTGGGGCAGGAGAATCACAAGTTCCAGACCAGCCTCAGCAAGACCTTCAGCAACTTAGATCAGTTTGGGTGGTTTCAGTCCATGGTCAAATTAACAGTGTTTTAATGAAGAAAGCACCAAAAAGAAATTCTCAATTTCCCTATTTTTTAATCACAGATTATTTTTATTGTTTTTTATTAACTTCCAAAAGATTGAGGGACATTTTAAGCAATCCTTAGTTACTGATAATTTTCATCTGAGGCCATTGTACAGTGAAAAGGTCTTTGTCAGGGGCACTGAATGGCCTTTACTATCTTTGTAGCAGGCTGAAAAATGACGGAAAATAGTTGGCCTCATGATGGGAATTTGTCCATTCTGGAACTAGCTTATAGTGTTGGACTTCAGACCACTCTACTCACCTAATGCACAGGATAACCACTTATTGAATAGTAAGTGAGGAAAGGAATGAATGAAATAATGATTTTGCCATCCTAATGCTTAGAAAGTTTTGTGACCTTCAGAAACATAATGATTAGTAGCAAGTCTTCTTCATCCACCCATGTCTATCATTGTAACTACTAGTAATTAACAGACAGGAGCAAAACCTCTGTAGGAAGCCAGGAACTGGCAAGATAGGTTGAGTCTGAGAAAAAAAAAATATTTTTGAGGTTTGTTTCAGTGGAGGCACAGCTTAGATATTGGGAAAAATTATCGTGAGATATTATCTGGGATGTAGGTCCATTTGACCTAATATTGGTAGGAAGTATAAGATGATCATATTATTAAGAAAAGATATAAGTAGGTGTTGTTGTGGACAGATAACTTGGGAAATAAGACTTTCTTGTGGAGTTTTACTAGACAACATTTTAACTCGTAGAGTGCTATTTGAATTGGAGAATAGATAGATGGATAGAACATTGAAGTCTTTACTGATCCTTGTTTGGTTCTCTGATTATAAAATATGCACTACTTGTTTGACTTGCCATTTTGCAACTTACTAATGGTACTTTAAAAGTTTAATCTTGGCATATATGAGTTAGGAAGGCAGAATTAAAAAAAATATGTATGTGGCAGATTTAGTAGAATCTTTTTGTGAACTACAAGAGCTACTTAAAGTGAAGGAATTTTGACAGATGTAAGTAGTAATTTTGGGGGGAGAAATGAAATATAATTTTACCTGGGAATTGGGAATCTCAAAGCTTCAAGTTGGCTTACCCTTCTCGATTAGATATTTGGAGAAGGAATTGCTATCCACATCAAACTTCCCACCAAGAAATTTCTGTGCAACTGGCATGCCTATTAACAAATTTGATATTCATGGGGAATAACAATCCTCCCTGTGTATATAGGTTTGTGCATTTGCTCATTCAGTGGTATTTAATGAAGACTATTAGGTATCTGTTAGTATGCATTCCAGGTGAGACTGAATATGAATAATATTCTGAGACTTGACAGATCATGTACTCTAAGTTCTTTCTTCCTTGGTCAGCTAGAAAGTCCAGCATTTTCTGTACCACTCCTCAGGATCATAGGAAGTTATTGTTTTAGTGAAACAAGATCCTTTTATACTCATAGTTTTCCATCACTCTGTCCTTAGAGTGCAAATTCTTCCATCTGTAAATTTGGGCCTGCTTTAGGTTTCAGATTCCTTATCTGTTGGGAATTTTGAAAAATCACAGCACAGGAACTGGAAAAGTTTCTCTCTCTCTCTCTCTCTCTCAACTCTGCCATGATGTGCTGTTTCTTCTTGGGTCCAGAGCAATGGACTTGGCCAACCATGGACTAAACCTCTAAAACAGCACCAAATAAACATTTCCTCTTCTAAGTTGTTCTTGTCAGGTATACTGGTCACAGAAGGCTACGCTGACTTACATACTGTTTATTGAGCCTCATGGCAAGAAGCATGCTTCATCAAATGTTGGCCCCAAAGTTTCTGAGGGCATTTTCCATATCCAAATTCCATGTATCATGAAAGTCTATAATTTTACCTCCTTTTTAAATATTTCTTGATTGAACTATTCTTATGCACATAACATTTAACTTTCAAAATCACTTAAATCCAATATCCTTTTACCTGTTGTTAGAAACCAGAGGAAACCTACAGTAATTTTGGAGTTTTTTATTTATTAATACTTACCCCTTATCCTCAACTGTAAGCCTTGAGCAGTGGCATTATGTCATACTGCCCTGATGCTCCACCCCTGCACCAATATTGAGGGCTTAGAAATTTAAGGTAGCAGAATACAACAGTTACTAATATGGCATTATGTAAAAATGTGGATGTGTAACTGATGTGATTCTGCAATCTGTATTTGGGGTAAAAATGGGAGTTCATAAACCACTTGAATCTAATGTATGAAAGATGATATTTCAAGAGCTTTGTAATGTTTTGAACAACCAATAAAAAAAAAAGAAAAAATAAAGAAAAAATAAAATAAAATAAAAGCTATGGCTATAGCAAGTGGAAAAAAAAAGAAATTTGAGACTAAATTATGTATTTCCTGTAGACAACATAATACACATCTAACATATGAGTTAGTTATAGGAATCATGAAAAATAAAATTATTTATTTATTTAATATAAAATCACTGATTCAAAGTAGATCAAAGACCTAGGAATTAGACCAGAAACCCTGCACCTGCTAGAAGAAAATGTAGGTCCAACATTCCAACATGTTGACTCAGGAACTGACTTTCTTAAGAAGACTCCAAAAGTTCAAGAAGTAAAATTAAAAACCAATAAATGTATAGCATCAAATTGAAAAGCTTCCTTATATGAAAGTAAATAATAAGTGTGAAGAGAAGAACTACAAATGGGAGAAAATCTTTGCCATTTGCTCCTCCCATAGGGCATCAATATCCAAGATATACAAAGAGCTCAAAAAACTTTAGTGCATATTTTATAATCAGAGAACCAAACAAGGATCAGTAAAGACTTCAATGTTCTATCTATCTATTCTATTCTCCAATTCAAATCGCACTCTACTAGTTAAAATTTAAGTTGAATGTTTTCTCTGATATGAGGAAGCTAATCCAAAATAAGGGGGGAAGATAAAGAATAGAAGTAAGATCAGAGGAGTGGACAAAGAGGAATGAAAGAAAGAGAGGAGGAGTGAGATAGGTCAGAGTCATTTCACTGTCTTTCTCTAACTGTCCTGTGTACGTATATGAATAAACCACAGTGAATCTCGCCAGCATGGACATCCACAAGACAATAATTAAAAAAAAAAATAACAGAAAGATTAATTGAGAGAAAGGGAGGGGGAAAATACTGGGGTCTGAATTAGAACAAATTATATTTCATGCTTTAATAATTATACCATAGTATATTCTATTATTATATATAACTCCAATGACTGTTAAAAAAACAAAATCATGGATCAACTTGAAAAATTGAACATTGCTAATCCTTATCAAGCTTTGTTGAATGCCTTCCTAGAACATAGCCTTCAAGAGATGCTAATGCATAATGTGCTTCAAGAGATGACCTGGATTTGTGTTTATCCTTGCCTTATATTTCATTATATTTTTAGAACCTATGTATATATCTTTAAATAATATACTTTTAATTTTGTTGTTTTGAACCTATATAAGTAGTGTTATATAGTAATCTGTGACTTATATTTTCCTCTGAACACCATGCTTAAAGTTTATTACACAAAAGAGCAAAATGGCAGTTTTTAATCTTCACAACTATATACTATTTTGTTGTTTAAATAGAATATTTATTTATGTTTTATGTGATACATACTTAGATTCATCAACTCCTCTCTTTTTCCCTCCTCTCCTTTTCTTCTTCCTTTTGTCTTTCTCTCTATTAAAAACAAAACTCTGACCACAGGTGAAATTTCTGGGTTACAGTGACTATTCACCTGTTGTTTAACAGCTGATGCAATACCATTTTCCAGAATGGTTCCACCAAGTCATGATTCGGTCCTCAGTGCTTTCTCTTAATGCTTAACTTGCCCCTATTCCTGATATTTGTCAATTCTTGATTATCATCAGAATTTTAATGTTTACCTAAGTGGCTACAGCACATCTAAAGTGGTTTAGTTAATTTTGTTTTTTGGTAGTGAAAGAAAATTCTTAACTATGGCATATGAATGTTACTTCTGTTTTTATTCCAAGTGAAAATTACTTTAAAATTATTGATGTCTAAAAAATGCTCAGTTGGGCTTCTCCAGTCCAATCTGAAGAGTTTTTGAGAGGGAAATGCTGAATTTCTTCCACTTGATTCTCTGCCTACCTACCCGTTCTCCAAGACAGCAGACTTCTCAAATCTCCTTTCTACTCAGAGGATCATGTACTTAAAACAGAAAACAAACCAAGAAGAAAAACAACAACAACTCTACTCTTCCTCCAGAGGCACATGAGAGATGTAAAACTTCATTTTATTTGAATCCATTCATCTCTTAAACATTAGTTGAATACCTCTCATGTTGGAGACCCTCTGCTAGACACCCTTTCTCCTGGAGGAGATGCCTACAGATCAGAGCAGAATCACAGACTGTCTCTAAGCATGAAAATTTATTTCCTTTACTGCTCCATTTGGTGCTGATAGTCCTCAGCCTTATCTAACTCAACTTCCTTTTTCATAGCAAATAATTTTTGCAAAGTCTTATCTTTATAAAAGTTATAGATATTATAACTCATCTTCTTGCTTAATTCCTGAAAACTCAATATATTATCCTTAGTGCAATTCAAAGGAGAAATAAAAAGAAGTAACTGGAATTTCAATATGAATGTCAATATTTAAAAACCTCTAGTGAAGGAAATGATGCAGACCTAACTGAGGGGACATATGCAGGTGACTGGTCATTTATGCCCACACCTAATTTTCTCAAGTCATTCTAGAGAAGCCATAAATGACTGAAACTATGTCCTTCCGTATCCTGCTTGTCCCATTCAAAGTCAAGCAACTTAACTTGACTTCTATATTAGTGGCCACCTCATAGATTTAACCAAAAATTTATGTAAATAAGATTACTATTCCCAGACTGCAGCTTAACTCCTTCTCTTTTGCCATTATTACTTTATTCAGACTTATCAACTTACATTCTTATATTTGAGAAACCTATTTTCTGTGGGCAAAAGAACTAAACATCTTTGCATTATTTTTTTGACTTTATGTACATGCTCAGGAAACAATAGAATACATAATGAAATGGATGCTTGTAGATACTTATAGTGAATAGGTTTTAAGACTTAAATTTTTTTTCTACAGTTGAGAATTGAAGTAAATTATTTGCAAGTGAATTTATGCAAATAAGTACAGCCCCTATAAGTGTCACAATTATACATACAGAATAAATTAGGGATAGTATATTAGTAATGGAAATGGCACACTCTGCCTTGCAATAGGGTCATGATACTTTGTGGAGATGAATGAGCCTTGGAGAAGTTATAAACAAATTTCCATAATTTGCATGGCATAAAATTCAGTTATATTAAAACCATGCAAAAGTACTTTGTATTTTTGTAACAAAAAGTAGTTACAAATAGGGTTATCACCCATTCAATGCTGTTATTCAGCAGAGCATTATAAACTAGTGCAGAGCACAGACTACTCTGTGATTAGCCTTGACATTTTTCACATTGAAGACATCTAAAATCCTTGCCCAATAAAGGCAACAATACTGCACAATCATTGTAATGACAAAAAAAAATTCCACAAATCTCCAGAACTTGGTTTCTCCAAGCATTTGTTGATCTGTACACTGGATCTCATCTGGCTCTTATCATCCTGTAGATCAATAACTTGAATAGAATGTTTCTTGGCCTTTTATCACTGACTTGCCAATGGGTGTTTCAGATATCCTGCTTCTGGTAGTCCTTCACAGGAACTCCTTACAGTATCCTCTCTTGAGAACAGGCTGAGTCACTGATCCACAGTGATGTCCAGCATCAACACCTCTGAAATGCTGGTCAGGTGAGATCAACTTCCCCAAGAATTCTGTGTGGTGTCAATGATTGCCTAAGGAAACAAAGCTATGGAACCAATACATAATGCCACATTTCTGACTCTTCAAGGCTTTCTTTGTTAAAACCTGAAGCATGGAAGGAGTTCATTATTGCTACTTTAGCTCCAGGTGTTTTGAATCCTCTCTATAGTGGGAGAGAGGCCCTGTCTAAGAGCATCTAAACTCATGTCTGTAGAATACATCAATAATCTTTGTTTGCTTTTAAAATCCTCCTCCAAGAAAGACAAACTCAGGTTTGGTAGAAGTCAAAACTTATAAAGTTTGGGGGGCCTTTTAAAAGGAAAATCATGAAATTCTCAAAGCAAAATAATTTAAAATGGAAAAAAAATTACAACCAAATAAAATTTGAAAATGTGACAAATATTGCAAAAAGTACTGAAAAAAATCGCACACTATATTCATAGACTAAGTCCCTGACATACTTCTGTAATACCTTTTTACCTATATCTAAGCTGCAGTATCTTGAACGATAATTTTGTGGTGATCATTTTCTACAGAGAAGAGAAATTTGACTAAGTCTTTGTCAAGGTTAATAAAAAATTATCTCTGATTATTGACAACTTAGAAAAGTTTCATCTTCATACCTCATTTTTAGTGTTTGAAACTCATATCTTACATTTTCTAGTTGGGCAATCAGTTAGCAATCATTTATATATACAGGAAGGTGAGTGGAACCTACAAGAATGTATCCTACTACATCCAAATTAATGTATCTCTAATGTAATTTACATTTGGCAAATTCTACAAAGTATCAGTAGACAGAAAGGAAAATGTAGTAAAAAGAATACATAAATATAGTAATTTTATAAATTTTACAAAACATATGACTATGTGTAGGTGTTACTAAAACTTTTCCTAGCTAGGTCCATGCAAGTGAGGGGCCCTAACTCTTAAGCTTCTTTAACTTTAGCTTGAATCCGTTACTCTCAAAAGACACAGGAACACATGTGCAAACTGAATCCCAGGGATAGCACAGGTATCTGAGAGCTCCCTAAACTATGCAAAATCACTCTAATTACAACCCTAGGCTATCTATAAATAGTGACATTCTCCTCACACAGTGGCTAGTTGACCTAAAAAGCCACAAATAGACCATCTCTGATGGGTGTGCCAACTGGATGTCAAGGATGATTAGTGAGAAGGGAAAGAAGCCCTCCTTCCCCCACTGACTTTAGGGGCATGCAGAGCAGTGTGTGACAGAGGTCTAGTGAGCACCTGCCACATGGTCTGGAGGGTGTGCATCCCTGCAGAATTACAATTATCTCTTTCACTTTGAAAGATTGTCCACCTGTGCCATTATATACTTCTCTACCTTACATACAGTGTTCTAATTTTTTACTACATATGGATTTGTTTCACTGGTGGGCTTATTTCTAGATATTGAGGCTTATTCTGCAGTCTTTTATCCTTAAACATTTTGCACAGCAATCCACTGGAATATATAAAAGTTATTTTTGTTTCTAGTTAGTATTTGGTTTTTAATTTCATAATAATACATTTCTGTGGAATGCATTTGGACTATAAGTGTTAGAAAGCAAATTTCTATGCAAAAAAGTATGGAGAGGGTCAAACTTGTATTGGCTATGTGTATTTTGGGCAAATCGGAATCTCTGAGCCTCAGTTTCTCTTAATGTTGAGAAAATAAGAACTTTATTTTTCTACAATGTGGTAATGAAGTCTAAGGGAGGTGGTAAATATAAGAGTGTTTTGCAAAGTGTGGTTGCTGATGTGTGTAAGTATGATTGTTTTACTCTTTCTTTGATACCTTTCAATTCTGCCAATCAAGGGAAGAGTCTTACAGTGTATCACTAATGAGCATCCAAAGAAAGACTATTTAAATAGGATACCAAAGATGACTATGTCTTTACTGTATTTATTATATGTTCTTTATTAGAAATAACATTTGAACAATGAAAACACAATTTGGAAAATAAGACATCAAGTCAGGTAATGAAGAATGAATATAGGCAGAAAGTCATAAATAAAATGTATAAAGGAGGTAGATGGAAGAGGACCACCTGCCATGAATGTTTATTTAGTGTCTCTTATATGCCAGGTGCTCTTCTGGGTACTTGAATATATTAATGAGCTAATCAATTAAAGATCCCCTATTTCTGTGGAGCTTTTATTCTAGTATATCAGAGTTCTCAAAGAAGGTAAGATTGTGGCTGGATTATACAGAATTTTGGAAATTTTAACAAATATCGATCGGAAAAAAATGAGGAAAATATGCATTTCACTTAGTGGATAATTCACATCAATTCCAGATTTTCATTAAAAGATAGGATATTTGTTTTCAATGACTGTGGTGAAAATGTGATAGAGATATAGATTCTAAACTTTTCTCTTTCTTAAAATACATTTTGCTTTCATTCTTTCAGGCCAAAGTAAGTTCATTGCGTCACCAATTTGCTGATGTAATCCAAGCATATGCTCATTTGTTTACTCATTCAAAACAAGCATTTGCAATATGTCAGTTATTATACTAGACAACAGTGACACAAGATAAAGTTTAACAAAATGGACTTTCTGCACTTAGAGAACTTCAGATAATAATTATACTTTGGAATTTCCTATGTCCTTGATCATAACGTGAAAGTCAATAGTAAAATATTTTGTCTTCCTAAGATATAAGTAAAAAATAAATAATTTAATGCTATTAGCAAAATAACTAATAACTTCTATGTATGAATGATTCACCTGAGGTGTTTGACTTTACCTTCCATACTGCTTGAGGAATGGAGTCAGACACCGAGGATATATTCAGACATTAGAATGTGTAGACCATTTCATCTATCATACAATAAATGTTTTTAAAAACCCCAGCATGTCAGCATGAGCCACCCATCTATGAATAAGATTTCTACAGATAGAAGGTGATAGAGGAAATGAAAATGAACAGGCAAGAGTAATGGCTTCTGAAAGTCTCATAAAACTTAGCCTGAGATAGAAGATCACCAAATGTAGTGTTTAGATCTAGCTGTCATACAAAGGAAGAATAAGGAGAAAAATACCCGACATGCTAATTAAAGAACCACATTAATATGTACTCTTTCAGCAGAATGCTGGCATTGTATGAAAGCAGATAGATTTTAGTGCATTGAGAATAAACTTCAGTGACTCCAGATCTCTCTATGGGGGCTTAAAATTTGGTAGCTTAAACACATTTTCTATTTTCCTATCTATTCTGATGCTTATCAGGTTCACCGTTTACTCTTTGGGAGTACTTCTATTAATTTTTTTTGAATGAGAGAATCTCATTTGAATATCAGCATATTTTATAGTCCCTCTTTGTCTTGCCATTGATTTGACTTTTCGAGTGAGTAAATGGTAAACCTATGTAACAGTATGTTATGCTTCAAAAATATTTTAAATGGCGAATTTGTTAGTTTCAAAATACATTTAGAAAATGCATTTTTGTGTGAGATAACAGTTATCCTACTCACATTGCTTTATTTACATTTGGACTTGAAGACCCTTTCTTGATTACTTTCCAGAGGCCTCCAGGGATTCATAGCTTCCAAGATTCCTGATGGAAGATTTTATAACAGTAACCATATAGTTCATAAATAACTATAAAAACACAATCATTGATATTTTTAAAATTTTTTTTTCATTATTTCAGTAGTCCTTGGAGACCACGTGGATGGGATCACTATCCACTTCCTATCTGACCCTGGGGCCTCTTAGACCTCAGAGCTCCAGAAAGTATGTGATTTCAGAACTGGGACTATCAGGATAGCTATAGATAGATTGGCTCTACTACAAATCACACAGATCAACCATTATCATGACTTGACAAACAAAATCCTGGGATTTTCCTAAACAGTGTTTTTAAACCACTAGATAACTGGTAGGCTGAATATGTGAATTTTAGCATTTCCTATTATACTAGGTATGAAAGTAAGCTCACATTTGGTTAGCACAGCAGACAGACAGACCACCACTTATGAAAGACCATGATTGTAGCAAAGTCTTCCATTTTATAGCATATTGTAAAGATGGATAAATCAGTGGGCCTTGATAATGTAAGGTTTCAGCATGGCTTGGGGCTAGAAGCCATCCGTGAATTACTTGAGGGTCTTCTTTCAGTATGGCAGCCAGGGAGATTTTAGGTTTAACCTTGGGAACTATCCTTGACTCTCCCATACAAATAATTGCTCAAGGCACATGTCCTTTATCTCCACTCTACTGGGAAGACCCCTCTTAGTAGCTTCAGAGATGGGTGTAACCTGTTGGGAACAGTACAGCCCATGTTCTTCTTTTTTTGGTGAATAACATTCTATGGAAGGCCTTTGATGGTCCCCAATATAAATAAAGCAAGTGGGGGCTCCATTTTGCCTTCTTAGTATCGAAGCTCCATCCATATGATCAGCTAGTCTATCCTGCCCTTGCTTTCTGAAAATATTTTCTGCGTCCTGTGGGGGTTTTTTGTTGTTCTATTTTTCTTAGCTTTTATTTTGCAGCCAGCTCATTCCACTGAGGGGATCCCCATTCCCATTGCCTACATAGGACTCAGATGAGAGCTCAGAGAGGAGCAGTAAAATAATCTGCAAATGTAAAACTGCTGCTAACTCCAAAATGCTAAACTACTGACTTCATGTAGGGACATCTTGCTCTAAAACTAGACACTGGATGTCCTCTGCCCTTAGCCAAGTGTCATTTAATTAAGGGGGATTTTGTTTAGTTACTCTACTGTTCAGAATCCTTTCTGTCTTACTGGTCATGAAATTGCTCAGCTGAACTAAAAGGCAAAGTGGCAATAATTGGAAACAAAATGTCTTTGTTCCCTTTCCCTCTGAGCAACAGACTGCTCCTTACAAGCACCATATTGGTGAAGGCAGCTTCTTTATTGAGCCTGCTGACAGAGGCATTCGGCATATTTATAACAGCTGAGGATAGCATGCCCTGAAGAGTGAACTTAATTCTGAGACTGCCAGGTAGTCTTCTGTGAATGACAGTGATTTGTCCCTTGTGATTCCTTTTCTTCCTCACCAACACTTCATAATGCAGTATTTGACAGCCTAATTTTATATAGCTAATAATGCCAAGGAACAATGTGATTTTAGAATGTTCATGTATAATTTTTTTGTATTAAACTATTTTTAATAAACAGGTCTTCCCTATTCTCTTTTATGACTTAGTGAGATTTGATTTCGATTTTTATTATTTTTATTAAATAATTTTCAGAAATACAAACTACAGATCATGTAAACTCTTCTTCATTCTATCATATATAATAAATGTATTCGGTTGAGTGTACTACAGGAACATTCTCATTCGATTTAATGGTTGCATGAAGAATATAATTTACACTATATTTAATGAATATTTTAAGTGTGTCAGACATTCTGTTAGGAATTGGGGACATAAAGTTGAATACAAGAAGCATATTATGAGCACTGGCAGAACTCAGTTAAGAAAGGAGGGAAACATTTTTTTTCACCTTGCTCCCATTATAAAGATTTTGATATAATTCCATTTTGCAGATGGGAAAACCGAGGCTGGTAGTAATTAAATGATTTGCCAAAGCCACTCTACTAACATGTGATGGATCAACGATTCAGTCTGATTCTAGTGTCTAGACTTTATATCACTATAAATTATTTCCTCTTAGTTTTCTACCCAGGGCTAACATTGCATTTATTTCCATCTTTATTATTTTTGTGCATAATTCCATCATATTCTTCAAATCAATTATTCATTTCTGTAGTATTTCACTGTCCCTAGGTGATATTTTTACTTAGAGGTAGTGAGAACAGAAATGAGGGAGAGAGAAGCCATTTGCTATTATTTTTATCTCTAGCTAATAAAATGTTTCCTTAGACTGAAGCTATGCCCAGGGGCCACAGGTCATTTTTCCATCTTTCTAGCTCTCAGCTATATTTTACTTTTATGTGTTGTTGGACTCCCATAGGCACCCTTTAAGGTATTTGTTTCCATTACAGGACATGGTCTCTGCAAACTTTGCTACTCAAAGGCCAAGCTCCCCTGCTTGATAAATACTTTGTCATCCTGATTATCTTCAAAATTTTGGTTTCCATAGATTTGTTTCTAGAATTGAATCATTCCTTCAGTCCACTGACTCAATGCCATCAACTTTAATGGGGAGAAGTTCTATCTTCAGTACTGAAAGTTTCCTCCTGGGACTGAATTCATCTAGAGATATGAGGCTGCATGAAAAGAGACTACTTGGCAAGATCACAAGACAGGACTTAGTGGCTAACTCTGGAGTTGGGGAGCACTAATGCCACTTTTCCAAGGAGAGTTATTCTCCCCAATATCCAGAGAAATGGGATTACCTTCTCTTCATTGGAATTTTCACCACAGAAGAAAAATATTTTCTGAAATAAGAAGGCTGTTTCATTTTAGAGCAGTGTCACCATGTCAAGCTGCCCGCCTGTCATGTGTTATGAATATACAGGGTTCTAAATCAAGTCTTCTTATCATTCGGCTACAGAGCTCAAGGATATTTTTACTCTACAGTCATAAATAAACAGGAAAATTATTTTGGTTTGTTCTTGGTTTCAGGCACAGATTTTGGATAAATCTGGCCTTATTCTCTTTAGACAGCCAAAATGCACACATCTTTCACCCATGAGAGTACCACTAGAGTCATTGTAGGTGGAACATACTTAGGGACAAGGTTATGTTACCATAATTTTTGCACTTTTTAACCATAGAATTTCCAAACGCTTTTATTTTTAAACTCTGTTACAATTTTTCTCTTTTATGTCACTCTAGTACAAAATAAGAAAGTGATGATAATAATGATGCTGATGATAGGGATCAAGATATCCAGTATAAATTAAGTATTTACAGTGTGACAGGCACTGTGTTAAATATTTTCCATACATTAAATCATGCATCGAAGAGGAAAGTTTCTAATGCCTATTTGTCAGATGGGGACATAGGGACATTAATAGGATTAATAACTTGCCCAAGGTCATAAAGTACAGACAATCTGATTCCAAAACCTACACTCATATCCTCTATGTATTGCAGTATTTGAAGAATTTCCTGCTTCCTATGCTGTTTCTCTAAACATCTTCTATTGCCATTCAATTTCTCCAGTCAGAATGGATTTTAAATTGCACTCACAGACCTATTTTCTTCTTTTATACAGTATTTATAGCGGCCAATTTTGATAGCTGAAAATAGTACCATATAAATAATGATGTAAGACCTCAGGCAAATCACTTAACCCCTCTGAACTTCAGTTTCCTCATTTGTAGGATGATGAAATAATAATACTTGCCTCACAGGGTTGTTGGAAGATCAAATGTAATAATGCAAGCAAAGTGCTCTCAATGAATAAATGTTAGCTCAATTCCCTTCCTTCCCACCCCTTTCCTGGCAAGTGCCAGCCTAAGGAAATGTGGCAAGACTGGAAGCAAACTTGAATACTCACAAGAATTCCTTATAGACTAAATAATTTTTCATCCTCAAAAGGATTTGGAGGATCTTCATGAACGTAAAAGTAACATAGTGCTTTTAAACATGTGTTGTATTCCTCTAGTTTCACCCTAGCTGCTGTGCTATTCTCATTCATTTGGTTCTCTTGTTCTGGTTGGTATTCATTCCTTTAAAGAAATATTGATTATGGACCTGCTGCTTACCAGACATTATTTTGTGTGCCAGTCCTCTTGACCTAGGAATTTTTTATTACTCAATTGTTCTTTCTGCTCTTCTGCTAGTAGTTAGTTGCCTGTTCCTTTTAGTCTTCCATTCACTTCTCTATTGTAATCTCCAAATGACTTTTTTTTTTTTTACACACTCCTAGTCTTTTTTTAAAAAATTTTTATTTTGAGACAGGGTCTTGCTAAGTTAAACTGCTGAGGCTGGCTTTCAACTCGCAATATTCCTGCCTCAACATCCTGAACTGTGGGGAGTACAGGTGTGCACCACTGTTCCGGCCTCCAAATGACTTCTTAAATGATAAGCCTAACATGTGCTCTTCCCTTCTTTATTTGCTTTGACTTCTCTGTTTCATTTCATATTATTAATCTCCTCTTCCTTCTTAAAACTTTCTGGTGAATTCTTTTATAGGCCCTTCTCCTCCTCCTAGTTCTCACACTGTATCTTCTCTGACTCTATCATTATCTGTATTGCTTTTATTATTCATCCTATAAGTGCTGTGGGCCCAAGGACTTCAAGTTCAGATCCATCTTTTCCTATCCATTGTTTTGCAATAAATTTAGTTACCATCTCTTTGGTAGTTACCCTAAATACAAATCTCTATACTACAATTGTCTTTTAAGAGTATTCTAGTTCAATCCCCAGCACACACACAAAAAAGAGTATTCTACATGTACATGTCTCTATGTGTATCTATATATGTATGTGCATTTATGTGTGTGTATAAAGCAGATTATTGCGTTAATTAGAATCACATTGCTATAATAAAATACCTGCATGAATTAATTTATAAAGAGAAGATATATTTTAACTAATGTTACTGGAGGTTGCAGTTCAAGATCAGATGGCCACATCTGCTTGTGACATCTGGCAAGGACAGCACATCATTGTGGAATCACTTGGTAGAGCAAAGTATAACACAAGCCAGGAAGCTAGAGAAGAAGAGGAAGAGACTGGAGTCCCACAGTCCTAATAACCTAATGATCACCCAAGGGACCCCCAACCCCAAAGGCTCTACCACCTTCCAATATTGCCACCCTGGAGACCAAGCCTTTCATTCTTGGGCTTGTGGGGGACATTCAAACTATAGCATTTACTCCAAACTGGAAGTAATTATAATTGAATTTGTTTCCCCCCAAAACTTCCAATTGTTCCTCTGACATTCTCTGTATACATCCAGTTATGGTGCTTGGAACTAATCTAGGTTCTATTCTTGAGTTCTTCTTTTTCTTCAATTTCTCATGTGTTGTTGATCACCAGGTCTTTACCATTTTCTTCCCAATTGTGTGTCTCTTCTATACTGATGACCTCTGTTCTAGAAGGGCTTCTAGCTTTCTTTTTCTAGACAATGTCAATAGTGTCCCAAATCCTTCCCTGCTCACAAGCTTGCAGGCCGACGTCATCTTCACCTCTCTCAGCCTGAGTGCCTGTCATCTAATTCATAGTCTGGACAAGCACATCTTTTGCTTGAAGCTCTCAGGTACTCTCCATTGTCTGAGAGAAGGATCAGAATGGTCCTCTGAAAGCCTCTGGGTCCATTGCAAGTGACTCAGAGTCCCCATGGGGATCCATGGAGGGGGACTTAGCAGTGCCTGGTGCTCACTGCACTCTCCCTCTGCACTTCTGTACTTAACTAGAATAGCTCCACTTTTATCCTTTTATACATTTTAGTTCCACAAAGCATTTTGTTTTGAGTAAAAGGATGGAGGAAGTGGAGGGCAGGGAGGGAGTTGAGTGCTTTTCCAAAGTTTAAAAGCCACCAGCCTAAGTGACAACACAGTCTGTGTGACCTAGCCTCTGACCAGCTTGCTAGCCTCATCTCTTAAAAATTCACTTCCTTTAATTTATGCTCCATCGCATTCATCCAGGCACTTACTTGATAAAAGAGAGATGGGGTTTTACTATGCTTTTGACCTCAGAAGAATATTCAATTTGAATTAGGCCAATTCTATTCATTTCTTCTTGGACTCATGAATCCGCTTTATGTTGCACAGTTGCTGCATAGAATTGAGATACTGAATTCTAATCTTTTCAGTTTTTTCATGTTCATTTCCAGGAGGTTGGCTTTTTTCCCTTGCTATTCAAAGCAATCCCGTCCTTTTCATCAGTATGGCAGGTGGCCTTGTAAAACTGAGCATCTGCGACTCTTTCTAAGAGACCCTTTGGGGGTGAGTTGAGAGCCACATTTTGACCTGTTTATGTTTGGGGTGTATTTTTTCCCCTCAAATCATCTTTCCAGATTACTTTAAAAAATGAACTATACAACTCTACCCACTAACTAGGAGAGTTATTTTCTAGTCGGGAAACTCAGTTGAATGGGAAGCTGAATCTAAAATTAAGGTAGTTTCCATTTGCCTAAGTGCCATTCTCGATATAATATGCTTTTTCAAAAAGCATTCATTAATATGCATTTTAAGACTTAATTTAGAAACAGAGTCTGTCATTGATCGCCTCTCTGTTTACATTTCAGTAGTCTGCTGAGAGCACACTGGTAGACTCTTTTATAAGTTGCTTTTCCTTCACCCTTCCTTCTTTATTAGCCTCAACACCTTCCTCTGGGATCTTTATTAAAAGGATCAAGAGTAGAGGTTTTAGATTTCATAAATATTACAGCAGTTCCCTGCTCTTTGGAGAGTGGCTTCTTTAGATTGAAATGGCTTCCTATGGGGGTAAAGAGTGTTTCAAAGCCAACAAATCAGAAAGAGTACAACCAAAAGTTCTCTTCCATAAACACACAAACATTAGAGTGCACAGGCCAAATAAATCAGTGTATGATGTCAGGGATACTTGGCTCTTTTAAATTTTTATTTATGTATTCATTGATAATTTTATAGTGGAATCTCTGGTTTGCACAACTTCCCAATGATTGAGATACCTTTGTTACAAACCTAAAGGGAGTTCTATGAGCCTTTTAAGAAATTGATTCCCACCATCATAAAAGTCTCTGGTGAGAAACTATTCCATTGTGATTAAGTAGAAATATTTTTGAATGTTCTGACTAGCCTCAAGTATTGTGTGTATGTTTTGGGGTGTGTGTTTGGTTACCTCTTGGGGTATGGGAAGGGGAATTGCAAGCAAGTTATGTAATAAATGGTTGAAAACACTGTATTGGTAGATTATAATTTGTATATGAAATTTGTGGTTGGACTTCTTCAGCTAATTTTTACTATATTATAGAGATGGAAAATTAGAGTAAGCAGGAGGCCTTGTCAAACCATTTAGAGGTTTGGATAATTCTTTTTACAAGTAACTGAAACAAATTACTTAACCTTTCAGTGTTTAAAATGATGTCTAAATTCAGAGCTTAAAGTGTGGGTTTGATGAATGAGGTGGATACAAACAGATTTGCATGGCCCTACTTTTCACCTTACACTGTAGAATTCTAAATTTGCATAGTATGATTATTTTGAAAACAGAGATGGAGAAAGTAACATCAGGATCCCAATGTAACAAACTCTTGCCTCAGTATTGGGGTAAGAATTAAAATTTGGAAAGAAAAGACATACTTCCCTTCTGTCACTCCCATTCCAACCTTTGAATAATTAAGTACAATCTTCTTAGTATCATCAGACCTAATAGTGTGTCATGTATCATCTTCAAAAGTGGCCTGCTAGAGGAAAAGTTCTCCCGATTCCCAGGCATCTCAGTGCTTGTTCAATTTGGAATAACTGGAATCACCTTCTCAGCATTAAAATCAAACTGATGCTCCCACTTGTGAATTAAATCAGATTTTAAAGAGGAAGGGCCTCAGACCATTTAATATTCCCATTTGATTTTAATGCACAGCCACAACTGAGAACCAGTGTTCTAATATTTTATAAATGGTAGAGCTGGGCATTTTCCTCAATCACAACTTTTACAATTGATTCAAAATCTCTTCTGACTTTCTCCTGCCTTGGAATGAAATCTGAATTCTGCCCACTTTCGAGCATATTCTTTATCTCACAATTTTGAAACATCTCAGAACTTACGTTATCTGCTCCAAGCATACAGATCTCACTACCAACAACTTACTATGGTCACTCCAGTATGTCTTACTTTTACTGATATAATTTTCCTTACCTGCATGTAGAGCTTTCTCTTGTGTACTCCATTCTATGAAACCCCATTCAACATCAATCACAACTCCTCTGTCCCCAATAAATTCCCAATTGTGATTTATGCTACCTGATCTAACACCCAATTTCAGGCTGCCTTGTGGAATGGAGTAGAAGTTTTTTCTTAGGAAAGATTTATTGAGTGTACACAATATTCCACTATACCAGACCATTCCACTCGGCAAGAAAAGCTATCCTTAGGCTACAGGAGCAAACAAACAGAAATTCTCAGTAGCTTAACAAAGAGGTGGTTTATCACACATGGAAAATGTTATCATGGGTCTTCTGTACAGGGACTCAGTGATTTAGGGCTACCATCTCTGTGCTCTTCCATCCCAGACAAAGCCTCCATTATCACCAAATGGCAAATGTTAGTGGTATCCATCTCTACTTTTTAAAGGATTTGGTCAGTATTTTCTTCAAACCAAGAGTTCCAAGTTTTAAAATAAATTTCTTACTGAACTTGTCAACTAGTGATCACAAGTATTTGAGATTAATGGTATCAGGAGCCATTAATAAATACGATATTAAAGTAGCTATAAGATTATGGGGTTGCAAGTCTATAGATGCCCACCATTCTCTTTTGATGCTGGGACATTGACTTTGCGCATTTGTATACATGTGTGTGTCAGTGTATTTCCTGTGCTTTCAATTCATTACACTTGAGCTAAAGAGTCTCTATGTATTAGCAACAGACAAGACATTTTGGAATTATGTATAATCAGCTACTCAGTGACCCAATGTGGGTAAACACAAAGTGGAATCTTTTTTTATTGACTCATTTATTCATTGATTCAATAGACACATAATAAGTACCAGACATTATCCTAGGCCCATAGTACACCTGTCCTTCAATAAACCAAGTAGGTAGTTTCCTAAGTGTGTGGAGACTACATCCTAATGGAGAAAACATTACACAGTAAATGGAAAACATAATAAAAGTGTTCTTAGGAACTTCTTAGAAAGTGGTGTTAGTTGAGGGAAGAAGAGGACAAGAAGTGCAGGGAAGGAGAATGGAGAGTTCCTCCCGGGGGATGGTGATGGAAGGAAAAGATTTTGGTATCAAATGAAGTTGCCAGGCATCACATTATAAATCCATAACATTTTAGCCAATTCCTGAAAGAAACAGGAGATCAGCCATTCAAATATACAAGACAGAGTTCCAGACAGAAGCAACAGCCTACTCTGGTAGGTCCTAGGAAGAACAAAGAGGAGAGTCTGGAGAGAATGGAAGGAGAAGCAGGAGATGAGGGACTGAAAAAGGTAAACTGAACACGGGACAGACAGATGGGATAGGGCTCTGTTGATTTTGTATTTCCCCCGCCCACTTACATAAAAATCTGGGTCAATCACAAACCCATGCAATGTGATAACAATAATGAAACAATCTATCTCATAAACTTGATAGTTGAAATAAATTTTATGAACTTTTCATTTTGAGATATATTTAGTCCTAGAGGAAAAAACATGGTTATATTAGAGGGTAAGTCCTCTACTGGCTATCAACAGAACACTGGACTTCATCTCTCTCCTGAGAAAGGAAGCTCTGTAATCATATAAGGAAGTTTATAATTGAGAAGTTAATGATCACTCTTTACTCGTAAAAGAGCCTCCTAAAAATTCTTTTTTTAAAAAACGATCTTCTGTTCTTCATGGTCAGGATTCAGTGGAAATGAGGAACAGCTGGCCAACATCTTGCATCTCATAATCTATCATGTCTACAATAATTATTATGAATTTACACAGAGAATGGTCTTTTTTTCCAGATAAAATACAGTATTACTTTGGTCTGCCTCTAAAGCCCTTTCTCATGTCATTTCAGTTCTTTGGGATTCCTATCCACATTTAATATATTCTATCTGATTAGTACTTAACTTTTCTAATTTACAGTGAATCAGATTATAAACTATTCTCATAAATAATAACCTGATAAATTACCTGTATAATGCAGGCTAAAATTACTTGCTATCAGGAAAAGAAAATTTCAAATGCATCTATATTGCCAAAGTGTTATAGTAGATAAGTTATTTTATAAATTCATTAGACTCCCATCTAGTTTTGGGAACAAAGGAGATCATAGAAATTAATGGAGGAAAATTATAATTCCTATGATACCCTTTTAACTTGCAGAAAAAAAGCATTAGAAGATGTAAACTGCCACCTATCAGTGTAGAAGAGAACAGTTAAGAATGGGGGCTAAGTTTTAATGGCATTGATATGGTGTTTGTTTTAATTATTTATTGCTGTCGGACAACTATCCCCAGATTTGGGAGACCCAAACAGCAAGTACTAGTTTGCTTAGAAGTTTTCACAGTGAAGGCTGCCAGGTCACAGTGACAAATGAGTCAATGGTACCAGTGGAATGAACAGAGTAGATGTTGTCCCTGAAAGCTTACATTATCAATTCATAATATTAATAGGAAGAATATCATATTTTGCTGAAGATTAACCCAATATTTTGTTTCTTATTTCAAACTGTGGCTAATCATATTATCCAACACAAATCATTAGGGTTATATAAAGGACATTGAATGATATTGTCTTAAGAGCATATAGCTGCAAAATAGCTCAAATACTCTTTTTATTATTAATTTCCAAAAGGAAATTAATGTCCCAACCATAAAACTTCTTTAATTTCCAAAGATATATTCGTTTCTAAAATAGAATCTCTATTTCTTTGAAGGAATTTAAGTCTGACAACATTTCTTCTTTATTTCCTAATTCTCATTCTCAGCCAGGTGAACCCTACAAGTGTTTAGTTACTTTCTGATGTCTGCCAGCAAATGTGATCTGAGTCATTTCCCCAAAGAAATGAGAGAAATACACAACATCCTCCAAAGTAGCACTACTTCATTCCCAAATATCTCATATCTCCAAAGCAGAGTATAATCTCACAACTATAACATTTAGAAAATTTTTGAAAAACAGCATTCTATACTTTAAACACTAATTCCCCTATCCAGTGAAAATCCATGTTTCAAAAACCCAACTCACATAAGTGAAACCTAAGTCTCAATTTCAACTAAGGCCAAAGCTATAATTTTGTTGTTATTTAGATGTAGATGGGCATTTTGCAGAGGTAGAGATAGAATAGATAACATGAAACTCTTGATTTTAGTCTTAGTCTGTGGGTTAATCCACACCAGCTTTCCATAGTTCATATGTAGGATTGAATTCAGTTGGGAGAAATTTTTATTAATAAGGTAATAGAAACACTATATTTCTTATATCTTTAAATTTGTTTGTGTGTGTACACGCATGTACACATGCACATTTTCTTCTGTGAGCCCAGTTTAAAAAAATTTTCTTCCCCCCAACTTTTAATTTATTTGCTCTTGATAATTGTGAACATCTTAAGTGGCAACAGTATCAGTTCGGCTATTTCCTTACTGTAGGTATGTACTGTCTTCTCTTCTTTCAAGATGGCATTATTGAGTTTTGGAAGAAGGTTTAGTGTGTTTTGTAATGTGTTCCCAAATCTTGTTTACTATATATAGGGATAATTCTTTCCCAGGTAGAAGAGAGCCTTTGTTGGGGGCCGTGTATGATTTGTTTGAGCCATTAAGGCAGGGAAGCTGCTTTTCTGGGAACTCCTGAGTGAAATTCCCCTGTTTGAGAAAGCCCAGATCATGCTCACGCCCTGCCTTAGCTCACTGCCCCATGTTCAAACACGGCCATCGGGAGATGGGCATGACCTGCTGAGCACCAAACAACCTGTTAATCCCCCACTCTTATCCTGTTTTTCCTGAAGGAGCTCCTTATTGTGTGTACGAAATCAAGCATGGGTTTTTCTCTTTATTAGGATCATACCCATCAGGTCTGTCTGTCAATGCCCTTACTTTTAATATATTTCTGGTCTTCTGTGTTTATTTGTAATACTACTTTCATAGCTTTTATTTCGCAGCCAGCCCACACCTCAACTATTACCCACTCTCTCCCCATGCAGGACATGGTTTCCTAGTGTGGTCCCAAATCTTCTTTACTGTATATGGGGGTAATTCTTTTTTTCCAGATGAAAGAGAACCTTATTTCCTTCTCCTTTCTCTTTCCTCTGTTTGTTCACTTGAGATACTCCCTCAGAGTCTGCCTTGAGCTATTCCTCATGATTTAGAGAAATATGAAATTGATGATTCCTGGGTAATATTTACAGAAATCCTTGTGCTAGTTACCATTGCTAACTGCCTTTTCATAATTACCCATAAAATAGCCATTACTATAACAATTTTATTAGTCAAGAAATATGAGTAGCTATAGAAGGGGGCGTGGCTTACTCTGTGATTTATATCATCTTAACTGGTGGGGTTGGGACTTATCTTTTCAAATGGTGTTTGGTTTTATTGATTCCCTTTACTGTATTTTCATTTCATTAATTTCAGATTAGATGTCTATAATTTCCTTTCTTCTGTTTATTTTAGGTTGAAACTCCTCTTTTTTCTCTATAGTTCCTAAGGTATAAGTTTTGATAATTGATTCTGTTTTTTTCCATCCAAGATATTCACTTAATATTAAAAATTTCCCTCTAATTCTATCCTGTAATTTTTACCTGTCTTCTAATCCTTCAATTTTGAGGAGGTGAATTTTCATTTTTATTTGATTCAAACTATCTAATATTTCTTGATGTATTCTTAAATCTTTGGATAATTAGAAATGTTTGGCTTAATTTCCAAAAATTTGGGTATCTACCAGATCTCTTTCTTGTGTTAATTTTTAGTTTATTTCTATTATGGTCAGAGAACAGGCTTTATAGGATTTCTATTATTTCAAATTTGTATGTATTTTAAATCCTATAATTTGGCATCACAGGCAAATAAATAAGTCATTCAGGTGTGCTTGAGAAGAATGTGTTTTATGTCATTGTTGGATGGAGTATTGTATAAATACAATCTAATAAAATTGACTGGTGGTATTATTTATGTAAACTTTATCCTTGTTACTCCTCTGACTGCTTGATTTGCCAGTTAGTGAAAGATGACTGTTGAATCTCCAAATAAAATGCTGGATTTGTCTGTTTTCTTTTCAATTTTACATGTTTTTTTTCCTTATATTTTGACACCCTTTTGTTAGGTGCATACAAGTTGATGTGAACATCTCAAGTGGCAACAGTATCAGTTGTGCTATTTCCTTACTGCAAGTATGTACTATCTTCTTTCAAGACGGCATTATTGAGTTTTGGAAGGTTCAGAGTGTTTTCTTGGAGATCTGCTCATTTTATCATCATGCAATGACCTTCTTTATCCTAAATAACTTTAACTTTTCTTGTTCTGAAGTTGGCTTTGTCTGAAATTAATCTACTACTACAACTTTCTGGATTAGTATGGTATATCCTTATACGTTACTTTATATGAAATCTATCTGTAGTTTTATATTTAAAATGTGTTTTTTTGCAAAGAGTATATAGTTGTATCTTGTTATCTACTCTGGTGATCTCTGTTTTAATTGGATATTTACACTTTTAACATTTAAAGATATTATTGGACAAAGTAATTGTTTGAATTAATATCCACTATGTCTTGGTGTTCTGTTTATTATGTTTGCTCTTTGTTTCTTCCTTCTTCCTACCTTTATCTGCTTTTTGTAGTTTTATTTGGGCTTTTTATTTCTTTCCTTTTTATCATCTCTTTTAACAATTGATTGTGCTTCTATAAAAAAATTAGTGGTTTCTTTAGAGTCAATATACTTTGTAAAAATTTTGGCGTATTAAAATTATATGCCATCATGGGATTCATTGTGCTGTATTCATATGTGTATATAACATAATTTGGTCAACTTGTAGCTGATTTAAGTCCTCCTTCCAATAATACTTTACCATTTTATGTGTAACAAATGTAACTTATTTTAGAGTATTTGTATTTCTTCTTCCCATTCTTTATGATACTGTTATAATTTATTTTACCTACTCATATAACCATCCAATACATTACTATTATTATTTCAAATAAGTTTTCATTTTGGTTAAATAAGAATAATAAAATACTCTATTTATATTTTCCCCTTCTCTGAAATGTTTTCTTTTCCATTTAAATCTTGAATTTATGACGAAAATTATTTTCCTTCTCATTGAAGAACTTCATTTAACATTTCTTGTAAGGTAGATCTTACTGGCAAATTTCCTCAATTTCGGGCTGGGGATGTGGCTCAAGCAGTAGCGAGCTTGCCTGGCAAGTGCGGGGCACTGTGTTCGATCCTCAGCACTACATAAAAATAAACTAAAGATGTTGTGTCCACCGAAATCTGAAAAATAAATATTAAAAAATTCTCTTTCTCTCTCTCTCTGTCTCTCTCTCTCTCTCTCTCTCCCTCCCTCCCTCTCTCTCTCCTATCTTAAAAATTTCTGCTTGCATGAGAAAGTATATTTTCCATTCAAGGATAATTTTAATGGTTATATAATTCTAGGTTGCTATTCTTTTACCACTTTAAATATTTTGCTTCCCTCTTTTTTTCTTGCATGGTTTCTGATGAGATACTTATTCTAATTCTTATTTTTTTTTTTTACTATATTGCTAAGCATTTTTTCCCTCCTTTCCCTCTTTCAGAATTTTCTTTGTCTTTTTTCCCCCTATAGTTTGACATTCATGTTTCCAGATTTTTTTTATTATTGTTATTTATTTTGCTTCGTGTTCTTGGAACTTTCTGAATTAGTGATTTGGTTTAGTTGATTAAATTTAACAAGTTCCTGGCATTATTCCTTCAAATAATTCTTCTGCTCTGTTCTTGTTTTTATTTTTTTTTCCCCTGATAATCCAATTATACTTAAATCTTTTGGAAATTTTTTTTTGCAACAGTTCTTTCATGTTCTGTTGTTTTTGGTTTTGGTTTTCCATTTTGTTTTCTCTTTACTTTCAGTTTTAGCAATATATCCTTAAGTTCACTAATTCTTTTTCAGTTGTGTTTAGTCTACCAATGAGCCCCCTCAAAGACAGCCTTCATTTCTGTTGTAGTGTTTTTCATTTCTATCATTTATTTTTGATCATTTTCTTAGAATTTCCTTTTAGTTTATAGTAGTACCCATCTATTTTTACATGTTGTCCACTTTTTCCATCAGAGTCCTTAGCTTATTAATCAGTTATAATACTACACATTTATTTTAGATTCCGTAACATAGTCATTCAGCCCTTAATAACAGGAATGTATTCTGAGATGTGACTTTAGGTGATTTTTTTTTTTTTTTATTGTGTGAATACCATAGATTGTACTTACTCAAACTCAGATGGTATAACCTATTGTGGCCTAGGCTTTGTGGTATAGTTTTATTACTCCTAGACTGCAAATCTGTATATAGCATTTTACTGTACTGATTTCCATTGGTAGTTGTAACACATGATAAGTTTTTGTGTATCGAAACATATCTAAATGTAAAGAAGGTACAGTAAAAATACTAGGCAATAGGAATTTTTCAGCCCCATAAAAATCTTAATTGGACTGCCATCATACCTATAGTCCATCATTGACTAAAATGTTGTCATGTAGTCCACAACGGCAATTCCAATATCTATGTCATATCTAAATCTAGTTCTGATGTTTACTTTGTTTCTTCAGACGTTGTTTTCCTTGCCTTTCCAGATATCTTATTATTTTCAATGAACACCAGACATGTTGTAGTAGGTTAAAAGAACTGAGTTAAAGAGGGCTTCCTAGTGAAACTTTGTGTCAATAGGTTAGGGTTCAGTTTTTAAAAAAGTTTTTCTGTAGCTAGAGATGTTTGTTTTTATTTCCTTTTTTGATTTTGGGTTTCTCTAAATTCTCCCCCTCAGAAAGAGTTTGTGTCTTGGAGCACTTTCAGCTATGATCTACTATTATTAAACTCAAGTCTTGTTAATGTGTTGTAAGATTTGAGGAAGGAAAAAAATTCCTAATCTTATGATTAGAGGAAACTGCAATTCTGCCCTGTGACCTTTAATTGTTTCTAGTGGTGTCTACTTTTTCTCCCACTGACACAGAAAAGATAGAAGGGGTTGGGATGGGAAAGATGCTTTTCCCATGGCTGGATTAAAGCTTCTGGTAGTCTCTTCCCTGCAAAGTCAGTCTGATATGGAGAATCCTGTGGGTTCATTCCACAATGATTATACTTCTCTTGCCTTTGCAAGACCCACGAGGGAATCTTTCTTGGATTTTCAACATGATAACTAGTGAGTTCCCTAGAGTAAAAGCCCATGGAAGTGTGGTGTCTAAGAATGCTGGTCCCCAGCAACTTCTTACTTTCAATATACCCAAGTTCATATTCCAGGAATCCTTTAAAATAACCATTTAAGGGTTTTATGTTTTATGACCCGTGTAGCTACTCCTTCAGGTAAGCAGTCTCTCAGATTTTGGCTTCTCTGAGAACTCAGTCCAAGAAACTCATTGATTTTCAATTCAAACATTTTTTTTTTCTTATTGTAGAAATGGGAACAACAAATTCCAGATATTTGCATGTGGAAGTAGAAAGCAGGAGTCAGGCTGGGACTTAAACCTAGGTCTGCTGGACTTGGAAGTGCAGTTTTTCCTTTATGCAGTGCTTTGTTATTTTTCTTTAAATCCCATTAGTAGTAAGACTTGTTTTCCCAGTGACATTTTTTTAAAAAAATGGCATTCTCTTATATTTCTAGTTTTTCTCTCTCATTTGACTGAAAGAGAGTTACATAGAGATTTAGAGTAAAAGAGAGATTTAGGTAGAACTGGACTGACATAGATAAATTTTGGTTTATCTTAATAGTATATAGTCAAAGTTCTTTAATTTGCAAACTTGAAATGTTCGAGGTTCCACTTGCTTTGGTTTCAAGTTGTTCTAATAAACACTTCTGACATAGGTGAACAAACAAGTACTTAAAATGGAAAGGTGAATGGTATCAACAAAAGAAAATTGAGAGCAGGTAGGACAAGACTGGCCATTTAAATGGATCATTAAAGGAAGACACAATTTGACTACATGACTCCCCAGGGAGCTTCTTGGTCTGGGTTTATGAACTCTGGGAGAAGGGCCAAGTTAGGCCTAATTATATTTAGATTAACTCTGCAACTTAAATGCCTAACCTTTTCTCAGTTATTTTTATTTCTCTCTGTGATTTATTTATTTATTTTTAATTTTGGTGTGAGCTCTGCTTTCTTTGACCTTTTTATTATGTGAGTGTTTTAATTAGCCATCACTTCTCTATCCTTCCTTAAAAAATAATTAAGAGATGGCAATCTATTTGGCCATCTGCTGAAAGAAAAAAGATATTCATAATGTAATTTTAACATACAAACATTGTGCAATAAATGCAGACCTATCATCATTCGTTCTTGCTTGTTACCTCTGAGTTTTTGGTAACTAATTTCCCCTAAAATACAATCTGGACTATTTGAGAATAATATAATTTGTCCTCTAGAGGGAATTGTTGAGGGAAAGGTTCTTTTCTTGATGGCTGTTTACTTCTGGAGTATTTATTTCTGGAGTATTTCCCTCCCAACGAGTATGGGTCTACCATGTTTTTTCTTAAGATGGCAAGTGAGAGTCTGTGCTTTTTGATGTTGCTTTTTAAAAGAAGTGGTACATTCCTGCTTTTCTGTATGATACTACTTACTATATAGCAATTCGTAACCTTTTGAGGGGCAATAGATACCTCTGAGAAACTGATGCAAGCTAAGAAACTCTTTTACAGAAAAGTGTTTCTGTATTTAAATTTTGCATATGTAGTAATTTCAAGAGAATAATAGATCTTTCAAAGATAATAAAGGCTTCTGAAGTTCAGATTAAAAATACCTCAGACATGTTTACATTTCACAAGTGACTACTGCTTTACCAAAGAAGTACAGGGTTCTTTCTCTCCATAATAAAACATCTGTTGCTTGATTCAACACTTTCATCCTTACGTGACAGCGTCCTTTACCTATGAACATTACAGGGATGACAGTAGGATTTGTTGAGAAGGATTAGACCTATTGTGTGTAAAATGAACAACTCCGAGTTGACTGTGCATATTTATAGAGTTTGTACACATATCTATACAGTATAAAGGATAGTGTCGTAGCA
Source organism: Callospermophilus lateralis (assembly GCF_048772815.1). Taxonomy (NCBI): domain Eukaryota; kingdom Metazoa; phylum Chordata; class Mammalia; order Rodentia; family Sciuridae; genus Callospermophilus; species Callospermophilus lateralis. The sequence goes on along the minus strand of NC_135313.1, from coordinate 25,230,369 downwards.
CCTTTTACTAAGGAGATAGTCATAATTCTTAATGCTGTGACTATGGGAGTGGTCTTTCTACTATAGGGATTCTTTTGCCTCTTATTTGCCTTGGAAGGTCAGCTTTTTGTTTCAGTAACTTATTACTAGATCTTAAATTTTGCTTGTGAATTTGTTCAAATTGTAGACTTTGACAACTGAAAATTTATTTTTTGAATGCTTTGCTTCCTTTTAATATGCTTAAGAATATTATGACTATGGCAGGGTGAGAGTGTTTAACTTGAGTTGATAGTGCCAGTATCTCCGCTCTTTAAAATAACCATTTAGGTATAGAACAAGGCATTTTGAAGAAGCATCGCTCTTAGAGTGGTGGGGATATGGGTCTCTGCTATATGGAAGTGGTTCAGGAGCAGTTCCATTACAATAGAAAAACACCAAGACAATGTTACAGATCTTAGTGAGCTAAGATTAAGCTTGTTACATGTTCATAATTGCATTCTCTGAATATGTGTATATGCATATGTATTTGGAGCTAGAGTGTATGAATGTAGTGAATGTTTAGTTCATTCTTTCCAGTTTATTCAAATTAGCCTATGATTTGAAAAATGGTTTGATGAAGACATCCACAGTTAGTGAAGAGGGATGATAATATGCATGTGATTGACATGAACTAATTAAACTATAATGTCCCAGGCTATTATCTGCCAGGCAGTTATTTAATGGTGTAGGAGAAATGTCATCATGCTGCTTTACTGTGAGATAGGGTTTCATCAACAAAAAGAAGAAAAAATGTTAAAGCTTTTATCTTATATCATTATGTTCATTGTGTAATTCCTCTATAGCAAGAGATGATATAGTGATTACATGGTGCTAAGAATACAGGATTAAGAATAAAAAATGAAAAACTATGGCTGGAGTCTTATATCTACTGAGATCTTTATTGCCCCCAGGATCTAATCCTGTGAAGAGGGATAATAACAAGAGCAACCATTAGTTTTCTGGGAATTAAGCAAGAGAATACATGTGAAATGCTTTGCCGAGTGTCTGGCATAAAACACATGCCTAAAAAATACAAGGTGTTGCCTGATAGCAGATGTTGGAGCTTTTGAATGTAAGTGACAGTTAATCTACATGGTCTAAACCTACCTCTATACAGTTCCTACCAAACACCTTCATTTTCTTGTTTGTTTCTGTGAACAGACTACAAACAACTGTATCTGTCCTTTTAGGAATCTTACTTGCTAGAGCTCTCTTACTCATGTCTAGAACATTCACCAATTTTTTTAGTTAATGGCCAAATTTGCTTGACTTGTTAACTTAAGCAATCTTCTCCTTAGCAAAGTATGATTTACATGGAGCCTTAATTCCCCTGCCATTCTCTCTGAAATGGATCCAATTTCAGGAATCCTTATCAGAATAGGTTGCTGATGAGCCATAAGATAACAAGATGACTCAATGGTTGTGTTCTTGATATTCTTACAGGTGTGAGTTAGAGCTTGCATATGTTTTTCTCTTTCTTTTTAGTACGTCTGTATTACCCAGAGCATTGACACCTTCCACAGTAATTTTGTCAATTATATTATAGTTATCAGGTAACTTCTAAGTCATTTTGAAAACTGAGAACCAGTTTTGAAGCAGAAATATTAACATCTTCTGAGGGTGTGCCTATGCAAACTTAGTGACTGATAAAGACCAGAGCATTTCTGATTCTCATAGCATCTATTGTATCTATTTTTAAGGTTAAAAAATGATCTTAACTGTTCTAGTAGGCTATGAGCGTCTTTATTTTTAAGGGTATTTTCTTTTCCTTTAATATCTCTCCACACAACTTTTCCATAACTGGCACACTATTATGTTGTCAAATTCAGCTAGAAAAATAATTTTCTTGATAATTCAGTGATTTTTTTTCCTAATCCCATTTACTAAATGTAATTTCATTATCCCTGTCTTAGTATCATGGAATAGAAAATGCTTTTCCCTATGATATGAATGGACTGTATTTTTATGAGTTCAGTTCAGTTTATTATCTCTAGAGTAAATTTGAATATTGTTTTAAGAAACATAATACTTGATACTTAGTAATATTTGAGACCTCACATAAATGAAGCATCTGGGATTCTATTCAACACTTAGCTCAATATTTGCATCTTTTATGGGCTGTGCTTCTTGCATGTTCCTAAATAATTCTCCTAACATGTCAAGAAAAATACTTGCTTTATTTCCTAAGTGATGAAATTGAAGAATAGAGAAGTTGTTCCTATCATCTTAGATGGACTCAATACTTAGAGCAGGGATTGACGCTTAGGACTCCTGATTTGCCTTGTTCTTTGTACTAGACACACAAAACTTATAAAAATGACATTTATGTTGCTGGTACTAATCTACAGAATCTTAAATGAAATGATTGACTTTGAACATGCACTTTCATTAAAGTTGGCCTTTCCTATCACTATCACTGATCCTGGGAGAATGTCTTTTATGTGCCCAGGCATATAACAATGTCACTTCTAAATGATAGTAATGTTAAAAATAACAATTTTTCAGCCATGTCATTCCAGGAACTAATCTATGGCGTAATAACAATCTTTAGTTTGATGCTTTCTGTGCTCTGAAGAGAAAGTGCAGGATTTAATATATCATGATGTCCCCTTTATTCATTCCTTTCAACTTTTGGTTTAGTGCTTATAAATAACCTATAGTGGATTTGCGAGTGATGCTTTAGTCATCAAATTTGGTGGCATGATCTAGGAGCCTGCTGAAAGATTTTACGCAATGTTTTACATGTTGAAGAGTTCTGGTTGTGGATGTCTTTATGTGTCTATAAACCTTGTAACCTGGCGCCCCTTATAACACTGGCATTTAAAGATAGGGCTAATTCATATTTTGTTGGCTACCTATGTTACCAAGGTTCTATTTTATATAAACCTTGAAACCTACTAGTTTGGGCAGGGTAGTTTTTAACAACTTAGTCTTTTGAAGCCCTGTGATAACAAATTTGAAATAACTTGTGTATTAGGGACTAACAGAAAAACAGATCTAACATGATGTGTGTGTATATACATTCATATATGAATTATATATATATATATATGAATTATATATATGAATATAGTGTGTGTATGTGTGTGAATGAGACACACACACACACACGCACACACATATACACACATGCACACACACTGATTGTCTTTAAGAAATTGGTTCACATGATTTAGGGAGTGAGCAAGTACCAAACCAGTAGTGTAGGCTGGAAACAAAGCAGATGTTGATGTTGTAGTCTTCATCCTGAAAACAGAATCCTTCTTTGAGGGGACCTCAGTTATTTTCTCTTCAACAGATTGGATGAGGCCCATCTGGTCTCATGATTTAAATTCAACTACATTTAAGAAAGTTCTTTATAGCAACGTGTAGACTGGTGTTTGAATATTAGGAACTCTAACCTACCCAAGTCGACACATAAATTAACCATCACAACTGGGTTTTAACTTCTTGTTTACTTTTTAAAATTATTTTTAGTTATATAAAACACTAGTTTACATTTGACATAATTACAAAAGCATGGAATACAATTTGCTCTAATTCAGTCCCCAGCTCTTCCCCTTCCCTCATCCTCCCCCCTCCACTGCCCTGCTCCCATCTCTCTACTGATATTTCTGCAATTTATTTTTTTAAAATTAGTGTATAATGGATATATTGATGATGTTATGCACTGTGATATTTCATGTATGTATATATGAAAGTTTGGTCAGATTGACTCTAACTTCTTATTTTGATTTCTTGTAATAACAGGTACCATTGATTTTCAAAGTTTTCCTGTGGTATATAAAAATTTCAAAGGTTTTTGTGGTATATATACAGGTTAATACAATTTAATATAAAATTAGATATTTTGATTTGGAAGTACACATCTTTTTACACTGGTATTCTCTGTTTGAATTCTTTTAGATTAGTGATCATAAGATATTATTAAGCCTTTTTCTTTAACTTTTGCTAGTACTATAGCTAATTAGTTCAAAGTTCAAAACTTGATATCCTTCTACAGTAATAGGAAGGGAAAGTAGTCTTTGTTGAATAAATATATTTAATAGTATTTCTAGAAACTTCAACCTGAATTTTCATTGAAAATATCCTCAATATTCTCATTTAGGAATTTCTCTTAATGAAAACACCATTATTTGTAAAAAGAAAAAGAAAAAAAAAAAGAAAACAAAAAATTTTGTAGTTGTAGATAGACAGGATCCCTTTATTTTATTTATTTTTAATTTTTATGTGGTGCTGAGGATTGAGCCCAGTGCCTCATGTGTGCTAGGCAAGCATTTTGCCACTGAGCTACAACCCTAGCGCAACACCATCATTTTTGTGTTTGGAAAGTTCTTGAATCTTTACATTTTATTGTATTCTGGCTAGTAAACATTCAGTAAATATTATGTATTTTTCTTATAGTAAGAATTGAAATTCTACTCATAATAGAATATTTTGATGTGAATAAGAATATTCTCCCAAATAATTTGAATTATCTATCTATTTATTTATTTTGAGGTAGGGTGTTGCTATGTGTTTAGGCTGGCTGGCTTCAAATTTCTGGGCTCAAATAATCCTACTACCTCAGTCTCCTGAGTAGCTTAGAATAGAGACATTTGCCATCTATCCCAGCCTCTGGGTAATTTGTTTTTAAACTTCCTTAGGTTCTAATGCTTCATATATTTAACATGTTTCAATTAAATCAAAAGAGCAGATCCTGCAAAAAAGGACAGTGTGTCATAGCCCTGTGACTGATTCTGTCAAGTCAGGATAAGTCAGATAGACTAAATTGTTACATATGCAAAATCTACAGAACCTCAGTGGCTTCATAAACCGAGGGCTTGCTTCCTATTTCTACATGTTCAACATGGGTCAGTCTGGGAGCTCTGCCTCATCACAGTAGCTGAGACTTGATCTGCACATGTTGACCTTTTGTCATTGTGCCAGGAGAAGGGACACATGCAGGAGCCAGCATATACTACTGAAATCTTTCACCTGGAGGTAACCCATCCCACTTCTGTTCACATTTGTTAACCAGTGTATCTAATTGTACAGTAGGGGTGGAAATTTAATTTGATTATGAACTTGAAACAAGGGGAGCAGGATACTTGTAAATAGTCCTGGCAGCCACAAGCAGGCACTGTATCAGGTGTGGCTTTGTAACATGAATAATTTCAGCTTTAGTATATGTTTAAGTATGGCTCATAAAAACATTCAATTGTTTTTCATGATGAGTGCATAGTTAAGCAGTCTCCAAGTTGGTGCAGGAATTCAATAGTGATATAAAGGGTCAGACTTTTTACCTATTTTTGTTCTGCTTTTGCTAGACTCATGGATTTTTGTCCTTAACCAGACTACCTTTTGGCTTCAGGAAGACTTCCATAACTATAAATTTCATAACCTCACATGCATGCCCTCAAATCAGGGAGGAGGGAATATATTTTCTCTCTGCTATTTTGTATTGTTTGTTCTTTGGTCAGAAGGAAATTCTTCTTTAGAGAAAACCACGGTTTTCTTAGTAGGCTTTCTCTTCTTTTTCATTAGTCAGAACACGGTCACCTGGCAACTCTTAGCTTCGAAGAAAGCTTAGAACAACCCTATCTGAAGAAGGGAACAAAAGAGAAGTATAACTTGTTTAGAAGATTACCATGGTTTTATCATCTTCCTGTTTTGGGGGCGGGGCACATGCATCCTGAATAAAATGCAATATTAAAAAAAAACAAAACATAGTGAGAACACGAGTATCTTATACACACACACACACACACACACACACACACACACACAGAGAGAAAAAAAAGAGAAAGAAAGAAAGAAGTCACCATAGGAGGGCAAGATTATTTCACCCAGGGGTTCAGGTTAGTAGTAAGTAGCAATATATGAACAGATCCTTCAGAAACCAGGATATCAATATAGAAAAGACATTCCAGATGGAAAATATTAAAGACAAGGAGTCAGGAATATAATAATGCTGAGAAATAAGAAGGGATTAAATAATATAGAGTTATAAATGTTACACAAGATCTTGGACTCTTGAAGTCTTCTAACACTGGGTCATTGTGATCTGGTAGCAAAGAACAATTGCTCTAGACTTGGATAATCTCTTTTTCACCACAGTTCTCTCACTTAGAACAAGCTCCATAACATCTCTAAGCCCCATTTCCTATTGGTTAATAAAAGGGAATAAAAAATGACATTTACTTATGTTAAAATCAATAAGGACAAATGTAAGCGCTGAAATAAAATTGTAGTTATTTCTTGTTCATATAACAAGGTAATGGACTAACTCTGCTCCATATGATCATTCAAGTTCCTAGGCTGAGAATAGCTTTGTCATTTTCAATATTTGCTTTCTATAGTCTCTCCATGATAGTTCTTCAGAAAACTTCAGTGGGTTCTAGGGACCATGACATGCTATGATGCACATTAAGCACCTAGCATAGCCTAGCATCTGACACAGAGTAAGTAATAAATGAATAAATTACTGTTCTTTCTAAGCCAAAGCTTAGAAGAAAACTTCATAGCAGAACCAAAACAAGTCTTAACCCACAAAAGAATATTCGATTTATTAATTTACTGGGGAGTTTAAAAAAGGGAGCAGGATAGGAAACAGAAGGTAGAATTTATAAAACAAAGGCCAGATGGAGCAGTCATACTTACAATGTTCAGGAATTTTCTGTACTGTTTGATCCTTAAATGTGAGCCTTTGTAGCAACATTAATGATAACTTTGGGGCATGAAGCTACCTTCATGTTATTAATATAAAACCAAAATACACCCTTCCTTTTCTTGCTGGAGGTCTATGTCTTGAGGATTGTGTAAGCCTTTGGCTATGAAGGCTGTCTCAGAAGTCATAAGCTTCATGGCAGATCTTGTCTTGAGCTATTTCTATGAGAAAAGGGTTTTCCAGCACACTAAGAAGGAACCAAATTAAACCTCACAAACCAAATTGAAATAATTGACATAGTAACTACATCATACATTCCTTGCAAAAGGACAGGTTTGTCATTTTTTTTTTTTACATCCAGGGGTTCTGAAACTTTTTAAAGCTTGCTGGTGGAAGAAGAATGAAAGGCCTGAGATTCTGCATAACAATACAACCAGCCTGGGTACCACACACTGAGCAGGAATGCCCTCTACCATGTTGGCCCCAGGGCTAAAACATTGGCTTAAGTTTTACTGGTGAAAACTGAATTGGGGCATCTAAAATTCAGTGTGTTTTAACCAGAATATTCTGACATGACGTGTGTGTGTGTGTGTGTGTGTGTGTGTGTGTGTGAGATGTTATTTTATAACTCAGAGTATTATAAATATAGGCCTTAGTCACCTGTATAATAAACTACAGATATGTACAGATGAGAGTTAAAGTTTATTTCAAACAGTAAAATGTTTATTTGAACACATTCTATCTTCCTATATAATAAAAGAAATCATAGATTTTTAGGCCACATGCCCAGGGCTGAGATTCAGCTGGATCACCACCCTGATAGCACAGGCTATTTAAGGCTGGCTTCCAAGTACATGGGGTGGGATGCTGCCTGATAGGGAGATGCCTTTATCTTCTGTGACGCTGAGTAGTTTGACCACCCTCCCTGAGAGTTTCCTGAGAGCAGTGCATCAGTATAGCTTCCTTTCCTGTGCTCAGTGAGCTCAGCAATCTTCACAGTTGGCACTCCAGAACTTCAGGATTACATAGGAACCAAGATACTTGGATCTATTGCATTGGGTTATAGCCCAAGGATTCCTGTGAAATAGCATGGCTCAGGTTTTCCCTTACCTAGAACTCAGAGATCCAACATCCCTAGGTAGATATTGCAGCCATTTTCCTCAGAGTTTAAGTACCTTTCTCAAAACACTGAGAAGGATGGGAGGAGAATATGTAGAATTTTCTCCTGTTTGGGGTTGTGGAAACTTCTCCTGTCTCCCCCCGCCCCCTCAGGAAAGATCTCTTTTCAGGGACACCAAACGTAATCTCCTCAATTAGTTGGGCTTTCCCCAATATAGGGAGATGAGTTGTTTTCAGGAAGTCTGCTTTCAACATGAAACTCTACTTAAAAAACAACAACAACAAAAATACTCAAAAAAAAGAAAGGTGGCCTGGAGGCTGTAGATGATGCTAGGGAGAACAAAAACATAGTTCAATATCACAGTAAGGTATCTAGCCACGTCTTTTTGGCACTCCTCTTTTGACACATACACTCCATGCTCCCATCCTGGGGAGGATACCTGTGACTTCTGACTGGTAGCTTCCCTTTCATTTTCCCTCCCATAGTTGAGATCCTGAGGTATCATTAGTGTCCCAATTGCCTAAAAATAAGTTTCCACATGTGCCCTGCATGCTAAGTGGCTCCTGCTTTCACTTATTTGATCCATGCTGGTTTCCTGATTGAATCCCTGACTCCCTTCTCGATGACATTATATGAATTTCTCTATTTCTTATTCAGAAGGAGAATTATTTTCATCCCTTCTTTACTGGGTAAAAGAATTGGATATTTGCCTTCTTGGTACTTCTTATTGTGTTGAACTGCTTTTAAAATGCACAGTGAATCCTGTGTGAAGGCTGACATCCTGGATCTTTCATGCATACACCACTGGAGGAGGGGGCCCTGAAGGCACTCCATAACCTACTTCCAGTTTTAAGAAATTCTTTGTTTTTCTATATTTCTTTATCTTGTTTAATCTGTAATTCGAACACTTCCTCCCCTGACACTCACACTGGAACTTATAGAAGTCCTCAGTTCCATTACTATAGTACCTGAGAGAAAACTTTTTTTTCTTTCTTTCTTTATTGACCCCAAAACCAGAACTACAATACAGATCACAGTTTTCTTGGACTTTTCCTACCAACTTTTCCATCTTGATTATGGATCTTCCCTCCCTTTTAGAAAACACTACAACTTTGTTTAAAAAATCTGTCACAAATGATGCAGCTATAGATACCAACCCTCCTAGGTTCTCTACTCCTGGCATCTGCCCTGGGAAGTCTGCTGAGCTTATTTTTACATATTTTTATACAAGGCATGGTGCCAGTAGTCTGCTTCTAAGTGGCACATTCTCCCAGCACCTCTAGTGCCAAGAATACCACTGTCTCCAACATGTTCCTCTCCTTCTGTGAGGGGATTCTGAGCACAGATTGCTGCTCATTTCCTGTCTACAACTGTCTGTAGGCAGCTTGTTCCTTGACTCAGCTTGGTGCCTCACTTTGAATCAGGCACAGCTTTCCTTTATTCTGTAGAAGTACCTCTGCATCCCCAATCTCAAAAGCTAGCCCTAGTACAATGTCTTAACTAGTATCTAGGGTGGCACTGAGCCCTAGTACAATGTCTTAACTAGTAGTTCGGTGGCACTGTTGAACATTTATATCTGCCAGCCAAGTGCCTAAACAGAGCACAAGATAACCATTATTTGGAGTTTGAGTGGTCTCTATCAACTCACACATCCTTAGGAAGTGGTTCTCATAGAGTACTTCTCCCATCATGTTCCAGAGTGTCTGGAGATCCTCAGCTGGCCTTATCCTTACCCTCTTAGTCTTGGAGTCTGAGTCTGTAGTCAACTTGTGAATTCAAAAAAGCTCTCTTTAAAGTGATAGATTTAAAAAAAAAAATCTTCCCCCATTCTTTGTTATGTAGCCTAATTTTTAATTTGCCAATTTACCTTTCTCTGTGCCACAGGTTTTCTCCCAGTGTCTCCATGTTGATCATGCTAGGATATCCCAGATGCTTTCCCTCATTTGAAATTGCATTTACAAATGCCCTGTTTTATTAGTTAGAGTTTAACAAGTGCTAGGATCAAGGAAGAGAAATGAAATACTTTGGAGTTCTGATATAAGGATAAAAAAGTTCTGAAAAAAAGTTTACCCTGGTACATGTACAATGCCTGCCCATTATAGTACTTAATATATTTTTAAGTGTTATGGTTTGGATATGAGGAATCCTCCAAAATTTTATGTGTTAATGCAGGAATATTCATAGGAAAAATGATTAGATTATAAGAGCTATAACCTACTGATCACTCCATTACAATTGGAATGTACTAACTGAATGATAACTCTAGGTAAGTGGGGCATGGCTGAAGGAGGTGGGTCACTGTGCATGTGCCCTGGAAAGGTGCATCTTCCCTGTGCCCACTCTTCCCCTTTGCTCACTGACAGCCATGAAGTTGGAAACTTCCCTCCTCTACAGACTTCTGCCATGATATTCTGCCTTATCATGGGCCTAGAGGAATGGAGTTGGCCTATCATGGACAGAACCTCTGAAACCATGAGCCAAAATAAGATTTCATCTTCTAAGTTGTTCTTATTGGGTATTTGGTAGCAGCAATGAAAAAACTGACTAAAACATTGAGATATTTCTAATTTTGAATGACATATGTAGCAAAGTGCACATATAAGTATATAGCTCAATGAATTTCTATAAAAGGAGTACATTCCAGTAGCCACCAACCGGAATGAGAAATCAGAGATCACAAGTAACCCAAAACCCTTACTCTTGCCCACCCTAAGACTCTTTCCCCCAAAGTAGTCACTAGTCAGACATAAGACATTTAACACCAGAGATTGATTTGCCTTGTTTTCAAACTTCACAAATGGGATCATGAAGTATGTGGTCTACTGGGTCTGATTTCGCTTTCTTGGCCTCATGTTCATGAGAGTTATCTATACTGTTGCATGTAATTTGTTCTGTTTCATTGTGGGCTGTATTTCATTGTATAAAAATACCATAATTTACTTAATTATTCTATAGTAACTGGACATTTAGGTTGTTCTTCTTTGGGGACCATTATGAATAGTGTTGCTATGTGAATATATTTGTATTTGTTTTTTTTGGTGAACATATACATGTATGCCAAAATTCAAATTATTGGAAGATAGGATTTATGTTGAACATTACTAGATACTTATGTATTTAAAAGTTATTGTATTTATATTCTCATAAACAGTATTTGAAAGTTCAGTTTCTTCACATTTCCCCAAATGCTTTGTATTATTAATCTTTTCCTTTTAATATTTATAGTGTAAATGTGATAGTATTTTATTAGTTTTATTTTACATTTTATTGATGGTTATTATAATTGAAATAATTTCATATGCTTACTGGCCATCTTGCAAAGTACCCTTTCAAGCCCTGTGTCCATGTTTGTTAGTTATCTTTATTTTCCCTAAATATTCTTGATCTAAGCCCTTGTTCTATTGCAAATATTTAAATACTTTCTTCCACTCAGTGTCTTAATTTTACATTTCCTATGGTTGTATCTTAATGAACCTTGTTTTTAAATTCAATGTAGTTGACTTGTCAATATTTTTCTTTTATGTTTAATGATTTTGTGTGTCTTTGTCCTGTGTAATATAAGTTTGGGCATCTCAAGGTGGATAAGATTTTCTCTTGTATTACTTTCAAAAAACGTCACTGTAATTCCTTTTTCTTTTTTTAAATAAGAAGTCTATCAGGAATTCATTTATTTATGATATGAAGTATAAATAATGATAATTTTCCCTGTGTGAGTATTTCACTGACCCAGCACCATTTGTTGAAAAGAGCATCTTGTTCATCTTCCATTGTACAACAGCATTTGAAATACATTGATCATCTAGATAGATGCCAGTTTGCTTATGAAATCTCTTTTCTATTCCTTTGGCTGTCTATAGTTGTGTGATTACCACTTGGTCTGAATAATTAGTTATGTAATATATCTTGATAGTTGACTATATAATCATCTAGCTTTGATCTTTGATATCAGATTGGTTATTTGATTTATTCAACATGTCAGTTTTCACCAAAATCGCTTACTGTGACTGGAAAATAATTGATCCATTTGGGCAAAATTGACATTACAACATAGAGTTTCCAATCTATGTACATTATACCTTTCACCATTTGTCTACTCTTTTTATTCCATCTTTTATTTTCCAGTAATGATTACAGATTGTGTCTATTATTTATACCACTCTTTACATTTATCATTGAGTCTTTGGTTTTGTTGTTGCCATTATACATTGTATCATTTGTTAAGCTTCATTTTCCTGATACATCCAAATATAATTGAAGTTAATATTTTAATGTTGAATTCCTATATAAAACCTTGCCAAATTCCCTTATCAATTTCAATAGTTTCTGTACATTCTTTTAGGTTAATTACGTATAAAATCATGTCATTTGCAAATCTTCACATCATAAGAGTTTTATAACTTTGTATCATTTTTTTCAGAGCCTGCATTTTCTTTTTTCTCCATTGGCTTATTACACTGGCTAAAGTTTACAGTGAAATATTGCATAAAAGCTAAGGAAATCATTGTCTCATTACTAATGGCAGAGGGAAGGATTTCAATACTTTATCAAATAGGATATTTTCTCCATATATATTTTATAGATGTCCTTTGTCAGTGTACTTTTCCCCATAGTAACATCAGAAAGAGAAGGTGCTCAATACATTTAAATTTCCTTTTTATTTTTTTGTAAAATAAGGTCATAATGCCTTATTTACCTCAAATATATGTTCATCCAGCCTTAAATAATGTGATTATTTTTCATATTTTAAAACATGAAAATTCAAAAATCACTATCTTCTTGAATATCTTCTTGAATTAATATTCTTTTTTTTTTTAGTTTTAAACTCCTTTTTTCCCTCATGGCTAATTTCTTATAAGAGCCATTTTTTCTGGATTTAATATAGGATTTTAAGGTAACATTTTGGCATTCGTATCTTAAGTGACATATTATGATTTTCATCCTGAAAAGAAAGAAATGGAGAGGTTATAGTATTTCTCATGTCCACATTATGTTCCATTGAATAAACACAGGTAAGTCATGGGAAATGAAAATTTCTCCCTTTATTTTCTTTCCATTTCTTTTGTTCCCCCTTGAATACAAAAGGCTTTTTCCCTGACTCTTCCTGTCATTTGTTTTCTGTGTAAAGTAATGAATTTTTCTATTGAAGCCCACCACATTCACACCATTTTATAGGACCTGAGAATATGCTCTCTGCACCTGAAAAATAACAGTTTCCTCACTGTTTTCCAGACCTGGCATGTTTTAATGAAACTGCTTGCACAGAAGCCAGCACATTACCTTGCTTCATGCCTTTCATGACATTGACGCTTGCCTGCTCCATTTCCTAGGTCATCCCTCTTCTTTCTGCTTCTCATTACTCTGTTACTTTTTCTGTCAGTGATTGCAGACATTGGCCTAATCATCATTTGATAATCAGTAACTTGTAACATTTGAAATATAAATAACCCAGGAGGATTGTCATGGCCATCAAAGTCCTGGAATGAGCACCCTCTGAAGGTGTGGCACGTAGGTCCTGCATTAGGTGTCCCTGGAAACACTGCATCCACTACCAGATTTAGGTCAGATCACTTGATCTTGTAATCTGAGCCTCTCAGAGAGTGAGAGTTTGTGATTCCATAGAAAGCCAGAAAACTGAACTTAAGCATCTGAGAACTGCCCCTGCTCAGTTGTATGTATGTGGATACCTCTGTGTTTTTCTACCATGCCCTGCCCCACTCAGGCCTCTTCCTGATGGATTCTATTATACTTCATATACACATTTATTTTGCTTTTTACTATTTAGATTGTAAATGATTGCTATAAGGTCCAACTTCCACCTTAAAATGTGAGTGCCCTCAGGGATCAGCATAGTGTCACATTTATCTTCATCCTCTGAACACTTAAAATATGTTTATTGAATGATTAAAATGAAAAAGCTAAATGGGATGTTCATTAAACAAATCATGAGGTGCTTCTGTGACGTGCTTTGGAAAATGTAATAATTATTATAATTACATAATACTGAATTATTTGTCTCTTTCCTCTCTCTTCAATTTCAGGACACCTCTTTAGTACATCAGAAACTTAGAAGATCCTTTAAATTCTGGGTACTGACTGAGACTGTATGTGGCAAGGTATTGAAATTCTGCATTTGGTGCTACTATTAACAAAATCATTAGGTTTTTCTCTGTAGGCATCCTCAAATAAGTAAAAGATAGAATAAATAAATGTGCTTCACATATCTTACATGTTTCTGAATAACTCTGTGCAAAATTTCTTCTTTTCATGAATCTTTTTGGCTCATTTATAAATTCCTTTGTTCTTAACCTACACGTAAGGGAGTAAATATTGACCTATTTTTGTTTTAAGTGTGTATATTTTATACTTAAACACAGCATTTGTGTGTGTGTGTGTGTGTGTGTGTGTGTGTTGTGGTGACTATGGTATTTTTTGTATGCTTTGGGGGAAATAGAAGTTATTATTTCATAGAAGTTATTATTTCATAGAAGTTATTATTTCATAGAAGTTATTATTTCATAGAAGTTATTATTTCATAGAAGTTATTATTTCATAGAAGTTATTATTTCATAGAAGTTATTATTTCTTCCAACTTACAGAAAAATTTTAGTATTTTTAGTAGAACATTTCTTATCCTAATGTGAGATTGAAACATTCTGGTCATGGTGGATATTTGATGACTTTTCCAGAGGCATTCATCAGTGCTAACAGCCCAAGATCATCCCATTGCTCATATTTCTGGAAAGCAGATAGTCCTCAGATCAGAGAATACCTTATAAGTTCAGCAAATTTCTGGGCTTGAGCTTAGGTTGTAATTCTTATTGCTAGTTTTTATTTTTAATTTTCTAACTCAAGATGAAAACTAATGCAAATATAGATAAGAATTATTGTGGTGGGGTGTAGTGGCCCACGCCTATTGTCCCAGCAACTTTGGAGGCTGGGGTAGGAGGATGGTGAGTTTAAAGCCAGCCTCAGCATTTTAGTGAGGCACTTAGCAACTTGGCAAGATCCTGTCTCTAAATAAAATGCAAAAAAGGGATGGGGATGTGGCTCAGTGGTTAAGCACCTCTGGGTGTAATCCCCAGTACCACAGACTCAAAAAAAAATAAATAAATATTGTACTAAGCAGTAAAGTTTGTTGGCAACTAATTGATAAGTTAAAGGGAATTTAAAAAAAAATAAATAGATAATAAAGAAAAATATTGGAATTAAGATATTTTATTAATAGTGAGATCTCAAAGCATATAACGGAAGAGTATATGTTCTTGGGCAACTTACCTATTCAAGTTTCTGTATCCTAAACTGTTAGAGCCAAACATAATATTCAGAAATTTGTTCTTTTAGTTAAACTAAAATTAATATCTTCAATAATTAGGTACCTCCCCAAAAGGGTCATATCTCTTTACTTTGTATTTTCTCACTTGCTTATATTGTCATGCAAATTAACAAATGAACAAGGGACCAATTAATTGTTAATATTGGAAATATTAATAATAGTTGCATCACTAATTTGGTTTCATGCATTATGCATCACAATATGTTGCAAATGCTTGTAACCCCAATAGCTTGGTAGGCTGAGACAGGTGGATCGCTGAGTTCAAAGTCAGCCTCAGCAATTTAGCAAGGCTCTAGGTAACTCAGCAAGAGCCTGTCTCTAAATAAAATATAAAAAAGGGCTGGCGATATGCTCAGTGTTTAAGCACTCCTGAGTTCAATTCCTGGTACCAAAAAAAAAAAAAAAATTAGAATTAGTGTTGGGTTTTCTCTGAAAAATGATTAATTAATTAATTATACCTTATCTCCTTTCCAAGAACTAAACCAACTGAAGAGTGTATGATATGAGAGGGAATAAAATACCAGTTTTTCAGTCATAAAGCAGAGCTGGTTAATACAATGCCAGGAGCTCATCTGTAGTTGTATCTGCCATCCCCCTTCCCTGCCCTGAATTTAGACCGTATTCTTCACTGGTAAGTAGATGCACTACTCAGAGAACACACTTTCCCAATGGCAAAAGAGAATTTTGGTCTTTTCTATAAATTTGAGGCCAAGGAATCTTCAGATTCTGAATATCTTGGGACTTCAAACCTGCTTCCAGAAGAAAAACAGTATACCTACACAAGAATATTCATATTTTCAGGAGAATATTGTAGCCCTGCACACACAAGATGTCATGTATAGCAGGTGGGGACAGTCACTAATAAATGACAGTCACTAATAAATGACAGTCATTAATAAATGACTTGCAAACTTAAAGCAATAAACATATTGCTGATTATTACCATAGTTAATATTTCTGAATATAAACTTCCTCTTCTATAGTATTGTGTTAATATTGTTGCTTTGGCTATACCTTGGACTGCTATGAGGATTAAACACAATAATGTATCGGAGAGCTCTTTGTAAGCTGTAAAGCACTGCACAAATGAAAGTTACCTTTATTGATTTGTACATTGTTAATCCTCAAACATGAGCTAGTTAATGTTTAATGATAAAATTTGAACTACAAAATCTGTTAGGAAATGCTGGTGTAAAGCAAATAGAGGTTGAGACCATAATTTCAGATGAACAAAATGTGGCCAAGAGACTGATTAGACTAATTGAACATTACACTGTATTGATTTTGTGGTTTCTTTCTCCTTTCTAGCTCAGAATGCAGAGAAGCTAAAAGGTGCGGACATTGGAAAACATTTGTGTAAATCTAATTCATCAGCGTGATGGCTCTCTTGCTACTCAAAAAAGTGTTCCTTAGACCAGCAGCTTGGGCATCACCTGGAAACTTATTAAAAGTACAGAATATCAGGTTCTACCCCATCCACTGAATCAAAATCTGCAGTTTAACAAGCTTCATAAACCTTGCTTTTATAGGAAGTTAAAAAAAACAGTGACTCGTTGCATCACTTAAGATATGTGCAATCACTGGATTTCTATAACAAACTAGAAAACTTCTCCTTCAGTAGTATTTATGATATACTTTAGTATATAATTCCCATGTTCTATAAAAATGATTTTTCAGAAAAACAAAAATACTAATAATCTGGGCAAATGTTTTGATTTCATATTTGTTTTTATTTTTCTTAACACATTTCCCCACTCATTTTCAGTGTCCTCTCTGGAGTAATTTGTTTACTCTATGATCATATTTTGAACAATAATAATGTACCAAACCTTCTGCTAAATTCTGATTATTTAATGGAAATAGAGATAGCATGGGTTTTTTATATTGTGGTGCTTATAGTTTAACGGAGCGGGGGATGGGAACAAATAAACACACAGGTAGAAATGGAGAAAAGAGTTCTGAAGGTAACAGGGGATAATGTGGCAGGTGCCCACTGCCTGAGGTGGCAGCATTTCATCAACTTTGAAGGATAGAAGGCAGCCATTCAAGAACTCAGCAGAGGAAATACTGCTAAGGCTTTAATGATGAGAAGAGCTTGGTATATTCCAGAAGCTAAATAATGGCGAGAATGGGTTAGAGTAGCTGGATGGTGGTTGATGAGGCAGAGCCTTACAGGTGAGACTTTATGTTTATCACTTGAAGTGCAATGGGCAGTCATTAATGAGCATTAACCAGGTGGACAACTACATTTGAAATAGGCCTGATTTACATTTGGGAAAAGATTACTCTGGCTGCTCTATGGAGCATGACCTAGGCAGAGAAATGTTAGAAGACTGAAGAACAATACAGATGACTTGGATGAAGGTGATGGATAGATACTAAGAATATTTGTTTGTACTGGAGGCTGTGCTGTAAGAGCCATTCCTTGTCACCTTTTCTGTTTTGCATTTCAGGCTGCTTCCTTGTGTAGCTCACTTCTATTAATACAGGCACTGGCTGGAGAGTGAAAGAAGAAAAGACATCTCTTCAGGTGCAGCGTTTTACCCATGGCTCCAGCTCATTCCTGCTGGTTTGCTCTGTTTCCACCTTCTACCAGATGTCATTAGCCTCCAGGTTCTTGTAATACCATGTCCGCCCCTGGACCTGATACTAATCTTGGGATTGCCTAACCAAATTCTGTGTAGCTTTTCAGCTCTTCTATCACCTGTACAACCAATTACCTACATTAGCTTTTCTTTGCTGTGAACACATAGGTTTCACCTTTCCTGTTTAGATCTGTGGGATGTAGAAGATAAGAAGTAAAGAATAAAGAATGACGCTCAGATTTCAACTTTGATCTCTTGAGTGCAGAGATTGGGAAAAGAACAGTTTTGAAAGACAAAAATATGCAGTTCACTTTTGGACATACTGGTCTTCTATTCATATGCAGAAATCTAGAAGGTGATTATATATACAGGTATAGAACTCATACCTAATTCTGAATTACAAAGCTTCAAGTAATCAGATATTGATGGTACATATAATCATATGTACCATCAATATAATCATATATATATATAATCATATATATAATCATATCTTTCCAGAGAAAGATATATAGAAATAAGAGAAAAGGGATTTAGACTGAATCCTAAATAATTTGACCTTGACTGATAAAGGAAAACTACAATAGGATCTAAAAAAGAGATGAGATTTCCTAGATTCATCATAGTATAAATGGTAGAATATTTAGGACATATTGACCATGTACCTTTCAAGCCTTACAAATTATATTGTCAAATGAAGTATCAACATGTGAATGGCAACATAAAAATTAATAAAAGTAGTTGTAGGCCCCAAAAATACACAAGAAAGACAAAAAGACAAGATGAGTTCTATCATAATTAAAAGATAATTTGGCATTCCTGGCTGCGATTCATATTTTATATGCCCTGGGATAAGAGTAGGGTTATAGCCCGTTTTGGGTCAGACTCACTAGAAAGGCCCAAGTCAGTCCAGGAGGCTTATGTAACTAAAATCCAGTTTATTCTCTTCTAGCTAACCTATATACTTGGTTTAGAGCTATCTTCACTATAGGAAAAGAGACCATAAACTCTTAACCAGTGGAAGAGGGTTTTTCTAACATAGATGTGTTAATTTTCTTTCACAATAATAAAATACTTGAGATAATCAACTTTTAAAGACAGAAGATTTACTTTGATTCTTAGTTTGGGAAGTTCCATCCCATGATTGATTGGCCTCATTCCTTTGGCCCTGGGACAAGACACTCATGTCAAGAATTTGTGATGGAGGAAATCTGTTTGCCTTATCATTTAGTAAGCAGAAAAGAGGAAAAGCAAGAAACAGGTTCTCATAATCTTTCTTTTAGGACATATCCCTAAGGACCTTTTATAAGGTCACATCTCCTGAAGTTTCCAAAACCTCCCAATAACACCACCTGGGGACCAAGTCTTTAATACATGAGTTTAAAGGGGTATTCACCATCCAAACTATATAACTATGCAAAGACACGTGTGCCTCAACAGTGCTTTGGACAGGGTAGGACTCAGGGTACTGGGCCACCAGCCTCAAGTATAGGCCAAACAACCTGTGATATCAACTCTTAGGCAAAATGCAGGCTATACTGCTGAGGAGAAGAGATTTTGAGAGCCATTTTTTTCTTAACTATGGTTCTTAGAATATGTATATTTCATGAAGTTAAATGCCAGGACACTTCATTAAACTCAAGAATTCAAATCTGTAGGATTTGAATTCCAGGATTCCAGGATTCCAACCTCTTAGAGGTATATCAGGATATTTTTATGCACATTAAAAGTAGAAAACAACTACTCTAGGACATTAGGTTTTCAAAATGATACAGTCCCGATTTGAAAGATCTGGTGACCTCCTTTATGGAGACCGAAGGGAGAAACAGCATTGTTTCTGGAGCTTTCTTGAGGGTGGAGGTGGATATAAGTCTCTAAGGGATCCTAACTTATTCCATCACACTCCAGTTATCATCTAATCTCTCTCCTAAAAGTTCTCTCAGACAATTGATAGGAAAGTAAACTGATTGAATTAATGAACACTTACAGGTAAACTTTTTTCTGGCAGAATCAGGATATTGATTTAGAAAATAGAACATATTTATTTATTGTGGGGAAAAATTACATATACAGGAATTTTTCCAGACTAATCTAAAAAGGACATATAAACATTCAATTCTCATTCTTGTGTGTGTATGCATGTGTGTAGGTAAATTTAATGTATTATACTTAGGGTCTTTTTACTGTGGAATATTCAAAATAATAACTTGTCCATTCTTAAATTTTCACAGTACCAATGCTTTCCTCCTGGACATTCCCTCACCCCATCCTAGATCAATGAGGTCTTCTCCTTAGAGCAGCCTTAGCTGATCCACTGTGACCCTGCTGCTCTTTTGCATCCCTGCCATAGTACCTTTTTCATGTCCTCCAGGACCCCAACTCAAGTTTTTATCTTGATCATTTATTTGTTTACTTTCTGTTTATCCTACCAGAATGTACATCATACTAGAACAGGGGCCTTACTTCACCAACCACCAGAGATCCAGTACCTGCCTTAGAGCAGGCAATCAGTGTACATTTTCATTATGGATAAGCACAAAGAAATGGACTTCTACTGGAGGAAATTAAGACAGAGATATACGAGTAAGTCTCCTTTTAACTTTGTATTTGAAATGATGATTCTTAGAGAGGTGTTGTGAGTTAAGCTTGCATTAGTATTAGGGGAAAGTCCTGGCACCTTCCAGAAGTCAAGGTTAGAGCAGTAGACTTAGAAGTCTCTGGAAAGTGTTTCTAGTTAAAGCATTCTGAATCAAGAGCCACAGAATTTGCTGGGATAAGTGCCTTTTTCAGTATTTTAATTGCTAATTTGTAATGAGGACCCATGAAAGCAACTGTGATGTTTGCTCAGTTTCTCTGGGCTACTCAGTGAGCCTACTCCCCCTACCTTCCTAAAAAAGATGCATGTCTAGAGGGAAGTAAAACAGCCATTAATCCAGCAAGATATTTGTCCTCCTTTCTTTTGACATTTTATTGCCCTTTAACTCATTTGTGAAAGATATCAAAGCAGAATCAGACGAGGGAATAAAAGGCCTTTTCATTAAAATGGCCGATCTGCATTAGATCTCTTTGTTCTTCCCTGTAGACGGTCTTTGATCAGTACATGAGGAAAGAATTTATGGAGAAAGAAAATTAGGTAAATTTTAAATCAGCCAAGAAAGTATCACAGAAAAAATAGCCCAGATTTTATTTAGGAAGATAAGCTTATTCTGAAGCAGATATCATACAATTATTCCGAGCGAAGAATATTAAAAAGGCTAAAAATAGGAATGTGTCTACTAATGGTATATTTGGTTATTTGAAACATAGGAAAAACAAAGGTAACTTCCACTCTGCAGGGTAGGGAAAAATGATAAATGCTCTTTTTCTCTATCATGTTTTAAATCTCTTCCTGTTATAATGCTCCTTTCTGATAAGGGACTTGGTAGTTGTACATATAAAAGAATTGTGCTTGTGGAACGTAGTTGTGACATTGGGAGATTTTAAAATAAGAAATTTGTGATTATGACTTGCTGTCTAATTAAGTATTTTCATTTAAGTCCTTTGATTAGGATATATTTCTATGAATTTTTAACTATCTTCTAGTAGCATTAATTAATTCTAATTAAGTTATAATTGGCAAACACAGAAAAGCAGGAAAAAGGAAAATATATCCACTTATAATAACTTGAACCAACAATGAACACTGTTGATATCTTAGTATATTGTCTTGTATTATGTATTTTCTTCTCTGTGTAAGATGTGTGTATTTTGCATCTGTATATGTATGTACCTATTCACTTTTATATTAAGCCCACATATGTAAATTTCTTCGGGCACATGAATGTAAAACAAGGTCACCTTCCTATATTTCAAAAATAATCATCAAAACCTAGTATCTACAAAGTCCTCTTTGAGAGATAGAAGCCTAACAGTGATCAAAATCCAAGAATGTCTGCCTTCATGGAATTTATTTGGAAGTGAAGCAGTAGTTTTCATTGCCAGGAATTACAGTGTTTGCGATCCTGACTTTAGTTTCTTTCCAAGGGTCCCATAGTTTTCCCTGAGGATCCTTCAAGTTTGTTTTATGTTCAGGAGTGAGATTATTATCCTGTATCAGTTCCAGTCTCTTCCTCATTCCATCTCACCCATGTGGGATGATGGCCCTCCTGTGGAAGTGGGCTCTATGCTAGCCACTGCCATCCTTGGGGCTCACCATGGGCTCCCAGAAACGGACTGAGCAGGTGGCTCTTTAGGGAAGCCCCAGGATTGAACAGTATTGCACAATCTAGTGACTTGGAGCCAGGTGATGGTTTCAAAATATATTTCCCTGTATGTAGAGAAGAGACTGAGCGTTATTGCAGAAGACGATGGTCTGTACATAATGTCCAAGTAATTTGACTCTTGCTTCAGCCTTACATACCCTCCTCTGTACCACAAAGCCCGGAAGTTAACTGGAACATCATTTTTGCAAGATAGCTTTGCATTCCACTGTAACATATGTTCCTTGGGGATTTTACACTCAGTATTAGTGACTTGTCAAAATATTCCTTTCAAACACTTAATCTACTTGAAAAGTGTTCTGATTAATTACATTTTCTTTATCTCATTACATTTTATATGCTATTTTAGCTGCTTTGTTATATCAGAACCCTGAACAATGACCTTAAAGTTTCATGCCGTAATATGATGCTTCTGCTGCCATCACTGTACTTGAAAGAAGGAAGAGGATTAGTCCTTGTCTTCTCAGCTGAACCGGCAGGGCAGAGCCTTTTCTTTATTCCATACAACACTGCCATTACTTGACACACAAAAAGTCTATTGAGGTTAAGAAATGCATGTTATAAAGTAAAACATGGAGAATAATGTATGAGGTTCTTAGATTTAACTATGATGGAGGTCTATGACTTCTGACAAAGGGAACCCTGGTCAATAAAGTCTCTTCCTAGCTCTTATTTTGCCACTCCACCCAAAAGTTCTGCTTTTTTTTTTTTTCTTTTAAGGACATTGTCCCCATGTCTTTCTAAACTTCTGGAATCTCTCTCCAAAAGTAAGCATATTCCCGTTGTATTGGCTGTCCTTTATTTTCATGCCTTGTCCACATCCCAATTGCGACAGGCTAGTGGTTTAGATTCTGAAAAGGCCAAAGAAAGTTCTCAGAGACAGCCTAGGAGACATGTTTTATTGGGGAAAGCTTACAAGAGATCAGTGACTGTTCTACATAGAGTTCAGTGGTGACAGACTGACAGATAGTACCTCCATCTCTCAGATACTTTGCCAAACATTCCTTCTCTAAATCATGGTGTTTCATCCAAAGGTGGGCAACTGGATCCGTGATATGTATCCAGTGCACTCAGTTCTGCACTTGTCCCCATTCACCGAGTATTTTATTTGTTAGGCTTCAGGAACAGTGACATCATCAACATTGGCTGGCTTAGTTTGCTTGTATGACCAGAATCCGAAGGAGCAACTATCCTGGTACACATGCAAGAAAGCGTCTTTCTACAGAAACACACCTTGCTCTGATTACCAGTCAGTGTCCTTTGACGTCTTATGTATCTGGACTTTATGGCCCAGGCTGAGACATTGTTCCCTTAACTTGGCAAGGTTTTTGGGTACTGAAAGAGGACATTCAGGGACATGGTGTTTTACTATACCCATTTTCTTCAGGGATAATACACTTCAAAATTATAGTTTTCTATGCTAGAATTGTTCATATTCTAATATAATATATGTCATATAAATAAACTCCCCTTTAGGTGAAACTCCTTTTGTACACATGATTATGTCCCAATTCTCTAATCATGCAAGACAATCAAAATAGTACCTCTAACACTAGTATATATTGAGTTGTCAAGTCTTAGACATAACTCAATACATACAGCATCAGAACTCTGACCAGGCTCCTTTAGTGGGTCTCATTCCCTGAATGAGTTGGTCATCCTGCATCTGAATGTCTGCATCTGCATGTCCTCATCTGGTGTTCAATTCCAGATCAGATTTTCTATAAGCAACTGCTTAAATAATGACATGTACATGCACGCTAGAAGAATAAACAGAACAGCCAGGCATAGAATATGCTAAATCTTTAACAGCAAAGAACAATTTTACCAAAGAAATGAAAAAAAAAATTTCAAGACAAAACTGCTAAAAATGTGCATAATTTACATAACATTTTCAGCATAAATATTACCGTTCAGCAGTCAGGTAAATATCGGCGTCACACGTTTCTCCAAGGCAATCACTGGGGACTTAAACCTTTGTGAAACTGAATTCACTCAAGTGAATTTCTCATTTTAAAAAATTTTGAGGTTTTTATTGCATATATTTAATATTTATTTATTTTACAAAATTCACCTTTTACCCAGTATTGAGTTTTGTATGATGAAATTTCGCTTAATATGTATTTTCCTATGTTACTAAGTATTTTTTAAAAATCTCATTTTAGTGGCTGTATCCATAACGTAGATGCACATTAACTTATTTATCACATTTCTTTTGTTTAGAGACTTGTTTGTTCCCATCACTACTTCTTTAAGCTTTAGGATCCATATACCAGAAGCTTTGCCTGCTTTGTTGATTTTATTTCCCTTAAGACAAGTTTTTATGAGTAGAATTGCTGTGTCAAAAGATGTTATGATTGATCCTCATGAAAACACATCTCTATTCCCCTGCCCCTCCTCCCTTACTCTTTTTCTTTTTGCTTTTTTTAAAAATATTATATTGTTGTTGTTATTATTATTATACTAGGAATTAAACCCAGGGGTGCCCAACCACTGAGCCACATTCCCAGCTCCTTTTTTATTTTTTATTTTATTTTTTTATTTTGAGACAGGGACTTGCTAAGTTGCTTAGGGCCTCACTAAATTGCTGAAGCTGGCTTTGAACTTGCTATCCTCCTGACTCAGCCTCCTGAAGTGCTGGGATTACAGGTGTGCACCACCACGCCCAGCTAATGTGTCTTTTTATAGGAATTTGTTGAGTTAATAACTTATGATCATTGTTACTAAGAAAAATTTGTCAAGGCTACCATATTGCATGGAGGGAAATGATAATATCTTTAATTCTCTTGCTAAAACTCCCTCTTGAAGCAAGTGGTATTTACTTTAAACAATTGACATTTATTGATATTCCTTTAATTTATATACATTTATCCCATGAAATTACAATAAAAATTTTGTTTCCAGCATAATGAAAAGTGAGTCTAAAAATCAAACTCTTAGAAGAGCAACATCTCACTGTCTGTGGCTGGACACAACTCTTAGAAGAATAAGCAGATTCTGGAGGAGTTCTGTGCTCACTCTTCAGGGATAGTTATTGAAGTAGCAGGTCTAAGAGCCATTTTATTTTGGCCAGGAGTGGGTGTCAGCTTAGGAGGATATGGGATATGTGCTGGAAGCTGTTAAGTTTCCTGTGCAGTGCCCTTCCATGCTGATTGCCCTGTGTCATTTACTCACATCTGGGACTTGTATTTGATTTGCTTCATAGAGTTTTGCTCTTCTTGTTTCCAGTCATTCACTTTCCTCAATCTTCTCTTCATCCTCATCAAATTTCATTGGTAGCCACATTGATGGCACCTCTAAAGTTTCATTAAAATTTTGATTTTTATGGGTTCTTTGCCAAGGTTCTGCTCTTTCCCTTTCTAAATGGTTTGAAACTTTGATGGAGTAAACATTTGAAAATTCACATACTTCTACAGTCACTCTCTATCATAAGTCAGTGATGTGATTTAAAAATGAACAGGCATGACTTTCATGCCACTTATGAATACTCACTCCTTCAATAGATAACCAGAAGTAAGAGGAAAATGCCTTAAATCTTGGGGAAATCCATTTGAGCTTGGTCTCTATTGTTGTTCTGTGTGTGTGTACACATACACACATGTATTTTAAAAGCAATCATACACATAGTAAGCACTAGGTATATAGGAATTCCTTTTATATTATGACACATTTATATTTTTATTTAGTAATATAAATTTTATATGTTAGCCTAGATGTTAAGGTTAAATACCCTAAAACTGCCTTGTTTCAGATATGGTTATGTGCAAATTTTATGCTACAAAACTTCATGTACATTAGTATCTTCATTTTACATATTTGAATATGAAGAATGTTGGTCAAATTTCATGTCAATTAATAAATTTTCTGTGTTTTCCCTTGCCCAAGCAGTCCTTAGGATGACTATGCTAGTCTTGAGCACTACTACTTCCCAGTCAATATTTTGAAATTTGAAATTTTTAAATGTGGAAGGCCAATAAGAAAAACATGGCTTATAATTTTATAACAATGGAGATGAAAATGAAAACTGCAATTAGCAACCACTCAATGTTTATTAGATCAGCAAAAATTTACACTACCAGATAATTGACATAGATATGGAGATCCTTTATCACATATGCAATGTAGTTGGCAAGTAGAACTGGTAATATTTGACAACTGGGTGGTGTTTACGTATATGCTCATTATTTTAATTCTGGTTATTTGAAATAATGAACAATTTATTTTTAAAAATTAATATTCTTGTCTATTTTCACTAATACTTTTGTGGTCCAGAGCTGTGTAGATTTTATCCCTGGAATCCTGCCCAGACCACTGTTGACATTCTCGGCCTTAATTCTGACCCACCGGTCTTATTCCAGCCTATCACTTAATACTACTAGAAGGAACATCTAATTTCCTCCTGTAGTAATTCCACAATATCTATTATAGTAATTCCAAGCCTCAGTTCCTAGCATTTAGAACCAACCCAAATCTAACAAGACTGCTCATTTTTATATTCCTTCTCTTTCATAGGAATCTTCTACTTCAGTTAAGCACAGCTACCCGTGGCTCACTCAGTCTATCATTCCAAAGCCTAATGATTCATCAGGTACATTTCATTCCATAATGTTTCTTTTCGGCTACTTGAGCTCTTGCTGATGTTCTTCCTTAAGAGTTTGTATGATCCACAAAGTCAGGATTATAGCATGTATCTCTTGTGTTGTCTTAATTTTGCTTGCATAATTTGGGTACAGATGTTTAATTCTGTAAGGGACAGAAAATGTCTTATTTTCTTTTGTTTAATTCACAGAGCTAACCCACATAAATTCTCTAAATTAGCTCTTGTTCCATTTCAAATGGCCTTTTGGTCCTTAGCTCAAAATCTGAAATATTCTTGACCTTTCTCAGTTTTCTACTAAGTCTTACTTTGCAGTTTCATTAATCTATTTCCAGTCTCTATGCTTATGTTTTCTCTGAGCATCCTTGTATAAGTCACCATTACTTTATACAGATGGAGAAGACAGGAATTACAATATCAAAGCTCATATATTCTTGTGAAATTACCACTTGATATTTGTAGAATGGGCAGTTTTGCTATTGTTCATTAACAAGATTCTATATACCTTCTCTGGTCTTCTCTGTATCCTATAATGAAGCCAGAGTACACTTTATAAAATTTAAATCAAACTTTGGCTTGAAGTCCTTAAATGGACTTCGATCATTCCTACAGGATCTCAGAGGCTAAGGTTGACCTACAGAGCCTTGTGTGAACCATGGAGCCACCTCTGTCTTCTCCAGCTTTACTCCATGCCACCCAGTACCCAGTTATGGGCATTCTGACTTCTTTCATTCCTCAGGATTCTATGTTCCTCATCTCCTCATGGCTCCTTTGGCTCAGGTTAATATGTGTCTCTAAAACCCATTGCTGAACTTCCACCTTCACCACTGCAGGCTCTGCTTACTTTTCAGACCTTGTGTTAAATATAATTTTGCAGTGAACCTTGCCTTAGCTTTCTCCTACCTATCTCACTCAAACTAGTGTAACTTCAGTATTCTTTGTAGTTCTGTGGCTAACACAACTGAAGTGTAGTAGATAATGTGTGTGTGTCTGTATCCATTGAAAGTACTCTTAATTTGTTATTTGGTTTCAAATTCTTAAAATTTATGGAAAATGTATTTTTTGCATATTTTTGTCTACTTACCTCAGTTACCTATCATTTGTTATCATTTTATATTCAAAGAGTGGAAGAAGATGAAGTAAACAGAAACACATTTCTACAAAGTTCAGAAAAATTAGATGGAAAAACCTAAAAATATGAGCATATTCAATAACTTTTTTCAATTTTTTAAGTTGCAAAATAGAATTTAATCCTAATAAGTAATGATTTATTTTTTCAAGTGCAACTCAATGTATTCTGGGGTGCCACTGACTATTTTTCAAATAGGAGTTCATGGAGATTGAAACGGAATTGAAATATTCACCAGAGTAGCATTTAATATTTAACAATAACAAAAATAAAGCACAATCGGATGCTTGATTCTTTCAAACCAAGCACCCCTACCTGACTCATTGTTTTTTATTTTTTAACCATTTTTCCCTGTTTGCATAGGAGTACTCAGTGTTACAATAGTCCTACCCTGGTATTTGAAAACAATAACAATCACATTCTCAAAATAGAAAAGGACAGAGAAGGACAATCCACATTTCACACCCTGCCATGTTCCAGCAGCTTTTGGTGATTAATGATAATGGCCATTTGCTCAAAATATAGACTCAGTTCACAAATGGGATTGGAAAACAACTTTATGATAAATGTGAAAAATATATTATTCTTCTATGGTATATACCTTTTTATACATAAAATAGAAGGCACTCTTAAATTCTATTTGCACATAATAATGCATGAAATTACAGCTTTTGTAATGCTGTGTATTGAAAGGAAGTGGATTGATTTGGTCAACCTAGGAACACAGACTATTTTCTTCACAACTCCAAGAATTATGTTTAGTGATTCCTTAGAACCTGCAGAGTTTTTATAAAGGAAATACTCTATATTACATATTTATGGTTTATTTCATGGTTTTTCTACTTAGTATGAAAGAGCAAAGTTTCAAGTTTCCTTCTTGATGCATATCCCACAGGTACCTACTTATTTACATACAGTTTATGTTGAGGTTTTGTAAGAAAAAGGTTAACTGGATCAGAAAAGAAATTATCAATGAAAATTGGATCCCCTCTGGGAGTGATGCATTTCTTTTACTCCTTTAAATTGTGTTTTACCTTCTTTTGGTGAACAATTAGCTCCCTGAGACCAATTTTGTATATGATGAAATGTTCCAGTTCTTCATTGAGGGAACAGAAGAAAGTCAGTTCTCAATATTTGATATGCATCTGATTGTTCCTCTAATAAACTAAATGTAATTAAAAATAGAGCAGGGCCATTGCATTTTAATAGCTTGGAGTCTTCCCTGTGGAAGAGTCAGCAAACAGTGAGAGAATATGAAGATTCAGCTCCCCAGCACCTGCCAGGCAGCCTTTGTCAAGATTAACAGCATCACACCAGGTTATTAGAGGAAACATAAATACTTTTGAGGCTCTGTGAGTAGTTACGATATCACGTTTTATTATCTTCTCCTAAAATGGAATTACTCATTGTAATAGCTTGCCAGTCACAGGCCAACAAACATGACAGAAGAAATCCTACATATTGGAGAGAGGGTTATAAAGAAAAGGCAACTGACCTACAGAATGTTTTTAAGGACACATTATTATGGACTTGTAATTATCATAACTGAAGTTTTATGGCACTTTACATCTTCTAGTACAGGCAACACATTTGCACGTTGCAATTTGAAGTGGGCATACTGGTATTTAAATTCCAACTTGAATAAGGAAATGGGGGTGTGAAGAGGTTGAGTGATTTGCCCAAGAATCCTGCTGCTTGTGAGTGCAGAGTCGAGACTGAGCTGCAGTCTCCTAACATCACAGTCTGTTTTGGACTCTATTTTCAAACTGTACTTTGTTATCAAAAAGTGGGTTGGAAAGGTTAGGGTTATAACTCAGTAGTAGAATGCTTACCTAGCATGCACTGAGGACTGGGGTTCAATCCCCAATACTGCAGGGAAAAAAAGAAGAAATTAAAAAAAAAAATAGTGGGATGGAGCTCTCGGGGGGGGGGGGGGGGGGGCGCGGAATGGAAGCTAACTGCTATATTTAGGAACTCAGTATGTTTCCGGGAGAGAAAATCCAGTGATGACATGTTTAAAATCTGCTTGCGGTCAGCAGGGAACATGAAAATTTCAAGTCAAGACTTCTGAACTTCACAATTTACTAGACTAAATAATATCATGGCTCAAGTTCTGAATGTGCATATAACAGTACATGAAGGCTTATTCCATTCATTAACATACAAGCCATGACTGCTCACCTGAATTCTAGACCATCCAGAGGGAAATGATTCATTATGGTCCAGTTAGTCCAACAGAACTGCATTTGGGAAAGTCTCAAAACACAGGATTTCTGGCAGAGGAATCGGTCCCTGCTGTAATTCAAAAGAAATGAAACATTTTTTTTGTGCTCAAATCCTTTACTTCCTCCATTATATGCTCAAATTTCAGCTAGGGTTTCCTCTTATAATCCCATTTCTTTGATTGAGATTTGCCTAGGAATAAAGAAAATTTTGGTAGTTTTCTTGCTTATAATTTCCCATGATTTAAAATTGGAAGATTTTTCTATTTAAATCAGATACAT
This sequence comes from Callospermophilus lateralis, assembly GCF_048772815.1. Taxonomy (NCBI): domain Eukaryota; kingdom Metazoa; phylum Chordata; class Mammalia; order Rodentia; family Sciuridae; genus Callospermophilus; species Callospermophilus lateralis. The sequence goes on along the minus strand of NC_135313.1, from coordinate 25,200,175 downwards.
TGTTCAGTTTTAAATGTTAGTGCTTTCAGTCCTCTGCTCTTCTATTGACAGATGATATTGTCATTCAAAGTCCATTTTGTATTTTCTTTTGGATATTATCTTTCCAAGCTACAATATGAAGAATTCTTTATAAAGACCATTTGGTCTTTCCACTGCTTAATCTCTATTCCCAAACCTACATTTATTGGTGGATAATATGCTATGAATTCTTTATTCAATCTGCTCATCTTTGATGAATAGCTCGCCTAAAACACCTTTTTATTTCTGGAAGTCCTTGGGGGGTGGGAAACCTCTTTTAGGTTTGTGGAGAGTCTTTCCACTAGCATTGGAATCCATTGTGTTGTTTACTCTAGTTCCAAGTGATGACCTCTGCTTACAAAATCATGGAGGTTGTCTTCTCTATTAAGTCACTAATATTTGTGCATAGAGTGCTACCTCCTGATATTCCCTTCCATGCTGTGCATTTTCTGGGTACCAAGCCCAAGCATTCATCAACTCTTAGGGCACATATTCACTTGAGATGCAAAGCTATGCATCCCAGGGCGAAGAGAAGGACTTTCTCTTCTTATAGCCCCATGGAATTCAGATGGGAATCCTTGGACCCGAGCCAGTATGGCAGTTCTTAGGCAAACATCATTTCATCTCTATTCGTGCTATGGTCCTCCTTCCAGCCCTCATCTGTTATAAACATCATTGCTGAATTCCAGTGCCGGACAAAGGCTAGCCAAGACCTCACCCCGACTTTACTAGTCACCCTCTTGGTCTGGCTATATTTTACAGAAAAGGTTTCCCTTTCGAACATATTTTATGCCTAAAGACTTCCTTCTTCAATAAAATAGATTTTGTACTTTAAATGACTCACTAAATGTGTGAGCTGAAGACTGACAATGATAGAGGGATGTTTTAGGAGAAGAGAAGAAAATGGCAAAAACTACACTCCTATTGATGCTGTCTCTGGGTAGTCTTTATTTTTATTTTATTTTTTTAAGAAAAGCATTCTAGATTGGGAGCAGAATAATATACATTTTCTGCTTTTGACTTATGTTCTTATTCTAAATGTTCCAATTTATGCCATTGGTATTTCATCACATGTCTGCCTTGAAGTAGCAAACAATGAGGTGGCCCTAGAATCCTGTGCTATCACTGTAATAAATAGTTTAGAGCATACATAAATATATCACCCTCTTGGTCTCTAACCCTATGATTTATTCATTGTCATAGTGAACATCATGGATTTAACTGTACAATTTCTAGTGAAGATCAATAGTTGAGCATGTATTCAGGAAGATCTTTCTATAAATTTCCATTAAATATGTAGGACATAGCAAGTTCTAGACCTCACTACTTAGAACAAAAACATGTTGCCTTTATACCTTAATATTTGTCCTTATCAGTAAAAATAAGATCATACATATTTTTGGAAATTTAATTGATCAAAACAAGTATTTTGTTCCATAATTCATAATTTTGAATGAAACACTGAATTGACTCACTGAAATAGAGTAGTACACCAATTTTGGTTGGTCTTAGGAACCAGCTTAGTAAATATGGACACCATTTCCAGTGTCTTATAAATATATTTATGCTTATTAAGAGTTTTTTATTATAAACTCGGGAGCTTTCAAGAAAACATTCATAAATGCTCTTGATCTGAATTCTAACTTAGGTGTGAAATGCATGAATAAATAATGTTTGCCACCAAAAATGAGGACTGATTAGTCTGGCTAGACTTTTTTTTTCAAATTTTTATTTTTTTCTTTTGCTCACTAGACCAAGTAGGTTAGATTTTAATATAGCATCTTATTTTCCTTGATTATATTCTGCCCTTGAATTTTCCTAATACATATTATAAACCCATACCTTTTATAAATAATATGTGTATATGTCAGTTGAGTTTTGTATCTGTGAAGTAATGGAGAGTAAGCTAGACCAGCAGCCCCACACCAAAGCAAGTGTACTAACAGATGGAGTGCACAGTATGAAATTAGAGAATAAATGGCAGGATTTTTTTTTAATGATCCATCTGGAATCCAAGGGTCAAGATCATCATTTCTGACACTTACACAGAACCACAGCCTCACTTTACATTTAATTTCTAAGGTGACCTTCTATTCTTTTTTAAAAAGGCTTTAATATAAGTAAAAATTATTTAAAAAGTAAACAGTAAAGAATAAGTTACAAATTAACACAGAGTAAATGCTGCATTATTATAGGATAATGGTTTATGCTTTAAGATATAACATAAATTTCTTTTAGTATGTTAAAAACTCATTAACAATTTTATGAATTCTTAAGCACATTAACAATTCTAAATATACTATGTCATGTTATACAAAACTGCAAAAGTGATGTATTAGGATAGGTTACATTGATGTAACAAAGTGACCACTATACTGCTACCAAATTCAATGGATTATAGAACAAAGAAATGTGCCTTTTTGTAAGTGCCTGTAGTAACAAGATGAGTGTTCTTACATCAGTGGGTGGCTCTGCTCCATGAAAGCATCAAAGGACTGAGGCTGTTGGCTGCTAGGGCAGGTCAGATAATTCCCAACCTACCAGGATGAGCCCATCCTAGTCCCTGACACCTGGAAATACGTTACTTTAGATGTCAAAAGGAGTTTTGCAAATATGATTAAGGATTTTGAGATGAGACCCTACTTTACTCAGATGAGCTCAGTATAATTATCAGGATCTTTATTGGAGGAAAGTGGCTAAGGTAACAGTCAGAGATTGCAATGTGAAAGAATGGAAGTAGAGGTTAGAGATTGAGAAAAAACTTTGAAGATGATTCCTGGAAGAAAGGATCACAAACCAATAAGAGCAATTTGCCTATATAGTCTGGCAAAGGCAAGGAAACACATACTCCCTTGAAACACACAGAAGGGATCAACCCTGCAGCTACCTTGACTTTAGCTCAGTGATGCTGATTTTAGATTTTTCAACCTTCAGAATTTAAGTTGATTATTTTGTGTTAAGTTACTAATTGTTGGCAAACTGTTACAGTAGTATTAGAAAACTGATTCGTTGGCCATCCTGAGGTCCCAAGGAAGGTGAGACAGAAGGATAGTGAGTTCAAAAATCAGCAATTTAGCAAGGACCTAAGACCTGTATCAAAATTAAAATAATAATAGTAGTAATAATAATAATAATGACTGGAGGTGTAGCTCAGTGGTTAGGCACACCTGGGTTCAATCCCTGGTACTAAAAGAAAAATAAGGAAAAAAAGGAGGAGGAAGAAGGAGGAGGAAGGAAACTGATATGTTGCTTTAGCTTGGGCTTCAGAGCTTGCTGTGGTCATTGCCACTTCACCTAATGGTAAAGGATAGAGAGCAGCAGGTCTGGGATCCTGCCCCTTTAAGGATCTTCCTAAAAATGTCTTACATCATCGTTACTCATAGAAAATAAAGAGAATTCAGTTGCATGGCCACTGGGAAACTTGGAATTGAGAATGTCTGGTTGCCATTTGAACACAAAACAATATTACTTGGAGGAAAAAAGAAAAGATTTGCGGAAACATGTAGGGGGTCTACCATAATGGGGTCATAGTGCATTGTGATTACTTTATCTGTGTTGCAGTGTAAGACATGTAAAATATGTAGGGAAGAAATAAGTTGCCAAAAATTACTCATAAAATAATAATAGCTGGTGATTAGTTATCTCTTTGATTCTATGAAGAAATAATTTGCAAAACATTTCTCTTATAAAAATCTACCAATAATTCTTCTAAGATTAATAAATTATTTTTTTATTTGTTTTGTACTGTTGGTAGCATTATTAGTTCATTGTATGTTTTTCTCTTTTATTTTGGGTAATAAATTTTAATTCTACATAAATTTTTGAACAGAGATAGTAAGTATTTTAGCTGTCAAATTTCCAGCCTTTATAATTCATATTTACTCTGCTTCTGTAATTCCCTTATTCACTTATTCATTCATTTAAAAAAAGTTACAGCTACCCTATACAATTTCTGAGAACACTTTAGTAAGCAAGATGGATCTAGTTTTGCTTTCATAAAACAAAATATTAGTATGAGAGCCATTATATAAGCATCAATCACTAACTGTGACTAAAACAAAAATGAGAGAAGTATATCTTGTACATAGAAGTGGATATCCAGAGAGAATCTAGTCTTTTGCTCAAAGCAAATATTTTAAGCAGAAATTTTGTAAAACAAAAAATACCCAACTCAAAACATTATTTTTCTCTCTTCACTGAAGATATATTTTTTAACATGGATGAAATTTGGTCAGATGATATAATCCAATTTATTCCAGTTTGAAATGAAGCTCATTCCTTCAATTCTGTTCTAGTTATCATTCCATTTATCTGTTCCCCTATTTCATGGCATGACTTTGAAAGAATCTTCTGTTTATAAATTAAGAAAATTTTCCAAATTTTGAGTATTTATAATATATAAATGTATATTACAGTGTATATACAATAGGTATATGATATATAAAGTTGATATCATATAGATATATTTCATATAAATATTATATATGTTTTGGTATATATTGGTTTACATGTGAGTAAAAGAGAACCTGTCATTGTAGATCTCAAAAGAGTTTTTAGAAAGGCCAGGGCTATACACACATGTGCAGTAGGACTCATAAAATGATGTGTAAGAACAAAAGGTTACACTATCTTTTCGCTTCTGTCCAGTGGCTATTCTCTTCACTGTTTTTCTGTGTAAATGGTAAAAATCCTGTTTGGTCCTTACTTAATATGATAAGAAATGTCTCCTCTTTCTTGTGTTCTCTTCTCTCTTCAAGGCATCCTGATCAGACTGGCCATCATACACTAAAACTTGGTCATTAGGGTCATTCACGATGACCAGGAAGTTCCACAGGTGGTCCCCAAATACAGCCAAGTGGGAATCACTGTTTCCAGCCATACCCATTACCACACAGTGTCTTGGAAGGCAAAGGGGTTTTGAGAAATTGGGAAAATAACCATATGGAACAGCAGGTGGAGCAGCTGTCGCTATGAGGTCCAGTGAACTTTCCTAGAGATAGATGCAATATTAGCTGGCCTCCAAGGCCTCCTTTTAGTCACAATGAACTCTTGGAAAACTCCCAAATCAAGGATATAATTCGAAGATCTCTGCTTGAGGAAAGCCAGGTATCCCCTTTCCTAACAGCCACACAAAACTCATCAATTTTTCTCTTAACAGGAATTTCCTGTACTGAGAGATCTTTTTTCTTGATAGCAACAACACCACTTCTCATGTTTCAAAATGATTGTTTCAGAGAACCAGGAATGCTAATACAAGGTGGGAGTCCTTGGTAGACTTAATTTTAAAATGGACGAGAAGCATCACTGCAAAGAAAATACACTGTTTTTTTTTTTTTTTTTTTTTTAATTGTCAGCTTTCACTGATGTGAGGGGAAATAATTTCACAAGACCATGTGCAGGAACATGAAGGGGGGAAAACGTGTGTGTGTGTGTGAAAGACAGAGGAGGGTATGTGGTATGAAACTTAATTTTTAGAAACCAGGTTAAGTATTGAACAATAAGTTATATCTGAGTTTACTGGAATCATGATGCATATCCTCAGTGTATATTTCTGCCTTAGTCCATTCAGGCAGATATAACAAAAATACCAAAGATCAAGTGGCTTATAAAGAATAGAGGTTCATATCCTCCAGTACTGGAGGCTGAGAAGTCCAAGATTAAGGCACCAGCAAATTTGGTATCGGCTGAGGGCTGGCTTCCTGGTTCATAGATGGCCTATCTCTTGCTACATTCTCAATGTTGGAAGGTGTGAGGGAGATCTGAGGGTCTCTTTTACAAGGATGCTAATTCCATTCATGTGGGTTCCACTCACAGGACCTAATCACCTCCCAGAGGCCTGATCTTCAAAAATCATCATTGGGGATGAGGTTTCAACATACAAATTTTGGCCAGAACCTAAGATTCATTCCATAACAAACAATAAGAAAAACTTGTAAGCAATGTATGATGATAAAATCATGTGGAGACATCATGAGTTTTACTTGCCAACTCAGTAGCTTAAATAATGCCACAGTTCATTCTTAATCTAGTGGGAGAGAGACACTTGCATCCTTGAGATTACAGAGGAATTCATGAGGTGAGTGTGATTAATAACAAACGGGGGAAAAAAGCTGTTTCATAGTGCCTTGAGTAGTAACATCTTTACACTCTAAGCCCTTTGGTCCCACACAATCCAGCAACTCAACTTCCGTTATTCCATAATCTAGTATGGGCATCTGCAAAGATGTCAGAGCCCTGGGGGCAGGTCGAGCTTACTCATCTCCCTTGTTGGTCTTGAGACTTCCTCAGAGCCATTTCTGATGGGCTTAAGGATACCTCAGTTTCTATAAACCTTTCCTCCCTTCCTCGAAATTGAGTATTATTCTCATTTCTCTCACATTATTACTTTATTTTCTTCTCTTTCTGCCCTCCCTCTCTACCCTGGACACACCAACTAAGAATAATCTCTTCAATGAGCTACTTCACACAAACTTTTCCAAGAGGAGTGCATCTTATTGGAGAAATAAAGAAGGGGTTATAGCAAAAACAAAATAAAAATTGATATTTTAACATATTATGCTTCCACAACTGTGTAACCAAAACACTATAGAGAGTTTATTCTCTGTTTCCTTAAGTCATTCCCAGCAATGCTTCATTTCTTCTAAGCCAAAAACTGCTGGAAATTTAAATCTGCTATTACCAGTTAAATAAGGAAATTATCAATAATTTTTTCTCTAGTTGTTTTCACCTAGGGTGGGGCTCATGCACACCTGTTCATTGAGCTCAGTGTGTAGCACTGTGATAATTTATTTCTAGTGCTTTCCTAAAGCATATTTGCAGGCAGAAATTCCATTTAAGTAGAACAAAAAAGCACTATTACATTGACATTTTCTTTCCTGACTGAAATATTGCAGAATGAATATATTATAGGCACCTAGGAAAATTGTCATACCTGAAATTATGAATATCTAAAGTATTTTCTGGCATTATTTTGTTAATGGCACACTAATGGAAGAAGGTAGCAAAGAAGTTTCATTAGAGAATTATCAACAAATGACTTCAAAGGCTTTCTTTGGTAGGATTATTAGTGATTAGATTTAAAAATTTTTTTTTGAATATTTGTCTTCCCTATAATATCAGCTTTCTTTGTCTGAATATCAGCATGTTTGCCTAACCAAATTTTCTAATATATTTTAGGATTTTTCCATTTGGCAAGTGGCTAATATTAAGCATTATTATGTGGCTCATATATTAAAACTGAGCCTCAAGGAAAGTCTTCTTTATAATACAATATGAGTATTTTTCCACTTTGGGAAAACCAATTAGAGTATTAATAACATATACAGATATGATCATAAAGATTTATTTCTAGAGAGAGGGAGGATAAGTTTAGCTTAAGGAAAAGAAGTGATATTAACAAAGGGGCTTCTAAATACAGGGAGAATTTGTGGAAAAAGAAATACATTCTGCTCAAGAAAGACTCTGACCCACCTGAAGCATATTATCAGAATGCAAACTATATCCAAGATTCCAGAAGACACATGGTTGGAAGGTCAATATTTAAGTAGATAAATAGAAATAAAATCTACTTTAACCTATAAATATATTGTCATTACTATATACTGTATGTTTTTGAGTGTAATGAATGAGGGGACTCTGAGGTAAAATATCTTGAGACATGTAAACAAAGGGCCATACCATAGTATAGCTTGCTGTTGGATGATTGTTTATGTTGTAAATATGGGCATGTGGGGTTTAGGGGATTCTGGAGAATTGGTTTTGTTTAATTTCTGCTTCTCTCCTGCCCATTATTTCATCAATTTCAACACACACATACCCATCACCTTCAGAAAATTATAACTGTAAAGTTATAATTTTCTCCTTTTACCAGTGTATTTTTTTCAAAAGGAATCATTAAGTTCAGCCCACATCAAAGGGGAGGTGAATTGAGCTTATCTGGAGGTAAGGACCTGAAAAATTTTTAATTCACATAAATGTTTTGTTTTTGTGAAAAGGAAATGCAGATGGAATGTTTAACTATTAGTTTACTCTAATACCCACAGCTATGCTTATTCATATAAATTCTCTGATAATAGTAAAATAACATTATTTTCATTTTATGGATTCATTGACTGAGTTTCTCACTCAGGGTGAATAATTTCTCATGCAGGCTACTGCCACTGTCCCCTAACACACCGCCTCACCTCATATTAAAGGTAGACTAAAACCCAAAGTTTTCAACTTTTAAGACCCCTTCTCATTACAATATGCCAGAGAGTATTTGATATCAACACAGTTTGAGAATGGTGATGTTGAAGTTGATATTAGTTAGATTTCTTCACTGTAAAGTTATAATTTTCTCCTTTTACCAATGTATTTTTTCAAAAGGAATCATTAAGTTCAGCCCACATCAAAGGGGAGGTGAATTAAGCTTATCTGGAGGTAAGGATCTGAAAAATTTTTGTGGTCATAAGTTAGAATAACTATAGTTATTAATATATTGGGGGGAAAAGATACTTCAAAGTTATGCAAATGTACTGATTCTCCTAAAGTTTTACCCACTAATTTTGGTATTCATCAGTATATCTTGTCTCCAGAACATCTTACATGGGGAATTTTAATGGTAGTGTTCTGTTTTCTACATTGCTTTCATAATTATTATTATATAATTATTGTATTATATAATTATGGGATGATTATATAATAAAATAATTCTAAGGGAAATACTTATTTATCCTTTTTCCCATCTTGCACATCACTGTGCACTGGCTAAAATGTGTGTGAGTCCAGTGAAACAGAGCAGATTCATAAACAACTAACTGCATGAAGTAGATTTCTTATTTATGAATAAGCATCATGGAACAAAAAAAGTCTAGGATTCATTGTAAGTTTGTCCATCAAGGCTCAATAAAGCCACCTGAAGCAGATGAAGTCTTGGCTATGTGTTCTCCACTTGCACCACAGCCAAGGGACCCCAAAAACCCAACCTGGGTTATGTTGCTCAGGGGTCACATGATTTCCCAGGCAAAATTTGAAGGACATCCTGCTTCCGGGAAAGAAAAGAACAAAGTCTGAACTGACCCAGGCAGGTTCTCCCTTAACTCAAAGTTTCACATTTTCCTGAGCTGGACAAGCAGTTGCTCCCTATCCCAGGATATTGATCCCAAGTACATTTGACAATTACTTGAGAACTACAAGCCAGCAAGGGGCAAGAATAGGCACAAGGCTACCTGAGTACCATCTTGGCCCCTTCTTTATTATCTCACCAGTATGTCAGGTTGAACCCAGGGATATTTTGTATTCTCTCAGTTATGACCCAATGAAACAGTTTCCTATCAAAGTGATCAATGATTCCTTTATAGCCTTTGGGAGCTCCTACAGTTGACTTCTTTGTCTTTTTGCCATTGTGTTGTTTGTTCCCACTTTAGAGTATTTCCTTTCCTTCTAGCACAGCAGGATGCTCGTCTTCTACTCTGTCTTGTTCCTGTACTAGAATCAGCCATTTTCTCAAGGAGCCCCAGTACCTTAATTGAAGAATGTTATTTGGAAATCAAGATTTGGATGTGTTCTGGAATTTTTAATGAACTGATTTTTTTTTTTTTTTGTTACGGAAATATTTGTTTTTTATGTAGTAAAATTTATTAACTTCTTAGTTTCTATCTTTGGTTTGATTCTCAGCAAAAAACAAAACATAACAAAACAAAAAAAAAACCTTTCTTAACTCTATATACATGAATCATTACCAAGGTGTCATTGAGTAATTGTATTAGTAATCATACAGAACTATAATGTTATTTAATAAGAAGTTCAAGATAATCCTTGTTTCTCTCTTCTGTTTCTAGGGAAAACAGCAAGTCATGTTATTTGTTTTACCAGCAAGTAAGCAAAACTGTAAGTCAGGCATGCCTTCAAATTTTGTGTTCAAATATAGTATCTTTGCAAAGAAAGCTTAAAGATGGAATGGTGGCAGGTATATGTTTCTTTTAAACTATTATATTTAGCATTTGACATGTGATTCCAAGTCCTCTGTCCAAAACCTATTTTTACCAGTATTAGATAAGATCAGATCTCTTGGGTCACAGCTTAAAGGCATATAGAAATCTACTTCTCCTTGGTGGCTGATGAAGTTGTATTTACCTTCTACTTTCTGCTATTTAGTTACTTATAAGAAAAGTCATGGTGTGGGCTGGGGTTGTGACTCAGTGGTAGAGTGCTTGCCTAGCATATGTGAGGCACTGAGTTTGATTCTCAGCATTGCATATAAATGAAATAAAGTCCACTGAAAACTAAAAAAGTATTTTAAAAAACGTCATGGTGTTATGCTGAGGATTTAGTGGGCTAAGAAGGAAAGGACTTGGTGGTTACAAAATATTTTCTGGAAACCAGGATTGATACTGGGGCAATGGTAGTGGGGGTATGGTTTACATGGCGTGGTAAGAAAAAGTGAATGAGTGTATTGACCAAAGAATTTCTCTAAGAACTGTCTAGTTAAATGGACTCTATTTATTACTTGTATGTTTAAGGATACATTTAAAATAAATAATATGTATTATTAATATTGCTTGTAACTTCTAATATCACTGATCATTGGCTTTAGCATCTGTTATACTAAGAATTCTTAAGATAATAATACACTAAAGTATTTAATCAAAATATTGAGAAAAGTTAATATGCTAAAGTCATTTTTTGCTGAATTCTGGCATTGTTTTATCAGGTATTCTAAATGAAAGACTTACTTGTTATCACTTAAGAGATTCTGTTTAGGTTTCATGTATAAGTGTACACATATATATAAATATATATATATACATAAATATGTGTACATAGAGATAGATATATGCACACAAAGTATATATATGAATATATATATATGTGTGTGTGCATATATATGTATAGAGAATACTTATTTTTTCATTGCTTATTCATTTTATTCAACAATATGAATTCTTAGAGGCATTTCCCTATTGAAGTCTATACTTCTGTTTGTTTTTAAAATGTATTTGACTATGTTTTCTTGGTCTTGTAGTGCTACTTCTCCAGATTAGTTTTTAGTGTCACTCTATGGTTAAAATATATATTTAAAATTTAATATATGGAGCAATGTTACTTTCCACTATGGAAAAGTCCCCCCTCTCTTATTGCTGAAACTTGAAATAATCATAAGTTCAGCTAAACTGATAAAGAAAAATTATATCTTATTCCCCTTCAGATTTCTTCTCTGATTAAGAACTTTACATATTAAAGTTGTTCCTTCTTTCTTCCTAGAGAAAACGGCAGCTCATTACTTAGTGAGCACCTGTAGATTTCGTTGGATTGAGGTTTCTCATGGGATGATGCTTTGCTCCTCCAGAGCTACATATTTCTCTTCACCTTCTCAGTAGCTGTATCAGGTCTCAGTATAACTCAAGCAAGGAAATGCAGTCAGACTTAGAGCCCATCACTCAAAAAAGGAGATGGAGGCCTGTTCAGAAAGAATCCCTGCAACATGGTTGTAAGAATTGACAGTCAATCTTACCTAATATAATCATTGTTCAAATGAACCTGTATCTATTTATTAAAGTAACACCCAGCTACTTTGGGTTGTATGTGGCATAAACACTACCATTGATGGGCCTGTTCTTAGGGTGGAGGCAAACAGGCTAAGTAATAAATAAAGTAAGGGCCAAGTCTAGCCCTCTTATCTCTGAATACATAATCAGGTTGGATATTCACAGCAGTCCTAGCACTCTCTAAATGTGGAAGCTCTTAGAAAAAGTAGTAAATCCAGGCAACAGTGCATTCACATTAGAATGGCAGGGATCAGTGTCATTTTCAAAGACTTCAAAGGATACATGGGTAGTAGTGGCTATTTAATCAATCATTAATTCATTTATATACCACATTTACCGATAATGCTTTTGACTACTTAATGAGTGAATGTCCTCCAAAGGCTCATGGATTGCATTGGGTCCCCAGTGTAGCAGTGTTCAGAGATGGGGCTTTGAGGAAGTAATTTGATCATGAGATTTTAATCTCATCTTTGGATTAATCCATTGATGGATTCAGAGTTGAATGAACTATTGGAGGGTGGCAGTGGTTGAAGATGGTGGATCCTTGCAACTCTGCTCCACCAAGCCCTTCCTGCCATTATATTCTGCCTCAACATAGGCCCACAGTAATGGAGCCAGTCAACTATGGACTAAAACCTCTGAAACTGTGAGCCAAAATAAATCTTTTCTCCTTTACTTTGTTTTCCTTAGATATTTTGTCACAGTGATAGAAATCTGTTTAATACACATTTCAAGGAAGGGAGGGTTCTGCAGCATTTTCAAGTAGCAATGTAAGCAAGCTACCCCTCTATTTGGGCTGTATGACCCAATAGATTCAATGGTACTGTTGGTTTCCATGGATGATAAACTTGTGGAGTCTGTCAAGTTCAAATAGGAGTTCAATAGCACTTACCCATATGGTCCTAGTGTAAAACCATATATATTTCTTTAAACTATTTTTTAGTTGTAGATGGACACAATATCTTTATTTATTTATTTATTTACTTTTTATGTGGTGCTGAGGACATGTGTGAGGCAAGCGTTCTACCACTGAGCTACAACCTCAACCCAAAACCACGTATTTTGAGGCAGATAAACACTGCTTAAAAAGCAGCTCATGGTATGCTCCTGGGAAGAGTAAAACTATAAACCTGAGCACGTGCCATCAATTGACATGACATTGCAAGCAGAGCTATCCATCAAGGGTGTGGAACTGTCATATATCCACCAATTTATAAGAGATTTAGGCACAGTGGTAAGAATGAACTGGGAATAATAGGCAGTGGTGGATGACTTGGTTGTTCACAGCAGGCAGGAAGGAGCCTAGAAGAATATGGATGAACTCTCAGATTGTGTTCAAGGTGTCATCTTTGTTTTTTATCTCAAAGAAAACATCTGCCGCACATAATACACTAAGGAACCAGGTAGATAAATTGACTTTTCCAGTAAAACCCGATCAGTCTCTGACTTCAGCACCTGTTTACATTGTAGGTTTGTGAACAGAGTATCCATGATGTCTAAAATGGAAGGTAAACAGTGGTCCCTAATCATGGAGTCCCTCTTAAGAAGGTTGATTCTGTTGTAACTCGGTTGACTAAGGTTCCTCTTCCTATCTCCATTCCCAGTAATAGCATTCTGTGGTTATTTGCACTAGTCATGGCCTAATGAGTGTATGTAATTAAGGACTTTGACCCCTTGAGAAAAGGTTTTGTTCACCCTACTGGGTAAGTTAATCTAGACCAGTAGATACACTGTGTAAGGGTGGGAGCAATTTAGATCCCATCTAGTTGTGCTCATAAGGTGAGCTGCAGCTCTCAGAAATGTAATCAAGTCACTAACCCTTTTATTTAAGTTTTATTTTTTTCATATATTTTGGCTGGCCAAAATACTGAGCAAATACAATAGAGGGAATTTCATGTGAGGCAGGAGTAAACTGAGCAATGCAAGGGATAATGTGCAGCACATCCTCTCAAGCTCGTCTCCCCTACCCAAGTTCACCTGAATCTCTGGTACCCAGAAAGTTGGCATCTTTTTAAGTTTTTGACTGTTACTTATTTTAAGTTTTTGACTGTTACTTTTCCTGCCTCAGGGTTTTCTCAAACTTACCAGGACTTCATTTCTCTGTACTTAGGTAGCCTAGAAATGTTCGTATGTGTGGTGGTAAGAGTTATCCCTGGAGACAGTCCTTAATAATGGAAGATGGGAGTTCTGGATAAGTGACCCAGTCTTCCATCATTCAGTGAGAATGCTGATGCATATTATACCTGCTTCCTTGTCCCTGTAGGATTTAGCATTGGGAACCTAAAACATTAAATTTCTCAGAAACACATCTTTTCTATTTCTCTCCATTTCCTATCACTTTTCCCTATTGGTCATCTTTGTTTCCCAAATTCTTGCCCTGGGAGCTGCTTTTGTGGTGGCCAAGACTTAGTGAAGTTCTCACTGGTGTTTAAACATATTAAAAATAGCCACATTCTTGTCATTATCAAAATAAAGTTATTGGGTTTTCCTTGAAGATATCATAGGGAAGTAGTTACTACTATGCTGAATTTACTGTGGTAAATATTCTGTCCCTTAGTCCTTTGAGCATAGAAACCTGATTTTGGCAATACATTACCTTAAAAAAAGTACATTGGGCATTACGTATCTGCACTACCACTATCCTCACAATTTTTATTGACTTCAGTATATTCCTGCTGCTACTCTCACCCAGACCTTTTTGGGCATCTTAAATGCAAGCAGCCACTTCCATCAGCAGCATCCCATCTTTACAGCTCACTTGTTCAAGCTCTTTCCATTACCAAAGTTCATACTGAGATCTCTGGTTCATTGACAGTCTGCCTCCTGTGGCTTCACCATTCAACACACTTTTTAGCTACATTAGCTTTTTCCTCTCATCCTACTCCTTTTGGAGTAGTTTAGATTTCATGGTCCTTCATGAGTATTCCTTTGAAAAACCTCAGTTACTCCTGCTCTTGACTAGCCCTTAGGAATTCAGTTTGAAAAGCACAAACTTGGGTGGATCCCCAGGGTGTATGTGTGTTTGTGTGCCGTGTGTGTGTGCGCGTGCACGTGTGCGTGCACACGCGCATGCAGGATTAGTTGTGTTTTCTGGTAGCTGATCATAGCAGATGACATTTTTTCATAATAGCTGAAAAAATTACAAAACTGAAGGTGATAAACCTTGTATTTATGATTTCATACTTAAATGATCTCTCAATACTACTTTGTCTTGTTTTGCTTCTAAGTTAACTCTTCCATTCTCTGATAATACTGTTGGATACTCTTTATACAAATGAACCCATATCACATATGACCTTATTTATATGAAAAAGTATGCTATATTATGTGTTACATTTTGCATGTTAGAAAAAACAATTTTACATATAACTATATAAGTATATGTAAATATATAGGCTATTACTATATTTGTATAAACTATTACATTTGTATAACATTTATATAAACTATTACATTTATATTCAAACTATACAAAAACTAATGTCACTATTAAGTGATGAGTAATGGAATGTTGGTGGAACACTGGAATAGAGACTATGTGTCTTTAATATAAAAAAAGCTATTTAAGTAAAAATAGCAGTGTAATATTTTCATGGAGGTAATGTTTTTGACACAAGGACCATAGATCTACACATGATATGTCATGTATACATGATATTTCTTTCTATGGAAGGTAGTATCTTAATATGATGTGCTATGCATTAATCATTAATGGAATGGTAAACGTGAGTTTGCAAGATTCGTGTATTCTCTCATTTTAAACAAATTGATATTTATAGATACTCTATATATAAGTCATCAGATTATCTGAAATGAAATTAAGCAAGGGGTGGGGGAGTGAAGAGAATTGAGGGCTCAGTGATATAACATTGTCAGCCAGTTTTCAAAGTGATCAAGATTCTTACAGTCTATCAGTGAACTGATCACTCAGCTGAGTGTTGTTCTGTCAATTTTCTTCCTTTCTTCTTCTTTTCCCTATATTTTCAGAGTAGGCTAAATTCTTTCTTTTATGTATGCTAGTAATTTAAAATAAAATATCAACAGTTTTCCTTGGGAGTCATCCAGTTTTCCTTAGTACACCTTGCCTACATATGCCTTTGAAGTTGTGGTTTTATACTTTTCTTGAAAGCAATATTTGTTTCCTCTTTTTCTGAAATTTCAGGCACTGCCATAGCAGTATCTAAATAATGAGGTCTCCACTATATTTTCCATGCTTTTATCCATGTTGTTTCATTCTAGAAGATTCTTCATTTTTCTATATCACTTGTAGGATAGAAGCACATTTCAGGAATGTTCTTTTACCATCAAACAACTAAGTCTCGTTCTTCCTTGCATCTGGCATACTTTTATTACCGAAATAATTATATATAACTGCAGTTTTCTTTGTAAAAGCCTTTGAGGTCAGAAACTATGTCATTCATTTTTGAACCACAAGAATTAATGAATGCTCATTGTATGTTTGTTGAATGAATAATTATGTGCATTGTAAGAAGAAACATTAGTAAAGAATCAGCATAGACCTGTCATTCTACTAGCAGAAATTTGACATTGAGCTATAGTTTAAACCATTTTGAAGAGTCTCTATAATCTTAAAGCAATATTCCTAAAATCCAAATGGCTTCTGAATGGTTTCTTTATAAGTTCATAGAGAAAAATATCAAAAGGGTCCATGAACTTCATATGTTCTGTTGAATATTTGCACAACTTTTAAACAGTATAATTTTCTAGGCTGTATGTGGCTTCCAACTGATTATATACTTGGAACAATTATTTATTTTATCCATATGGAATAGCCAAGACAATGTGTTCAATATATTCTACACAATAACAGACATTTTACACTTTATAAAGCATCTTTTATTCACAGATAACAGGTACTTAAGATATTCAGCATTCATTGACACTTCCTTTGGTCCTGACTCTATGCTCAGCATCATGTATTCTTCTTTAAAAAAATGCTGGGATAAATTTGCACCAATCATGTAAGCTACCATGCAAATGAATGCCAAGAAACAGTCTGTCAGGAAATGGATTCTTTAGTAAGTCCCCAAACAGTAATTTAAAATTTGAGCTCTGCTTGGGTTGTCAGACCATAACTAAAAATTAGATGCTTTCTAGCTACGACTGAATATGAAGTTGTTGTGGATTAATATCATCAATATATTATCCTCACAATTAAAAAAAAAAGTTTGTCTTACTGATAGATAAGCAAAAAAGGGAGAAACTTATCTGTAATCAACTCCTTACTCAGTGTTCCTTTATTGTATGAAAGCTGCTCCAATCACCTCTGAAATCAGAGATAGAAATGATTCACAGGACTGTTAGATTCTAAGCTTTATTTATCAGGGACAGGGTTTGATTAGTGTTAAAGGACATCATTATCACCTAGGTGTGTTTACTGTCTCCAACACACTCAGTTGTTCTTATGAATAAATAAATAAATGAAGTCAAAGGAATTAAAATTGCATCTTCGTTTTGATTTGGAATATTCCTTTGTGGCACTACAAAGAGATTCTAGGTGGGGGGAAAAATAAAACAGCCAAGTATAAAACCTGCATGAAATGGAACATTTATTAGTATCCAACTTGCTAATTGAACTATAGTTGCTTATATTTGGCTGTTCTGTATGATCATTAAATGATTTTCTATTACAACTTATGAGTATCACAGACTGACAACATATAGCTTCCTGTGATAGTCAAAAGGGATGGATATAGTCAACAATGATTTTAAAGGGTTGGAAAGAAATATTTGAAATTTTAAAAAAATGACGACTAAAATATCCTGAAGTTTTTCTTTGTGTATCTACAGTGCTAGGCCTGACCTCAGAAAATAACCTACTTCTCAACTGTAATATAATTTTTAATATAACAGTTATTTGTTATCACTCACTACCATGGCCCAGAAGTGAAACAAAATTCAAATACATTATCCATTGTAATATAGGTCTGACATGTATTTCCCCAGTGCAGTTGTTTTCCAGGGAACTTAATCCTAATTATTTAAAACTTTCAAAGTCAATAAATTACTAGAGAGGAGCAGAAGGCCTGTTGGTGGATGAAATTTCTCTGTGAAATGAAAGTTGTCTCACCTAGTAAGAAGTTGAAGCAAGGTATCATTTAATAATAGCATGTAATATTTTTAAATTACTGTTTAGAAATGTATTGCCTGATATTAAAATGACTTTATATAAATGCTGTGTCCTCAATTTAAAAGGACATTGGTAAACCCCCTAGGACTGAGCAGGCCTTTTCTCAACCTAATTAAATTAAGTGCTGTGTACAGTGCCTCTCTGCAAAGATTAACAGAACGCATGCCTTGTCAGTTTAAGTGTTGCCTGTGGCGGTATTTTTTTCTAACTTAATTAAAAGCTGTTCTTTTATGAAGAACAAGCTTGCAGCATAATTCCTCTTACATTTACATTTCTCAATTCTGTGTGGGAGAAAGAGGAGAGTGATAGGGAAAAAAAAAGAGAAAAGAAACAGGAGAGTGATTCAGTTGTAGGTATAGCACAGGACACTTCCTGGTTGTCGGGAAAATTTCATTTCAAAAATGAAAATGAGTAGAGATGAAGCAGGTGTCTGGGAAAGTGGGACTTTCACTGTGGTGTGTTAGGCCAGATCTCTGTCTTATGCTCTATTAGCATCTTTGCTGAAATACCAGGCATTTGCCAAAGAAGTCCTTGCATCACACATTTCTACACATTCAAATGTCTACTTTCTGGTCCTTCTAAGTATGTATTTGCTACAGAGACTGAGGTAGATTTTTTTCAGTCTGGTAGCACATGCAAAACTCAGTGGGACTCAGCAGTGCCACATTGGAAAGCCTTTTGGTCCCCTAGGTACAGGTACAAAGTCCACTCAATAACAAATATCCTGAGGATAGGTGTGGGCCCTTAGAGACAATGTAGACATTCCTTCAGCTCTTAAGTGTGATGGAGTCTTGACTGGGATTAAACAACATACAAAACCTTGAAATGCACAAGGCCCTATTTTCCATCCCTTGGACCACAAAAAAGAAAAACAAACAACAATGAAAACACCTTAAACTATTCATATTCTTGCTATGAATTTAAAATGTCAATTTGTATTATAAATATTTGTCTTTTTTAGTTTTAGAAGTCTATATATTCTGACTACAGGAAATGCAAGAGAAGAGAAAAAAGATGCTAAAGAGGTAAGGGAAGTATCACAAATGTAAAAATGTAAAAAGTAGAAAAGAGAAGAATTAGAAACACCCTATTATAAGATACATGAAACAGCATGACATCAATAGCACTGTGGTATTATCTGAAAATGGATTTAGGTTACTTAAAATGCATAGTAGAAAGTCTAGGAAACTCACTGAAATAAGTTTTTAATGGAAGTATAATTTATAAACTTAGGAGAAAAATGAAACTGTTATAAAATGCCAGAAAAGGTAGAAAAGGGGAAGGGGAAAGAGAATGAAAGAGAAAAATGTAATACAAAGGAAAGCAAGTATGGTACATATCAATCCAACTGTATCAATAATCCCTTTAAATATAACCATGTGATCAAACAAATTAAAAGACAAATCAGAATGGATTAAACAAAACGATTTTTTAAAAATTCTAATTAGTTATACATGATAGCAGAATGCATTTTTATTCATCATACACAAATGGAGCACAACTTTTCATTTCTCTGGTTGTACATGATGTAGAGTTGCATCACATGTGCAGTCACATACGTACCTAGGGTAATGATATTCATCTCATTCCTTCATTGTTCCTGCCCCCATGCTCCCTCCCCTTCCCTTCTTCTCCTTTGCCATCAAAGTTCCTCCCTTCTCCCCATGCACTCCCCCATTATGGATCAGCATCCACTTATCAGGGAGAACATTGGTCCTTTGGTTCTTTGGGATTGGCTTACTTTGCTTAGCATGATATTCTCCAGTTCTGTCCTTTTCCTGCAAATGCCATAATTTTATTCTCTTTTAATGCTGAGTAATATTCCATTGTGCATATGCAACATAGTTTCTTTATCCATTCATCTCTTGAAGGGCATCTAGGTGGGTCCACAGTTTAACTATTGCGAAGTGAGCTGTTGTGAACATTGATGTGGCTGTGTCACTATAGTATGCTGACTTTAAATCCTTGGGTATAGAATGAGGAGTGGGTTAGCTGGGTCAAATGGTGGTTCCATACCAAGTTTTCTAAGGAATCTTCATACAGCTTTCCAGAGTGGTTGCACCAATTTGCAGTGCCTCGAGCAGTGTATGAGTGTACCTTTTTCTTCACATCCTTGACAACACTTATTATTGCTTGTATTCTTGATAATTGCCATTCTGACTAGAGTAAGATAAAATCTTAGTTTTGATTTGCATTTCTTTAATTACTAGAGAAGTTGAACATTTTTTTCATATATTGTTGATTGATTGTATATCTTCTTTTGAAAATGTCTGCTCAGTTCCTTAGCCCATTTATTATTTGAGTTATTTGGGGGTTATTTTTGGTATTTTTTGAGTTCTTTATATATCCTGGATATTAGTGCTCTATCTGATGTACATGTAGTAAAGATATTGTCCCACTCTGTGGATAGTCTCAACACATTATTGGTTGTTTTCTTTGCTAAGATAAAGCTTTTTTAAAAATCCATCCCATTTATTAATTCTTGATTTTATTTCTTGTACTTTAGGAGTCTGGTTAAGGAAGTCAGGACCTAATCTGACATGATGAGCATTTGGGCCTGCTTTTTCTTCTATTAGGTGCAGGGTCTCTGGTCTAATTTCTAGGTTCTTGATTCACTTTGAGTTGAGCTTTGTTCATGGTGAAAGATAGAGGTTATTTTCATTTTGCTGCATATGGCTTTGCAGTTTTCCCAGCATCATTTGTTGAACAGTCTGTCTTTTTGCCAATGTATGTTCTCAGTGCCTTTGCCTAGTATAAGATAACTGCATTTATGTGGGTTTGTCTCTGTGTCTTCTATTTTGTACCATTGGTCTACATGTCTATTTTGGTGCCAATACCGTGCCATTTTTTATTACTATGGCTCTGTAGTATAGTTTAGGGTCTGATATTGTGATGCCTCCTGTTTCACTCTTGCTAAGGATTGCTTTGGATATGCTGGATCTCTTATTTTTCCAATGAATTTTATGATTGATTTCTATATTTCTATGAGGAACATTGTTGGGATTTTAATTGTACTTGCATTATATCTGTATAATGCTTTTGGTAGTATGGTAATTTTGACAATATTAATTTTTCCTATCCAAGAACTTGGGCGATCTTTCCATCTTCTAAGGTCTTCTTCAATATCTTTCTTTAGTGTTCTGTAGTTTTCATTGTAGAGGTCTTTCTTTTGTTAGATTGATTCCCAAGTTTTGTTTTGTTTTGTTTTAATGTTTGAGACTATTGTGAATGGGGTAGTTTTCCTAGTTTCTCTTTGAGGGTTCTTCACTGATATATGGAAATGCATTTGATTTGTGGGTGTTGATCTTAGATCCTGCTATTTTGCTGAATTCATTTATTAACTCTAGAAGTTTTCTGATGGAGTTTTTTGGATCCTCTGAATATTAGAATTATATCGTTGGCTAATAGTTATAATTTGAGTTCTTTTTCCCCTATTAATATCCCTTTTAATTTCTTTCATCTGTCTAATTACTCTGGCTAGAGTTTCAAGTACTATGTTGAATAGGAGTGGTGAGAAAGGACATTCCTGTCTTGTTCCAGTTCTTAGAAAGAATGTCTTCAATTTTTCTCCATTTAGAATAATGTTGGCCTTGGGATTAGCATAAATAGCTTTTTACAATGTTGAGGTATATTACTACTATCCCTAGTTTTTCTAGTGTTCTGAACATGAAAGGGTGTTGTATTTTATCAAATGCTTTTTCTGCATCTATTGATGATCACATGATTTTTATCTTTCAGTCTATTGATGTGATGAATTATTGTTTTTGATTTTCATATATTTAACCAACCTTGCATCCCTGGGAGGAACCCCACTTGATCATAGTGCAGTATCTTTTAAATATGTTTTTGTATGTGATTTGCCAGAATTTTATTGAGAATTTTTGAATCTATGTTCATCAGGGATATTGGTCTGAAGTTTTCTTTCCTTGATACATCTTTGTCTGGCTTAGGTATAAGGGTGACACTAGCCTCATAGAATGAGTTTGGAAGGGTTTCCTCCTTTTCTATTTCATGGAATAATTTGAGGAGTATTGGTATTTATTCTTCTTAGTAGGTCTTGTAGAACTCAGCTAAGAATCCATCTGGTCCTGTGCTTTTCTTGGTTAGTAGGCTTTGGATGGCATCTTCTATTTCATTTCTCAAAATAAATTGTTTAAATTATGTATGTCCTCCCAATTCAGTTTGGGCAGCTCATATTTCTATAGAAATTTGTTGGTATCTTAGATATTTTCTATTTTATTGGAGTATAAATTTTCAAAATAGTTTCTAATTATCTTTTGTATTTCTGTGATATCTGTTGTGATATTTCATTTTTAATCATGAATTCTAATAATTTGAGTTTTCTCTCTCCTTCTTTTTGTTAGGGTAGCTAAGGTTCTATCAATTTTATTTTTCCAAAGAACTAGCTTTTGTTTTGTCAATTTTTTCATTTGTTTCTTTTGTTTCAATTGCATTGATTTCAGCCTTGACTTTAATTATTTTCTGTCTTCTACTTTTGGTGTTAATTTATTCTTGTTTTTATAGGGCTTTGAGATGTAATGTCAGGCCATTTATTTGTTGACTTTTCTTTTTTTTTCCTTTAATGAATTAGTACAATGCAGTGAACTTTCCTCTTAGCACTGCCTTTATAGTGTTCCAGAGATTTTGATATGTTTAACACTATAATTTAACACTATGATTTTTAAAATCTCCTCTCTGATATCTTCTGTTATCCATGTATCATTCAATGGCATATAATTTAGTCTCTAGGTATTGAACTAGCTTCTGTTTTTTAATTTTATCAGTAATTTCTAATTTTTATTTCATTATGATCTGATAGAATGAAGGGTACTATCTCTATTTTTTGTATTTACTAAGACTTGCTTTGTGGCATAATATATGGTCTATTTTAGAGAAGGATCCATGTGCTGTTGAGAAAAAAAATCTATTCACTTAGGAATTTGATTTGTGGGTGTTGACTTTAGATCCTGCTACTTGCTGAATTTATGGCAAATCACATACAAAAACATATTTAAAGTGTCCTGTAAGCCTCTTGTATTTGATTGTTGATGAATAAAACATTCTATATTTATCTGCTAAGTTAAATTATTGATTGTATTATTGAGGTCTATAATTTCTTTGTTTAGTTTTTGTGTGGAAGATCTATCCAGGGGTGAGAGAGTTCTATTAAAGTCCCCAGTATTATTGTGTGTGGTCTTTTCTTTAAATCCAATCTGCTGTCTATGTCTTTAAATTGATGAGTTTAGGCCATTCACATTCAGGTTTATTATTGAAATATGGTTTATATTCTCAATAATTTTGGTTTGTTTTGGTTTTTTACTTGATTTGGTTTCTCCTATAATTGGTATATAATTTTTCCTTTAGCGTATTTTCTCCTGTTGCTGATTCTCATTATTGTTTTTCATTTCCTCCTCATGGAATATTTTGCTGAGAATGTTATGTTATGCAGATTTTCTCACTGTAAATTCTTTTAACTTTTGTTTATCATGGAAGGTTTTATTTCATTATCAAATCTGAATCTTTATTTTGTTGGATGTAAGACTATTGGTTGGCATCCATTTTTTTTTTTAGAGTTTGGTATATTGTTCCAGGATCTCCTAGCTTTGAGGGTCTGGGTTGAGAAATTTACTGAGATACAAATTGGTTTCCCCCTATATGTGATCTGAAACTTTTCTCTTGAAACTTTTAAAATTCTATCCTTATTCTGTATGCTATGCATTTTCATTATAATGTGCCTTGGTGTAGATCTGTTGTAATTTTGTGTGTTTGGTGACCTGTAAGCCTCTTGTATTTGATTTTCCAATTCATTTTTCATGTTTGGGAAATTTCTGATATTATTTTATTGAAGAGATTGTGCATTCCTTTGGTTTGTATCTCTGTGCTTTCCTCTATCCTTATAAATATTAGATTTGGTATTTTGATGTTATCCCATAATTCTTGGAGGTACTGTTCATGGTTTCTTACCATCTTCACTGTATGGTCAACTTTATTTTCAAGAGTGTATACTTTATCTTATTGTCTGTGATATAGTCTGTTGATGATGCTTTGTATTGAGCTTTTTATTTGGTGTATTGTTTCCTTCACTTTAAGGATTTCTGCTTGGTTTTATTTTCAGAATCTCTAACGTTTAGAGTAATCTCTAACATTTTGCTATCTGTATTTGCTCTCTTATTTCTTTGTTGGAGTGATCAATTTTTGCATGTATTTGCTCTCTTATGTCATTGTCTGATTTGTAGATCATTTTAATTACATACATTCTTCTCTAACTTTTCATCTACTGTGCTGTCAATGGCTTCTATTGTTGTATCATCTTGGTTTGTTTGGGGAACATTCACAAAGTTGGTTTGCAAAAGGGTTTACAGATTCTAATGGTGGACAGAGAGATTTGGGGAGTGTAGGGTGTGATGTTTATGAGATAGAAGGTAAAAATATAAAGGCATTAGATCATAGGAAGAGTGAAAGATGAATCAAAAGAAGTTGGATGTTTACAGGATAAAAGAGGTGACCCGGTGCAAAGCTCTCTCCTGCCTCTACACAAGATGGTGGCTATTAGCACCTAGCAGGGATACTTCTGATGTAACCAAGCCTGCAGGGACCTTGATGATGATCTTTCAGGCCCTGGCTGTTGTCCCCACATGGAAACAGCCATGTCTGTAGTTGGTGGTGGTGTAGTATCAAACCTGAGATGGCGTTGAACGTATCCCAAGATGGCGGTGACCACTTTTAGAGATGGGGCTGAACAAGCAAGCTGAATGATGACTTTGGGCGGCCTGATCTCCAATAGTGTCAGAAAGACTTTCCTGGGCCAGTCTGGGCTCCTTCAGAACCAGCAAGGCTTTCCTGGCTTGCCTTGTCTCTGTGGGGGGATGGGGAGGGTTGTCCTGGGCCTGTCTGGTCTCCATGGGGATTGGTGGGACTGTCCTTACAAGAAATATCTGACTATTTATGTATATAAAGAAAAATATAGATTAAAAGTAAAGGAATATAGAAAGATATATACTAAAATAAATCAAATTCAAGCTGAAGTAGCATAAGAACTATTATTAAAGTTAAGTAATATTGATAAAAAGCTTAATTCTTCAAGAAGACATAATACTGTTAAACATGTATGAATTCAATAATAGATCATCAAGAGAGGAGAGGCAGAAATTCATGGAACTTGTATAGGACATACAAATCTACTATTACAGTTGGAGACTTCAGCATTCCTTTTTCCCAAATGATGTTCTCAGAACAAAATAGACATTAGCTAGAAATTAACAAAAGCATAGATGGAAAATACCCAAATGTGGAAATTAGACAACATATTTATAAATTATATGAGTCAAAGAAGAAATCTCAAGAGAACTTCTAAAATATTTTTAAGTAACTAAAAATACAACTTATAAAAATTTGTGGAAAGAAGGAAAAGCAGTGCTTACAGAGAAACTTATTATACATATGAATAAGAAGAAAGACATAGAAACAATTATCCAGCTCAGTTTTCATTTTAAGGAACTAGAGAAAAAATTATTTTTTTTTTAGAGCAAGAGGAGGAAAAAAAAGAACAAAAATTAAGATAGAAATTCCTAAATTTGAAAACAGAAATGAGAGAAAATACCACCTATAGTATTTGTTACAGGAATAAGATCAGACTAAAATAGCATTAAAAAGAAATAGTTGTCAAGCTACATGAAAACTAAGTCAAACTTAAATGTGTGTTGCCAGGTGAAAGAGAACAGACCAAACAGTCTACATACTCCAAGATACCAGTTATATGATATCTTCTCATAGCTTGCCTTTCTGAGCATTTCAGTGATTTTGTAGGGATGTGGGGATTAGGTGGGAGGGTACAACAAATGATGCACATTAGATTGTAGGGGGCAATGTGTCAACTTTGCATATATGGTAATGGTGGATATATGATGTTATGCATTTGTTAAAACTTTTAAAGAGTGAACCTTAATATATTTAAAAGTGAAAAAAAATCATTTTGAAGTTAGAGGATCCCAGTATGAAATACAACTTAAACAACACAATCTAATCATGTTTCAAATATATAGGTAAAAGTTTCTGATTCCTGTAATTATAAAAATGAGTAGAGACTGTAAGACAGAAGGTAAAAGAAACTTTAAGTGTCGTATTCTAGTTGTTAAGGTTGTTTCCTATGGTGCCATGGGTTGACAATTTTGATGCACTATTCCTGTATGATGGAGTTGTGCAAATTAATAAATGGATAGCAGGTAGGTAGATGGCGGGGGCTGGGAGTTTCACTGTTGGCTACTTAGAAAGTAGAATAATCTGTGTGCCAAAATATTAGAGTTGGGATCATATTGGGAATTTGTATAGATATGGAGAGCTACATATCAACATATTTATAGATATAAGCAGCAGATATGTCCTTGTTCTGTCAGCAGAGAGAGCCTAGAAGAAAGGACTCCTTAGCAGCAGCCAGATCTTATTTTGTAATAATGCTTTCCAATGACAGAATTCAGGGATCCTTGGGAAAATGGCTGATTCCAGGACTGAACAGGAAATATACAACATGAGCCTTGAGTATATAGTATCACCAGATAGTAAGTTAATGCTAAAAAAGGAAACAGGAGAAAAAATATGGGGAGGAGGAGGGGGCAAGAGGAGGAAAAAATGAAAAACGCAATAACAGGGCATTTCAAAGGGTACATTTGCAAAAGGTCACAATTGCCAAATTTGGAGCAAATTGAGCAACAGAATTAATAGTAATATTGCATTATATATCAAAGTAAAAAACAGGCATGAGCCCATGCTGATATAAATGATTAAATTATTAAATAAAAGGGAAGAATTCTCATTTGTTTTCTATGTAGAAATAACATTTATGTAGATATTCCTCCCTCGAGGAGATGGTATATAACTCTCTACCTTACTATTAATGCCAATAGTCCTAAGTCCTGTTGATAGTATCTACTCTCGAAATAACACAAAGATATAAGGAAAATGGCTTTTAACCATCAAAATATTCCTTACAAAAATAATCTCAGATCAATTGCAAGAAATACATCAGACAAATCCCATTTTTGAGGGACATTTTACTTATTATTTGAACTAAACACCTCAAAACAAGCCTATCCCCCCAAAAGGAAAACTTGTAAATCTCATATTCGAGAAAAGTCTAAGGAAGTGTGGCTACTCAGTATCAAGTCGGGTCCTGGATGGAACTCTGGAAGATTCCAGGATTAAAGTTAAAAACTAAAGATACCTCAATCAAATATGGACTTTAGTTAAAATAATTTACCTATGTTGTTTTATAAATTATTATAAATGCCTCCTACTCATATAAGATATTAATACAAATAGAAACTTGAATGTGAGAATATGGGATCTCTGTATTCCAACATCACACTGTTTCTGTAATCATAAAGTTATCACAATAAATATTTATTTTAAAAACAAAAGTTAAAAGTAGAAAAGAAATATAATTTAAAGATTAGAAGGCAATATTTGGCAGATATAATCACAGTAGTGGTTACAGCTAATATATTTTCTAACATTTGGTATTAAAAAATCTGCTTGTTGAGTAGATGGAAGAGGTAAAAAGAAAAGAGAAAGTGCTTAAAAACTCAGTTTTCCTATCTAATCCCATTCTTCTGACATAGCTTCTGGGGTATCAGCATAAATGAGTAACAGATGTGAGACTTGGCTATTATCCAGCATTAAGGAACATGTGGTTTTCAACACAAGAATTCAGAAAGTAGTTCCTTCTTCAGGTTTGCCAAAATATCTACCAGGAACAATCCGGAAATGAGTTTCAGCACACATCAGAAGGCGGCAGTATAGACAAATGAAAACCAGTACAATGTTCAAACCTAGGTTCATCCTCTTTTCAGGAGAAAGAGAACTTCACTTTGGGAAGCCAGTGTAATCACAGATCAATTCTGCCTTCATGAATGGCAAGATGATGAGTCATCTGTCTGTCATATTTATTTTGAACTTTACAGATCTCATAAATTAATGCCCTAAGGGAGAGAGGGTTGCAGATTTGATTTTTCAAATTTTAAAAAGTTTTCTTTTTGTGAAATAAACATTTATTTTGCAAATGCTATTTCTTATCTATTTTTTTTTTTCATAAAGACGTTATGATGAATCTCTGCCCAACATTACATTTCATAATGACAGCGTCTTATTCTGTTTTGGTTCCAACACTGCCTGCCATAATTTAAGAAAGGAAGAAATTAGTCAACAGTAATTTTACAGCAATAAAGGCTACCTTGTGGAAGGTCAGTTCGCTGCTTGCTTCTTTTTTCTCAACATAATTCCAGCAACAAGAATTATGAAATTCTTGAAATTATGAAAAAGCTGGATGTAACAGTCAAAGAAAAATCACTTCCTGTACATTGTCAGTCTATGTACCACAGTGTTATACATAGAAGTTGAGTGAGTAACTCTGTTAAAATGGCTACTGGGAGCTTACTGCGTCCTAGGAGTCAAATGCTATGAGTTTTTTTGTCCTACCTAAGGACAAAAAAAGAAAAGAAAAAGAAAAAAAGTCATCTAATGTGTTGTTTTCCAAACAGTTTGTGTGACCCCAAAACATACTATAATATTTTCATTATAAGAAATTTCATTTATGAAATTAGTTGAAATGCTTTTCTTATTATCGTTGGAGTCATTTCAAAAAGCATTTTAAATTGAACCATTACAATTGATATCTTATTGAGGACCTTGTTGTTTGTGGTGAATTTAACTCTGGCAAGTGACAATTCTCAAGAGTACTAGAATTCATTAGATAGTCTTTATGCAACAGATACTTTATGTTATTAACTTATTTTCACAAAGCTTTATGAAATAGTCTTAGTTATAGTTTACAAACCAGAAAACTATAGCCAAGAATGATTAGTATGTTCTCATCATGATCACACAGCTACAAAGATATGAAATTGAGTCCAAAGCCAGAAATAAATTATATATACAATTCATACCAAAACTATATGCTATATGTATATTCACATACACCCATACGTGACTTACCATGGGGTCATACCAGGATAAACCTGTCATGCATTCAAAATATCCTAAGTTGAATATAAATTTGAGCTAATATACTAAGCAGTACACTGTAGAAAACTGGTTGTTAACCATTGTGATTGTGTAGTTGACAGGGAACTGCAACCTAGAATTAGAAGAGAGAATCATACTATATATTATTAGCCAAGGCAAAGATCAAAATATAAAATTTGAAGTTTGGTTTCTATTGAATATGTATTGCTTTCATACCTCAATAAGTAAAAACAATCAGAAGTCGAGCCATCATAATTTAGAGACTATCTGTATATATCCTGGTTTAAGATAAGAGGAAAATCTGGTTTTCAAATTTAACCAAAATTAGAAGTATATCTGTCAGCATTGACTGAGTGAATGTAATGTGCTCATCTATAAAGCTTCTACCCATAAAGATGTTCCTGATGTTCAACTAGAGGAGGCCACCGTGGAAACACTTGCTAGGAGGTCAACATTTTAAGACATATCTCCCATCATCTGTACCCTATTTTAGACAGAGGCTTTCAAAGAAAAAATAAGAATATATTCAGAACTTGGTTCTCTGTGCATCTACTCCATTTTTACTTTTTCCATGGTAGTTTGTCTTATCTAAACTAGAAAATTAGATCAGATACCCAGTGTATAGGTAGTTAATAAATCATATTTTCAATGTCTGTGTGCGTGTGCACGTGCTCATGATTTTATCTCAAATTTTTTTGGCTTTTGTCAAAGGTGTACTTTTCTGTTTTATTTTTTAGATGACTAGGAGTAGCTATAGTTTGCTATAAACAAGTTGTAAAGCTTCTCTCATAGATGCTTCTTCTTCACCTCCTTCACCTTATCAACAAATAGGCTACTAGTTACAAAATGACATTCCAAATTCTTTTAAAGGAAATCTTTCATCAGTGAGATTTATTTTAAGGCACTGCAAATATGTTGTATTTGTGCATGGACCTTGCGCTGAGACTACAAGGTGAATAATATATGGCTTTCTGTTCTTGAATTTTGTGCTATTGTGATGCAACAAAGCATATTTTATAAGTTTTGAACTTCAATTTGGCTCTCTAAATAACTCTACTGTTAGAGTATGTAAACACATAAAATAGTTACTTGTTCAATGACAGCTGATTGTATGCTACAGAGCTCAAGAAGGAAAGGAAACTTCTACTTTGCTTCAGTCACTAATGAGCAGGGGAAACTAGATGGGGCATTTTAATTTCTGTGAGTCTCGGTTTAGGTCTCTCCTGTTAAACTTAGGGTTTGTTTCCAATGGCATTTGAGACTGCTTCTATACAAAAACCAGAAGGTCTGTGGTTAAAATATATACTTAATTACATAGGCATAATTATTATATACACATAATTCACTCAGCCTAGTACTCGATACCTACGTGATCAAGAAAATATCTGCTTATATTTCAATTCAGTTAACCCTGTGTACAATTATGTGGCCTTTGGGAGCAAACTGTTTTTTTTGTTTGTTATATTATAGTATATTGGACCCAATATAGAAGAATGAGGTTGGTTTGATTCTCATTATCATTATGAACAAAATCGGTGGCTTTGTATATAATACTTCAGAGTCTCATACAAACTATCTAAATAATAACAATATGCCCTGAAATTAATCCTTTTTCCCTCAAATTTAGATTGAGTAGATATAGCATTTTTAAAGATGTTCCCATGCAGATCTACTTTGTTTCATAGATTCTTCAGCCACAATAATCAGATTTCCATGTGATGGAACTAACTAATGCTGTATTGGAGGTGACCACTGGTACTTAAATATTTCAAACAATTTTCAGTACATGTTAGTTTCTTCATGTTTCCTTCTGCTCCTCCTTTTTCTTGAATCCATTGGCCTTTCTGGATTTGTAACACTGCACTGCAAACTTACAGTAATAAGTAACTATGTAAGTGAAAGGATATTAAAAAGATTCTCTTCATTTCAAAATCTTGAAAGATATTATTGAAGTCTAGTTTGTCTTTAATACTAGATTGACATTTCCTCAATTATAAAAATATGCCACTTATATTCCCAGGATATATTTCCTTTTAAAATATCATCACTAATTAATTCCTAGGTCATTTTTCAATACTTCATTTAACTGGAACTTATGATATTTTTCTTATCTACACAAACAGCACCAGGCTGCTGCAGTTGAGTATGGGGACAATGAAGATTTGAAACTATAAGGAACGCTTTTGAAGAGGCTTGTTGACATCCACTTTTCTTTTGACATTGCAGAGATGACAGAAGAGTCTTGCATTTTAGTAGAGGTTGCAGTATCTTATGCTCAGGACACTTGAGTACCCTGTTGTGGTTTGGCATTAAAACAAAATCATTGATGTTCTTCTGTAGGACTACAGGCTGGCCTTTTATTCATTATTGTTATATTTTATTTGTATAGATATCCCGCCATGCTCTGTGCTATAAATAGTGATGTTTTTGTTGTTAGTACCGTACACTTAATAAAACTGCAGTTTTCCTGGCAATTAATTGTGCTGACAATCAATGCAAGGCTGCAGGCAGTGTGTTTATGTGCTGAGCTTTTGATGAGTGAAGCCCTGAGAAGGCAGGATGTCAGAATTAAATGCTCTGCTCAGACACTCTGTTCTTGGATTGACCAAATAATGGTTGATTATAGACTGTACCTAGACCTTGTTTTGTTTGCATGATATAGAATATTTGTTGATATTTAAGCAATAAAGTTAGCATTTATTTAGGATAAAATAGCATGCTAAAATTATTCCTATCTGCTTTTTATCAGAGTAGTCTATTTTTGATAAATTTTCCTTCATATGAAGTTTTCTAACAGTTTTTGGAAAGCTTCCATCTTCCTATCTGATGTTACAGAATATATGTGTAGTGTATGTATATATCCGGACATATGTATTCATGATTTTTTTTGATAGATACTTGCTACATACATAGTTTACCTGGGCTAAATGTGGCTGGTGACTGTTTTTCTCTTCTTCTTCCATGTACTAAACAGTATTCTTCTATAATATATAATATATACATCCTGACTCACTGTATATTTAATCTTTGTACAGAAATCTTGGCAAATGACTAGTAAAGGTAAGAGTTACTCAAAACTATTTACCATTCAATAAATAGTTTTGAGTAACTATTGCCATTGTAAAGTATCAAGTCTGTTTATAAAATATAAATGTAAGCTATTATTTGAATAAGTGTAAATTATCCATCACTTATTGGTGTTTTCCTCAAAGTATCATTTAGATAATAGTTTACAGTACTTGGTCTTTGCCTGTTAATGCTTCAGAATCAATAAATATGCAAAATTTGGCTTACACTTAACTCCCACAGCTTTGTTTATTAGACATGAATTTGTATCCAATAAATCACTTTGGACACAAAATTCATGTTTCAGTAATAGAAATAATGCTGAGGCTCATTTTCTTTTTTGTACTGGTGATTGAACCTAAGGGCTCTTAACCAATAAGCCACATCCCCAGCCCTGTTTCATATTTTATCTAAAGACAGGGTCTTGCTAAGTTGCCGAGGCTGGCTTTGAACTTGTGATCTCCTGCCTCAGCCTTCCAAGCTGCTGAGATTACAGGCGTGCACCACTGCACCCAGCTTCTTATTTATTTTTTAATGTAGTTCTTAAAATATTTTCATACATACCACCCAAATTTACAGGAAATTATTTCTATATCTTATCACTTTATTGTGAACAAATATGGTTCATAATAGGCACTAAACCACTAAACAAATATTTGCCAACTGACTAAAGTAATGAACAAGTTAACAATATCCTCACATAATGGAGCCATTCTAATATGCTATTTTATTACCTTTCCTTGGTGGAATTTGAAGTGACAATTAAAAATAATCCATATGGGAACTCCTTTGGTTTCCATTAAGGGAGTGTGAGAGTTGGAAAACAGTATTGCTCCTAACCATACAGAAAAAAAAAAAATTGACAAATATCAAGTTCTAGTTACTTGAACCCACTGAATTGGTGGAGTCACATGGCAACCAACTGGTTCAAAATATAAAAGAGAGATGAGCCACCTGCAGGGAGGGGCAAGGCATAAATTCTAGTTCTTCTGGGCAAGATGTAGCAGAGCCTGCTGAGGGTTAAGTGAGGGTGATGGTAAGCTGATGGAAGGAGACAAGTGTGCCCTGGAAGAACTGCTGCTATTATAAGAGGTGTGCAGACCTTTTTTGCACCTTTTCCTAACAGAAAGCCCATCAGATGATCATACACATAGAAAAACAAAATATCCTGGAAAAAAAAGTTTTACTTACTGAAAAAACAGAAGAACAATGTGAGGAAGGCACAGAACTCTCCTGCGACCTTTTCAGCTTTGTCTTTTCTAAGGAACAAGACCCTCATCTGTAAGGGAAGGGGCAAATACTCTTATCCTAAGGGCTGGGAACATTCACTATAGCTAAAGGGAGAAAACAGGAAAAAACAATAAAAAACAACAAAAAACCCTCTATCCCTTAAGAGGGAACAACTATCTACTAGGAAATGGGAAGTGAGATAAGTAGACCCACATGCCCCACAGGACATGATATATGTCTAAAGTTTTTGCTGAATCACAGAAAATACCCATATACCACTTTCTATTGCCAGGCTAATAAACATCTAGTAACAAGTAGTTTCACCAAATAGACCCTCCATAAGGTCCAGCGCAAATGGTGGATGAAAGCCAAGTGTGTGGCAACTTTAAAAACACACAAATGAAAACAAAACCAAGAAAACCTTTTGGCAAAGAAGTTAGCACCCTAAACCCAAGACATCGCTAAGAGGAATTTGAAGTCTGTAATGTGCTAAGTGCGCACATAAACAGAACAAACTGCAAAACCAGTCTACCTCCTAATTAGATTTTCTCATGCCCCTTCATTAAAGGTCTAGTTGAAATAAAGTGAGCCCATTTCCTAGGATAAATATTCTTGCCTCAGTCTTTATTGTCCTACTATTAATAAGATGTCCAGCTATTAATAAGAATAATATGAAACATGGAGTATGGCAATAACTAAGAACACAGTCCAAAAGGCAAAGTGATCATTAGCACTACACTTAGATATGGAAGATATTAGAACTATCTGACAAGGAAAACAAAATAACTATGACCAATATAATAATGTCCCTAATAGAGAGGATAGGCAATCAGCAAGATCTGCAGAGACAGAAAGTAGGAAGGAAAATAAACAAGAAACACTAGAAATGGGAAGCACAGTAACAGTGATGAAGATCTCATTGAGATTCACACTGAAGAATCAGTGAGCAGGAATAGAAGTCTAGAAATAACATAAATTGAAGACATTTTAAACAGTGATAAAATAGTAACCACCATAGGGCAACTAGGAGCTCTAGAATAATATCAAGTGATCCAAAATACATGTAATTCCAGAACTTAATAAGAGAAAAGGACAGAGGAACTATTTGAAAAAAATTTTGGTTAAGATTTTTCCAAAAATTTAGTTAGACACTAAACCACAGGTGACTATTACACCAAACAGGATGTCTACTGTTTTTCTGCTGTGACAAAATGACCTGATACAAACAATTTTAGAGGAGAAAAGGTTTATCTGATGGCTTACAGTCTCAAAGGTCTCAGTCCATAGATGGCCAACTCCATTGCTCTGGATCCAAGGTGTGGCAGAAGAAAGTGGCTCAGGTCATGGCACCAGGAAGCAGAGAGAGAGGGAGAGCTGTACTCTTCAGTGACAAAATGCATACCCCAAGGGCACACCCCCAATGACCCACCTCCTCCAGCTACACCCTATCTGCTTATAGTTACCATTCAGTAATCCCTTGCAGCAGATTTTTGCACTGATTAGTTAAGTATCTCAACCCAATGACTTCACCTTTAAACTTTCTTGAATTGTCTCACACATGAGCTTTGTGGTGACATCTCACATCTAAACCATAAAATTCATCTCCTGGCCCTCAAAAGCTCATGTCCATCTCACAATACAAAATGCATTTACTACATTTCCAAGAGTCCACATAGTCTTAACAGCTTTAGCATTGCACAAAAGTAAAAGTCCAAAGTCTCCTCTGAGACTCAAGGCAAACTTGGAGTATGAGCCCCTCTCAAAATCAAAAGAAATTTACATATATCCAATATATAAGGACACAGGGTGCTGCAACCAGTGCAGGCAATCTACCAGGTTCCAATGACAGGCAAAGGTAGATAAGAAAAACAAAGACTCATGGACTCGGATTTTGAAGATAACAGCTAGGGTCAGGTGGAAAGCTGCTCTCTGATCCAGAAGCAGCTCTAAAGCAATCTTTATTTATATATGTCTCATCAGACTAAAGACTATGCAAGCATTATTCTTTGTATTTATGAAAGTTACAGAGTTAGCAACATTATGCAGCTTATTCCACAGTTATATTCTACAGTGCAATGTTAGGAAACTAGTGTAGCTCTCAAGAGAGTCCATTGGCTAAAGTTACTATTATGTGGGCAGGTTTAGGAGCAGAGGAGCTGGTGAAACATTGTAGTTATCTAGCAAGAAAGTTCCTCTATTTCTAGGAGCTGTGTGCCTAAGAATAAGTTTGAGGTTGATGTGACTCTAGCACAGCGCCTCCTCATGAAGGGCATTACCACAGCAGCTAGGCATCCTGCTCCTTTGCACAGAAACTTTCCCAAACAGGAAGCACGCCACAGCAGTGTCTGGATTGGGGTCATCAGAGACCCCAATCCAGACACTGCTCTCCACAAGAGGGTAAACATTCCAATCCAAAAGGAATGAATAGGGGCATATATAGAAGGGATGGGATTAAAGCAAGACTGAAATTCAATTGGGTAAACAAGTGCTATAGCTCCATGTCTAGCATTGAGGGCACATGACATCCTGATGCTCCCTTCAAAGGGTTTGTATAGCTCCACCCCTATGCCTTCGCTGATTGCATGCCATGTGGCCTCTCTGTTGGCTGTCTCTACTCAATTCCTGCAGCTTTCCTACAGAGACATTCCACAGTACTGGCATTTCTTACATGGCTGATGCCAAGATGTGCTGCCATTTCAAGCAGTAGTCAAACCTCCAGGGTCCAGCAGTCTCTGCCTGGGTGGCTAAGCATGTTGAAACAACTTTCTAAAACCCCCTCCTTCTCCTCATGAAAGTATAATGTTCCACTGTTCTTTGTTCAAGGGGATTTTTACTTTTACACCATGGGTACAGTCTTGCCAATTCCTGCAATCCCCTCAAGCTATTTTTCCTATTGTTTCTGGGCAAAGTAATTAGTATTTCTTCAGTGGCTGTGATCTCTTTAACTACGCCTTCCTTAGCCTCAGTTTTACTTATAGTTTTCTAGCTAAACTTCCAAGTTTTCAAATCTTTCTGGTTTTCATTCTGCTCCTGATGATCACCATAAATTTGAAAAAAAAAAAAAAAAGCTGCCAGCAACATCCATGCTACCGACTGAATGCTCTGCTGCCTTGGAATTTCCTCCACCAGATTTATTAGTCCATCACCTTTAAATTCAGTCTCACAGAAAGTATCAGGTCATGGGCAAAATGTAGACAACTTCTTAGCCAAAATGTAACAGGAATGGCCTCTGGTCCAAGTTCCGATAGAGTTCTCTTTTCTTGTGAAGACTCATGGAGACTCTCTTCATTGTCTACAGTCCTTTCGGCATTTTGGTTTTCTGAATCCTCACCAGAAGTGCCCATTAAGCTCTGCTTACAACATTCTAAAACTTCTCCAGCTTTCATTGCTAAACTTTTCAAGATTCCTCCATAAATTCCAAGAAATTCTAAAAGCTTCTGGACCACATGGTCAGGTTAGTTACAGCAATGACCCTACTTGTTAGTACCATTTCTTTCTGTTTTAGTCAGCTTTTTCACTGCAGTGATCAAAGGACCTGACAAGAACAATTGGAATAGGAAATGTTTACCTTAGGGCTCACAGTTTCAGAATCTCAGTCCATAGATGGCAACTTCATTGCTCTAGGCCTGTGGTGTAGCAGAACATCATGGTGGAAGAGCATGATTAAAAAAAAAAGTGGCTCAGGACTTGGCACTAGGGAGAGGGGAGGGCAGAGGGCAGAGAACAGAGAGTTCCATTCTTCAGGGATAAAATTATCTCCAAAAGACATGCCCCAGACTCACCTCCTCTAGCATCACTCTACCTGCCTACAGTTACCACTCAGTTACCTTATCAGTGAATTAACACACTGATTAGATTAAGGCTTTCATAGCCTAACCATTTTAACTCTAAACCCTCTTGAATCATCTCACACACAAGCTTTTAGGGGACATCTCACATCTAAACCATAACAATTACTGTAATAAAAATAAGATAAAACAAATCAAGTTAAAAATTAAACTAAACAAAATTAAATAAGAAGGAAATAAACTACACCTGGAAACAAAACATATAGGGCAAATCGATAACAAAGCAAGTCAAAGACAGGTTTTATTCAAGAAATGAAGATGAAAATCCAGCAAACTGCTCATTAATAACAAAAAATTATAAGACAGTGGAATGGCATCTTCAATGTACAAAAGAAGAAACAAATGTCAATCCAGTATTTGATATTGAACAAAATTGGCTTTCTATTTCTAATTGCCCTAAAAGGTAATTAACAATTAAATAAAAAATAGTATAAATGTATTATGTGATTATAGCATATGTAAAAGTCAGAACACCATAATAATAGAATGGGAAATACAATATTATAATATTTTCACACTACACATGACACACTACAATGTTATTTACAGGTAGAATTTGACTGATTAAAATGGTATATTAAACATCATAGTGTATTCACTTAATTTCCTAAAAATAGGCATAAGTAATAGGTAAATGGAAGAGATGAAATTGAATCACAGAAATGGTTAGTTAATCCAAGGTAAAGCAGATTGAAAAGAGGTAAAATAAATAAAAAACACATGAAATAAAGGGAAAAGAGAAACAGAGTGGTAGATGTTAATCTCATCAGTAATCACAATTACTGTTACCAGACACATGAGAGTATTAGACAAGAGTATTAGTACAATATTAGTACAGAGAGTATTAGACAAGATAAAAGAGCAAAAGTAAGGCGTCACTATATGTTGATGTTTAGTAATAAATTTGGTCTTTTGTAAAGAGAAGTCTGGCCTTTCCTCAGCTTCTGAGCAGTCATGACATCTGACATGAATATTTTCTTTACAGATATGGATGGCCACAGAATATTTTCTTTACAGACATGGATGGCCACAGATGGCCTCAAATAATTTAGAAGTGGGAGTTTTGGATAGCACATTATCAGTTGTCCTAGAGACTGAATTTGATTATAATAATTGTTAGCTTTTTGTCACTATAACTAAAATACCTAATGAGAACAACTTAGAGAAGGAAAAGGTTATTTTGGATTATAGTTTCAGATGTTTAGTTTATGGTCAGCTGACTCAGTTGCTCTGGGCCCAAGATGAGGCAGAATATCATGGCATAAAGGTATGACAGAGAGGTGCTGCTTTATTCATGATGGCCAAGAAGCAGGGTGGCAGATGGATTACAGAGAAGATGAACCTTTTCAGGGCACTTCCCCAGTGATCCACTTACTCTACCCATATCCCACCTAACTAGAGTTACCACCTCGTTAGTGCATTCAAATTGGGATGGACTGATTTGTTTACAAATGTCATAATCAAATCATTTCACATCTGAATATTCTTGCATTAAAACAAGAGCTTTGGGGGCCACCTCCTATTCAAACTGTAACAGGACTCCATCAATCAATCAATCAATTATGCCTACACAATTAAATCTAATAAAATCTCTGGACCTTGAAGCTTGGGTGAGCTTCTCTGTTTGGCAAAGACTACATGTATATTGTTATTCATTAATGTCATAAGAGTAAAAAAATCTGTATTTCACAAGGGAAACAATAGAAGCTTTGGATTTGGAGTCCTCTGGTCTCTCTTTATGTATCCTTTCTGTTGCTGATTTTGATCAGAAAAATCAAAACTCTCAGCAAGTTTTGTGAATCTCTAGTGAATCATTAAACCAAAGGTTGGTTTGGGGACACCCACCCCCCTCCCCTGGAAAAAAAGAAAAAACAAACAAAAAAACCCTGCAGTTAATGTCAGAAGTGAGAACAGTCTTGTATAGTATAGATTGTGTATTCAAATCTCACAGTTTGGTTAATTTGGGGGAGCTATCTGCAGCCCACTTCAAACATGAAGACAGAGTTAAATTAAAATTATAAACTTTAAAAGTATAAAATATAAAAAAAGAATGTACAATTAAGCATGGTGGCACATGTCTCTATTCTCAGATACTCAGGAGGCTGAGGAAGGAGCATCACAAGTCAGGCCCAGTCTGGGAGACTTAGCAAGACTCTGTCTCAAAATAAAAATAAAATGGGATGGAGATGTATTTCAGTGGTAGAGAGCTTGCCTAGTTATGTGTGAGGTCCTGTGTTCAATCCTTAATACTGAAATAAAAGAAAGACAAGGGAAAGAATGAAGGAAGTATGGTAAGAAAGGAATGAGAGAAGGAAAGAAAGGGAGAAAAAAAGATGTATCATTAAATAAAAGAAATGTTTAGTTACCATATTGATGTCAGATGAATTAAACTGCAAATGAAGAATATCAGGAATAAAAAGGCTAGTGATATACAGGTAGTGACAAAAAGGTAGTGACATAGAGATTAATTTTTAAAGAATGTATTAGAGTCCTTAATGTATATGCACCTAAGAGCAAGGATTCTAAATTCATAAAGCAAAATCTGAGAGAACTCAAATGATAAATTTATGAATTAATAGCTTTGGGGATTTAAATATCCTTATCTGAGTAACTGGTAGAAGGAGAAAAAAAATCACTAAGAATACAATATGACCCAAACAACTATACCAGCTAAACTGGCACAACCAAAACCTATATATCACTCCAATAAAGAACAACGAATATTCATAATTTTCAAGTACATATGGAAAATTCACCAAAATAGTTATGCTTGGTCATAAACTAAACTTTAAAAATTATAAATATCTGCTTTGTTCACTAATATATTTATGGAAGCTTATGTACTCCATGTTACTAACAGCAAATGAATACATATTTTTAGTAATTATATCCATATAGAAAACTATGACTCCAATTATAGAATATTTTTGTGAAAATTTCTAGTTCTTATATCCAAAATGAGAAATCAAACATGATCTCCAGGCAACAAGAAGAGTAAGAAACAAAATATAGAAAGAGAAAAATAAGAATGTGTAGATGATATAATTAACAACATTGGAGAAACTACGATGATCATCGTTGAATGCTATACCTTGTATTGTTTGCAATATAAAGATCTAACTCCTTGGAAATATCAGTTTCCACTTGGTCCAAAATTTCCAAAAATTCTGATGGATTTAGCATCTAGAAGATAACAAAGGAGCAATGATGGTCTATAAGTCATGAAATTATATCTAAGAATGATTTCAATAGGTTACACCTGGTCTTTCTAGGATTATTCTAAACAAACAAACAACAAAAAAAGCTTAATCTGCCTTTCCAAATGGGCATTGTTCATATAGGCTTTCTGGCTATGTAACTAGTGAGGTATGGTAATTGATATCCCACAAAATTAAGCACACTGATAGGTCTTTCACAGAGTTACTTGTACCACCCACATAGTAATCATCTATCACTCTGAAGCCAAATGTGATCCTGTGTGGAGAAGGGAATACATAGGAAAGTGTGTTGACTGGTTAGACATTGATGCTACTTGGAATGGTGTTGCTTCTCTCTTGTATTTTTTGCCAACTTTAGTAAAACTTTGTGTTTGTTATAATGATTATCTCATGAAATTCCATTTGATAATTCAGTCTTTGTGTTAATGTAAAATAATTTAAATTTTATTGTAAAATTTGATATGAAAGAGGAAGAGCAGAGCAAATGTTGCAAGAACTTCTAAAATATAATTTTATTTTAATTTTATAAATGAGCTTATTGAAATCTTTGAAGTCATACATTACTTCCCCATTCCTTCTTCAGAGTTATAATTATTCTGGAAATAATATATGATAAAGAGTGTGTCTAAGAAGAAAATTATCAAAAATAGATACAGACATCTTATATAACATTTTAGCAAAAACAATAACCAATAATAATTTAGTATATATAATGGGAAAATATACCATTCACAATAGGAAAATACAAATAATGCAGGAAAAAGTTGAACAAGATATAGATAGGATATTTGCAATAAAATTCAAAAAATTTCTAAGTGACATAAAAAGCTGAATGAATGGAGAGATATACCATAATCTAGACGTTTTTTTTTTTTTTTTTTAAATGGGGGGATTACTTATTCATCTCCCAATAATATACTTAAGCAGTACAATCTTAATCAAAACACCAGTAAGATTTGGGAGGTTGCTGAACAATGTGAACCAAAAATCCACCTGTAGGCAATAAAAGAAAAGAATAGCAAAGAAAGAGTTTTAACCCAATCAATGAATTAATCCCCTGTTAGGGATTAATTGAGTGGTAACTGAAGTGGTAGGGTGTGGCAGGAGGAGGATGGGGCAAGTGGAGTTTCCCTCATTCCCCACACCCCCCTCTCTTTTTTTGATCATCATATGAGCTGCTTCCCTCTGCTACCCTCTCCCACCATGATCTTCAGTCTCACCTGGAGCCCCAAAGAATGGAGCCGGCCTGAAACTGTGAACCCTCAAATAAACCTTTCCTCCTCTACAATTGTTCTAGTTGGATTTTCAAGTCACAGCGGAGGGGTGGGTGGGGTGGGAAGCTGGCTAAAACAGGAAGCTATAGTACTAAAGAATTTGAAGGGAAGTAAGAAGGGCATATAGAAAGTTCTAGAATAAAGATAGTATGCAAAAACTATTGTGAGAAAAAACAGGTCATGGAAA
Organism: Callospermophilus lateralis; assembly: GCF_048772815.1. Classification (NCBI taxonomy): domain Eukaryota; kingdom Metazoa; phylum Chordata; class Mammalia; order Rodentia; family Sciuridae; genus Callospermophilus; species Callospermophilus lateralis. The sequence goes on along the minus strand of NC_135313.1, from coordinate 25,158,639 downwards.
CAGAAAACAAAATCAATAAAGAAATTGTACAGTGGGTATTTATGGTATGATAGTTCTATTATTACAAATGAAAACAAAAGAATATTTGTCATGTTAAATCATGCTAAGGTAAGTGGGTGACATTTTGAAATATTAAAAATAGGTTCTAATCTCAGATCTCAAAACAATGAATTTTAAATACTTTAATATTGCAAGTTCCAAAAATATTTTGTCAATTTAATCTTGAAAAGTGCTAGTGGCTATCTAATTATAATCCACATGCTGAATCTTAAAAAAGAAATGATAAATTAGAATTTAAAAATAGTACTACATAAACAATTCTTCTTTTGGTCAGAAAATACCACTAACAATTTCAAAAGAAAATAACTCTGATGGAAAAATATGTGTTACGTACCTATGATAAGACTTTTTATTTTTCTATTTTATCCAGAATTCTTACAATGGAATTAGTAAGCTTAATGCCTGTCTAATATTTTGGTTAACATACCAATAACAGATCTTATGGAAAACACATTAATGATATATACTGGGGGGAGAGTCTGTATAATATTTTTAGCAGAATGTATCCAGTTTACCTAGGAATACTTAAGATCTAAGATACTTAAAACATGAAATCTATGCATTTGTGCAACACAGATCTCTGAAAAATGTCACATCACTTATTTAATTGTATATCAGTTGGGAGTTTTTCATAGTCATAATAACTTCCTGTTGTGTAAGTAATGTCCTGAATGCATAACTTAGAAACCTTGCCAGTTATATCTGAGTGAGGACAGAAGGGGGAATGTGGAAAAAAAGGACCTACTGGCTGGCATTGGTAATTCAGTATTTCTTCATGCTTTGCCAGTTCCTTATAAATACCAGGGTCCTTAGTTTATTAGTGAAACTCAGTGTTGAATAAAATCACTGACATTTGTGCATCTGATTGACAACACCTCACTGAGGATAATGAAAAAATTGAATAGAAATTTTATAACATAAATATTAAAGATACATATGCTGAATAACTAGTATTCTTGAGTACTCCCTATAAAAAATATATTGAGAAGTTTTTATTTCATGCTATCCTAAATACTTGATTATATGAATATTATTATGCAATTTTTTTCAAAAGAAAATTCCTGAATCTTTTTATGAGTTGAAGTGACTGGTTTAAAATCATTTAAAAGTGACTAGTAAATGTCTACCCCGACTTAAAAACCTAGGTCTGAATGACTCCAAATCATATGCTCCTTTTTTGATTTTATAATAGAAACAGCATAATTGAAAAAAATCAGTTTACTAGAGAAATGAGTAAATATAAACAAAAACACAATCATATTTTTTTTATTAATTAAAAAAAAACCTAAATTACTACTGAAGTTTGAGAGGATACTAGCAGTATTTAAATTGACATAACTTTCCTAGCAATAATATTTCAGGCACATTGATAAGATTTAATCCTGAGAGAAACATCAAGGATATCTGTATAAAAATACATTTTGTATAATTATTTATTAGGAAAATTGAAGAAACTAAATTTTTAATACCAATAATTGGTTTGATGAATTATAGCATGTCTGATACTTGACATTAAATGTTGATGAATGTTAGTAAAACTTAGTTAAACACAAAACATTGGTTAATAAAATGGCATTTAATATATGATTCCACATTTCTGCATATAAATGCTATGAATGCTTTTTGTGTTTATATATTATGTATATATACATGCATAAAAATTACTTGATATTTATGTAATAAACACTAAAAGTAACCATAAATATTAAGATTGTGAATTATTTTCTACTTTGTGTTTTTATAGTTTTTATGTTTATTTTTAACTGAATTAAATATTTTACATGTTTATGTAAAATATGTATATATAACAGACAAATATCTATATATTTCAGAAAGCCAAATTTGTGAAGAGGAAATTTGGGTCAAACAATATTGGCTACAAGCAATTTTTAAAAGAAAAGAAAAAGAAAAAGTTGGAGAGAAAGATTTAATATGCAAACTGAAAAGCTGAATGCTCTCAGATTTTATATCATAAACTCTTAAGTGGTATAAAACTAAAAAAAAACAATTTTGCAGTTTTGTTTTCAAATTATCAGTAAATATTTCAGAGAAAAGATCAAGATTTATTTTGTGGGAAAACAAAGGAGAATGTTGTGGAAATAGAATACTTGTTCCTTACTCTTTGGGTCAGAAAGAAGTGTAGTCATATTAAAGCAACGAGTTTTTTGAAGAGAGTAGGCAATGCTGAATAGACCATGTGAGGACATAGGCAAAAGATAAAGTGGGAAAGGAGAGACACAATATAGCTTACATTCTAGCAAATTTAATTTATTCATGGTATGTTAAGTCCATTAAAGTAGAACACCTTTTTTTAATTAAGAAATTGTGTCAGTTTACATCCTCTGACAAGCGGATACAAGATTGGACTAGATATGGAAGACATTTATTAGGAAATGGCTGTGAAGCACAAAGGGGAAGAAAGGGAGGCAAGAAGACTTTCAAATTATATTACCAGTCTGGTACCTGAGAAAAAGGAGGAAGGAGATTATTAGGTAGAAAAGTTTTATAGTAAAGCCCATGATTGAGAGAGCTGTAGTCAAACTGATTATACATGCTCAAATGAAATTTGCCCATTAACATACTTACTCTGGGACAGGAATGACAAAATTCTATTGTTGGGCATAACGGGTTGAGAGCTCTAGATGCCACAGCTTTGGAATAACTACCCCATTCAAATATTGTAAAAAAAAAAGAAGATTATTCCTCTTGTTGCCCAGTCAATTTGCCATGTCAAAATGGTGAATCTTTTTGTCTACTGGTTCTTTAGCATAAGAAGTTTGAATTGCCTTTATGGCAGTTGTAGCATGCCCTGGCATGAGTGTATTTCTCTCAGAGACCAGGAATTTTAGTCCTTTGGAGTATGAAGTTGTAGAGATGAAGAATTCAAAGTTAGTGAGGGTGTCACTGGAAAGTGAACATGGTTGGGTTGACTCGATCCTTCACTTTTATTCTAGAACCATCTGTTTACATTTGGGCTCTTCAGGAGGAAAATGCCAAGACTAAAAGAGTAGTTTAGAAGATTTGCAGGGCTCTAATAGTTTGGATCTTCAATGTCTGTCAAAGACCCATGCATTGAGGCCTTGTCTCCAATCTGTATTGCTAATGGGAGGTGTAGCACCTTTAGGAGGTGGGGCCTGATGAAAAGAAGTTAGGTCATTGAGGACATTCCCTTGAAGGAGATATGGGACTACATTAGTTAGCCTTTCATTTCTGTGATCAAAATACCTCACAAGAATGATTTGGTTGTGAAACATTTATTTCCACTCATGGTTTTAGGCGATTCTGTCCATGGCTGGCCGATTCCAAAGCAGAAACATGGCGGAAGGTCATGGTAGAGGAAAGCTACTCAACTCTTGACAGCTGGGAAGGAAAGCTGGAGAAGGAGCCAGGAAGAAGATAAACCCTTTTAGGGCATGCCCACAGTGACCACCTCCTTCTAACGAGGTCCCACTAATACATTTTATAAGAGCAGAGCCTTCATGATCTTATCACTGCATAAAAGCCTCCGCGCACCCCCTGCGGAACCTGGCTGTATTAGGAACCATGCTTTCAGCACACGAGCTTTATGGCTTTTCATATCTAAACCATAGTATTCCACCCCCCGCCCCCAGAAGCTCATGCCTATTTCACAATTCAAAACACATTCACTCTATCTGTAAGAGTCCCTATAATCTTAGCAGTCCTACTATTGCTGCAAAATCTGAGTTCAAAGTTGTTCAGGACTCAAGGAAAATTCTTAGCTATAAGTCCCTGTAAAATTGAAAATCAAGTTACATATACCCAAAATAAAATGTCACAGAGTAAACATTCCCATCCTAAAAGGGAGGAATGGGACAAAATCAAAACTAAAACCAACTAAGGCAAACAAGTCCTGTAGTTCTGCATCTGGCATCTGAGGTACATGGAGGTAATATGTAAAAGGATTTGGGCAGCCCCACCCCTTTGGCCTTGCCAGTTAAAGCCCACATGGCCTCTCTGTTGAGTTGGCTGTACTCCCTGCCTTCAGCTTTCCTTAGAGAATTTTCATGTTCCTGGTATCTCTTAATTCCTGGAGTTTCCATTACAACTTTGGCCTCACTCTCTTAGCTTCAGTCATTGTCCTTTCAGGGATGGCCTTCAAGTATTCAGACCCTGACACACACATGGCCTCCCATGTCTTCTTTTGAAGTCTCCATGGCCCCACAATTCCAGCATTTTGCATCCTTACAAAACAAACCTTGTGTAGATCATTCGTAGACCTGCCATCAGCTCAAACCATAGTCAACCCGGCTTGGACCATGACTGCAATGGCCTCTGTGTCTGGGTTGCTGAGCATAGTGAAAATCATCCTGGGGAAGCAACTTTCTAGACACCCTGTGCTGGCAGAGTGTCCTCACAATCTCTTCCCAAAGGAAAGTCTTTTAAATGTGTTCATTTTTACATCCTTAAAACTTGCCATAGGTGGGGTCTTGCTGACTTCTTAAATGTCCTCAAAGCATCTTTCCTTTTGTATCTGTGCAAAGAACTTGGTTTCTCTATGATAGTATTTATCTCTTCATCGATCACACCTTCCTTAGCCCCATGTTTACACATAGTTTTCTGACCAAACTGAAAGTGTTTAAAATCTTTCTACTCTGCTTTTTTGCTCCCGATTCTCAGTTAACCTGGTTAAAAGCTACCTATCCACTGCCTGAAAGTTGTGTTCCCTTGAAATTTCTTCTGCCAGATTAAATGTAGTTTCCCAGAAAGTCTTAGGACATGGGAAAAATGTAGATAAGTTCTCTCTCAAAATGTAACATAAGTGGTCTCTACTCTAGTTCCCAACAGAGTTATCATTTCTATCTAAAACTTCATGAGTAGTCTGGTGTTCTCTCCAGAATTTGCCATTAAGGTCTGCTTATAAAATTCTAAGACTTCTCTACCCTGCATCTCCAAATTTTTGCAAACTCCTCCTATAAACCAGTTCCAAAAACTTCTGAACTACAGAGTCAGGTTCAGTCCTAGCAATGACCCATTTTTCAGTATCAATGTATGTATTAGTTTTTTGTGGCTGTGAATCAAAATACCTGAAAATTTCCGCTTAGTGGAGAAAAGATTTATTTTGCTCAAATTTCAGAGGATTCAATGCATGGTCATCTGACTTCAGATAGAAATATTATTGTGGAAGGTATGGTGGAGGAAATCTCCTGAATTTATGACAGGTAGGAGGCAGAATGAGGGAGAAGTGGTCAGGGAGAAGATAAACCCAGGGTATACCCCTAGTGATCTACTTCCTCCAACTAGATCCCACTTCCAGTAGTCATTCTGCTATCCATGGATTAATTTACTTCATGAGTTAATGCACTGTGGAGATCTGAGACTTCATGATCCTATCATTTCCTAAAAAGCTTCTACTGCATTGGAGACTATGCTTTCAACTCATGAAGTTTTGGGGGACATTTCAGATCTAAATCACAGCAGGGACTGTAGCCCCTTCCTGATTCTTTCTCTTTTACTTCCTAGCCATCATTTGGTGAACAGCTTCCTCTGCCATGTACTCTCACTGTAATGTTCTTCCATGCCACAGGATCAAAGGCAACATGGCCAACCAAGCATGGACTGAAACTTCTGAAAGTGTGAGCAAAAATAAAACTTTCCTCTTTTAAAAGTTGATTTATCTCAGTGATTTGTTATGATAATGGAAAGCTGACTAACACACAGGGTAAATGCTCATGGAGAAAAAGAATGTGTTAGAAACAGGCAGAAAGAAGTTTCACATCTCAATTACAAGTGAGAAAAGACAGAATTGTATAGGAAGAGCTTTAGAATGCAAGTATTATCCTGAGACAGTTTCACCCAGGTCTCTGGGGAGATCCCTAGCTAAAGATATCCATTAGAGGAATCCCCTATCAGCGGGAGTTCTAGTAGTCTACATTCCTAGCCATGCTCAAATGATTGAGACAGTGAACTGGAAATTACCTAGCTGAGCACTATGGAGGGTCTAAGGTTGTACCATCTAGAAATTCCATCTGCTATACTTTCCAATTATTTTCTTTGAAAAGGAAATCTGAACAGTTTGCCTGACTCCAATACTAGTACTGGGGGTGGGGAAAGTACTATAGAGGAGGGGAAAAATTCTCTTCCATATGGACAGTTTAATCTGTAGAGGAAAGGGGACTATTTGAAATCTATTAACTTTATGTGAAAGATTCGTTATTTGAGTTTTAATTTGTATAGATGTATAAAGGTTGATTTTTGATGTATACTTGGCAAGCAAAAGTATTACTGTCCTTATGATATATAAATATATATATAATATATATGTATATTTATAACAGTCCATATATATATAATACATATATTTTATATATGTATGTATGTGTGTGAGAACAGCCTGAAGATACTAGAGTTATATATCAACAGTTATATTTGTTTTTGTATTTTATTATCAAAATTGGTATTCAAATTTAAATATCTAGAATAAAATTTTAAAACTATCTCATTGGTACTATCTCTGAGGATATTCTTCAGAATATATTTTTTTCAACAAGAACTATTTCACAAGAACCCCACTAACCATACTGTTTTTATAAATTTCATTTTATGCATTTTTCAGGTAGAGGAAATACCTAAATGTTGCAAAAATTGTGTGGAAGCTTGACATTTGATATATATTGACTGACTGACTGATATTTACATTTGGATGTGATGAGGTCGAGGGTTTTGAATATTAGTGTGCTGACACTAATCCACAGAGCCACTTGTAATAGAATTCTTATAGACTGAGCATCCTTAGAAGTTTCACTCACTCTCAACCTTGATGAACTGTCATAATAATTGATTGTATTAACAGAAATAAATAGCCCAAATTTGGCTCGCTCTCACAACGACCCTGTTTCATCTGACACAGATGAGGAATAAGGTTATTTCAGATTGCCCCTGCCAGGTCAAGGCTCAGCGAAAGCCTTGACTTGTGCCTTTAATTCAATCCTGCAGACAAGAGGATGAATCGGCTTTGTCAGTCTCTTTCTCTCTGGCATGGATACCAATAACCTTGCTTCACTTTCTTGTTTCTCCTAGAGGGAAGGATTTTGGCAGAATACTGCTTACTTTTACAGTTACAGAAGTTCCACAGTTTAAGGAGGGAACAGTAATTACAAGCCATTAAATTCAGAAGGCCATCGGCGCAGATGAACATTCTGGAGAGGACACAGCCTTCAAGTTCAGTAAAGGATGATTACCAGAGCATTTTAGTAGAGAGCTGGTGAAGGAGAGGAAGAAATAACTCTGGAAATGTGCTAAGGCAGCAAACTTATGAAAATGCAGTTAGACACGGCAGTGGCTACATCGATTATGCCAGGAATGATTTAGCAGGGTGTTTCACACTTGCCATTAAACAAAGTGCCATAATGGGCTTTGAAATGTACTTGGTTCTACTAGCTATATCCAGTTGAAACCACAGAGGTGTCACTTACATTATTACTTTGTACTGGCTTGAGGGAGAATCCCTAGTCCTCCCTGATAGGACTGGTTTTCCTTCTGGCTCTGAATGCAGGGTTGTAGAAATAGTCTCATGGCCAATCCATGACTCACTCTTGTTTAAAAAGTATTCTAAAACTTATCTTTTCTAGGAAGCTTTCCTGATTAAATTGCACTCACTTCAATTCAACATCTTCCTTTTATACATACTGTATTAAATTGTGTGTATGTTACTTTGAAAGGAGTTTTAAATTATGTAAATTATATATATATATATATACTTTTGAAGGGTTAGGGTTTTTTGCATGTATATATTTTTTCAAAACCTTCAAACTAATATAGAATGAAATACAAGATATATTTAGATTATGATAAGGGTAGAACCACCTTTGTCATTAGCTCTCACTAATGAGTTAAGGTCTTTTATTTCTTTTGTATACTTCTATAGACATATACTTTATCTAAATCCAGTACAGAAAGTCAGGTGACAAATCCTCTGGACAGTGGGGGAATGAATTTATTTTTCACATAAATGAAAAGAAAAAGTTTGAATACCCTATCTGAGTAGGTTGTTTTTTGACTGCTTTTAAAAGGAAGAGTGTTACAACATTTCAAAAATATTTTTTGCATTCTAATCAGAAGAGGCTGCTCTCAATATGCAATATTTTTAAAGAGAAAATAATTGAAAATCCACCTCACAATTAAGTCATGAGCAAGCATGTAAAACTTATTAAAACAGAAGTAAATGAGGTAAACAATACTGAGAAGATAAAAATGTGGTATTTTCAATTGTTCCCATTCAGTCTTCTTTTAAGCAACCTTCTTTTTGACTTTAGAATAAATAAATACCAGTCAGACAGTCAAATGTCACTATCCATGTGGGTAACCCGTTTCCTAACAACATTCCACACATATGCAAGGAATTCACATGACTCCACAGGCCACATATTTACTAACTGTATTAATTTCTTATATCTGCTATAACAAATTGCTATGAACTTGATGGCTTAAACACACACACACACACACACACACACATATTATCTGGTGATTAGGCTGAGCTCCTTTCAGTGCCTTTAACAAATGTGTATCCTTGCTTTCTGCAGGCACTAGAGCTACATTCCTTGGCTCCTGTCCCCATCTTCATCTTCCAAGTTAGTTGATTAGCATCTTTTTAAAATCATCATATTTTCTTTCTCTGCTATATGCTATCCAATCTCTCTCTACCTGCCTTTTGTAAGAATACTAGTGATTACATTTACAGGGCACTCAGATAATACAGGATAATTTCCCCAACTCAATATCCTTAATTTAGTCATATCTGCAAAGTCTACCTTGAAAGAGAAATATTCATTTGTACCAAGGAATTTGGGGGTCATGGTCATTATTCAGCCTGTCATTCTGTTGTACTTTACTGATCTTCCCTTAATTTCTAAGTAATTGCTGCTAGGATAATAAAACATTGTTTAAGAGTTGTGTACATATATAGTGAAATGTTCCTTTTAATTTTCTTACCACAAAAAAGAGCACTTTAGTTGTGCTCCTTCTTAACATTTCTTAGCATTTGTAATAGGTCTTCATATAAACCATTGTCTGTTATTCTAATCATATTGTCAGATAAACTTATCATGAGATCACATAATTTAACAACATCTGTCATGCTTAGCTAGTCTCATTAAACCACGTAATATAAACTGTAAACTGAAATCATTTAATGGATAGAATAGAGATTAACTGTTTTCACTCATCTCCCAAAAATGTCACAAAGCACATTTATTTTCCATGTGACAAGGTTTCTAAAATGATTTTTAAAAGTATATGTAAGGAACACTTTATTTCCCAGAATAGGTTTAAAAAAATCAACACCCATGAACAAGAATTTAGCTATGCTGAAAAATAGTTTGGGGTGTTGAAGTATGAAAGGGAAATAAAACATTCAATGTATACTAAAAAGTATAAAAAAATTTTGGAAGCTAAGTGAAAAGAGAAAATAAATGTGGTTCAAATATCCAGAACATCATTCATCATTTAAATGGGAATTGAAAGTGCATTGTCTCCTGTTTAAAGCACAAGAGGTATGACCATGTATCTCTGGAGGTACATAAAGTTGAGTATGAAAGTCGACCAAATTGGAGGGTTTTAGTACAAATCTGTACAAAGTGATGGGCTGAGTCCATGAAATTGCTGAAAAAACTATATTTTTGATTCATTAGTTTTAGAATGACATACAGATTAAGGAATTATTAAGGGTATTTTGATATGTAAATTTCAATTAATAAACAAATTCTGAGTCTATTGACCTATACATTCTGATTAAGAACTTGGAGCATAGATTTGGACTATTTAATTAACTTCAGTCACTAAAAGTTATGTTTATTAAAACTTCAGAATATATACTTAAACATCTAAGTGCCATTTGAGTTTACACTGATTTTTGCAGCTTACTTTGTATAGGTTACAATAAAAACATAGGTTAATGTGATCAATGACAAATGACTTGATTAATAGAGTGAACTTTTCTTTTCAACAATAATCAGTTGAACTGAAGTCCTCTCCTTTCATTAAAGTAATTAGTGCCTTTCATTCAATATCAAAGCATTTAGGTCTCTATTACTATTTTACTATGTGACAGTATTTTTCCTTTTAATAGGGGCCAATTTTAGTCAACGTTTTACATGATCTTTTCACAAATAAAAGATACAATCACTGTTTAGTTAATGGATATTCCTCCTAATATAGTATACAGCTTTATAATTCATAAGTTTCCAAATATTCTTTCATAAAATGAAACTTAAACAGCCACAAATTCATACAAATAGCCCACCAATTTATTGATTCTCACATTGAGAAAATAGAAGTGTTTTTTTGCATTGCTGTTACTAATATTGGGAGAAGAATAAGAATATTGCTTCATAAATAGCACACATTCGTTTGCATTATACATTTATTAGTGTTTTTTCATTGGATTTTTGATGCTATTATTTATTACATAAGATATGGGTAACCACTCATACCTTTTGTATCAAGATATTATAAAAATCAATTATTTAGTTTCTGCTTTTAATGAATTTTATACATATTACTGGATGTAAGCTATCATTTTACGAGCAAGTGGCCATCCTGCGTGTTTATAACTTAACAAACAGATATGATTTTTGTTCTCTATTCTATGTGTTCTGAACTTCAACAGTTACTCTGGGTAAATAAATTTCTACAATTACACAGTTCTCTCATGGCTCTGATTTGATCTTATATAACTAGTTTGTATAGATTGAATATAAGCATGGAACTGGTAACACATATACCTAGATATTGTTTTTTTCATTCAAAAAACATTTTTATATCTTATTCAATTTATTTATTTATTTATTGATAGTGTTGGATATCAAACTCAGGGCTTCATCCATACTAGGCAAGCATTCTACCACTGAGCCTAGCCCCTGTTTTAAAATTTATATTTAAAAAATAACTCTATAATGTTTTAAAGTATAATTTGTGTCCAATATAAAAAGTCAAATAGCATAGAAATGAAATATAACCACAAATATAGTATCTAGACAACTGCTTACTATTTATGACTCTGGATATCAACAGAAAAATAAATATTCAAGAGAAGGATGGGTAGATAATATCACATGCATTGGAACATGTTATGTGTTCTATTGTAATAAAATATCATATTTCAAATGAATGGATGTTATGGTTATATATAAGGTGTTGTCCAAAAGCTCAAGTATGAGATAATGCAAGAAAGCTTACAGGTGAAATGATTGGATTATGAGATCTTTAGCCTAATCCATGCATTAATCCTCTGATAAGGTTTAACTGGGTTGCTAGGGGTGTATCTTTAGGATTAATATTTTCCCTGCTTCCTGGTGATCCTGTCCTGAGCCACTTTCCTCTACCACACTCTTCCATCTCGATATCCTGCCTTACCTTGGGCTCTGAGGATGGAATCTTCCATATGTGTATGGAGATCTCTGAAATTATAAGACCCAAATAAACATTTTCTTCTTTAAATTGTTCTTGGGTCTTTTGGACACTGAAATGAAAAAAATGACTGAAACAATGGATTTCAACAGGACTAGAAAGTGAAATAAACTGGCACGATTGAGCAGTTTTATAGCAAACTTTTTTTTATGGTGTACACATAATATTTTTATTGATTTTTTAAATTGATGCATTGTGGTTTCACATAAAAGTGGAATTCATTGTGATATGTTCATACCTCCACATGACATAGTTTGGTTAATTTCATTCTGCTCTTCCTCCACTTTTCCATTCCCATTCTCCTTTCTCTACTCCATATTTTTTCCCTTCTATTTTTATGAGATTCCCCCTTTAAAATTTTCCTTATTTCTTTATGGTTTCCACATATAAAAGAAAACATTGGACCCTTGACTTTGTGAATCTATACATCACTAAGCATGTTGGTTTACAGTTCTAACAATTTACCAACAAATGACATACTTTCATTCTTTGTGGCTTAGTAAAACTCCATTGTGTTTGTGTACATGTTTCCTTTTCCCATTTATCTTTTGAGGGACAACTAGGCTGGTTCCATAACTTGGCTATGGGAATTATGCTGCTATAGACATTGGTATATAATTATCATTATAGTATGCTTATTTTATTAATTTTGTATAAATACTACAGAGCTAGAGTTACAAAGACAGCATGGTATTGGCATAAAAACAGACATGAAGACCAATGGAATACAATAGAAGACATAGAGACAAACCCACAAAGATACAGTCATTTTATCCTTGACAATTATGCTCAAAGCATACATTGGGGAAAATATAGCATTTTTAACAAATGCTAGTAGGAAAATTGGATATCATACGTTAAAAAAAGAAAGAAATCCTGTTTCCCACCATGCACAAAAATTAACTCAAAGTGAATCAAAGACCTAAGCACTAGATCTGAAAAAAAAAATGTAACTTCTCTAAGAAAACAGGTCAACACTCCAACATATTAGAGCAGCTGTAGAAACTTCCTTAACAATACTCCTAAAGCTCAAGAAACAAAATCAAGAATCAATAAGTGGAATTACTTGAAATAAAACGCTCTGTACAACAAATGAAACAGGAGTAGGAAGAGAGGCCACAGACTGGAAGAAATTTTTGCCAGCTACTCTTCCAACAGAAGAATAATATCTAAAATATATCTAGAACTTAAAATTCTTAATAAATAAATAACTCAATCAATAAATGGGCAAATAAACTAAATAGCCATTTATCAAGATAATAAATTCCAACAGCCAACAAATATATGAAAAATGTTAAGCATTCTTAGCAATCATGGAAATGTAATGTATAACATTTTGTCTCAACAGATTCTCATAGCTGTATAGCCTATATGCTACATAATAATCCTATACTCACAACCACATATTTTCCATAACAAAATATTTTATTTTAAAATAATTTTATTTTAGAGTAGTTATCTTGTCTATTTCTTCTAAACAGGAAAATTGGACTGGATTTTAATTATCGAGTTTAATTTTCCTTCTTTTCATATAACTGGTATTGCTTTACTGTGTTACGGTATTGAGAATTTCTGTAAAAATATTTGATGACAGCCAAATTAATTTTACTTCTATATAGTTTATATTGTTTATGTATATGTACATAACTCTTTCTTAAGACTTGTAGTTCAGGAACTTTATGAGGATATATAGTATGGTGTCAGTTGTTCAGATTCAATTTTTTCTCTACAGGGCATACTATTTTGATATATAAATTTGTCTTTTTCTTCCAAGAGGTAAGCATTTTATCATGTATTTAGATATTAACATTTTTTTCAAATGAACTCATTTTGTATATCTTTGGTTTTGATTTTTAATAAAAGTTAGTTGAGTTACAAATGATATGAAAAGCTATATACATTTAGTGCTTACAGCTAATTAGTATAAGAAAAGGACACATCCATGAAGCAATCTTTATCTACAGAGCACCAAGTTTCCCTTTTCTTTACATGCTTATATGCTTATCAGCACTCATTATTTCTTTCTTTTCCATAATGGCCATCTTAACACATATAAAATGATATATCATTATGATTTTGACTTGTATTTCTCTGGTGTTGAGGTTGAAGGAAATTTTTTAAAATTTTCCATTTTGCAATTTTCTAATTATTCTTCTCTTGAATATTTATTTTTGTGTTGAAATCCAGAATCATATATACTAAGTGGTTATGTCTGGATACTGTATGTCGGGTGCACTTTTATTTCTTCTTCCTGATAGATGTTATTTTAATTTTTACATTTGGCATATATTATATTAAATGTTGAACATTTTTTTCATATTCCTGCTGATGATTTGTATGTTTTCTTTGGAGAAACGTCTATCTAGGTTCATAAATTTTTCAATTTGGTCATTAGGTTTTTTGTTGTATTCTAATTGAATTAAAGGAATTCCTTATAACTTTTGGATATGAAACAAACATCTCTCCAGTTTTATCATTTAACTTTCATTTTATTGATCTTTTTCTTTATATGAAGTTTTTTGGTGTGATATATCTATATTTATTTACTTTGTTGTCTGTGCTTTTGGTGACATACACAAAAATTATTGCTGAGTCAAAAGTCAAGGAGCATTTTCTGTGTTTTATTCTGGGAGTTTTATGGTTTTGCTTCGTACATTTAAGTATTTGATCCATTTTGAGTCGGTTTTTGTGTATGGTATAAGACACAGATTCAATTCTACTCTTCTGCATATAAACATCCAGTTTTCCAACAGGATTTATTGAAGAGAATAACTTTTTTCCTTACTTTGTATTCTGGGTGTCCTTCTCAAGTATTAATTAACTGTATGTACATGAGTTTACTTCTGGATCCTCTGGCCCGTTCCATTTCTCTCTGTTTGCTTTTTAGGCCAGTATCATACTGTTTTGATTATGATACTTTGTATTTTAGTCAGTATTTCATTGCTGTCCAAAATGTTAAGAACAACTTACAGGAGAAGTTTATTTGGGGCTCATAGTTTCAGAGGTCTGAGTTCATAAATTGCTGATGCCAATGTTTTGAACCCAAGGTAAAGCAGCACATCATAACTAGAGTATGCCAGAGGAAAGTTTCTCAACCATGTTGGCTAGGAAGTAGAGCAGTGGGGAAGAATTTCAGGAAAAACACAAACTTTTATACTACAACCCCAGTCATCCACCTCTCCAGCCATGCCTCACCTACATACAGTTACCACCCAGTGCATTCAAACTAGGACACACTGATTATGTTACATTTCCCATTTCACCTCTGAATATTCCTGCAGGAAATTTTGTAGTTACCTCAAATCCAAACCATAACACTTTGTAATATAATTTGAAATCAGAAAGTTTCTTGCCTCTAGTTTTATCATGTATACATATGTGTGTGTGCATTATAGTTCCTAAAAATATTGGACATAATCATATAATCATGGAATATAATTTGCTCCACTACTTTCTCCAGTACTTCCACTTTCCCACCTCTCCTCCTTCCCTTGTTCCCCTTCCTCTAGTTGACAGCTCTTCCTTTTTTGATTTATAGTTATTTTAAAATTATTGCTTCATAGATTTATATAAAGGTGATAGTCACTGTGGTATATCCATATATGTATATAGCATATTCTGGTCAATTTAATTTCAGTGTTTCTCTTTTTTCTGGTCCCTTCTCCATCCCTACCTCTGCCCTACTGATCTCACTTCTGTTTTCATGGAATCCCCCCACTCTTTTCCCCCTTATTTTGGTCTAGCTTCCACATATGAGAGAAACACAATTGGCCCTGAACTTTCTGGGTCTGGCTTATTTCACTTAGCATGATTTTCTACAGTTCCATCTACTTACCAGCAAGTACCAAAATTTCATTCTTCTTTATGACTGAGAAAAACATCATTTTGTAGACATATCACATTTTTTTCCATTCATCTATTGAAGGGCACCTGGGCTGGTTCCATAATGTGGCTTTTGTGAGTTGAGTTTCTATAAACATTGCTGTGGCTATATCACTGGAGTATGCAAATTTTCTTGTATCTCAAAATTGCTTTGGCTATTTGGCATCCTTTATAAGTCCAAGTTAATTTAGGAATTTTATTTTATTTCTGTAAAAACTTCTATTTATGTAGATTTTATTGGATCTTTGGATTGCTTTGGATAGCATGATATTTTAATATTAATTCTTCCAATCTATGAATACAAAATATCTTTTCATTTGTGATGTTATAAATGGGATTGTTGTCTTAATTTCCTTTTCAGGTATATTGTTAGTATATAGAAATGCAACTCATTTTTGCATGTTGATTTTGTATCCCACAATTTCACTGAAGCTTCCTAGTGGTTCTAAGTTAATTGGTGGAAATTTTGGTATTTTCTCTATATATAATCATATCATCTGCAGAGATAATTTTACTTTCTCCTTTTTGATTTGGATGCTGTTGTTTCTTTTTCTTGTTTGATAGCTTTTTATTAGGACTTCTAGTACTATGTTAAATAGAAATGATATAATTGGGCATTCTTGTCCCAATCTTACAGAAAAATCCTTTGGCCTTTCACCATTGACTATGATGTTAGTTGTGGGCTTATTTTATATATCTTTTACAATATTGAGAAATGTTTCTTCAACACCATACATGTTGAGAGTTTTTTTTTTAATCACAAAAGGATATTAAACTTTGTCAAATGTTTTTTTTGTATTTATAGATTATCATGTTTTATACTTCGTTCTATCAGTGTGGTATATTTACTGATTTGCATATGTTAAACCATCCTTGCAGACCAGGAAAAATCCTCAGAAGTTCTAACAGACATATTCGGAACAATACCATCAAATATAAACAGAATGCATGTTCCTCTAAAGTACTTATGGGGCATTCTCCAGGTTAAATCATATGTTTGGCTATAAAACAAGTCTTAATAAATTTACATTATTTCTCATATGTAAAATTGGATTACTGCTTTTGCCAAGTTTTATTATTTTATTCTTGATTCATCTAAGAGCTTAAAAACATAATATATGAGAAAAGAAGAAGAAACTAAAATCAATTTTCCAGCTTCCACATACTAGGAAGATAAGTGCAAATTAAACCCAAAATAAATATAGGTAAAAATAAAATCAGAAAAGAAATAAATAAAATAGAAAATTAAAAAAAAAACCTAAATCAATAATTCCAAAAGTTTTGCTTTGAGATCAACAAAACTGGCAAACATCTTGTCAAACTGATTAAGCATAAAAAAATTATCCGAATCAGGAATGATGGAGATTATACAGTATATATTCTACAGGTATAAAAAGATAGTAGAGATTATGATAAGCAATGTTATGCCAGAAAATGCCTTAACAACAAACTACCTAATCCCACTTAAGAATAAATATATAACACAGAGAGCTCAATGTCTACAAAAAAAATTGAGTTTATAGTCAAAAACCTTCCCAGAAAGAAAACTCCAGGCCTTGATGGATTTGTTATTATTTCTACCAAAACAAAAGAAATAACCTCTTTTATGTATAATATCCTCCAGAAAATACAAAAGGAAGTAAAACTTACCAAATAATTTTATGAATCTATTATAAGTTGATACTCAAACCAGGAATACACATTAAACAAATAGTAAACTATAGACCCATATGCCTCATGAAAATAGATGCAAAAATTCTTTGCTTTTTGTTTCTGTTTGCTTTGTTTGGTTTGGTATGAGGGAGTAAACCCAGGGGTGTTCAATCACTAAACCACGTACCCAGCCTTTTCATTTTTTATTTCGAGACAGGATTTTGCTAAGTTGCTTAGGGTCTTGATAAGTTGCTGAGGCTGGTTTGAACTTGCAATCCTCTGACTCAACTTCCCAACCCACTGGGATTATAGGCATGAGCCACGGTGCCCAGCTATATGCAAGGATTCTAAACAAAATTTAAGCAATTTGAATCCATCTCTTGTAAGTACAGTGTATATCATGAACCATCTGACCAATGCAAATTTATATTTTGAGAGAAATGTAGCCCATCACTACATCAATACACTTACACATACTGCATTTGAAAAGAGTCTTCAAGGGATTTTTTTTTTTTTTTTGGTGTATCTTACACATTGTTCCACATTTATTCAAGATCTCAACTCTTTCAATGTACTATGCATTGTTTATTCAAATCATATAGTTTAACTTTAGCCCATTAAAGTTTTAGTTATGGCTGAAAGGGACTTCTCAAATCCAGCTTCTTTCCCTGAAACCAGAAATTATTATTCAGCACTATTTTACTGGAGGAGATGGAATTGTAACATTTTACCTTGAAAAGTTTTACTTATTCACTGGTTAGTGTTGTAGAAAGTTTTCCTATGGCAAGGATTGTTATTCACATTAGTATTTTCTATGAATGTATCTGTTGAAAGTTATTGCCTTTCTGTTAGATTACCATCACTTTCAAAGGGACTGAAAATACTACATTTAAGCCAGATAAAAGGAACCAGATTTACCCACAGTGATCTTAACCATGAAGTTCCAGCAAGGTGGTCTGATTCCTACATTGTATTAGTTCAAATCTGTTATAGGAAACATTATTATTGTGAAAGTTTGGGGGAAGAGTTAATATTTTAAATCTGAACTTGAAAGTTATGATTTCAGCATTGAGGTAATAATACATTCTTATTGGACATGTCACTCACCTTATCTCTTTTAAAGGATATCATAATTAAATATATGACAGGATTAAGTGAAACATGGATCCAAATATTTCAGCCCTAATTATGTGGTAAAGTCTGATATGACTATAGTGAGAATTCTTAGTAGCACTGTATTTTCTGTAGCAACTAAAATATCTATGTGAAATTCACTGAGAATATACGATGAACAATAAGTATGATTTATTTTTGAGTAGGTGTAGTTAACTGGAGACAATATAGAAATAAGTAGGTTAAAGTTGGGAAGAAAATGTGGCACTCTATTCTATTGTTTTCTGGCTGGCCCATTGAATGCTCTATTCTAAACAGATGAACCATACCACAGAAAAATAAAATTTTTACCCTTAAAAATGTTTGTATAAAATTGATGTAAATTTCCATTTTCTTTTGTCTTTTAAACTTCAAGGAAAGCATGAACAAAATATAAGGCCACTTTGAGGGTCCTATTCTATTTCAGTACTGTACACAATATGGTCAAGGATTTCTAATGCATTTGGTGTGGAAAATAGACTGGACAATTTTAGCATGCATAAGCTGACTGACTCCAGAGAAGCAACTCTGAAATGTATTCTGCACACTGAAAGGATTTTAAAGGACTTTGGCTTCTTTCAGTATCACAAAGCTTTTCTTCTTGTGTTGAGCAGTTTGGCTTGACTCTGTAAGCTTTGTGTCAAACAAACTGGGAGAAAACTTTGTATATCTGAGGGGAAATGTCTTTTATTTAGAGAGTTACACAAAGTACTGCTAATTCTCCAGCCACTGCAGCCTTCTTTCTTCTAAAGGAACGTGTCTTACATCTTTATAACTATGATGAGCTTTCAGGTAGCCCACTCATGTTTGTTCCTCTTCTCTCAGGAATTCTTTATACCAGCCCAATTGAAATAACCTGTTGGTCTCAGAAAAGTAACAAATATTTTCCCATTTCAACATACTGTTTTTCTTTCTTAGTCTTACCTGGAAATGAACAACTTCAAGAGAAAGAGAGAGAGAGAGAGAGAGAGAGAGAGAGAGAGAGAGAGAGAGAAAAGAACCTCACAGCTCTGTAGATTAGCAATGCAAACATAATTTCTCAAACAGCTTCAACTTGATGAACAGTTTCAACTTGATGAATGTTTAATGGTAGTAAAATAAACACAGTAAACTTTTTAACTGCTTTAGGTATTTCAGAAGTTTTTATTTTAAAATGAAAAAACAAAAACCAAAAAAATAGAGATCACAGCATAAGATACTAATCCCAAATCATTAACTCAAAATATCTTTAGAATAAGGAAAGTTGATTATGCTCCTGGCAATGCTTGTTCGAGTTCTACATTTAATAAATACTTCAAGTTCTATCATCATTTTACTAATTCAAAAGTTTTCAGTGTCTAATCTAAATTTCTCTTTTGTTTTAGCCAGTTTTCTTTTTCTTTTTTATGCTGCGATCAAAAGACCTGACAAGAACAATTTTAGAGGATGAAAAGTTTATTAGGCACTCAGGACTTCAGAGGTTTCACAGACAGCAGACCCCATTGCTCTGGGCCTGAAGAAAGCACAAGATCAAGGTGGAAAGGAGTGGAGCATGAAAGCAGCTCTGGACATGGCTACCAGGAAGCAGAAGGAGTGCTTTGCTCAACTAGGATGAAATATAGACCTCAAAAGCACTCCCCCAATAACCCACCTGCACCAGCCACTCCCTCCTTACCTGCAGTTACCGCCCAGTTAATCCCTATCAGGCAATTAATGCACTAATTAGTTTATCACTCTCATAATTTAATCTTTTTACCGATGAAGTTTTTTGCATTGTCTCAACACATTAGCTTTTGGGGGACACTTCTTATCTAACTCCTAACACCTTTATTATTAATACCAACATTCATTCTCTATAAGCACCACAAATGTAACTTTCTACAGAGTTTACCATAGTTGAGCTAAAGGAATAGTGGAATATAGATGAAGGGAATTCCTCTTTGTTTTACATAGTAAGCACATGCAGTGAGGAAAACAAGCAAAAAAGGAAAAAGAAACATGTTTAAAAGAATTATGATAATACTTTTAATTTTATTTTTCTGAAAAAAAAAATAAAAGCTAGGGATCTATTATCACCTGACCAAAAATATAAGTTTAAAGGTAAAAACTGAGGGAAGTTGGGTGGCTTCAAAGCCTAGCTCTGTGCTTAGCACAGACACTTATGGTGGTGGTTTGCTAGCATGCAGAGCCCTAGATCATGAGTGTGGCTAGTTTTCTTGTCATAAGCACTTTCCATTTTTCAATCAGATGGTGCTTTGGGTTCTGCATTGGAGCAAATGGTTACATTTCTCAGGTGGTCTCCGTCTCTTGTGCCTTAATATTACCCACTGGAGGCATGCAATAATTGTCTCAAACATCTAGCTGAATGATCATATCAGCTGTGTTTTACATCTATAAATATCCCAGGACAAACTTTCTCAAGCATTTTAAATTCAGTGTGGCAAATTGCATTCAGCATAGTCTCAAGTCATAGCTGAAGTGCATTTGTTTCCAAAATTGAAGATGAAACAAAGATTTGATAGTTCTGGTCCTAATTTTTCTTGAAATTCATTTAGGCAAGAAGAACAAACACTATTCTCTGTCTTAGTTCATTTATAAAGAGGTTTTAAGATGACTAAGATGAATTTTGTCTTGACTACTCCTTGAAAAGGCATGGTGAGGGTTATATCCGATATTTATTTTCAAAGAAAACTCTCATAAATAGATGGGAGCACTTAATGATCAATATAGTTGAGCTCTTGGGATTAAATTGTACCATATAATTATGTTAATGGAAATGACTAGAGTTACATGAAAAGGAATGACAATTGAACCCAGAGTCTCACTTTTGTACCATTGATTAAAATTATCTATTATGTTCCTAGTTTGTATATCACATCAGAATTTGTTGCTTATGTGTCCCTTGTGTTGTCTTAATAAATCTCTTCTCTCAGGAGTTAGGATTTGAATATTTGTTTTAATTAATTACTTTCTAATCTACTTCCTGTACTTTTGTTCCCTTTGCCATTATTTAAACAAATTGACTCTCTTAAATTTCTGAACATGATATCTGGGATATCCTCTTCTATTTCTTCAAACTTGCAATGAAAGAATTCACCTGGTTTTCTCTGCGAAACAATATTGAATGCTGGAGCTTGATGTATTGTTTTGTTCTGCTCTGTTGTCTAATAATATGATCAGCTTCTTTCAGCCTTGAGATAAGATGGAAGAAAAATGAAAGGTCTGAAAACGTGGAAACACTTGGGAATATAAAAAGCTACGTTGGAATTGGGATTTTTTTTTTTTAAGACACAGGCTGAAAAAACTGGGATCTGTGTACCACGACTTGCTCAGAGAAAGTACAAAAATACCATATGAAATATGTATCTCATTTTATATTGAACACATTTTTGAAATTTGAGAACTTGACAGATCTTATACTCTTCTCTGTCACTAGTATCAGCTTGGTCAGTTGTAATTGTAGCAGAACATCCTGTCCTCGTTTTTCCTGATTTTTACAATCTCTTCAATTAGAAAATTCCAGACAAAACAATTATAAATACCCAAGGAAAGAGATTCATTGCCCAATAATCAACACTTTTATAAACACCTTCTAAATACTCTATTGTCTGCCTAGCATTTTTTATCCTTGAGGAAGTATAATGTAACAATTTCACACAAACTTCAACTATATTTGCATTTTTTCACTTAGAATGATTTAAATTAGTGGACTATGTTTGCATATCAAAATAATATTAAAGTTTCACCAATAATGCTGAGTTTTTTGTTTGCATATCAAAATATTCTTAAAGTTGCACCAATAATCCTGAGGGTTTTGTTAATCCCTTTTTGTTTTCCTTACACATTATCTCAGTCTTACTTTTATTCCTCTTGCCTTTACTACCCTTACCAGTACTGGATGTCCACTATTTGAAGTCCACTTTTTAAAACCCCATGTTACATACTTACCTTTCCTTCATCATCTGCCTCTTGGATAGTCTTTCACTTTTCTCACTGTCAAGAATTAGTCAAGACAAAAAGATGGTTTTTTATTTACTGTGGTTCAATTTATGATTTTTTAACTTTAAGGTGGTGTTTTTCACTTTCAGACAAAATCAAACTTTGATAATGAATTTTGATCTTTCCCCAGGTTAGCAATATGCTATATATTACTCTCTGCTGATGTTGGGTAGGGACAGTCAGCCACTCAGTCACCAGGATGCACAACACATACCCTACTGAGGATTGTGTTGCTAAAGTATGAAGTTCATAGGACAGATGAATTAAATTAATTTTCAACTTACCATATTTTTAACTTATAAAAGGTTTATTAAGATTAAAACCATTAAAAGACAAGCAGCATTTGTAATAAAATAAGGTTGATTTGGTTACAACTGAGT
Organism: Callospermophilus lateralis; assembly: GCF_048772815.1. Lineage (NCBI taxonomy): Eukaryota > Metazoa > Chordata > Mammalia > Rodentia > Sciuridae > Callospermophilus > Callospermophilus lateralis. The sequence goes on along the minus strand of NC_135313.1, from coordinate 25,136,107 downwards.
GAATGTAGTATTATATCAACCTAAGTCAGTTTTGTTGCTCACGTGTTTTTTTTCAAAACTTATAATTACATTCCTAAAATATTTATACAAGGATGAATAAGACATATTACCTTCTCTTATGGGTATGTTAGATGAGATGGATGGGCATTTGCATAATTGTAACAGATTGGGATAAATGCAAACAGAAGAATCCAAGATTAAGAAAGGTGAGACTTCACCGAGAGTAGTTGGTTATTTATTAGAATATTATAGGACACTTTTGGGGAGATTAGACTTTATACTTAGGAAAGACAGGAGGCCACTTTTCTTATTCTTCCTACTCTGCCTTATGTCTCCTCTGAATTCTTTAAGACAGAAGTTGACAAATTATGTCCACAGGCAAAGTCTGGCTCCTAGACTCTTTTTTTCTTTTCAAATAAAGTTTTATTGGAACACAGCCATGCTTAAGTTCTAAGAAAGTACTGAAATAATGCTGACCATCTTTTCACTTGTATTTTCAATCTGTGCTGACTTAATCCCACATATAAATATCTCTTTTGATGGACAGTTAGCTTTTTTCTGTCTTGTAACATTACAATCAGTGTTTGCTGTATTCTAAAAAATAAATCAGAAAAACAAATTCTTCCTGATCTTGCTAAATTATAATGATATGGATGCTTCCTTCATTGCAAGCCATCTTTAAAAGTGAAATATTTCTGAAGTTATCAATGCTTTACAATGCATTTCTAACATTTTCTACTTTAGGTTTTGTCATCAGTGAATTTTCAAAAATCACCAATGGCCTGAATTCTAAGTCCTTTTTAAAATTCGCATGCTTCTTGAATTATCTGGTGTTTCATAACCAACTACCAGGCATCCTTACTCTGCAACTTCATCCTGCCTCAGTTTGCACAATGGTATTCTACTTCAATTTTTATTCTATTCATCATCAATCAATTTCTTCATCATTTGCTATATTTTGTTCACTAAATGTAAGTGCTCTTTAAACTTTTATCAAAATTTATCTCTCACTCATTTTGAACTTGCCTGTTTTTATTTAATCCATCTTTCAACATCTCTTTTTTTATTTATTTAAAAAATTTTCTAGTTGTAGGTGGACACAATACCTTTATTTTATTTTTATGTGGTGTTGAGGATCAAACCCAGAGCCTCGTATGTGCTAGGCAAGCACTCTACAGCTGAGCCACAAACCCACCCCCTCAGCATCTCTTTATAGAAACACAGAGACTTTGTTTCAAATCTTATTCCTAAAATGTTCATTTCTGCTCGGGATCTAAAAATGCAAGAAAATATGCTACCTACCATAATAATTAGAAAATGTTCTAGTTTTCTATAGTCTGGATATGGTTTCAGTATACACACACCCCAAAAAAATGTGTATTTGAAGCTTAGTCCTTACTGTGGCAATGTTGAGAAGCAGTGGTTCCTGATGGAAGATGGGGTCTAATAGAAGATGATTAAACTATTGGAGGTGCTGTTCTTCAAGGGGTTCATGAAGTTCTCATAGGACCTCCATTAGTTCCTATAAAATAAGCTATTATAAAAGGAACAAGCCTAATCTCTGGCTTCCTGTTTCACCATGCAATCTCCTCTGTACATGCTTCTGCCATTATGATGCCATCTACCATGAGTCCTTACCAGAAGCCAAAGAGGCAGGGCCACTAAATCTTACCTTTCAGCCTCAAACAATGTAGGTTGATCAAGGTGCTTTACAAAGTACAGCACATCGGGTATTTTTGTAGACAAGGAAAATGAATTAATATGAAAAATTGTCACCAAGGAATGTTGTGGTTGCTAAAATGATAGCTGAAAATGTGGAAGTGGGTTTGGAATAGGGTAAAAGAAGTTGGAAGAGTTTTAAGGAAAAAGTTCTGAGAAAAGGCTTCATTGCTGTAAAGTAGATCGCAAAAGATGATTCTGGGTCAGGGCTCAGAAAATAAGGAAACTCGTTAACTGGTTTCAGATGGAAATAGAGATCCTACTGGAAACTGGAGTACAAGCCATCCTTGTCACATCACTGCCCAGTGTGTCAGCCCTCGGGCTTTATGGAAGGCTGCATTTAAGAATAATGAAAAGCTGGTGGAAGAAATTTCTGAACAGCAAATCATTCAGGCAGCTGCTTGGTTACTTTTAACTACTTATGTTTAGATTTGGGACTTAAAGGAAGCAGAGCAGAAAGATTTTGAAAAGTCACAGTTTGGCTCTATAAAAAGAAAAAAACAAAAACTTTGGAGAAGAGGGTCCTTCAGAACAACAACTTGTTAAAAAAAATTGTCCACTTAGAGGCTGATACAATAATCTACAAAATCATATGTTTGAGCCTATCACACCTTTCAAAGAACTTCCTGAACAGAGGCTGCTAGTTATGAAAACCATTACACCTTTGTCAAAGGACTAATTAGAGAGGTGATTACTATAAAATCAGGTAAAATTTTAATGCATTTTTGAAAAACAAATGTGGCCTAGTCACAGAGAGTCCCAGCCACAAAAATGTGTGCAGTCACCTATGATTTCCATAGTGCACCTGATTGGTGGCAGGGAAGGAGAATTTGTAGAGTAGAATCTGCCCCTACTCTGCCCCCTTCCTCGGTCTAAGGGCATACAGGTATGCAGGTGCTAACTGGTTGACTAAATTCCCTGACCACTTCTTTTTCAACATTTCCACTTTTCCTTCATATGATGAAAAACCTTAAACTTCCTGGAATGGGCAGAAAACCTTCCAATCCCCAGGACCCAGACAAAGAGCCACTGCATTGGGAGAATGCAAATTAAACCCTAATGCCTTTGAGAAGGAGTAGAAACACTTCTGGTTATCAGGACACAAATAAGGATTCATTTTTTTTTCTGGGGAAAATATAGAAAAAAATGATACTTCTTGGAAAGGGGTAAGGAAGCCTTTTGGGTCCAGGATACTAGGATTTCACAAAAACATCTCCTAGTAGTAGGAGAGGGAGAAGAAAGACTCCTGTGCAGCAGTTAGCCTCCAACTCTCCCACATACAAGAAGAGAATGGCTCCTACCGTGGCTCAGGGACAAGAACAAGTGAAAAATTCCAGCCCAAAGGTCCAGATGCAAGATCTTGCCTAAACAGGAAGCTCAAAGAGGAAAACAGACTCTTGGCTCTTGCCACAAGTCTAGCCCAGAATAATAAGCAATTTCAGTCTCCTGGTAGGAAAGGGTGTGAGTGTAGACAGTGATGCTCATCAGTTCAAAAAGGAAAGCACAGAGCAAGAACACTGAAGGGAAGCTTTCAGTGTCATGGACTGTTCACTAAGCACAGCCTAACAGTAGCCTACCATTGAAGAAATCTGAAACCCATGGGGCCTGGAGATTGATTACAGTGACATCAACCTAAATTCCACTCGATTACTAATTAGATTCAAACACCCATCCTGACAGCCTGACAAGGTCTGCATATTTACAAATATAATTCATATTTACCTCAGTCTCTACTCCTCCAAATACAAATAATTGTTTTATCAGCAGGTACCAAAAAAGCGATAATAATAATAGAAAGAGACAATGAAAGAGAAAAAAAAAACAGATCAATCAACAAAATCAAGAGATGATACAGATATTGGAATTATCAGAGTTTTGGGGAACTGTAACAGTTGGGAATGTCTATAAATTTTTAAAAAAAAAACCTGCCATTTTAATATTATAAAAACACTGAAATGTTTAAGGATAAATCTGACAAACAAAACATGTAAGATATTTCAGAGGAAAATAATAAAACATTGATTACAGCAACTAAGGAAGGCCTAATAATGAAGAACTAGGCTATGTTCATGTATCTGAAGATTCAGTATTAAGATGCCATTTCTTTTCAAACTGCTTTACAGATTCAATTCAATCACTACCCCAAAATTAACACACTTTTTTTACGGACATGGGCAAATTCATTCTGAAATTTATATACAAATGCAAAGCACCTAGAATAACCAAATAAACGTTGGAAAATAACATAGACTTACAAAATCAAAATTTAAGCAATATTGTAAATCAACAGTAATCGTGACAGTGAGAATTTAGCATAAAGACAGTCAAAGCATAATGTGCACAAAGGATACTTGATTTTCAACAAATATTTCAAGGTACTTCAATGGAGAAAGGATGTTATTTTTAACAAATGATGTTTAGACAATCAGATATACCTATGGAAAAAATTTAAATGTAAATTATCTCAGACCATACATAGACGTTAAAATCAGCATATTGTACTGATATATGCATACCGATGTTTATAGCAGCACACAATTCACATTAATCAAGTTATGGAACTATCCTAGGTGCCCCTAAATAGATGAATGGATAAAGAAAATGTGTTGTATCTATACCCAATGGAGTTTTATTCAGCCCTAAAGAAGAATGCAATTATACTATATTCTGATAAATGTATGAAAGTGGAGAACATCTTGCTTAGTGAAATAAGCCAGAATCAGAAAGACAAGGATTTGATGCTTTCTCCTATATGTGGAAACTAGAAAGAAATAGGAATTAAAAAAAGTTGTGTGTGTGTGTGTGTAGAAAACAGAGGAAGAACATAGGAGTAGAGGAAGGTTATTGAAGGGGAGGGAACAGAAATGGAAAAGGGAAAGAACCACAAATGAAATTGAACAAACTATAAAATGGGCACATATGAATATATCACAATAATTCCACTTTCATATATAACTATATTGCACCTATTAAAAAATAAATTAATAGAAGGAAGACCAATGGGGTAAAGGAAGGGATTAAGGAGAGGGGAGAAGGAAAGAAAGTGTTAGTACTGGGGATTGAAATGGAGCAAATTATTAATAGGATTATATAAACATGTCAACATGAACCCCATGGTTGTGTATAACTACAGTGCACTAATAAAAATAAACACAATGAAATACCACTATAAACAACTAGAGTGTCCTCAGTAAAAATATAATACTAAATACTGGCAGGATATAGACTAACTTGAGCTCTCATATGTTACTGGTGGTAGTTCATAATAGTATGGTAACTTCAGAAAAGAGTTTACAGTTTCCTAAAGCATTCACCTTCCCATGTATCCCAGCAATCCCACCTCTGTACATTTCCCTCTGACAAACAATAACATGTATTCAAAGACCTACACACTAATATGAGAGCATTATACTAGGTGAAATGAACTTTATATAATAAGTTATATATCATCTGATTCAATTTATATTATTTTATGGAAAAGGCAAAAATTCTAGGAACAAAAATCTGTTTGGCCATTGCTGGGACTAATACTCTCAGGAAAGGAACTGACTAACAAGAGATATGAAAGAAAATTTTGAGGTAATGAATGGACATTTCTCAAGATCACTGAACTACAAAAGAGTGAATATTCTTTTGTATAAATTATATCTCAATAATTTTAACTTAAAAAGAAACAAAATACTAATCTTTGTTACCACAGAACTGTATTTCCAGTTGACTAAATGTTATCCCTAACCAGATGTCCTACCAAGCTACCTAAACAAATCTCCATACTAAATCCCACATACATCACCTATGTCTAAGCTTTATGCTGATTATTCTGATGAAATTAGTAGGTTTACTCTCAGCCAGACTGGAGATCTTTGAGTTAACTTTGATTCCTCTATTTTCTCTATGTTCAATAAATTGGCAATACTTTTAAGGTATATTTCTCTTAAGGCCTGTGGACCATTTCCACTTCCCTCTCTTTTGGCTTCACTTTGTTTGTAATCATTACTGAATTTCCTCTTTGCTACCAAAAGAGAAAATTGGCTGGCTGAGCCTCTATCTGTCCCCATTCCAATCACATATTTTTGCCAGATTAATATTTTCATATATATACTCTAGGTGATACATTGATTTGGCTGTTTTTTTAGATATTTTATTTGAAGAAATTTAATTTTTTTAGTTTTCTCTTTCATGCATTCATTCATTTAGTGAACAACTATTTATTAAACATTTATTGATTTCCAATCACCTTTCTGGGTATTATAGTAATGGGATAAATTTATGGATTTGCAGAACTTACTTTCCATTGGGGGAAGGAAAATATAAAACAAGTACAAAATAAAATAAGCACAATAATATTAGATGCTTATAAGTTCTCTGAAAGTGATAAATTAAGATATAATGATATAACATGTTTAGTAGTTTGGGAAAGGAAAGTTGATCCAATTTAGATTCAGTAGCCAAAAAGCCTTTCTGATATTTTCAGTGGGATCCATATAAAGCTAAGGAGTCTATCATGAGTAGATCTGGGGAAAATTATTTGAGGAAGAAGGTTAGTGAGTACAAATGTGTTGAGGTGGGAAGAGGCTTGATAAGAAGCAGGAAGGTCAGTGTGGCTAAAGAGAAAACAGAGCCATGGTAGGGAAGGAGAGGGCTAGCCTCAGATCACCCATTGCCTCAAGGAACATTATATAGTGCTTAAAATTTCTACACACAAAAGAGAAACACATGAAGGTTTAAGAAAGGCAGTTAATAATCTAGTTTAAATGTATAAAAATAATCCTTATGAAAGGGACTAGATTAAAAGAATGAAGAATGCAGAAATATCAATAAAAGAACACTATTCCAGTGGTCAATATCACGGACTTAGCTAGAATGATAGTGGTGGACATGCTGAGAAATGATGTTGTTAAATAGTTTTGCATGAAAGAGAAAGCTAAAAAAATTGAATTTCTTCAGATAAAATATCTATTTGCTGTTGTTTTGTACAAAGGCAAGGAAAAGGAAAAGGAATCACAGCTTATTTCTAGATTATTGGCTTAAGCAGCTGGGGAAATAGTGACTTAACTCACTAAATTGAAAAAAAAAAACTCAGGAAAATGGCTTTCAAGGAGAATTCAAGAGTTTGATTCTGAACACATTAATAATGGGGTTCCTATGAGATATTCCTGAGTAAGGGTATATGCTAAACTGGAAAACTGATATACAATTCTGGAGCTCAGGAGATTAGTTAAAACTGGTGAAATAAATTTGGAGTCATCAAAAAATATAAGGAATTAGAATCCATGGGCAATGAAGATGTTATGTTGTCAGAATTACAACAAATATAGTTGTAGATCTAATTGACTTTAATTTGTGATTCAGGAATCTGGGTAGCTTCTATTCTATATGTTAGGATGAGAGCCTCCACTGCACAAGAGCAGAACAGTGGGAACAACCTGGGAAAACAGAAATGTGGTTGAAAAGTTGATTATTTATTATCAGGGTACTTTGTTACTTTGTTAACACTTTAATTTTTTTTTTTTTTTTTTTGGTAAGTGTTAAAGCAGAGAGGGTTTCCTTATTATACAGACTCAGGTAGACTGGATTCTCCTATTTGGGGCAAATAAGTTTGTTTAGGGCCCTATCAGCTTCCTTAGTGTTTTTTCAGTTTGATTTTGTGGCATTTAGCACAGTTTAAAACAATGCCTCTCCTAATTTTTGTTTAACACCATAAATCTGTAAATTACTTGTATAGTTGGGACAATGCCATGCATGGAAATCATACCAGGGCGTTCTTCTTATAAGTGAAGATGTGATGGTATTGGGGAAAAAAAAAAAAAACAAACATTGTGAATCCCAAAACTCTGGGAGTGTTTTTAAGTGCGCCATATTCTGAAGTCTAAGGAGGTGACTCATTTGTTTAAAAAAGTCTCATTAAAGGAATTCATGGTCAGGTCAAAATATGCTACTGTTTAAAAGGGCATGAAAAGAAGTTTCAACCCAAAAGGCATCTATTTTTCTCTATTTGCTTTTGCTAACTTTGCAGTGACATTTCTGTAATCTCTCCTTGTATGCAAATTTATGTTAATGATATAGCTCATGTTTGGAATCTAAATTGACAAGGGGTGAAAGCAATGTATTGTAATTAAAGCTTTGTGAATATTGGCCTTTCAGAAAGGAATCTTGAAATATCAATGGAATTCAATTGTAGATCCAATGTGTCAAGTCTGTGTGGATTGAGTATTTAGGGATTTCGTTATATATTCCTTTTCCAGCATCAAACTCATAACAGATCTGAGAGCAGAAATATTTCTCTACAAGTGTATTTAGACTGTCCATTTCTGAGACTGTTGCCTTTAAAGCATTTCTACTATTTTCTTCTTAAAGGGTTATAAAATAATACAATTTTTTCTTTTGCAAATAGTACATTAGCTTTTGACTTCTAGCAGCCTGTTTTTAGAATTAACTTAAACTTTAAATGAAATAAGCTTTGTAATATATGTGCTAGAGAAACAGTAATTTTTCATGTTTTTTTAATCATGAAATTCATATTTCCCTTTAGGGATTCAGTCAATTGGGAAATAGGTGGGATTTTTAAGAAGATATTAATTTAGAAACTCTGGGATTATAGAAGAGTTGACCTTAGACTAATTGGATTCCTAAGCAAATGACAGACTTTATCCCTCATTTATTTTCTTTGTGAATGTTTTTGTAAGCATGTGTAACACTTTTCATGCCCACATCTTACATCCAGAATCTTATGTACCTCATTTTGCCTTTGTATTCTATTTTAGCTGATGCATTGTTGTATTTAGTGGTAGTATGGTTTGATCAGCTTAACCTGCCTGCATGTTTACATTGCTGTGAGCCAACAGGCAGCTACCATTGCTCCTCCTTTTAGTTTTCTTTCTCCTCCTCCTTCTCTTTCTAATTCCTAGGATACCTAAGTCTTTGCGTGAACAAGTCAATTGATATTTAATTATCTATATTCACTTACTGTCTGCTTTTAAGAACACGATTCTCAAATGGATCAATGTTTCTATATGCCTTTAGTGCCAGGCAAGTCAAGTTTTGGTGAAATCCTTTTTTGCTATATTGGTTATCATCAACACATATGTAAATTGTTTATTGTGGTAATACTTACCATTGAAATACTAACCTGTTCTGATAATTCTGGAAATGTGAATAGATAAACGAATGCGAGTTTACACATAGTTATGTAGAACTTTCCTAATGGAACACCTAGATATTAGTATAGTTAGGATTATATATTTTATAAAACATACAGAGTACATGTAAACAAAACTAAAACAAAATTACACATAAAGAATAGTAACAAAATTCTGGCCCGCAGTAAACTTGTATTAAATTAACTTTTTTCAAAAACAATTATATAATTTGGGCAAAGTTCATATAAAAAGAATGCATGTGAGTGTACGTACACACATATACATATACAGTTATTTGGAAAAACCAGAAAGGGTCCAAAAGTTGGTAGAGATTAGAGGGAATTTACATCTTGAAAGACAGAAATGGTGGCGAGTGAAAGCCACATTGATAAGACATGTCATCATTAGAGCTGGAACCAAGAGTTGCAGTTCCATCTCTCCAGGAGTCAGGCCTTAGAGCACAGGGTTCAAAACAGCTAGAAATTGGGAGGAGATACCCCGGAAGGGAAGGAGTGCCATAAAGGGGAGCCTACCCTCAAATCTATACACAGTGTCCCTCAAGTTTTTAGCAGAACTCTAAATTATACACAAATGGGCCACTCTTCAAATAGTCCAGGGGAAAGCAACCCTTCAACAAATGAAAGCCCTGATAGAAATTTTAGCATTTACTATCTATAGGGCAAACAGTTGATCATGGCTTTGACTACATCAGAGGGACTCTATCATTAAGGGAAAATTAAAATAGACCATTCATCATAGAGCATAAAGTCTGGCTTTCTCAAATCAGGGTGATCCATTTGTGATTTAATGAACCGAGACAAGAAAACTCATACATTGTTAGAGAAAGATGGAACACTACAGACTCTCTTCAAGATATCTTCCATGACTATAAGATTTATTAATACACAAAAAGAAAAAAGATCTATATGTGGGGTTGGGGAGAAAGAAGAAAAGAATAAGGGATCAAGAGAAAAATTAGTACATGAAACAAAATAACACATTGTCTCATATTAGGATTATCAGGCACGCACATTAAAATAATAATATAATATGTACTATAACATGTAATATGTATACATACATAACATATATATAATATATTTAAGTGATATAAAAATTTGAAGAAAGGTATAAAATTATTGAAAGGAACTATATGGAAAATTGGCAATTGAAAAAAAATCAGTATATGAAATTTAAAAGCATCATTGAACAATTGTAGATTAGAAAGAAAAAAAAATGATACAGCTTGAAGACCAGTAAATACAAATTAGCCAAACTATAGTACAAAGAAAAAAAGATGTTTTCAAAAATCAAGAGACTCAGGTAATTGAAGGGCAGTATCAAATAATATGCATGTCATTAGAGTCCAGAAAAAGAAGAAAATATGGCAAATATAATATTTGGAAAAATATTCACTACAATGAAGTCTAAATTTGGTTAATCACAATCAATAACAAATTTGGGAAGCTCATTTAATTCCAAACAAGATGAATATGAAGGAAATTAAACTTAATGAAGTCACACTGCTAAAAAGCAAAGAGGAAAAAAAATAAAAACAAAACAGAATAAAAATCCTATAAGCACCCAGAGAAGAAAGACATATTATAACCAAATGGAAACTTTTTCTTTTTCTGAAATAATAGTAGACAAAAGAGAAAAAAAAATAGAAGAGCATTCATGAAAAGCTGACAGAAAATAAAACACACACACACACACAAATAAATAAATAAAAGAAAGCTGTCAACCTAAAAGTGTTCTTCCAAAGAAAAAACACTCAAAAGTGAAGCAGGCATAGTAAGGATATTTTCAAATAAACAGGAATTGAGAGAAAAAAAATGATATAGTAAGTTCTATTGATTAAAAAGGAAGAGTAATAAAATTATTTAATTAATTACCAAACTAAGAGAGAAAGGAGTGGGGATCAAGGAACAGATAGCCAAACAGGTAAAGAAGAAGATGGTATTTTTAAGTCCAACTCTATCGTCACATTTTAATTAGGTAGACAAAGCACTTCAAGTAAAAGACACTATTAAAAAAATAATACCCAAGCATGTGCCACCAAGACACTGTGCCAGTAATATATATGTTTAGATAGAAAGACAAAGATTGTAGTAAAAGAATGGAAAAGGAGATTTTAGGCAAATGGCAGACTTGAAGACATGAAAACTAACAGATAAAGAGGGGGATTTCATAGCTATGCAAGGCAATTCATTAGCAATAATTTTCATAAAATACACAGTACCTAAGAACACACTATGAAAATATAAACAAAACAACAACAAAATAGGTGGAGATTTTAGTGTGACTCTCTCTGTAATTGATAGAACAAGAAAACAAAAACAAAACCAACCATAAATATATAGCACACTGGAATATTATCAATCATTTTGGCCAAATTGACATTTATAAAGCACTAAAATTGTAAATGAAACAATCACCAAAATAGACCAAAATCACTTTGAAGTGATTCATAAGTCAAAGAAAACAACCTCACATGAACAATCAAGGAATATTTTTACCTGAAAGACAATCAAAACTTGTAAAGCATACCAAAATTTATGGGATGTAACTAAAAAGTTCTTGCAAACTTTACAACTATAAAGAGTATCAACATTGCATTCCTCACTACAGAATGTTGCCAAAATATCTTTGAAAGACTTACTGGAGGACTCAACATTGCTAAGCTATAAATAAATATTCTTTAAATTAAGATTCAGTATCATCCTAATAAAAATCTAAGCCAAATTATATACCGTAGGGGGAGATTGAGTGTCATTCTAGGTGATACTTCCTCCTATTTTTTCTCATGGCAAATGATCCTATAGCTTGCCTATGCACCTTATGGTATAAATGTGCTTATCATTACCACAGAAACCCTGTCCCACACTGTGTCATAATGAACACACCAGCTTTGTAAACATTCCAGAAACAGAAATCGGTTGATATGATGAAAAGAATGGATTTTTCAAACGTCTTTTTGTTATAAGGCTATACTGAAATCTAAAATCATTACACCAAATAACTTTATTTTTCATTTTTAAGAAAAGCAGGATAACTCTTAATATTTACTTTTCACAATTGCTGATACTCAAGTATATATCAATATTTTGCTTTAAGCGTTCTTCATTTCTTCTTGACATCTGGATTAATCTTTTCATAGTGTGGAGTTGTTCTCTGTGATTTTTACTGCTAAACTAAAATCCTAACTCTAATTCCCAATTAGATCAAATATGTTCACATTTGTAAGGTCAACTGTATTAGCTCCTTCCTGAAAATCATTTGGAGTATTTAAACTACATAAAACTTATTTTACAGAGTGAAATAAAAACTACACCATTTTAATGTTCACGCCTCAAAATATTTTAATTAGGCAGTATCTCCCTCTGTCACACCTGTTCCCTTCCCCCCACCAGTGGTGAGTTTGTATCTAATTCCTTTAAAATGGCATTTAATATCGAGTGTTGGGATTTTTTAAAGTCGCTCTGCCAGAATTGGAAGTACATCTGTCGCCTATTTCATTGTAGCACTGCCCAGATTTGCTGCTCATATTATCAATAGTGCTGTATGTAAAAGTTGAGTGTCATTATAATTTAGAGACCCATCTTCTGGCATGGTGCCAAATAAGTCTAATTTGGGAGCTGGAGAATGATAGACAAGAAAATTACAACTAAAAAAAATGCACATTGAATTCTAATTCAAAGCATGGGGCTTCGGGTGTTATGCTTTTATTTTACATTTTGTTGTTATTTGGGGAATTTAAAACCTCTGGTTCTATTACAAAAAAAAATTACACAAAGCAGGTGCAAAATTGTATATTTGATTCATTTTCAGGAATAACACTTTATTAGTGTAATTGTGAGTTAGGCTTCACTAAAATTGCTGATTCTTTTTTTTTTTTTAATATGTTATTAGTACGTAAACCTAGTTTACTTGACAGTTTTGGGCAGAATAACTAAATGCATTTAAAAATTTATTTACCATTCATCTTGCAATTTCACTCCAAGCCTGAATTCATTCAATTTTAGAGATTCAACTCTTACCATTGGTGAAAAATTTAAAATACGTGCATGTCTTCTGTTACCTCAAATTTAACATGCTCAAGGTCAAATTCAACTGCCTCTTCTTTCTCTTCAAATTGGCTTTTCTGTGACTACGGCAATTTTCCAAATTTTTGTAGGAAATTTCAGAGTTATTTAATTTTACATACATTTATGAGAGTCATGTTTATAATCCTTACTGAATTTACTCTAACCCTCATTCCCTCCCTCCGAGGCATTTCTGGGTGGTTTCTAATCTATTCATCCTGGACTCTGCTCATCTTCTTAAAATCCCTCCTTTATCACTTAAGGTATTGAAATTCTTCCTATTACCTACCTCCTAAAGCAAGTCTGGTCTTCTCTAGCAATTTTTCAAGGTCCCTCATAGATGTCTTTGGACTACTTAACCACATTGCACATTTGTATGGAGACGTCTTTGATCTCCTTAAGTGATAGTATTGAGGGCCACTTATAGCAATGCATAGGATTGACTTGTACCTTAGTGTCTTGGGGAAATCAGTGTTTCAAGCATCTTTTTAAATATTTATGTCATGAGTGAGCAATGTCCTTAACATAGACCAAACACCTTTGTGTCTTTCCACATGTCAAAATATATCGAATAACAATAAATTCAGAGGTTACACGGCTTTCAGTGGTGGCAGTTCTCTGAATATTCATAGGTTACCTGATAGTTGTAAGCTGGGCAAACAAGAGTTCTTTTATTTCAATCTTAATTTCTAATGTATATAATGAAGTCACATATCATACTTCACACAATGATATAAAAATAGGTCACAAAAAGACTAAGAGAGTGTTAAGATGGTCACAGGGTTACAGGATGCTGAGTCAAGAGCACAGGAAGAGAGACAGATGAATGCTGACTTACTGTAGGCAATCAGATAAGAATTTTAAGGAACCAGTTTTATAGAATTGGTCAAAGCAGAGGGTCCAGTGGATGCTACTTTCAGTTTCAGATTGTCAGCTTGAGGTGTCAGTTTGGAGTGGCCATCCATGATCATCATGTGAAGGAGAAACTGTGCTCTGCTCTAGCCTGATGGAGACAGCAAATCTCTGTGGCAATTTTCCTGGGCCAGCTTCCTGATGTGTGACGAGCTGCTGGGGTCAGGGTGCCTCTGTATTTAGTCTCAGAGACTTCTCCTTTTATTATGGGTCTTGTGTGAGGGAATTGCATCTGGTGAGGTTGATAAGTTTCCATGTCTGGTGTTGCTCATATGATTTGTGATGTCTACATGTCCAGATACCTCTTGATTGAGTCGGATAAGCAGCTACATATAAGTTATCAATTTAGACCTTATGGTGGTGCCAGGAAAATGGTGGTTGCTTACTTATAAAAGTAAGGTTTTTACCTTGGCACTTGTGCTCAAAATGGCGAAATTCATAGCAAACTATTGCTTTCCAAAATGAAGTAACTTGGGTTTAGGCACAGCCTGAAAATTGCTGTTCTTTATATCATAGAGTAATTAGAGTAGGGCACAGCCTGCTCTCCACAGGATTCTAGTCCTTTTGTCATAGAGAGTCACCTCAGAAAACACTCTAAGTCAGAATTCAAACAAAAGAGAGCTTTATTTCCCTGTCTAGGGACTGTCACCCTGTGGAGAACAATAATTTTCTGACCTGTGACTTGAGAATTTAAAGACGAAAATCACAACTCAGGGCCTTTTTTTAGCATCATGCAGGCAAGCAAGTTACAAAAGCTAAAAAAAAAAAAAAAAAAAAAAAAAAAAAGCAGTTAGCTTAAACTTAGTTAACCGCATCTTGGGTGTGGGCAAGTGTTAGACAACTGTATCCTGAGTTTCAGCTGAGCAGGGTCAATAATCTATTTCAAAGTCATATAGACCCTTAAATGTACTCAAATCCAGGATTTAGATCACCACAACCACCATCATATCCTGAGTTGGGTACATTCTGTGGGATACAAAGTACAGAAAAACAAAAAGATAGCTTTTATTTCTGTTTCTCAGAAATGGGTCATGCAGTTCCCTCTTCACAGGAGCAGTCACAGAAAAACTAAGATGAAATCTAGAACAGCTAAGATGGAGTCCCTGTGGCTATACTTTTTGTTCATATAGCCACAGTGACTCCATTCCTCTATCCCAGTACTAGTAACCTATTTGAATCTTGCAATTATCTCATTTATTCATCATTTTACTACTGATACCTATAAGCCTCATGTTTACATGATCAAGCTAATACAATTGTTCACAACTTATTGATTTAACCTTGTCTATATCTATATCAACTTATTAGCCTATACTGTACTTATCACCTTTCACCATTCCATATCTTTTTCCTGCGGCTTAAATCCTATGTCTTACAGTTACATGATTTTATTACTATTATTTAGGCTTACTCCTGATGAACTTACCTATGAACTTATGTCTCACTGTTGCTTAGATATGTTATCTTACGTTATTCCTATAATCTATAACCTATGTCTATGACTTATTGATTATATTGATCAGTTCGCACCACAACACTTTTTAGTAAGGTTCTAGTTTCTAGGTGATCCCTGATTTTGTATTCAGGATGATGATTGATGATACCTTCTTGACAGAAATTTGTCCCCAACAGTGCTTCAGTTTTGTAAGTAAACCACTTTTTTTATTTGCTGTGAGTTGTTCCCATTATACTGACTCAGGCATTACCCTAGTCCTGAGATTCTGCCTTGCTTTTGTATGTTATTTAGTTGGTTTTCTTTAATATCTCCCTCAGAGAGTATAACTATATAGTTGAATTACAGACCCTACTAAATGTTATTCCAATGTGTGAGTGAGAACAAATTAGTAAAACTCTGAAAATGACTTTTCTTGTATATGAGATATGCATGCAATAGATGAGTGAATGAACCATCACATACAAAGGCACCCAGCACACAGTCAACTTCAATGTGGATTCCTCAAATAAATTGTCATAACCCCTCACTGAGAGGTTAATAAAAGTTTAGATACAGAAAAGGGCAATAAAATAACTAGAAAAATGTAGGCCCAAAGTATGTGGTTGTATTTACTTTAGAGCACCTCAAAATTTTATATGTGAATAAACCTTAATAAAGAGAGTGAACATGCAGAATTCCTTTGTGTATGACCAGCCAAACAATTTCTTGGTACAGTTTGTTGGGCTTAGTTTTGATGCCGGAGTTGTTATCTTGGCCAAGTACTGATTTCTCTTTTTTCTTGATCCCTGCTGCCACACTCGTGTCACTAGGGTTGCCTTCTTGGCAATCTGTGACTTCTTGGTTGTCTTTGCCTCTTGTTCATCTTTTTGGAGGCCTCTTCTTTTGCTTATAGAGATTGTTAAGTTCTCCTGTAGCCTTTTTCATTTATTAAATGCTATTAAATGTAAGGAGTGTGTTTTAGGCATTTAAAAGTTTTAAACTCTAGAGCTATAAGGCGCAAACAAGTTCCAAAAAGAGGGGTGAAATGAATTGTGTGTGTGTGTGTGTGTTTGTGTGGATCTGTGTGTGCACTTACAATATTTATTGGAAATGACATGTTTTCCCTTCCAAATTACATAATACCTAAGAGATTTTTCAATGAAATATTTATAAAACCAGAATTAATAAATAGTAATTCTGTCTAAAAAAAAAGAACTTTTAGAGAATTTTAGTATGCCAATTTAGTGTCATTAATCTCATATATGAAGTTGGGACTAATCATTGTTTTATATACAATGTTATGTACAGACTTTATTTTCTTTATAGTGTCAACCTTTCATCTGCTTAAGACACTTGAGCAGAGAAAGTATAAGGATAGTCTGCAATCATTGATATTACTGTTCAATATTTTTATAAAACCTGTGTACATTTCTGGTTTTATTTATAACAGAATGAGACCTACTGTACAATGCAATAATTTACTATTGAGATAGAAATCTGGAGGTGTCTCTTAGAAGTACCACCTTTTGATTTGGTGCCAAAGTATAATGGACAACCACTCCTGTGCATTGTTCGACAATGTGAGATCACACCAATTACCAAGATTATAACTGGCTTTCCTTGATATTTCCTGGAGCTCTCTGCTTCAACATCTCTTTCAGAGCCACATAGCAAGTCTCAGAATGTTTCCATAAATGATTCATTTCTTTAAGCAATAATATGTTTCTTCTACTGGCCCAGATGCATTGTATAAGAATAATAATTATATTTAATGATTTTTATAAAATATAATGTCTATATTATTATTAAATATAGAATTATTTGAGGCAAACCAGCCATGTTCTTCTTTAAAATACTGGCAAAGAAGGAAGAAAAGTAGACTTATTTGTGTGGAATCCCTGCCCTGAGGAATAACAAGTTTTTTCTAGATATTAGCAAAATTATATGTGCGTGTGTGTGTATACATATATATATATATATGTATATAATTTCCTGTTTGACATTTATCTGAATGGTTAAATGTAAAGCAATAGGAAAAATGTAAAATTGACTTATTTTTGTGTTATTTTCAACATTAATACTCAGAACTGCATGTATGATCTAATTGTTGAATTCCCAACTCTTATAATCTCTTATAATCTCAGACAATTAGCAGGAAATACGGTAGGTTATCATTGACATCTAATTTTATTTAAAATTATATTTTGTGTTTGTTTAAGGCCATTTTTAATACTATGTAAATATGCAAGAATTTGTAAGAAATATATTTTCTGTATATTTGTTTTCTTTGGTGAGCATAACCCATGTCTTTATTGGTATCAGTTTTGAACAGTGCTTAACTAATGCCACCAGGCCTTCCAGAGTAAGGCATATACTTGGGCATTTAGATGATAAATGTCTAGAGGCCAGTTTTATATTAGTAGGGCTTGGTTTAATCCAATATATTCTTTACTTTGTGTATGCTCTTGACATAGCATCCCTTTTGGGGGGAGATAGGAATACAATAATTTTATGATATCTCTGAACAAATTTTCTTTATTAAAACAGGTAAGAGTGAATCAAGCAAGGGACCCTTTTTCATGTACACAATTCAAACACAGAGACAATAGTAGCATTTAAAACTAGAGAGTGCTATTGCATTTTATAGTGTTCACAAATCTGTAATGGTTATAGATATGCCCAGGATGAAGATGAAGTCTTTTCTGTGTTACTTGGATCAGCTTTTCAATCTGCAACTTACAATCATAGCAATTTGTTTTAGAACTCTTCATGGAAATAATGTGCAGAATGCTGAACAGAAATTCTGATACCTATTATCAAGGTGTCCTTGAGACAAAACTCATGTTCTCTTTTATAAAGACAGGCATTCAAAATTCTTCATATGCATGTATTAATAATTAGGTAGTATTTGGTATTCTGAATGTTAATGTTGGTAGTAACTTATACAAATGTGGGAATTTAACATTTTTCTCCTTTTCTTCATTCTTTTATATTTAATCATTCAGGGCAAAGAGATACATAAACCAGTTTTCCCATTGCAGGGAGATGTCAGAAATACACTGAAATAACTATGAGGCTTGTTTTGTCAGCTCTGCTCCTTTGTTGAACCAGAGGAGCTTGCCCTGACTCACTAGAGCAGGTCTTCTTGTTTCATGCCAAAGTAGCACCATAAGCATTGTGTGACTTGATACTTTTTTATTTGCAGAGGCCTGGACCAGTAAATGATCATGATTTTTTTTATTAGCTCTTCTTTGAATGTTTCTGCTTGTCTAGGTTTCAAGAAGTAGGGCATTTTGTTAGGGTCACTTTGCTCCACTGACTGAGGACATCTGTTCACCTGGACCTTCACTTCCAATGCTATATTTAATAGGCTCTTTCAGCAGGATCTGGTGATCTCCAAGCTATGATCCTTTAGCTAAAGCTACCCAAAACCTTTAAGATTCAACCCTGGCCTAATGTGGGATTATAATTTTATTGCTAATTGTCAATAATGAATATTATCCCCAATGTGACAAGAGTGCAAAGGTTTCTAACTTCTCTGACCTTCCAACAGGATTATTTTGAAGGATTTATTCTCCTCCTAGCAGCCCCCAAGCTCTAACCAAGGCAATACTAAATCACTTCTAAGAAATAAACTCGTTGATGTGCTTAGAATGATTTAATTGAATTTCCTTCCTGTTTGCTTTGTACTTTAATTTTTATTTCACTCTTGTTGAGGGAATCTGCTAATTTATCTTCCTTCTCATATTTGGGGAAACAGTAGAACCTAACTTGACGTTTGGCCTGCAGTAACTCTCCCTTTCTTACTGAGTAAAAAGTTTGTATAAAAGGAGGCCTAGAAGATTCCTGGACATGGACGCATGCATGGAGGTATTATTGTATAAGGCTATTGAACTATTTTTTATAATATTTAATTCCTGATAATATTCTAGTCTATACTACTCTAAAATGTTCCCTAGTTTAAGCGATAGCTCTTTAAATCTTTTTAGTTTCATTTTTGAAACTAAATGTCAATTGGCCTAAATACAAGTAACATATGTGTAAATTTAAATGTATCAAAAGAAATTGAAGTGATCTTCATTTTATTATTTTGGATATTCTACCATACTTGCTTTCCTCCAGGGTTTAGATACTGAGGAATACTCCAATATGCCTTTCTCCATTTCCTCATTTAGTAATTTTCCCTAATGGTGGAAATAGGAATACTCTCTTGAAATATTTTTAAAACTCAGTGATGCTTCATAAAATTCCATTTTCATGTCCTTATTTCCCAGCCTTCTTATGGTTTGGTAGGTCCACGCCTTAGTTCTGAGCAGTGAGCTATTGGCAGAGTGACATCTGTTACGTGTTTCCCTTTTAGATTTCTTTCTTACTGTATTTGTGCAAACAAGAAGACTTTGTGTTGTGATGGCAGAGCACAGACTAAAGAGTTGAGATCTGAATTTCTGCATTGCTACATGGAGAGTTTTGACTACCCTGGATTTTGGCCTAAGCCCATATGATTTTTGCATGTGCAAGAAACAACCCTTTGTAGTATTGAGCCTTGATAGTAAGAACTTTGCTTCTAGGCTCACCAAGCCTCCCTGATTCCTGTAAGTCCTGCTTTCAAACATTATTTAATTTGCTTTCTGAGATGCACTGCACTAATGAGGATCTTCAGGGTCAGGGAAGGATTCCTTGTCTCAGTTATACTACTAATAGATGACAGTGGCAAGTGTGACATGGAGATCTTCCTTCCTATAGTTGCTGGCACACTATATTGTACGTATTGCCTTTCTCTCAAAATGAAATTCCCTTTGGCCACATAGAAGAGCTAGTTCTAAAAAGAGATGACCTTGAAAAGTCATCTAGTCTAATTCTTTCTTCTTAGGCAGGGTGTCATCTAAGCCACTCTGATCAGGAGAGAGTCTTTTCTGTATTATGAATATATATTTTAGTATTCAGAATTGAAAGTGTGCATAAATAAAATTCTCTTCAATAGATATTACCATAGGGAATTACATTCTGTCTTAAAGACATAAAAGCATCTAAAATTATTATGAGAAATTATAACATATTTTAAAAGTGAATTGTTTGTGTGGAAGGAATGACATTGAGAAATCTATAAAAGCAAAAATCTTTCAGCAGGTTCATTTTTCACCCCCAAATCTTATTGCCCACTTTAAAAACACCTGCCTGATAATGGCAAAAGCTGTAATCAAGGTCTTCAAATTTCTGCATAGCATTTGTTGATGAAATCAAAGTGCATGTAAGTAAAAATTAATATACAGTTAAGAGTCCCAGCCTTTTAAACTGCCCATGTTATTCTTTGGGTCTGCACTGTTTATCCTGTTGTGTTTTTGTGTAACTGTGCTTGATTTCCAAAACTCATTTTTACTCTCGCTGTTATAACTCTCTCAATAATTATTTATGCCATTGTGGCCTGCTTCGAGATTCAAGTGGCAGGTTTGGGGGACATTTGAAAAACACTTAGAAGCAGGATCTAAAGTAGTAAGCAGATTGCTTAGATTATGGTTACATTTAAGATCACAATCTTTATATTTATTCAAATGTGTACTAAAATATTATGTTCCATTGGAAAAAAAGTACAGGGAGAAAATTTGTAGAAGAGATTAGTGCTTCTGTATGGCAAAGGGAAATCTTTATCCTGTGCTTTGAAATTAAAGATCCATCTAGTCACAAAGATCATGCATATATTCTTTCATTGATACAATTAAATTGCATTAATTAATTTACATAATTAAAAACATACATGTTTGGGTACATAAAGGCCTGTGGAAATCCTAGTTATAGACAAGAGCTACAAATGGAGATTTATGCTTACAAAAATAAAGCTGAACATAATGGAAATTCTGGAATCATAAGCATTAAAAAGAATCCCATTTTAATCACAGAAACAGGCTGAGACAACACAGGTAATGAGCTTGTAAGTACTCAGATCAAGAAGAATGTGCTAGAAGACATACCTCTATGATGCACTGATGATTTGATATTGTAAAACACTGAGAATACTTTTGATATTCTGAAAATACACATATATTAATTCTTATAAATAATTTATGTGTGGATGCCCGAGACTACATAATTTTCAAAAGTCCTCTAGTTTGCAAACATACTTGTGAACACACCCATGTAAATGCCCAGACCACTTTGACTTTACTTATTTTTCTGTTGCCTAAACTTTTCAGCTTATAAATGTATATCTTCATCCTTATCTCAAAGAAATGAATTAAAACTTGAGCTTGTAATGATCTTTTCTATTTAAGAATTGTCTACTGCTTCTGCAGCAGTATTGAGGAGTTGCTTGGCTAAGCAATAAGAGTAGTTCTGAGGGGTCAGCAACCATATGGACCCAGAAAGATCTTGGCAAAGGATCTATACCATGCTCAGATAGGTTGATCAAAACAAGCTTGACTTGCTTTCCTCCAGTGTTTAGATACTTAGGAATACTCCAACATGCCTTTATCCATTTCCTCATTTAGTAATTTTCCCTTATGAATATTCTTTTCCAAACAAAGATGGTGTGCCCTGGAATTTGGTCATGAAATATTTGTAAGTGGTTTGTGACTGACTGAATCCAGCCCCACACAGCCTAAATGATTGTGATTACAGCCCATAGCCTTATCATTGTGATCTGAAATATGAGTTAAAAAACATGCAGTAGGCATCTCTTGTCATTGATATTTCTCACTGTGTTCATTTGTTAGATTATTTGCTTTTGTAGACTGGATATCTCTTCATAAATTTCATGTATTATTTTCAGTATTAAATGATTCCGCCTAGCTATATTGATAGCACATTGTTCTTTTTCTTTAGGGGATTTATTTAGGACAGTGAAATATTAGGATGAAGTCAGAAATATAAATTGAATGAGAACATCATCACTGAATACTGTTATTAATGTATAATTTTGAAAAAAAGGAGAATTTCTCATAGTTTAAGGCATTTAGTAAGCTTAATTCATATAACCCACAAAGTAAAACACTCATTCAAGCAAAAAAACTATAGGAACACCAGATTGCTTTCAGATACATTACCACAATCTCTAGTAAAGGAGGACAGGAGGCCAAGTAAAAAAGGAGTTCATTTCCATATAGGTGGGATAAATATTTTGAGGTGGTTCTTTAGAGTAGCAGTACTTAAAATTTAAATGGAATGTTTATAAAACATTTAATACACACAGGTATATGAAAATTTTATTTGAATAAATATATTCATATATCTGAGTATAAACACATATATACTGTAATTAGTACAAAGATCAAAATTAATACCTATATGTCCACTATATATTTAGCAGAACAGAATGGTATTGCATAGTTTATGCGTGTGTCCCTTCCTGATTTCATCATTCTTTTTTTTTTTTTTTTTGGTACTGGGAATTAAACTCAGGGGCACTAAACCACTGAGCCACATCCCAAGCTCTATTTTGTATTTAATTTAGAGACAGGGTCTCACTGAGTTGTTTAGTGCCTCGCTAAGTTGCTGAGGTTGGTTCTGAACTGATGATCCTCCTGTCTCAGCCTCCCAAGCCTCTTTGATTACAGGCATGTGCCACTACACCTGGCCTGATTTCATCATTCTTATATTCCCTCCTAGGAGTCCCAAACATCTGATTTTTGTCTTCATTATTAATTGTTAGGATGTAGATCTGAAATGCCTTCCAGAGTTTCATGTGTTGAAAGCTTTGCCCTCAATGCAGCATGTTCAGAGATGGAGCTCTTGAGCAGCCTCTGACACATTAGTGGATTAATCCACTGATGGATTAATAACTTAATGGCATTGTGGGGGGTGGCAAGAATTTTAGGAGGTGCCTAGTTGGAGGGGGTAGGTCACTGAGGCCAAATACCCATGGAAGGGTATTTCCTGTGCCTTTTCCTTTTCTCTTGCTCTCACTCTCTCTGCTTCCTGTTTTCCTTGGTTGAACAGTTTTCTTCTTCCTTGCCCTTCTGACATGATGTTCCTCCTCATCTCAGGCCCCAAAACAATGGTGCAATCTAGCCATGGGTTAAAATCTCTGAAAACTGTGAGCCAAAATAAATATGTCCCCCTCTAAGTTGTTTTTCTTGGGTATTTGTTACAGTGATGAAAAACTAACAAAATTGTTGTAGTTTTGATACCATTGTACGGATCCTTTATAATCTGTTCTTTACTCTTATATTCTTTTGGTTTTTATATATTTATGGTAGTATAGTCTGGTATTCTTTTTCTACTTGCTTTCCTTATTCATTATAATGTTTAATGAAAAAATATTCATTATAATGTTTTGACATTTATTCATCCTGGCTCTTATAATAATGGTTCTGTTGTTTTCATTGTCTATACCCAATTTTCTAAAATATATTTATACATGAATCTCATTTTATTATTTCATTCTTATTAACTGATATTTGGACAGTGTATGAGTCAGTTTATCATTGCTATGACCAAAATATCTGACAAGAAGCCTGTAGAGGAGGAAAAGCTTATTTTGTCTCACAGTTTCAGAGGTCTCAGTCTGTGGTCGGCCAATTCCATCTCTCTGGGCCTAAAGTGAGACAAGGAACATCATAGGGGAAGAATGTGGCAGAGGAGGGAAGATGCTCAGCTCACGGCAGTCAGAAAGCAGAGACAGAGGAAGAGGCCCATCAACAGACACAGTCCAAGGCCACACTCCCAGTGACCTACTTCCTTCTGCCACCCAGTAGTTCATGTAAATTATGAGTTAATCCACTTTTGAAGTTACAGCTCTCATAATCCAACTTTTTCACCTCTGAACATTCCTGCATTGTCCAGCACATGAGCTTTGAGGGGAACATTCTTAGATGCAAACCATAACAGATAGACATAAAGTGTTCTTTCTAGAATAAATAAAATGATGTCATGATGGAGTGTATGGTTTGCTGTGTGTGATTTACTTTAGCTGCAGTATGTGGAACCTGCACTTTACTTAATTATGCCAAAGTGCCTAATTGATGGTACAAAAATGCACTTTCATTGGCTGTGCATGAGAAGCCTTTTGTTCCTCCATATTCTCCTCACTATTTGGGCTTGTCAAAATAGTTTTCATTTCTGCCTGTTTTGTGTTAATAAAATGATGTCTCATTGTGATTTTACTGCATACTTCTCTGATTAGTTATGAGTCTGAGCACCATTTTTCTTTCTTTTTTTTTGTTTACTATCCTTTTGGGCTTTGCCTATGAAATATTTGTTTGTACTTCTACCTATTTTCTAGAGTGCTATTAGTCTTTTTCTTATTGATTAAAAAGATGCTAATCTGTTTGGTTGTGCATTTCCATGTCACAGGCATTTTCTCTCAATTCGTGACTTGTCTTTGTATTCTCTTCATGGTATCTTTCAGTGAAGAGAAATGATTTTTCTTTATGGGTTTGTGCTTTTTGTATCAAACCTTGGAGTGTAATTCCTCCTGTGTTCTTCTAAACATTCTCCTGAAGTTTAAAAAAATTTGTTTTTCACATTTAATACTTTAATATCCCTGGAATAGATTTTCATGCGTAGTCTGAAATGTGGGTTCTTTGTTTTTTTAAGTAGAAAATCAATGGCTCTAATATTTTTATTGTATATTATTTCTACTGTGACCTTCAATAAAACATTTTCATAGTTAATTTTTGTATATATTGGTCTATTTCCAGGTTCTCTATTCTCTTCATGCACCTAATTGTATAGCTCTGCACAAATAGAACATTGCCTTAATTATTTTAGCTTTGTAGTAATCTTTGTTAGTTATTTTAATCAGTCCCTTCACAATGAATCTCCAAAGAACTTTGTGCTTGCTCTTTGATATTTCATATAATATTTAAAAGCACTTCCAAATTCTATAACTTCTATTGAAATTTTGATTGGAATCGCAATTTTATTAGAATCTATAGATAATTCTGGAGAGGAATGACCTGTGAGTTTATCAATGCAGCAACAAAATAAGTTTATTTATTTCTTTACTTGTATTTCTTCAAATTCTCTCAAAAATGTGTAAATTTATACCAATAAATATTTTCACATCTTTTGTAGATAAATTTCTTTCTCCCATTTTTGGATATTATTGTAAATGAAATATCAAACTCTGTTTATATATTTAACTTTTCACCATACTAGACAGGACTTTTAGTTCAATATTGAACAGAAACAGTGATAGTGATATAATGGTTAGATAAACTCTCATTGTTGACCTGGTATAGAGGGAAAGCTTTGCAAATTAAAGGAAATACTTATCTCAACAGTTTCATCTAAAGCAAAAGTACTACAGGCAAAACCATTTTCTACTAGCTTTTTCTTCTATCTAAAATTTCATCGTGTAGAGATTCTTTGGGGTTAAGATTAAATTGTAGAGAGTAAAAAGAACATAGCTATTTTAGTACTTTATTAGTGATTTGTACCTTAACCAAGATTAGATTATATTGGATAATAAAAGAAAAATGGTTAATTTTGACTGGAAAAAAAAGTAAAAAGAAAATAATCCATTCTTAGTCATGTAGGAGAAAAACACCTAGTATTAATCAATCTCCTTCATCTCATCTTCTGGATTACTCAGGACAGTGTTGTTTATTTTCACATCTGGCTTATGTAACTAAAAGGCATTTGCAAGTTCTCCATTTTCCAAGCTGCCGAACCATATGCACTGCACAATCTGTCTTTGAAGAGGGCTTTGGGCAATGGAAATAGATACCTTTCTGAACTTTGTTTTGAAGGATGTATCCACCAAACCTCTGAAATTACCAGGGAAAAGCATAGGGGAAAATACTATACACAATTGAATACATGGACTGTTAGAAGTTTGGCATCCGTATGTACTTACATGAATATATATATCATATATATATATATATGTATAAATACACACGCAGAAACACTCATGTGTGTGTGTTTGTGTGTAAAACCTTTGTGATTCCACTAACCTTCTCCACCTATTAACATACTGTGCTATCTTTTATAATAATGACTTTTGTTTCTAATTTATTTATTGGTTAGAATGTAATTTATCGATTGGATGGCATGTAAACGTATGTGTGACACATAAATACATTTAAACTGTTTTTGTATGTATGATTAGCATTTCTGTGTTTTATATGAATATGAGCCTCCATTTACATCAAACATAGTAAGTTATCATTGTGAATTTACAGGGTAGAGGTCTTGCAACTAACAGATTTCTTTATCAGATGAAATGCATTAATAAATATAAAGTAGTGAATGGACTGAGGTCAAGGGAGTGGAGTTTAGAGTACCTGAAGTTCTCATATTTTAGTCCAATATTAGGAGCTATTAATTAAATCCAAGTTTGAAAATAATTTTCATAATATACAACCCAACTACCCCTTCAGGGGCAAAAGACTCTCTTAAGTAGAAAACTGTCTGCCTAAGAATTTTCCTATTTCACTAACAGATAACTTTTATTTCAAGTCAGCAGAAAAATATGGCATGATCTTACAGTGCAATGAGCCTAAACAATGAACTTCTAAGATGTCTTCTGAAAGAATAGCAGCCAAAAGAATACTCAGAGCTCAATATCACTTAGAGAATATTTATGGATGTAAAAATATTCTTCAACCTTCCTGCCAAATCACCCTAAAACAAAATAAGAAGGAAAGCCAGGCTACCTTAGAAACCAACTACAAGCTGCCAGAAGTTTGTAAACTTCATTCTTTCCTAATGACTTTTAGGGAAGAGGAGAGAGGAAGTAATGGAGCAATTTTTCTGGTACATGTATATATTTTTTGCAATGAAGATAGTAAATTGCATCACAGAAACTTCTAAATGAATAAAACATGCTTTAGGAAGAATAACAAAATAACTGTGTAATGAAAAGATCATTTCACTATAGTTGTCTTCATCATGGATCATATTAATAGACGGAGATTATTTGTGTGAATATCAAGTGTCTAAACATCAGAAAGAAAGCACATCACTAGTGCTGACCTAACCTGATAATATAATAGGGGAGCTAGTTCACTTCATTTCAAACTATATTTTGACCTTTCTGGTTCCATACAATAATTTAGAATATGATATTAAGTGATAAAGAAAAAATTAACTGATTTGTTGGAGTAGTTCACTGTGCCAGACATGTGCCCATCATTTTCCTAATTCTATCTTCTCAACTATCTTTCAAAATAGATATTATTTGATTTATTCTTTTAGGCGAAAATGTTTGTACCTCCCCAGATAGTAATCCTGATGTGATGAAGATTGGTGGAACTGAGATAAAAATCTGAGTCTCCGGATTCCAATATGAATGATTTTTCCACTAGGGATTACTTATTTCATTGAGTATGCAATTTAAATTTTGGAGCAAAGGTAGAAAAAGTGTATCTACTTTTAGTCCTGTACTAGAAATTATTTGATAACAAGTTTTGCAAATTATTTTTTTTTGCAACACCCAATTTATCCTCTAGAGGTAGTTGAGTGATGGTTTAAACATTTGATCAAATCCTGCATGCATAACAAATATACTTCTAATTCTAGCACTTCCTCTTCATATTTATTTAGGACACAAGCTGTTATAGTATTAGAAAATAGTATGTCTTCCAGAGCATAAAGTATAGGGTCCAGAATGAGGAATTCCATTTCTGTCCTCTCGTTGGAATGTTTGCTGAAGTGGAAACACAGGATACATCTATACTGCTAGATTCTTTTTGAGAGAAAATGTGGGCAATTTTGTAATCAAGGGCATTTTCCTGTCAGTGCCCCATATAGTCTGCTGATGAATGGATTTCTAATCACTAGCATTGTTATAGTTGGGCACAAGTCCATGAGTCTAGAAAATTCTATACAGTCAAGTTTTACTCTGCTACACTTAACATCAAACATCCAGTGGCCCAGAAAGAGGTTAAGAGTATGTTGAAGTCATAATATGACTGTTCCTAAACTTATGAGTAAAATTCTTTGGTTACCCTTCAATAAATTCTCTAGTTCCTCAGTATTATAGTGACCTTGGCAAATGGAACTCACACTGTGATTCGGTGGGCAATGATTGCCATTGGAGGGAATTTTCATGAGGGTTTTTGGCATTTGCTAAGACTAATGAGGCTATAATTTCATTGAAAGTGCTATGAAATTGAGTAACTTTGTCAGACTGGCCTGTTCTATCTTCTCCTGTCCTCTGTCATACCCTCCTTTCCTTCCCTCTTTTCCTTCCTTCTTTCCCTACATTTCAAAAACTATTTATTGAGTGGCAACAAGGTAACAGTCACTGCTGCAGACACTAAGGGAATAAATATCATTAAACAAAAGACATAAAGTTAGTGCTACCGTGTCACTTCCAATTCTGAGGCAAAAGAAGACAGTAATAAAATAAATACACATTGGTTATGTGAGGTGATATGTGCTATTTAAACACACACACACACACACACACACACGGGAAAAAAAAAAAAAAACAGAGAAAGGCATAGAAAGTAGTAAGAGGATAAGTTTTTATATCCATGGGTAGGATACTTCCCTAATAAGGAAATAAAAGAACAGAGACCTGAACACAGGGGTGAGGACATGGAGCTACCTGGAAAATGAACATTCCAAGAAAAGGCAATAGCAATGAAAATGAATTGCTTTGTGTTTGTCTTTTAAATTGTGGTTGAATATGATGGGGAAATTGGAGCAAATGAGGTTAGAGAGTCAGCTTAGGGTCATGCAAACTATGAAAAGATTTTGCAGGTTTCTCTGGGTAAAACATAAAGGAAGATTGAAAGAGGGCCTCATGAAATGATTTATTTTAAAATATGACTTTGCTGTGTGGGAAAAGGATGCACAAAGCCAAGAGACACATTAGGAAGATCAGGCTGATACTTGCCAATACTTGGGGAGGGTATTTCTGCACTGATCAGTAGAGAGCAGGTGTTCAGCCTCCAAGTTCTGCCCCTACTTCTGAGAGAAACAAGTTCCAAGATGCCACCTCCGTGGTCTCCCCTTCTTGAACACCTGTTTTTAAGTACAAGGGTGGCAGAGATGGTATAATAGATTGAACCCACATCTATAGCTACTGTTAAATTACCTCTACATGTGTTCAGTATGAGTACACCACAACCTCTGTATCCTGAACTCCACCTCTCCACCTTAAGATTTCCCAGCTTTGTGCCCTGGCATATAGGTTATAGTATGAGACCACTATGGGCAGAGATGTTTGCAAGGCAAAGCCAAAATGCCTTTGTGGAGTTATCCACATGTCAGATGAGGCAGAAGATAGAGAAACATACTATTGATAATTATCAGGAAATATCTATGGCTATATCTATATCTGTTAAGCCATAAAAATCTCTGCTAATTTTTAAGGATTTCTATAAATTATTCAACTTATTATCTCTTTGGGATATCAAGATACTGACAAATAAGCAAAGCCAAATTCACTACATTGTCAGGATATTCTTTTATAGCAATTTTGAAAATTATTTCCTTTTTGGATATAACCAAAGAAAGAATTTTTAAAATAGAGCTATTTTGAAACCATAAATTATGGCATAATTTTAATTTCAAAATGTATTTATCAAGTGCCAATTTGAAGAACTAAGACCTTAGTTTTGAGGGCTCACAGTTTCAGAGGCCTCAATCCATGTACAGCAGGATTCATTCCTCAGGGCTCAAGGTAAAGTTGAACATCATAGTGGAAGAGTATGGTGGAGGGAAGCAGCTCACATGAGGATCAGAAAATCAGAGAGAAACTCCACTCTCAGGAAACAAAATATATTCCCCCAATCCACACCCCCAATGCCAACCTCCTCCAGCCACACCCTACCTATCTTCAGTTACCATTCAGTTAATCCCCATCAGGGGATTAGTTCAATGATTGGGTTAAGGCTCTCATAATCCAGTCATTTCTCCTCTAAACCTTCTTTCATTGTCTCACATATGACCGTTGGTGGACACTTCACATCCAAACCATAACAATATTCATAAATGTTTATTTTAAAAGCAGATATTATTTTGGAAATTTTATGGTCATTTCATGTATTACTTTGAACATGTTTGTTACTTCACATTAGAGATTTTATATTGTAAAGAATGCATTTAAAAATTATATACAAGTATCACAAGTAGTGTTTTTAAGCAGACATTGAAGGCAAAATGGATTAGATAACATAATGAAAATGTGAAAAAGATGAGAAAATTTTCTCTCACTTAAAATATACATAATATGAAAATAGGGATAGTTATGTTTAAAATGAATTTCAAATTCAAATTGTGAAATCATAATTTTCTTTCCATACATTAAAGAAGAGATGTGTCAGGTGATGGTGATTTTAGCAGAGTTTTGTTTTGTTCAAAGATAGGTTAAAATTAGCATCATTTTATACATTTTTTCAAAGATTCAGGAAAAAAATGTAGAACAAATGGTACAGGTTATAAGAAGTAAAATATTCAGATTGAATTAGTATGACCTGAAGAGATTTTCCAACTCCCACAACTCTAGAGAGGTTGTCCTTCTACACCCTCTCAAAGCATCAAGAATTTAATAATTGGCTGAGCATGGTGGCTCATGCCTGTAATCCCAGTGGCTCCAGAGTCTGAGGGCCATAGGATTTGTGTTCAAAGCTAGCCTCAGTAATTTAGTGAGGCCCTAATTCAGTAAGATCTTGTCTCTAAATAAAAATATAAAAAGGGCTGGGGACATGGCTCAATAATTAAGTGCCCTGGTTTCAATCCCCAGTAGCAAGAAAAAAAAAGAACTTAATTAATGTATTAATAATGTTGCCTCCTCACACTGTATTATAATATTTTTACCTATGTTTTGCACTACATTATAAGCCAATCAATGACAGAAACTATATTTTGTTTAGCTTTATAACATAATAAGTCAAATATTCACTGAAATATCTGTGTCATAGAGTATAACATGGAGAACAGAGAAAAGTAATTACACCAAGAGGGTCATGCTTAGATATAAAGGGTTCATAGTTTTGTTCACCTTTTTATTCTGTGAGTGAGATAGCTAATTTTGTACAGAAGTGTCTCTGTAGAACCTTCTATCATCTTTATTTTTCTTCTCCAGAATCTTTCAGATTTCACAGTAGAGATACCTGTAGAAACAATACCTAACACTCACACATGTTCTGCCTGGAACTGGAAAGTGTTCATTTCCCACAGGGCATCACTGATCTCTGGGCAGTAGAGCTCGAAGATAAACATTCCCTTCTTTTGCTCCTTAGTTGAAGATGTCTGTAAAGTATTGTGTACCATTCCTTGAAGAGCCCTGTAGGGGATGGTGCCTCAGTTTTCTGTGGTAAAGATCAGCTGGAGGATGTACATTTATCTTGCTTTAATCCTTTTCCTGTTTTGCTCTTACCAATCTTCCACGGCTGTGATCTGAAATCATTTCTCAAATAAATTGTCTTTTCATATACCTTGTTTCAGATTATTTTTCAGAGGGCATCTAATGTTAAGATTAAAGCAACTAGTGAAACTTACAGAAATCATCTGTATCTCAATTTATTGACATACTAAACAAGAGATAAAGAAAATAGACATGATAACAATAAAATTGCAACCATCATTTACCTGGGTAGGAACAATGTTCAAAGCTTACTAGACCATAGTGTCACATAAAGTCTTCTCTTAAAATCAACTGGACACTCTTCTTTCTCTCTCTTCATAACTATTCAGAGAAATAAGTCCTAATCATGAAAGGAGGAAGAGAAGAGAAAAAAGAAAAGAGCAAAACTATTTTCAGTGCTCTTTTCTTAAACAAATGGTTGCAAACAGAAGTGCAGACTGTATGAATCTGGCCATAATGTATACCATGGGAGGATTATCTTGACTATGCTACCCTGTCCAAATAAATTATATATTAAATTTATATTTAGTCTTTTCAATTTGTTAATATTTAGTATTTTTGCCTATGTATTTATACAAATCATCAAACCACAGTTTTCCCTCTTTATACTTTTATCAGACTTAAAACATACAATTATGATAGATTAATAAAATAAAACAATATTTTTTACCTTGTTTTCTAATACTTGGGAGTAACGTATGTAATGTGGGCATAAACATTTAAAATAACTAGTTAATAAAACTAAGTCTGTTTAGATGTAATACTATTGTTGGGGTTTAGATATAATGTGTTCCTCACAAACTCACCTGTGAGATGGTGCAAGAATTTTCAGAGGTGAAATGAATAGAAAAGAGAGGGGTAACCTAATCCCCCAGTGAAACAGATTCACTGTGTGGTAATTGGAGGCAGATAAGTTATGGCTGAAGGAAATATGTCACTAGGGGTGTACCTTTGTGATTTATATTTTGTTATTGTGAACCAAACTCTTTGTGATTCCTGGTTGTCATGTTCTGAACTTCTTTCCTCTGCCACATCCTTCCACCGTGATATTCTGAAGTTAACTTACCATGGACTGAGGCTCTAAAACCATGAGTCAAAATGATCTTTTTCTACTCTGTGTTGTTCTTGTCAGGTCTTTTGGTCAAGTCAACATGAAGGCTAACTAAAACAGAAATTGTTACTAAGATGTAGAGTCCTTGTTATAACTAAACTAACCCTGTGGTTCAGAAGTAATTAGAGCTGGCTTGCTTGCAAGGGAAGAAATTTTGAAAAGTTTAAAGATGCAAGCTGGAAAAGATTAGAATGTTATAAAAAGGTTGATTCTGGTGGAAGCTCAAAAGACTGGAAAGTTGATAGGACTGTGGATAGTAAAGACTGGGCTCATGAGTTTCCAGAGCAAGAAGAGTCTGTGGAAATTGTACTCGATGCCATTCATGTTATGTTCTGGCAAAGAAATTGTTTACATTTTGTTCATATCCTGAAGTTTTTGTGAGGTTGAATTTAGAGATGATGAACAAATTATTCTGATAGAGAAAAATTTTAAGCAGTACAGCATTCTTGGCAGTGGCATGGATATTGATGGGGGGTGGTTAGCCAAGTTTAATATAATTATCAGGAGCATAAAGTAGACATTATTATTGCTGTATGTATATACATGACTGTATGACCAATGTGATTCTGCAACCTGTACACTTAGAAAAATGAGAAATTATACCCCATCTGATTCAAATGTATGATATGTCAAGATCATTGACTGTCATGTATAACTAATTAAAACAAATAATTATCAGGAGCAGACAGCAGAACAGAAAGATTTGAAAAAATTGCAATTTGGTCAGAAAAGTGCAATAGTACTGGGGCTAAGGAGGTTGTGATTGTTAAGGATATCAGAGCTACTAAAGGAATGCTAAGTACTCTATCCAGAAATAATAAGAAAGATGGCTTAACACCATCTCAGAAATTGGCAAGACAAAACCTAGCTCATGTTCAAGGATATAAAAGTAAAAATTATTTGAAAAAGTGTCATTGGTGCACCCTGCCTACACAAAAGACCCTGGGAAGTTGTTTCACCATGTTCAGCTGCATAGGCACTCAGAAGTTGTTGCAACCACAGTTCCAGGAGGTTTGGCTATGGTGGAGATGTTGACAGTTCTTGTGGGCTACCAAATGTTGTTGCTTCTTCAAAAATGCAGGATTCTAGAGTTAGCAGGTCATGGGGGTTTTCATCAAGATTTTAAAGGACAGTTAGAAAGCCAGGAAAAGTGTATTAGAATCAGAGTACCTGTGGGCTGTCTCTGAGATGGTGATGCAAGAATATATGAGAAGAAAGCCAAAATTACAGTGGACACTCCCAAGATTAAGAACTGCCAGTAACATGGAACTTATGCCAAAGAAAGTTACTGGAATGAAGCAAATACAAGCCAACAGAGAGGCTACCTGGGCTGCAACCAGCAAGGTCAAAGGGGTAGAGATACACACCCCTTTGGAGAGAATATCACTATGCCATGTGCCCTTGATGTTAGACATAGATATATAGAACCTGTCTTCCCTTTGGACCCATGTCTTCTTTCTATGCAATTATTTCTCCCTTGTGAAATGAGAATTTTTACTCTGTGTGATTATATATTAGGTATGCATAACTTGCTTTTTTTTTTTCATTTACTCTCATAGAGTTTACCTTGAGTATCAGATGGACTTGAACTTCTGGATTTGAACTTTTGGGTAATGATGAAATTGTTAAGACTATAGGGACTCTTGGAACTGGACTAAATGTATTCTGTAATGTCAGGTGGGGATGATTTTTTATAGGTCAAGAGCAGAATGTTATGGTTTAGATAAAGGTGTCCCATCTGTAATCCCAGCAACTCAGGAGGCTGAGGCAGGAGGATCACAAGTTCAAGACCTGCCTTCGCATGTTAACTAGATCCTCAGCAATTTATTGAGATCCTACCTCAAAATTTAAAGAAAGAGAAGGAGGAGGAGGAGAAGAAGAAGAAGAAAAAAAACAGAGGAGGAAGAGAGGAAGAAGCAGCAACAGCAGCTTGTGATGTAGCTCAGTGGTAAAGCATTTCTGGGTACAATCCCCAGTTCCAAAACAATGGAGATATGTAGTGCCGCAGTCTGGCTGGGCACAAAATCACGAGCCACTCACAGCCTTGTAGATTCAAACAGCAACCAAACTGTCACCAGCACTCTACATGCACGTTCTAGGGAAAATCCACACCTCCACTAGGCTCTGCATCCCAAAATACTCTCTAAATCCCTCGAGAACTCAACGGGGAACTCAAGGAGCAATCGGGCGCCTGAGGCAGCAGGATACGCCCTATTCCCAGTAGGAATCACCTTAAACCTGGAACTGCCCTAAACCCGGATCGTCCTAAACCCCATCTGCCCTAAACCCAGATCTGCCCTGGTCCTTGAGCAAGGTCACCTTTCATGCAATGTCACTGCAAATGACCTGGGTCCAAGGCAAGCCCGTTTCCACAATGGAGAGTCCTCCCTCTAAGCAACATGGGGTAGGCTGACAAGGAAATTGCCATGTGTCAATCTTACTTAGCTATGGCTCTCAGCATGTAGTATGCCTCAAGGTAAACGTATGAGAAAATTAAAGAGTTTTCATAGTTAAACAATTAAACTATGAGTATGAGCTGCAATGAAACCCTCCATGTATATGAATTAAGTGGGTGATAACTAAGCGGATAGGGTGTGGCTAGAGCATGTAGGTCACTGGAGGTGTGCCTTTGGGATCATACCTTGTCCTTGGTGAGCACAGCTCTCTCAGCTTCTTGGTTGCCATGTTCTGAGGTACTTTCCTCTGCATGCCCTTCCACCAGGATGTTCTGCCTCATCTCTGGCCCTGAGTTATGGAGTTGGCCCATTGTGGACTGAACCTCTGAAGCCACGAACCAAAATAAACGTTTCCTCCTCTATGTTGTTTTTGTCAGGAATTTTGATCAAAGTGATGCAAAGACTAACTAAAGCCACTCTTCAAACATTTATTTTTTCCACAGGTATTAGTATTTTCAAACAAAGCCTCCTTTCCTCAATACCCTCTGGCTGTAGGCAAGTTAATTTGTGCTTCATTATTTTCATAAATAAAATGAGGATTAAATAGTAGTCTTACAATGTAGGACTGTTATGAGGGTCCAGTTAATGAATATGTGTACATATTAAGATGTAAAGTGTTATAATAGTGACTTGGGCAGAATAAGCACAAAATAAATTCTAGTTATAGACTTTGGTGGATGCCCATCTGCAATACTACCTCTTGAAGTGAAACACACTGTTAATTGCTAATTGGACTTATATGCCTAGGAGATGTTAATTGGACTTATATGCCTAGGTGAGAGTAAGATTGAGGACTAAGACACAAGTTCAATGGTCTCTTAGTTTATGAACTATGAAACTTCTTGGGAAGGTTTCTGACAGGAGAATTATTGAGTTCAGGACACTCAACCCCAAAATATGACATTTGAGAAAATAAAAGGAAGAAAATCTCTTTGATTTTTCCTAGCATTCTCTCCTGAAACAGGTCATAAATAAACTCTCTGATCTTCTCCTAACATGGATTATAAAACCATAATTCCAGAGGGTTATTTCCTATGTACAGAAGCACAGAATACCACACAAAAGTGGAAAATAATCTGAGCAACAAGGCTTCTGAAGTTGCTTTCAGATTTTCACACTTTGGTTCTCCAGAAATACTTCTGTAAGATGCATAAAAATACACAGTTTTCCCCATTTCTTTGAGTCTTTGTTTCTAAAGTTTCTGTGTCATATAAAACTTAAATTAAGTTCATGTTTTTCTCCTATTAATTTTTCATTATAGGGGCCTCATCCACAAACTTAGCTTTGGATAGGGGGAGATATCCTTTTCCCCTATGCTATTACAGTTACAGAATATAGAAAAAAAAATTAACCTAACTAGAGGGGTAGTTAGAAAGTTATGGCCATCTGCATAATATATTCCTGGCCAATGTCTTTTTAAAAGTTTATGTTGGGATGCTTTCTGACAATACTGTACAATCATAATAAACTATAGCTTTTTTATATTCTTCTTAAGCAGTGAGTTAGGTTTCTTTACTCTTTACAATAAAGACAGAATACATAGTGCAGATGACAGAGAGGAATGTGCAACATCTGCCTAATGCTCCATTGTTTAGAAATCCTTTTTGCTTACGCTTTCATTTATATATTTTTAGAAGTACATTGAGTTAAAACTGGTTCCTTTATATTTCAATAACTTAAAAAGATTATTGGCAGATATGACACAATCCATAATTTCTTCTAAAAGAAAGATAATAAAGCTTGACTGTTGGCCTGTTTGTCTCTGGAGGGATTTGTCTTTGGTTGAAGACAAACTGTTATAGTTCCAGTTTCAAACAGTGTTTGGACTAACAAAAGAATTTCATCTTTGCAGGATATTTAATGTAAAATCAAGAGACTTAGAGTAATTGATATGTAACTTACCTGATTGCTATCTCGGTTTTCTGCAATTCCCCTTTTAATGATATTTAAAAAGTAAAGAGCAATTAAATTAAGGTTCAACACTGAAAGGCAGTCACAGGCAAATCAGGCGTTACTCAAAATGTTGATATAAAAATATTAAGTGGCAAATTCTAGATATATAATTCTATAGTGATCATTTCCCAGTTATGTATAATGTGTCTGTGCTTGTAGAAAAAGAAAAGAGAAACTAAAATGTAAGCAGTGGTTTTCTCTGGGTATTGAGATTATGGGTATATTTCTTTTTCTCTTCATTATGTGTTCTTAAATGGTTCATTATGAGCATATATTATTTTAGTTCTATTTTTGTAATTTAATTAAATAAACAATACATATGGTGTTCAATGTGATTTTTTTTATATATGTATGCATTGTGGAATGGCCAAATCAAACTGTATGATATATGTATTGACTCATGTACTTATTTTTAGTGTCTTCTTTTTTTTGTAATAAGAACACTTGAAATTTACTTTCTCAGCAATATTCTAATACATAATATATTCCAATTTACTATGGTTACAATGATGTAGTTTTTTCTCCTATTTAAATGTTTCTCTTTTCAACCATAAAAAAGGGCCAGAGGGAGGCACATAATTACTGAAATAATGGATGGAGAATGACACATTCTAGCAAAAGGCAAGATGAAATAAATGAATATTTGAAATAATTGTATCGAGAAAGAACGGACCACATGTTAGAAGGAGTCAAGGATATATTCCAGTATTAAAAAAATATATTTTGTTATGTTTTCTAGATAAACATATCATCATCCTTTCTAGTCTTTATTACTAGAGTACCAGCCCTACTTATATCATCCTTAAACTCATTACATCTTCTTTTTTTTTGCATTCATCCTCTTTACAGTAAGTCTCTACAGTAAAGTTGTTTTTGTGATGAGATTGATGTTAAAATCACACTTCTTTTTTTAGTTCCAACCTAAGTATTATATTTTTGTTGTATTATTGAATTTGCTTTATAACTTCTAATTTTATTCTTAATTACAAGTCAAATATACATTTAATATTGAAAACAGAAAAGGAGAGAGAGAGCAATCACTCTTAGTTTCATTACTTTGAAATGATCACTTTTGGGGGGATGGGTTCTGGGAATTTAACCCAGGAGCTCTTTACTACTGAGCTACGTCCCCATCCCCATCCC
Source organism: Callospermophilus lateralis (assembly GCF_048772815.1). NCBI lineage: Eukaryota > Metazoa > Chordata > Mammalia > Rodentia > Sciuridae > Callospermophilus > Callospermophilus lateralis. Next base: position 25,097,896 of record NC_135313.1, on the reverse strand, counting down.
TTTTTATTTTATTTCTTCTATTATTATTATTATGATTTTGAGACAAGTACTGTTACTGAGGGTCTTGCTATGTTTTTGAGGCTGACCTCAAACTTGTGATCCTCCTGCTTCAGCCTCACATGAAGCTGGGCTTATTATGGGCCTTTGCCACCATGTCTGGCTCAGGGATGATCACTTGAACGTTTAGAGATGTGCAGAATGGAGGGAAGAAGACAGAAATGACAGTTAAAATGAAACCAAGGTTAACCCTTGGTGTGGATGTGGGGCTGTTTAACAGATTTGGAGAATTATTTTTCATTTATGCTCAGGGGATCACCATCACAATCAACCTCTGCAATTGTGGAACAGCCGGACTGTCTATGGAGTTAGCCAGGAACATTTCAGAATCACTGGGGACTGACTGGTGGAGCTGTGGTCCTCATCCAGTGCTTTTCCAAAGATGGTGTTGCTGGATTAAGCTATGGAAACATTTTTGTACTTTTGGAGAAACTGACATCTAGAAATATTGGATCAATTTATGCTCCCACTGGGGGAGGATTTGTTTCCTCCTTCTTTAATTCTGTGCTTTCTGATTTTAAAAAATGATTAGTACCATCTTCTAAGAGATAGTTGGGGACACCCATGCTTTTGAGATGTTTTTTGAGCAAAAAGTAAAATGGAGGAAGCAGTCACATAATTTTATGGAGGGTGAACATTGTTGGTAGAGCAGAAACAAGTGCCAAGTCCTAAGGCAGAAGCATACCCAGCTGAAGCTCTAGGTGAATATGGATTATGTTAGGAAAGGAACTGGGTCATGGAGGGAACTGAGGGCATTGTGAAGAACTTGGCATTGATTCAAAGTGATTTAGGAAGGCATAAGAAGGTTCTGAGTAGAGTAGTGATATGTTTTAACCAGGATTTAAAGCACCTTATTGACTACTATATATATATATATATACACATACATATACACATACACATACACACACACACACACACACTTGGTCCTATCTCCAATGTTGCCTATCCCTGTATCTTATTGTTCAATAATCAATGATATTTTATATTTTACTTAGTAATATATGTGACCCTTTAATAGTATTTTTCAAAATTGGATCATCTAGGTTTGTGTATTTTCCCAATAATTGGAATATTGTCATTTATTTCAACAATATTAGCATATTGCCTGGAACTGTAGTAGATCTGTAGATAAATTTTAGGGTTCTCTTTATACTAGAATTTATTCCCATGCAAGCTATACTAGTTCTCTGTCTTATTTTAGCTTTCTTGGAAGTACTGTACTGCTTTCTTCATACAGTTTCTCTGCAATTATTATTAAATTTAGATCTAGAATATTTGTATGTATATTGCTTCTGTGTACTGGTGTCTTTTTATTATATTTTCTTACTGATTATTTCTTGTATCTAGGAAACCTTTGAGAATCTCTCTGTGTGTAGATAGATAATCATATCTGGCCTTTGTACAAAACTTGTGTGTTCTACAATTTTAAATTTGATTTTCTTGTAGTTTTAGTTGATACTATCTTATTCCAAAGGCAGTTTTTAAAATCTCTTTGCAATACCTACACCTGCTCTTTCATATTTTCTGTTGTATTTCATGAGCTTGGATATCAGGAGAATATTAATTATTCATGATCAACCTTTTTCTTGTTTTTCACCATCCTTTTCTTTTATCTGATCATTTATGGAAATCTCTTTGATACTAAGAGAGAAAATCAGTTTAATATTATTTTTAGTGGCTTTTGTGTTCTGAGACCAAAAGATCTGACAAAAACAATATAGAAGAAGAAGAGTTTAGTTTGGATCTCAGTTTCAAATGTCCAGTCCACAGTTGAATGACTTCATAGCTTTGGGCCTTAAGAGAGACAGAACATCATGGTGGAAGGGTATGGTGGAGGAAGGCAGCTCAGGACATGACAGCCAGGAAGCAGAGAGAGAGAGAGCTCCACTCACCAGGAACAACATATACGCCAAAGACCTTTCCACAGTGACCTACCTCCTCCAGCCACATTCTACCTGCCTGCAGTTACCACCCAGTCATTAAATATCAGTTAATTAATCCAATCTAAACCATAAAAAAAATCATGTGTTGATTTCAGTCACAAATTATGGCTAGTTTTCTGAAGTTCTATCCTGAGAAAACCAATTTTATGCCATGGACTTAATAATGATCGTTACCAGCATAGAATTGAATATAATGCCATCTGTGAATTTGGGATGGTTCTCACTATGGAATGCCTATATATAAAGAAGTTAATAAAATAAAATCAATCAAATAGTCTCATACCTACATGCTAATTCAGGATCAAGAGCTCATTTGTTACTTTGTTTTAGAAGTTGGAGAAATATGAGACATTAAAAAGGTAGAAGGCTTTTATGAGTAAATCCCAATTTAACCAGTGAGAATATATCCTTCAAAAAACTTATGAACAAAAGTGCAATTCCTTAAAGTTTTTTCCAAAGAAACTAGTATGAAAGTTTAATTCTCCATCTATTTCAAACCCAGCCATTCTGCTTCGCAGTCTGCTATACTGTAAGGCAATAATTCACACCACATAGATAAAACCTTGTACATGGATATTTTAACCATTAACACCCACCAGATGTGAAGCTTAGACCCTCAAACAATGGGTGAACGATTTTAGCATAACATGTCACATGTTCTTTCAGTTAGGATGCTTGTGCAAAGTGGTTGAGAAATTTGAAAACTGAGTCCTTATAGATTGGCCTCTGATATTTTAGACTAGGGAAATAATGAGCCTCATCTGTGGTGGTTCTTTAAGAAAAATAACATTGTTAGATGACTGCTTAAACACAGTGAAGGCATCTTTACCAGAGTACAGAGATAATCTTTATGGAATTAGTGCATTAAAAATTGACTAATCTCTTAGGGCACATGACTCACCTGGGTTCTGTGAACAAAATATATTAATTTAATATTTTAAAATTCTTTTTCCTACAACTAATTGAATACATAATATATATAATTCCCATTTGACAAGGGGAATGCAATCCAAATAATTATGAAAATTCTTAATTGTATGCACACTAGAATGTTTTTATAATATTTGATATCAAATACTTGAATCCCAGAAAGTCTGGTTCATTTGGTACAGAAGTGAGGACTGGAATTTATTTGCCCTTAAACCATTCTCAATGATTTTAGTCAGAACAGAGATTGAGACCTACATCACTGTTGCATCACAAAATATACCACTTTTCCAGTTAAAGTCATTAATTACATCAGTACATAAATTGAAGAATTATTTAGGAGTTAATAAGTGTAAAGAAATGACCCCCAAAGAAATCACCTGGAGAAATATAACAAAATTTTTTTTTCCTGGTTAATTGTATTTAAAACAATGAAAGCAAAGAATCTCCTGGGAGGACACAAGTGTGAGAATGAATTCAAACACAGTTAAAAAGGTGTTTCCATGTTCCCACCACCATACCTGTATCTGCAGCCTTGAATATACTGCCTCCCTTCCTGTTTTATCTGTCCTTGATATTCAGTGCACCAAATTTCATCTCCTTTTTCTTTCTTAAGGTTATTAGTCCAGTAATAACAATTTCCCCTCTATTGTCTCCTTTCTCTCAAAGTGTGAAAAATCTGCAACCAATTATCTACCTCATTAAAAGTCCTGCATCCCAGGAAATCCCTCTATCCCAGCAAAAAACGGAAGTTTAACCAACCTACTTAAGGCCCCATCCCACTATCCTGTTCCTTTTAAGGCAAAATTCATTGAGCTTTTAATATTCAGGTACTCTAATCCTCTTCCTTTCATTCTTGACTGCATGCAGGCTTTCATCCCAAGTACTCTACCAGAAGACTCTTATCAAAGTCACCAGTGACATCTGTGATGCTAAACTCAATGGTCAATTTTCAGTCCTCTTTTTATTTGATCTGTCAGTAACATTTGATGTAGTTTAAGCACTCTCCTTCTGAAATACTTTCTTCACTAGCAGACAAGCAATTTCTTGTGGTCTTCTTCTGGTCATTTCTTCTCATTTTCCTTTTATGTTTCCTTCTTTTTTAGACTTCTAAGACTCAGTCCTCAGGCATTTTCTTTTGCTCAGGATCAATAATGAAAACAAGCATGAATATTTGTGAATATTTGAGGGAAATACTGAGATATGAAAGAGTTCACAGATTATTTTTAATGCTACACCTTGATTGTCAAATTAAGATATGTTTATAATTCACTTAATGTGATTGTTGGCATAGATTTAAATCAATCATATTTCTATTTTTTCATCTCATCTGTTCTTTATCCTCTTTTTCTTCTTCTTATTGGATTGAATATTTTTATGATGCCACTTTATCTCATGTATATGTTTATTGCTATCTATATTTTTATTATTTTTTGCTTTTCAGTTATTAATTTAAGGTTTACTATTTACACACCTAACTTATCAAAGTCTCTCTACAAATAATATTATACAAAGTCACATGTTATATGAAAGCTATAAAATAATATGCCTACATTTTCCCTCCTCAAACTTTTCTCCTATTGTTGTCATGTATTTCACTTCTAAAGATGTTATGAACTCCACAATACTTTATCATTGTTTTGAGCTGCTAATTATCATCTAAAGTAATTTTACTTTATAATAATACATAATAAAAAATATTCTGTATTTTTTATGGTTTGTATGTGAGATGTCCCCCCAAAGCTCATGTGTGAGACAATGTGAAAGGGTTCCAGGGGAAAGGATTGGGTTGTGAGAGCCTTAACCCTGGGAATTAATCACCTGCTGGGATTAATTGATCCATCAGTGATTGAAGGCAAGTAGGATGTGCCTGAAGGAGGTGGGACATTAGGGGTGTGGCTTTGCGGTATATATTGGTATCTGGGAAGTGGAATCTCTCTCTCTCTCTCTCTCTCTCTCTGCTTCCTGATTATCATGTAAGCACTTTCCTCTACCATAATGTTCTGCCTCACTTCAAGCTCCTAGAAGGACTAGGACCTCTGAAACCGTGACCCCTCAAATAAGCTTTTTTCTCTTCTACAATTGTTCTGGTTAGATCTTAGTTACAGCAGCAAAAAAGCTGCCTAAAATAGTATTTATTTACATATGTACTATATCCAATAATTGGTGACCAGTTGGAAATACAATATCATACAATACAATTGGAAATACAATACTGAATAAGTGTTTTCTTTGGTTTAATATTGTAATGTTTCTGTTTTCATGAACTTATAAAAGCTTTGAGATCATAGTTTATCAGTCTCTTTCCTTTGTTTAAATGGGAAAAATATATAATGCAAGGACCACCATATCTATCTAAAAAATGTTAATTGAATTATTTGTAGAGAAATGAATGTACACAAAAGGCATGCTTTGTTTCTTAAACTGAAGTCCTCCAGGAGACAGACTAGATTTTAAGTTTGACCTATCTCAACAAACATTATAAAGAAAGCCATTGTTATCAAAAACAACCAAAGAGAAAATTCCATATGAGTAGGCTATTTTAGAATGATAGATATGAAAGTATTTGTTCCATATTATGAGTGAATTATATGTCTGTCTATATAAATGTGAGTGCTGGAGAAGTGAGGGAGGGCAAGCAGAGATTAACAAAATAGGAGGGAGCAGAGGATGGGAAAAGGGACTCAACAAAAAGCAATATTCTTCTCCTAAGAGTAATAAGAATAGAAGAAAGCACATGCAAAAGTAATTTGTATGCATTTTCTGGAAATGGGAACAGTTATTATTTTACCTACAGTCACACACATTCTAAACATAGTTGAAAGTATAATCCAGTAATTATTGAATCCAAATGGAATAGTTAAAAGAAACTATGGAATGATCCTTGGAAGATCTGATTAGCTCATTGATTTCAGATTTGATACTTGTGATTTCGGTGCATATAGCATACCACTATAACAGTTCTGTTTTTAATTCAAAATGGCTAAATCCTGTGATAAGAATTTCTAAAACTTTTCCCGACAAAAGATTTGTTTGATATCGTTGTTATCTTTTTTGACATTGGTCTCTCTGCTTCCTATATCTTTTTCATTATAAATCCAGTCTTTGAACTTGGGTTTATCCTTTATAAGCTTAAAAGAATTCATCTAGAAAATAAGATGAACTTAATATTTATTTTATTGAAAAACATTTTGTAACAGTTGAAAACATTGCCAATATAGGATTTAAGTTTTGGACTTGATTAATTTTTTGCTTCATACATTAAGGTGTACTCAGAAACTAATGGTAGGACAATGAAACAAATTGAGGAATTAGTTATTTGGGATGAGTGTCTGCAAATTGCTTGTAGTTTAAAATTTTATAGTATTTATTCTCCAATCCTTCTGTAATGATCATTTGCTGTCTTATGACAAGATACATATATATTCCAAGATAATTTTTTTCAGGACAAGCACTGTCATAGAATTTTTTAAGTGTTCTTACCTAAATCTTGTCTTAATTTTAAGTTTTTGTGAGAGGAACTGTATCATATACATATTACAAATGTGCAAACTTGTTAGCCTTTCTAAAGGGCAATATGTGCTCAGTTTATGGATATCTAAGTTTTAAAAGCGGTATCTTTTGGTATCTACCATGTGCCAATCTTACTCTGCATGTTTCCACATACTCTGCTCTGGTTTGAAAGTCTTCAAAACACATGTTAAAATTTAAAATTTAATTCTCATTGTAACAATGTTGAGAGATATGACCTTTAAGAGGCAATTAGGTTATGGGAAACTGCTCTTGGGATTAGAATGCCATTATCCAGAAAGTTAGTTGCTGATTAGGATGAGTTCAGCTCCGGTTTCCTTTCTTTCTCGTGTGTGCTTACATTCTCGCATTTTATGACACAACATAGAGGCCATTGCCAGATGCTGGTGCCAGGCTCTTGAACTACTCAGTCTCCCAAACTGCAAGCCAAATAAACTTCTAATGTTTATCAATCATACAATCTGATATTTTGTTATAGCAGCAGAAAATGGACTGAGACACTCATCTCTTATTACAGCAATTATTCACTTTTTTCCTTGCATTTTTTCTCTCTGCTTTTTTGTTGTTGTTGTTTATTTATTTATTTGTCTTTTAGTAGATTATATATCTAGTTTCAAGTCACAGTAAAATTGGGCAGGAAATGGAGAGTTCCCACATGCCCCACCCTGCCTCCAGACTATAGGACTATCAACAGCACTTATTAGAGTAGCACATTTGTTACACTTGGGAAGGTTCATAGTTGCCATTTGGATTCACTTTTGGTTTTATACATTCAATGAGTTTGAGAAATTTAAAATACTATGTGCCAATCATTATAATATAAGACAGAATAGTTTAACGACCTTAAAATTTCTGTTTTCTATGTGTTCATTTCTTCCTCCCTCCAAACCCTGACAACCACTGAGCTTTCAAATGTTTCCATGTTTTACCTTTTCCATAATGTTGTATAGATGGAATTGCTACATGATGTAACCTTTTCAGATTGACTTGTTTAATTTAGTAATATGCATTTAGTGACTTAATAGCTCCTTTCATTTTATTGCTAAATGATATCACATTATTTGGATGTACCACCATTTTTTTTTCTGTTCAGCGATGGAGGACATATTTTTTGCTTTCAAGTTTTGTGTAAAACTGGTATAATCTTCCTCTTAAGGTTTTTGTGTGGACTTAAGTTTTCATCTAACTTGCATTAATGCCAAGGAGTGTGCTTTTGGATTATATAGTTAAAAGAATATACTTGGATTTGTAAGAAACTCCTTAACTACCTTCTGAAGTGACCAGTTTTTGTTCCCACCAATAGAGAAGGCAATTTCCAGTTGTTCCACAATTTTACCAGCATCAGGTGTTATCAGTGTTTTGGATTTTGGCTCTTTTAGTTGGTAGGCAGTAGCATCTCATTGTTGTTTTATTTCCATTTCTTAAGGACATATAGCATTGATCATCCTAATTTGTGTGTGTGTGTGTGTGTGTGTGTGTGTGTGTATGTGTGTATGTGTGTGTGTGTGTGTGTGTGGTGCTGGAGATTGAACCCAAGGCCTTGTGCATGCAAGACAAGCTCTCTACCAACTGAGCTATATCCCAGCCCAATCAGTCATCTTTCACATGCTGATTTGTCATCTGAATATCTGCTTTAGTGAGTTTTCTGTTCAGTTCTTTTGCCCATTTTTTTTGATTGAGTTGTCTGTTTTCTTATTAAATTTTAGGAGATTTTTTGGCATGTTTGAGTGAGAATCATTTATGAAAATATTTTTCCAAATCAGTGGCTCATCTTCTCATTCTTTTGACAGTGCCTTTATGTTTTTAAGGATTATAAAGTCCAACTTGCTATTTCTTTGGTGTTTTATCTAAAAAGTCAAAACCAAATTCAAGCTTTGCATGTAACTTTCAGGTTTATGATCCATTTGAGTTAATTTTTTTAGAAGAATGTAAGGTCTGTGATTAGACCATATTTTATATATTTTTTTGCATGTAAATATCCAGTTGTTCTAGCACCACTTGTTAAAGATTCTGTTTCTTTTATGTCTACAAATACACATGTCTATCTTAGCTAATCAAAAAACTTTTATTTGACATACTATTTTTTCAAACTTCAACATAAAATTATTAAAGGAGACACCTGTGCTTGCAGACTCCACACTATGTACTTCCTTATTGACCCCTGCCATCTGGCTTACAATCTCTTCAGTCCACTGGAATCACCACTGGAACATAAGAGCTATTCCATTCCTCCTTATAACTATTTTCAAACACTAAAACATGGGGTTTTCCTTTTTCCCCCGTGAACTTGTGTTTTTTTATCTTCTTGTTTGACTCTTCTTCCTTTCTTCCACCCTAAGTATGGAAACTGCAAAAAGTTCTGGTTCATTTCTTTTATCTTCCTTCTCTGTACTACAATTGTATACCAATGGGCTTTTATGGCTTCAAAGCTCATTCCAAAAATCATGGCCTTGCCTCTTTCTCAAATTCCAACTGCAATAAAATATATAACTTTGAATAGCATATTAAAATGTTGTATGGAAAGAACCTCATCATTTTCATCTCCAGGTAATATCTTCCTTTCAATATCCATTTTACACTTAATTAAGTGGTCATCTCCCAAAACTTTAAGGCTTGAAATTCCATTTTTTACTTTTCCATTACCCTCATTTGTTGACAAATCTGACATATTGCACAGATTTTATTTCCATAGCATCTCTTGTATCTAACCTTCTGTCCCATTTATTTGCCTATAATTATATTTCACAAATTTACTATAGCTCACCTGGATATTTGTAAAAGTTTTCAGCTGGTTTCCCACTATTGGCTTCAACTGACTTCTATTCATTCTACATTATTGCCAAACAAATTTCACATAAAGTCCAGTTCAGACCACATCATGTTCCTACTAAAATTCTGTTATTTGTTAATTCAATATTGCCCCCAATCTATCTCTTAAGATCTCTTTTCAAACAAGTTACTGAAAATTTTAAGAATTTCTTAATAAAATTGTTATGAAGACAGTAGTAGATTTCAAATACAAACTTATTAAAGAGTTGGAATGTGAAAGCTTCTTCTAGGGTGGATATATCAACTCAGCAATAACAAGCAAGCAAGAAAACAGAACTCTGTCCTTTTAAAAAGCCAAGTTGCCCTTTCTTCATTCCAAATCACTATGAAAAATAGGAACAAATTAATTGGTTGGAATGTGATAGTGTGTTTACTTTCATTTACACTCAACCATCTTGTGATTTGTCCTTCATAAATATTTGACCATTGCACTATAAATTTACCTGTAGATACTATTCTAAAAGTGTCTACGTGAATGAGGCTGTTTGTGTGTTGATGTGGATATCTGACTTCATTCCCTGGCACATATCCAAATGTTTTTAGGCACAGTCTCAGCAAAACCCAAGGATGTCATCCATTACTTTGTCATCTTTAATTCTGAGTTAGAAGTTCTAATCACTAAAAATTCTTTTGATGTGATACTAAGAGCTATTATCACTTGAAGGGGTTACTAAAATGCTTTCAAAGAACAGCTGTCTTGATATTTTGAATATTTGAGAACATGTATATCAATACCCTCATACAATAATCTCTCAGGAAACTAGTTTCAAAAATGCTGTTACTGGAATATTTTCTCCCTTTACCACATCTCATTCTAGCCGCATTCTTGCAAATATCAGAATTATGCATACTCTTTATCAGGATATAAAAAGGAGTGTCTGACTGAATAATCATCAATAAATCAAAAACATGTAGCTTGCAAAAACTTCATTCTAATCCTAAAAGGCAGCATGGTTTAAATGAAAAGGATGGGACAATATAAACCATGTAAAGATTAGTCTAAATAAGGCTGATGTCTCTATATTATTATACCACACAAAATAGGTATTAACACAAGAAGCATTACTTGCAGTAAAGTTAGAATAAAACATTACACAGTATTAAAAATGTCAGTTGACCTGGAAGATGAAAAACAATCATACACAAGCATGCACTTCATAATATACCCTCAAATTTATAAAGAAAAATTAATAGAATTGAAAAGAAATATAGACAAATATACAAGTGTGAGTCACATGAAGATATTTTTGCCATTAATATGGAAGTAGAATAAATAGAAAATGAAATCTGTAAGGATATAGAAGATTGAATTTAAAGTTTAACTTAATTGACATAAAGAGAACAGCACTCCCACCCACTACCTAATATGTATTATTTTTAAAAGCTTATGGAACAGTTATTAAAATTGACCAGAGGCTAGGTCATAGAGCAGAAGTAAGCCATTTTCAAAAGATTTAAATCATATAGGATGTAGTCACTGACCAAAGTTAAATTAAATAATAAATTTATAACAGCAAGGTAAAAGTGAAATATCCAAAATAAATTAGGTCCAAAAATAAGTATTTTGATGTTATAAGCAATGGAACCAGCCTATGTGCCCATAAATAGATGAATGGATAAAATGTGGCATATAAACACAATGGAGTTTTACTCAAGCATTAAGAAGAATGAAATTATGGCATTTCTGGTAAATTACTGGAATTGGAGAGCATCATGTTAAGTGAAATAAGCCAGACTTAGAAAGTCAAGGGTTAAATAATTTCTCTCATATGCAGAAGCTTTTGACCAAAATAAGAGGAAAAATAGGAATAGAAAAAAAAGGGGGGGGGAGAATTTTATGAAAGATAGAAGAGAGATCAGTGGAGTAGACAAAGGGAATTGTAGGGGAGGAACAGGAAATGGAAGGAACAGGGAATAAATCTGACCAAACTTTTCTATATACATATATGAATATACCACAGTGAATTTCATCTTTATGTACATCCATATGCTAAAAATGTTATAAGCCATTTTTTTAAATGCTGAAAAATTGATTTCTAAATATTTTTCTAATATTTCTAAATATTTTAATATTGTCATAAAGGAAAATACAATGGATAGTAGAAAATATTTTGAGATAAATTACAATGAAGAATCAAGTCTTGTGGAATATAAAAGTGTCGGAACTGCCCTTCCGACAGAGGTTGAGGAGAATCACTAGACCAGCTAGTGAGGGTCTCAGGGCTGTGAGAGGGTGAGTGTCGCGACCCGGCCCGCCACCCTGCCTGGCAAAAATCACACCGAGTCGGGAGTTGAGTCAGCCGAGATGGCGCAGCAACTCAGTTTATTGTGGAGGAAGAGGACTTATATAGAGAGAGGGAGAAGGATTGGGGGGGTGGGGCAAAGGTAGGGGCCAATCAGAGATTGGAGAGTCCCCCAGGTTGAGGTAGCCTAGTCACCCCAGTTACAGAAACAGAGCCCCGTTACCCTAGTTACAGAAACAATACCCCATTAGGTATGTGTGCCCCTGTTGCTGGGGAGTTATTCTTTGTGTTTGTGGAAGCCATATCTTGGGGCCGTTCAGGCACGTATACAGAAGCCATTTCTCAAGCTCTAACTGTCACCTACATGGAAAATCACAAGACTGGGGATTTCCCAACAGTGGTTTTTCTTCCTCTTTCCCCAACGATTGCACTTCCGTGGTCAGCAGAGGTCCCAACATTAAAAGGAGTGATATTAATAAGAAATAATTATATGTATGTACATATATTATACATATTTTATTTTAAAAATATATTTAAAACTCTGAAAACAGTTTAAGTATCCAACTTAAGAAGCTAGAAAAGAACATTACTCCCTACAAATGAGAAATAAAGAAATAAAAACCAGAAAATTATGTTTGAAAATTGCTAATAGAGTGAATTCTGTAGGTTCTGAAATGACAGGTATGTGAAGTGATATTATCTTGAGTTAACATCATAATGTATACATGTGCCAAAACATCATATTGTTCACTGTGGATATATGCTATTTTTATTTGCCGTGTATGTTCTAGTTTTTTAGAAAAAGGATAGAGAACAATGACCAATTTGGGGGTGGGGAACTATGGAACCAGATGTTGGTTCTTTGTCAGTGCTGATAAAATTGCTATTACTATGGCACACTAAAGTCTTAGATGCCATTGGTATACCACTCAGATTCCCTTAAGTGAACCTTTGCTCCCATTATTCAGAGACTCTAAATGTTGGTGCCTTAATAGCTCATAACTGATCTCTTAGTTGAAGGATTGTCCTTAGGTGTGCCATAGGCCCCTTGAATTGGCAGTTGTGTCCTTCTCAGGAAAGCCTGTGGCTGATCACTTATTGACACCTGGTCTCAATGTAGGAGTAGCACCATAGAACAGGTTGTGCTTCCAGTTCTCCATGATATCAACTAAAATGAGCATCTCTAGTTTCACATTCCTGCTTAGCTTTTCTGTGTGCTCTTTTTGCTCCAATCAATCACCTTTCCCCTTAATAGATCAGTTTTTTAAAAACCTATATATAGGAAACTGGGCCTAAGACAATTTATACCAAAAGTGACTTAGGAATCTGACATTAAAGATGAGGTTCTGGAGGTAGCTCACTTTCCAGCTGGTTAGCAGTGAAGACTGCATCACTGTAGCTATTTGCAGTGTTAATTGCCTATGGCTTGCTGCACCAGTAAAATTTAGAAGACTTCCACCTTCTAAAAGTGTAAGAGATGCAGAAAGCAGAAGTACCAACTAGTATAATGGCTTTAGCATTTGATAGTGATGGGAAACTATTGTAGGATTTTAGAAATAGATGAGTGCAGTTAAACATGGTTAAATAGAGAAAATGACAGCTCTGGTTCTATTAATGAAGGGGTTCCTTGGCAGTTAAAGACACACATTCCTCCTGCAACCAGAGGGTAGAACTGAAGATTAGACACAGATTTTTATAATAAAAGTGGCAGAGAATCATAAAAGACTGACTTACTCATGGGACCAAGGAATCAGTTTTATAGCCTTTTATGCAATCATGTGACCAAGAAACAAAATTTTTCTTTGACTCAAATTTTTCATTGAGTTGAACATTGTTAAAAATGCTAATTAATGTGAGTTTATTTTGTTATTTTATTGGAATATAATTGATGCACAATAAACTGTGAATATTTAATATGCCCAATTGGATACTTTACTCAATTAGAAAAGTTTGACACATGTCTGTACCTGTAAAACCATTGACACAATCAGGATAGTGACCATATCTGTCATACCCCCAAAACTTTTAGTATGCCCCTTGTTAATTCCTTCAGTCTTCCCTCCTCTGGGCAGTAGAACACTGCTTTTATTATAAAGTTATCAAATTATTAAGTATTTACTTATTAGTAGGTTAAATTATTCACTGAACATTAGCAATAGATGGATGCTTTCTGTTTCAAGCAAAAATAACAGATGCCTATAATAGAGGGGAGGAAGAGTCCATCAGGAAAAGTATCTTTTGGAATGTGTAGTATTAGTAGCCAAAGACTGAGAAGACTGGGTGAGGGTGATAAGTTCTGTAAAATAAGCATGGTAAAGGGAAAGGAGACCATCACCCATCACTTGGTATCAAGGACAAACTCTTCATTTCCCTAGGACTTGCTGTGACTTTCGCATGCTATACATTATTGTAACCAAAATTAGATGTGTGTCTTTAGCTCGTTACAACTGACAGTTATTACCATTGAGAAACATCTGTCATGATTTATTTTTCACGTAACTCACTTGCCACATCTTAGAGTTACTAATGAGGACAGAAATAATCAATTTATGGACAAGTTCTTCTGCCCTCTTAACTTTCTCTGCTCTTCTTGTATTAGCCACAACATAGTTAATTCCCATTAGGCCTTCCCTATCAACAATATAAGAATTTCATGGATCTCTTCTAGGTGAACTTTAAGCACTGATAATATCCAGTGCCATTATGATGGCCATTTACATTCACATGGGATAGGCACTGAAGCAGGAGCAAAAGAGTGTTCCACTTAACTTTCATTATCTCGAGGAAAAGACAACCACAATATCCTTCTTATCCTGACTGTGAAATCTTTTTGAGTAACTTGAAGCAATAGCAGCTTGTTAAAAAAAAAAAAAAAAAAAAAAACATTTTTAAGAATGTTGTATCTCAGTGTGAATAGGAGACGTGGGGTTTGTTATTTTCAGTGTCCTCCAGCAGTCACACTGCTAAACCTTAATCATTATATTTACCATGCCTTGTCATATTGTTAGGATATTTTTCTATCTGTGCCCCTAGGTGTGTAATTAAAATTGTTATTGCAATGTAAGAAAGAAAACAAAAGTCATAAAAGCCCCTCACATTTTATTTCATTTAGTTTCAATTTTCAGATCTGAATTTCCATGTATTGTTTATTATTAAATTTTAATCCTTGATTCTTTTCTTGTAAGAGGGAAAATAAGATACGTGATAGTTCTGACTTTGGTTTTTTTTAATAACTATGAGTTTATATCCACCTAAAACAGATGCATTATTAAAAAATATATGAAGTGGAATAGATGGTGTCAACCCAAAGACATGTCACCCAGAACTTCAGAGTGTGTCTTGATTTGGAATAAAGGTCTTTGTAGATATGTTACAGACCAGGACTATCCACAGAGTCAAAGTGACTGTGCATGTCCTTGGTCATTGGTTCTTGTGATCATGCCAAAGATATTTCAGATGGGTTGCCCAGAGTATCAGCCATGAGTTTATTAGAAGGCATAGAAAAAAGAAAGAAGGGAGTGCTCTCAAAGGAAAGAATAGGTTCTTTCAGAGAAGAGGGCAGGATAGTGAACTCCTTCTGTCTTCCAGCTTTATAGGGGTCCAAAGAAATTTTTAGATAGTCCAGTCTAGATTCACCTCTTTACTTTTGACCAACAGCAGGATTGCATCAGACTTCTAATCCCCACTGTACATAATCTAACCTGTTGAAGGGGAGATTTCACTTTTATAATGATGTGTTAAATATCCAAGGCAACTTTGTGTCCTTTTGGCCATGTTGACTAATTCTAATTGATACTTGTTCTTACAGATGTTATGATAGGGGTAGATTGCTTTTAATTATCCTGTCTCTTTGGGTCCTGGAATCTGGTCTGTATAAATATGGCAAAATTTCCCCTTCAGGGTAACTTGTGTTCTTATCAGCCGGGAGGATCCTTTGGGACCTGTATTCCTCTTGCAGATAACAGGTTGTTTGCTGAGAAAGGTAGCACATCCAATGGACTTATTATAGGTAGGGCCTCAGGAAAATTCCTTTATAAAAGGAAGTATGTGATGTTCACAGTAGATCTAGTTTATAGAATTACCACCTTCACCTCATGTTCCCACCATTCATGTCTTATCTGTGAGATACAAGTTAAGTATTTCAAGATGAGGTCATCCTGGGTTAGAATGGACCTATATCAAATGATGAGTGACTTTATATAATCATAAAGGGAGAGTACAGAGAAACAGGAAAGATGTCATGTGAAGAAGTAGGCAGAGACTAGAGTCCTGCTGCCATAATCAAACAATGCCTGGAGTCACTAGATCTGGTCTTTTCTGTGGAGCTTTAGTGGAAGTGTAATCCTTCCAATACCTGCATATCAAACTTCTGGATCCAGAATGGTAATAGAGTGAAATTATGTTATTTTCTGACATGAAACTTATAGTTATTTGTTTTGGCAAACCTAGGAAAATAATATGTATTTTGATACTAGAAAATGGGTGCTTCTGTAAGAAATCTCCAACTGTGTGGAAATAGCTTGAAATTTAGTAATAGGTAAATGATCATTACAGTTTGGATTTGCAATGTCCCTACAAAACCTCCTGTATTAAAGACTTGGTCCCCAATGCAGCAATGTCCAGAGGTGTGGCTTTTGGGAAGTGATTAGAATATGAAGGCTCTAATCTCATCAATGGATTGATGCATTTGGTGGACTAATAATTTAGACTACTGGGAAAAGATGGAAATTGTTGTTACATGGGGCATAAGTTAAGGGTCATGCTCTCAGATACCGTATTTTATCCCTGATCCTTCCCCTGTTTTCCAGCTAACATGAGCTGAACAGCTTTCCACCACTATGCCCTTCTGCCATGATGTTTCTGCCTTAGAGCCAGCAGACCATATACTAAAACTTCTCAAACCATGAGCCAAAATAAATCTCATAATTTGTTCGTGTCAGGTATTATGGTCACAGTCACAAAAAGCCAACTAACAGAATTCTGGCAATATTTTGAGAAATATGATAGAAAACAACTAGATTTCCTTGAAGTATTTATTGGTAGAAATGTGAAAATTGAAGGTTATTTAGAAAAGCACAACAGAGAAAACCATCATCTTAGAGAATACATAGTCATGAACATAATGTTGATAAAAACATGAATATTAATGGTTTGTATTTATTTCTGGTAAGATCTCAGAAGATAATGAATAGCATATTAAAGGAAACTGGGTAAAAGACAACCTTTGTTGTATGGTGGCAGAAAACTTGCCTGAATCATATTCTACTTCTGGGTGTAAAGTAGAATGTGACTAAACATTAAAATTAAGCTGAGGATCAAACAAAGTATTGAAGTTACAACCAGGTTTCTCCTTGCTGCTTATAGTAAAACGAGAGCATAAACAGGCAATTAAGAAAAGAATTTGTAAGCAAAGTAGGAATCAGGATATGATAGTTTGAGATCTCCTCAGCCTATTCAGATTTTAAAGGATGCTAAAATTAAAAAATTTACTATTGGAAAAGTATGTTCTGGAGGTAGGGCTGAGGTTGTTGCTGTAAAACTTTGGCTAAAGAGATGAAGTATAGGATGCATGAGTCCATACAACCATCTCAGCTGAAGCTAGAACAGAGATGGAGTTATCCAAGAAAGACCTGTTGAGGGTAGTCTTCTCTAATGGTATGGATACTCATGACATACATGGAAGGCTTACAAGGTTTTGGGAATGGGTAGAGACTGGAGGAAATGAAAGAAGGTTGTCAGAATTTGTAGGCAGGAAACAGTCTTTTAGAGTTCCTAAGCAGTATGCCTGTGCTTTCCTCCTTAGAAATTACTCTAAAGGCAGAGCCTTTTTACTTGCAGGAGCTAGGGCCCTGGGCTCAGAGGCAGAGACTTCACTCTTGGAGCAGAGGTCCCCAGAGAGTAAGAGAGTTTAAAGCCCAGGGCCACAGAGGACATGCTGGGTTCGATATGCATTTCTGAATATATGTGACCATAATACCTGGGGAAACTGTTTCCAGTTTAGAACACCCAAAATTAGAGATAAATTTTGTTCTAAAATTGTTTTTATAACCTAGGCCAGATCCAGATTATTAAACAAGCTGGACAACTGGCCCTGCCTTAGCATATCTGCCAATTCATAGAGCCTAGATTTGAAGGGATATATGTAGAGGGAACTGAAGTTAAATCCTCAGAGCTACTGGAAAGCCAAAGTAGAAACAACAACAACAACAAAAAAAAACCAACTTTATGGTCCTTAAAAGAGGCACAGTGATTCTAAGGAAACAAATTTTGAAAGAAATTAAATAGGCCAAAATGTGCTCTAGGTAAATAAGAACTAACTTAAATCTGATGGTTTTATTTTATTATAAGACCAAATATACTTTTAGGCAAAATGACCTTAATAAAGAGATACACTCTGTTTTGATAAAGATTCAATTTATGAGGATGATATCCCAATGGGAATGTTCTATTACCTCATAACAAAGCTTTAAAACGTGCCAAGTAAAATTGGAGTAAGTAAAAGGAGAAACTGAAAATAATTGATTTTTGCATATATCTCTTACTTATTGACAGATCAAATGGACAAAAAAAAATCAGTGAGAATATAGAAGATTTGAACAAGGTAATTAACAAGCTTAGTCAAATAGCATAGCTAAAGAATATTACAACCCAAGAATTTTTAAGCATTTATGAATGATAAGTTCACCTTCAAGCATGAAGGTGGTAAGTTAGATATAACAGATGTCCCGACTGGGATAGAAAATATTGTCTAGACTTGGATGTTATATGGGCTCTAAAATCAGTACATAGATGAAAATTATTACTATTAAACGTATCCTTGAAAAATCCCTTATGCAGTTACAATATTGAAAACCAATGTTTTGTGCAAATTCTCAGTTTTCTATGAAGAAAGTCCTCTACCACTGCCTGAGCCTAGTGTTAGAAAAACTTGCTATTTCTTGATTTGGGCAGCTGACAATATTATCTTGCCATTAAGGGTCATACTGTGTAAAAAAATGTATTTTTAAACATTAGAATCACAGTTAGTGAAGTTAAACAGTTTCCAGGAACCACCTGGTCTTTAAGACACTCTGTGGAAACAGCAGATTTGTGACACACATCCCAAACTCACTCAGAATCATACATCCATGAAGGAAGTAAGCCAGAAATAACTGTTCATTCTCTTCCTTTGTCTCCTTTCCCTTGGCAACTGTGTAGATCTTATTTCACCTAAATTGAATACACACAAGACACATATCAATAACCTCAGACTCTTTTCTCTCTAATAGCAAAGTTAAATTAAGCTGTTTTCTTAAAGATCTTTCCAAGTTTTCATCACTGAGGACAGACCCATGCTTCTGAATCTGCAGCAGCACAATCTAGGTTCCCATTAAATGAGCCTTGTCCTTAATTCTGAAAGCTGGCATGGAGCTTCAAACTTTTTGTCTGTCTCAATAAAAAAGCTTCAGCCAATTTCTTGTATCCTTCCCCTTTTTCCTTGTTTATGGAAGATGTTTCCCAAACCTTGCCCAGTCACAAAGACTATGCCACCCTGTGTGGTTATCTTGTCCTCCTCTTACGTCTAAAGAGCATGTCCTGGATCCACACACCATACAACAAATGTTTCAGAAAACAGCTGTCTCCACCCACATGATTGGACATAAGGCTAATTCTACTTTGATTTACAAACTAACTTTCATGGTCACTGTTTGTAGTGATGATATTACTGTTCAGAGACTAATTCTCTCTCTTTCTACTCCATCAGAGGAATATTCATCCGTACTCCACTGACACAGTCTGCCTTAGGCCAAGCAAGTGATGGCACATGTGATAGTGTACCAGCTCTTAGGAATTAAAGGATGTCACATATTTCTTATGCTCTCTAAAAGAGCGTCTAACCTCATCTATAAGGAGAAAATATCCTGTGTAACTGATGCCACTCAAGACTGCACTGTCAAATGGCCCACCCAGAGTCCTGAACAAAACCCACAACTCAACTGTCATTTCCAAGATGGTCTGCAGACCTGTGACTGAACAATGTATGTTTATTATTGTAAGTCATGGAGATTTGTGGGTTGTTTCATAAATAGCATCATTATAATAGACATCTGGCTAATGCAGTGTTATTCTCATTTCAAAAGTTAGAAATGTCAGACTCAAAAAAACTAAATTACAAGGATAAGGTAAGTACAGTGTCTCAGAGTTGGATCTGTTTGACTCAAAACTCTGTTTTTTTTTTTTTCACCATCCAATCTGGCCTCATAAATATTTATTCCAAAATTCTCCACTGCCTTCAAACATGATCCTTTTCTTACCTGCTGAAATGTGTAAATAATGTTTGCACATGAAAATACTTTTTCTCACTTTGATTTTATTAATTATACATTTTATTGACTTGCCACTATGTTTTTATATATATATATAAGTATATATATATATATAAATTTTATATATATATATATATATATATATATATATATATATATATATATAATTATGGAGTTACTTGTATATAATTTAAGGAGATTTGTTCTTTTATTTCTGTCTCACTCTGGTGACAGGTCTCTATAAAGGTTTTGATTCTCTTTCCTTGTCCCATCATTTTTATGTTACTATAAAGGGACCATACTCCTTGATATTTATGTCTTGAATTACAACAGAGATAAATATGGCAGTCAATAAAAATATGGCCTCTTGGCTATCAGGTGAGGATAAAGGGTTGAATTGGATTTTAATTCATAGGCAGTGCTTTATGAACAGATAACTGTCATGATCAAAACCATCAAAGTTGAAAGCATAGAAAATTACTTTCCTGAAAATTGTGCTAGCATAATTAATGTGATAAGGAAGATTAATAATACACAAGTATTAAAAAAGTGGTTATTTTCTCTGTCTCCCACTATTTAAGGAAAAATATTCATCACAAATAAACATCTGCCTTTCCCCATTCTTGAAGTAGTCCTGGTCCCAGGCATTTTGTGAAAAAGAATGAAAGAATGGCCAGAGAGAAACAGAACTGAGTATACAAAAAGAAAAGCTCTGTTGGCTGACTCAATCTTGTCTTAGGAGATTGTTTTAGTAAAGGAAGATGTGGGAGACAGGTTTTGGTCCTCCTGACCCTTGCCTTCTGAAACATGCACATGGTTATACTAGGGTACTTAGTGAAAGAGGCTTTGTAGATGCAACTAATCAAGTTATCTTAATACAGGGCAATTATCCTGGATTACCAACATGGGCCTGATATAATTACATGAAGCCTTAAAAGCTGAATAAGTCAGATGAATGAGACCTAAGAATAGAAATTTGAAGCATGGGAAGGAGTCACTATACTTACATTTTCCCTCCCTCATCCCATAAGCAGAATTGTCCTGGAAGGTTCTGAAGTTGGAGAAGGTTACAAGCCAAGGAAAACTAATACCTTAAGAAAACAGAGAACAACCTCAGGCTGAAAGCCAGCAAAAAAAAAAAAAAAAAAAAAAAAAAAAAAAAGGTGGGGGGGCAGGGGGTGAATACTATCTCACAACAAGGTGGAACTGGATTCTGTCAATCTCCTAAATAAGTTTGGAAGTCGACATTTTTCCCCCAGAGCTTACTGATAAAAGTCCAGATGACTGACACCTTGATTTCAGTCTAATCAAGGAATCAACATGACCTTAGCCTGAACATCTAATCTACAGAACTATGAGATAATCAATATATGTTGTTATAAACTGAAATTTGGGGGGTGATTTATTTTGGCAACAACAGAAAATTCATGGAAGAGTAATAGCTGGGTCAAATGGTGATTCCATTCCCAGATTTCCAAGGAATCTTCATACAGCTTTTCATATTGTCTGCACCAATTTGTAGTCCTAGCAATGTATGAGTGTACCTTTTCCCCCACATCCTTGCCAACACTTATTGTTGTTTGTCTTCATAATAGCTGCCATTCTGACTGAAGTGAGATGATATCTTAGAGTAGTTTTGATTTGCATTTCTCTAATTGCTAGAGATGATGAACATTTTTCCATATATTTGTTGATTGATTGTACATCCTCTTCTAAGAAGTGTCTATTCAAAGTCCTTGGCCCATTTGTTAATTCGGTTATTTGTTTTTTTAGTGATTAGCTTTTTGAGTTCTTTATAAACCCTAGAGATTAGTGCTGCATCTGATGTCTGAGAGGAAAAAATTTGCTCCCAGCATGTAGGCTCTTTGTTCACTTCACAGATTGTTTCTTTTGCTGAGAAGAAACTTATTAGTTTGAATCCATCCCATTTATTGATTCTTGAAGGGAACTTAAATGCAAATTGGAAATGTTAATATTAAAAATTGGTAGAATAGGGAGGAAAAGACACATATTTGGATTTTTTAAAGGAATGTGGGGGATTTGTGGGTGAAAGAAAACTGGAGAAGAGAAGAAAAACTGGTGTATGGTAAACTTGATGATTCTTAAAGTGATCTCTGCTATGGACAATGCTTCTTCAGATAAGAATGATTAATCAGAGAAAGCATGAAGGAGTAACTAAAATCCTATTAGTTTATATCGGATGAACTGGAGTTCAATACAGAATAAAAATAATAAACAAAATTTGGCAATACAGGAATAAACAGTGAAGCTTTGAAATGATGTAGTTCAGAATGGCAATGAGGAAATTAGGCCCTATGTGGTTAAATCAAAGTTTTGAGCTGTAAAGATTCTCAGCTATGGGAAGGTTTAAGTTAATGTATTTTTTTTGAGAGAGAGAGAGAGAGAGAGAGAGAGAGAGAGAGAGAGAGAGAGAGAGAGAATCTTTTTTGTAGATGGACACAACAAAATGCCTTTATTTTTATGTGGTGCTGAGAATCAAACCCGGGTCCCGCCCATGCTAGGCGAGTGCTCTACCACTGAGCCACAATCCCAGCCCAAAGTTAATGTATTCTTATAAAATCCAAGTATAAGAAGAGGATAGTCAGCAGCAATTACAATGAATCTCTACATCATGTACAACCAGAAGACTGGGATCCTAATTAGAATAAGATGTATTTCATGTTTATATAAATAAGTCAATTATACTCTACTGTCATGTATAAATAAAAAGGAGAAAAATAAAATATATATAGAAATTAAACACACACACACACACAAAACTATTTGCGAAATTACCACTCAGCTAAGGAATGGTAGCTGGTCATCAGTGATCTTTGCAAGGAATGTTTTAGTCTATTTTTATGAGCTTTGCATAGTTTTACAAGACAAGAAATAGCTTCATTGTGCAATGAAGACAAAGTATTGTAAAGTTCAAAGATGAACTCATTGATTTTTATGCTTCTCTCTGAAAACAAGTACAGAATCTGTGAGCTTTGCTTTGTTCTTAGAAATGCCTGTCTCCACTACTGCTATCCATGAAGGAGTAACTAAAATCCCAAGAAATATAGTAAAACATCAATTAACTAGGCTGCCTGTGGAACAGGTGCTCTGATTAAGTTTATTTTCTGGTTAAATCAGAATGAGTCAGAAACCTCTTTTATCTCCCTTCTTATGTTGGCATTCTTCATAAAATGCATACATCTCTTTTCTTGTCTTAGTGAATGGAGTAGAATGAATGTAATTTATCTTTACTTTCCATTTTTATGTGGTAAAATACACATGTGGGGTAGGAATTTGAGTGCAATTTGAATTCAACCTAGATTATCATTCAGATTGAATAGATAGGTATGAAAACCTTATTTTGTGAGCTGTTTCTGAAAAACCAGAGTAAGGTCCAAATTTTAGAAAATTTACCTGTTTTGTTGTGTTATGGCTATTATTTGTATTTATGTAATGTAATGTATAAGATAATTTTCTCTTTCTTTAAAATTCTGTAATACAGAAAATGAGTTCTTAATGCATATAAAGCAATATGAAATTTTCTAAACAGCGAATCAGATTGGCATATTTTTTACAATGTCCATAAATGATACTGATATTTTAAGAAGAATAAGCAGTATCATTCTCTTCAGAAGAAATTTCTCATCTGCTTCCTCCATTTTTCCTGTTTGCCTAGGAATCTAAGGGATTTTTCTACTTATATTTTGTTTCATATTCCTCTGTACCATGGTTTGAATCTGGAATGTCCTCCAAAGGCTTTTTCCCTCCCAGACCATGGTGCTGTTGGGAGGCGGTAGAACCTTTAAGAGGTAGGACCATCTGGGTAGCCTCAGGTAAATGGTGGTGTACTCTTGAAGGCAGTGGTGCGACCCTGCTCCTCTCTGTGCTTTGTGACTGCCATGAAGTCGGCAGTTTGCTCCACCACATGTTCATACCACAGGCTCAAAAGCAACAGAGCCAAACAACCTTAATCTAAAACCTCCAAAACTGAGCCAAAATAAACCTTTTCTCTTTTGAGGTACTTTGTTATAGCAATGGAAAGCTGGTTAATATTCTGGTTCTAAATGTTCATGATTCTTCTAATTTTAGACAAGTGAGCAGGGCCTTAACTTTGGGTTAAGATAAAAGGTGGCATGGCTGATGCTAAAGCAGCTTCAGGCAGGAGGTTACTGTTGTCCTTTGTTTTAAATGCTGTGGAGAGTCCATTGCATGATTGCTTTCAGCTGATCTGTCTGTCCCTGAGACATATTTGCCCCTTCCTCATCCCTTTACACTCACATACCTGGCAAATAATCACCTCCTTAAAAAACCTGGATCAGTTTCTGAATGGTATCAGGAAATATATTTCTCTAACAATCTAGTATAGTCTATGAATGCAAAATAAACCAAGAGTCAGATTTAATGATTTTAGAGGGTCTAAAGAAAATTTGTTGACAAAAAAAGAGCTGAAACCAGTTGAACATAGTAATTCAGAGTAAAAAGCAAGAGCTTTTAAATCACTAAGTGGTGATAGCAAGAGATTAGAACTAAGAAGGGATGTGAACCGTTAAGGTCTAGAAGAAAAATTTGAAAGATTTGTGATTTATTGCTTCCTCTGAGGACAATAGGGGTGGAAAATGATTTATTCTTAGTTTTCATTTGTGGTCTTGAAGAAAGGGAACTCATTAGGTCAATATAATACTTTTGAATACAGTTTATATTTAAGAGGAGTGAGCAATATTTTTAAATGTACTTATTGAACATCAGAGTAGAAATTAATTCTGCATCAAGTCACACAGGACTTATTGTTTGCTAGCTGAGGTTGTGTGACTGAATTCTCTTAAAAGCTCATGCAGTTTAATGAGTGTGTCTTCTTACATTCCATGTGGAAAGGAAAGCTATGAACAACCGAGTCCATTGATGTTGGAAGTGTGCAGTGGGAGCTGACCTATGTAACTTTGCAAAATCAATCTGGCAGTCACCCTCCGCTCTCCTCCACTGGGTTTGTCTTACTAAGTTGTATTTTATTTCTTTCCACCTCTACCTCTTCCCTATTGTTCTCTCTCCTGCATTTGCCAACTACATTTGACCCTGATGTTTTCACTCAGAAATCATGCAGCCCTTTAACCTTTCAAAACTCAAATATTCTCCTACACATGCAAAGGCAATGGAAATGTATTTTGAAATAATATACCAGATAGAGTGATACCTTTCAAGAGTGAGAGAGAAGTTTTATTTGGCAGTGACAAGTATTATATTTTAACATTAAGTAGACCCATGCAATGTTCATATATACATATTGACAGTGATGTATTATAAATGTATTGCCATTATATATAGTCTTGCCTAAAATTAGTGTTTTAAAGTTTGTCTTCATAACATATTGACTTACAGTTCTCTCAGAAAAATGGAATTGGATTTACCATCTCCTTCTTGTTACCAAGTGCTCTGGGTTAGTTATATAGCATGATTAGTATTGATCCAGGGGATATAAAACTAACCATGCTTTTTTTTATAGAGTGAATGAGAAATTTATTTTTTTTAAAGTCTATTACTGTCAGTTTTTAAAGTTGAATAAACTGAGGTCTTCAGATTCATGTTGTCCTTTTTGTCTAATACAACCTTGGTGGAAATAAGTAGCAAGGCTTTGGCCCATATAAGTCCCTGTTATTAGACTTGCCACTCCAGTGCATTCTGGCAATTAATTGTTTATTCAAAAAAAATGAAGATGGGGTTTTATTACGACTCCAACTCTAAAACAAACAAACAAAAAACTGGTTTTCTTGAGAGTTTGGACAGATTAAAATGTATTTGATAGTTATTTAAACGTAATACTAATGTTATGAAAATCCTGGGTGATGGATACAGTAAAGCTATTAGTTATTAGAGTGTGCATTTAAAAATATAATTTTGAAACAAATCAATTTACTTGCGAATCATGTGCAAATGTTTTGGATTTTTTTTTATATAAATGTCTGGAAAAAGCTTTGTCTTGCTGGTAAAATTTAACACTTTATTTGACCTTTTAGGTAATTACAATGGTTAAGAGACTAATGCTTTAAGGAGATTACATTTTAATGTTTCAAGTTCATGTGACAGACTACTTTAAAACAAAACCTTTTGCTCAGTCTTAAATCATAGAGCATTATACAGACTTTTAAGAATAAATGAGAGTATTTGTAGAGTGTGAAGGTTATAAGAAATGGCATTCGTGGGATAAGATTCCATGGTACCTCCATTTTGATTCTTGCCATAGAGTGAATGCTTGTGCTTCTCCCAGCCCTGAATTCACATGTGGAAACCTCCTCCCAAGGTGAAGGCTTTTGAAGGGGAGGCCTTTGGAAAGGCAAATGGGTCATGAGGGTGGATCACTCACAGAAAGAATTAGTGTCTTTATAAAAGAGGCCCCAAAGAGAATATGCTTTAGATTTGTTGTTTTATCTAGGACTTCCTGAACTGTGAGAAATAGGTTGCTATTCCTTATAACCTACTCAGTTTCTGGTACTTTGTGATTGTAGCTTTTGGTTGGCCTTTTCACTGTTGTGACCAAAAGACCTGACAATAATATTTGTAGAGGAGGAAGAATTTATTTGGGTCTCACAGTTTCAGAGGTCTCACTCCACAGATAGCTGGCTCCGTTGCTCTGTGCCCAAAATGTGGTAGAACATCACAGCAAAGAGAATGGTGGAGAAAAGTGGCTCAGGACATGACACCAGAAATCAGAGAGAGTGCTCTGCTTATCAGGGATGAAATAGATACCCTACCAGCATGGCCCCAGGAAACCATGTCCTCTAGCCCCATCCTTCCTGCCCAGAGGTACCACCCAGTTAATCCCTATCAGGGAATCAATGCACTGAATAATGAATTAATGCATTATTATCTAAATATCCTTCATTGTATCACAGGTGAGCTCTTTGGGGACACCTCATATGTAAGGGAAGAAACTACAGGCCTCTGTTCTCTTTGTAGTCTAGGGGCATGTCCCTTGAGTGTGTGTGTGTGTGTGTGTGTGTGTGTGTACTTAAATTGTTCATTTGACTTATTATCAAAATCTAATAAACTGCATTTTCTTTCTGAAAATAGATTATGAGAATCAGGATGATAAAAGTAAATTAGAAAGCAAACCCTTAGGAACAAAACATCTTCTAAAATCTTCTCTTTGAAGCCTCAGTGAAGGAATCAGTGTGAGCACTCCTATACCTCTGTACAGCCCATCTGCTGCTTAACCTCATGTTCCCCTGTCCTGGGAGCACTAGTGAGACCCAGCATCATTTCCTGAAGTGTGCAACCTAGTGAATTTTAGGCACAAACAATCATATCTTTATCTTTCATGTTATCTCTTGCAGTCTTGGTTTCTTCATCCACCCAGACCCAGAAGAGACTCTTCTAATCATCTCAACATTTTCTTCATGGTCCGAAATATTCACTTCTTGTTTTTATCCTATTTGACTCCTTATCGTGTTATAAGTTGTGCATGTCTGGAAATCTCATTTCCTTTGGAGACGAATTCCTATGAATTGCCTCCACCTGTTCCTTTTCCTTTTTATATCTACAAATTGTAGTTTAATCAAATTAAGGGCCCTTAGACTTATTCTGTTTTTTTCTCAGTTGTCTCATCCTTGAGATTTCTTACTCTCATTACTTTCTTTCTACCATCTCTCTGTGTTTTACCTCCTTTACAAGATCAAGGTCTTCATTTTTCAAATGTTATTTTAAAATTTCAAAATGGGCACTACCAAAGCAAAATTCCCTCACTAAACTCAGTACTTTTCCTTTAGAACTAGTCTCTTTCCCTTATATATGCATTATTATATGTGGTTGTTATTTAGATGATTTATGCTCTACTACCAAAGACAGCACCCACCCACCATATTAAACTGGACTCCTGAGAATGAGACGCAGAGACAGGGATTTGATGTTGTGATTTATTGAGGGTGAGCTCTCTGAGAACTACCTGGAAAGAAGTAAGATGTCGGCTAGAGAAGGGAGTGTAGCAAGAATGTGTTCTTGGGTCAATGAGGGAGGGAGGCACAATTCTGAAGCATAAACCAAACCAAGAATGATTTGGGCTGCTGTGCCTTGATATTAATCAATAACTCACTTTAGGCTCCTCCAAAGATGGGGTGGGCAAGTTACCAAGCAACCTTGTTTCCATTCAGCAGAAGGGAGACACAAGGTATCTTTGAGGTAATAGTCCCAGTAGCTGATGGATTGATGTATCGGTGGTATAAATGGGATGTGGGTGAGCAGCAGTGTCTATCACACCCACATATGCTCATCCTTCTTCAGATGTCTAGCTCCATAACAAATGTGGAATTTATCATTCTCATGGCCACCATCATAGCAATGACCTTTATCATTTGTCATCTGGGCTGTGTCACAGTCTAATTTATCTCTCAACCACCAGAAACTTCTAAAACCATTCCTATTTCTAAACACAGATTTTTCACAGCTCCGTTTGCTTGAAATACTTTCAATATTTCTTCATTACTGGATGAAAAAGCATAGTTTTCTATTTTTATGATCCAGGGTCCTCTACATATTTCTCTACCCAACATACCTGTACAGATTTACTGTTGATCATGTAACACATTTCTCAAACAGGTTTACCTATTTCCTAAATATTTTCAAGATCTTTTAAATCTGTCCATTTAGCCATCTGTCATTTATCTTTGATGTATTTATTCATTTATTTCCCCTACTTTTGCATTTCACTCTATTGGAAATGCTTTTTTCACAAACTTCATATTTTTAAGGACTTCATTTAGTCCTAATCTGACTAAATATCTCCTATTTAGTATGAATAATATTTACTTGCACATCTCCTGCGACTCTTGGTACTAACATGAAGTAGAGTAGCCATTCACGAAACTCTTTTGCTCCCTACTAAATCGTAGCCTGTTCAAAGTATCTTTGAATCAGCTACGATCTCTCAAAGAACAGCACTCAACAAGTATTTGTCTGGTTGAATTAAAGTATCACACATTGGTCTGCTTCTGATTTTTTGTACAGTCATATTTTGTACAGCTGGCTTTAGAGCACTTGCAGGTTCTCAGAAAAATTGAGAGGAATGTGTAGGGGTATACTATTTACTTTTTCCCCTACACATGAACAACCTCCCTCATCATTAACACCCCCACCAGAGTGGTACAATGGTTATGGTCAATAAATCTACATCATCACATTATAATACCCACAATGGATAGTGTACTTTAGAATTAACTCTTGGTGTTTCACAAGCTAGGGATTTAAATAATGGCATAGATCCACCATGTAGTATCATACAGAGCATTTTCACTGCCCTAAAGACACTTTGTGCTTTGTCTCTTCCTCCCTCCTCCACCGTAACCCCTTCCACCACTGATCCTTTGGCAGTTCAAGGATAGTTTATCTGTTTCAGAATGTGATATATTTGGAATCATACAGCATGTAGACTTCTTTCACTTAGCAAATGCATTTATGATTCCCCCATATCTTATCATGGCCCAATAGCTCATTTCTTTTTAGCACCGAATAATATTTCACTGTTTGGATATGCCACAGTTTATTCATCCAGCTACTAAAGAACATAGTAATTGCTTCCATGTTTTGTTCATTATGAATAAAACTGCTAAATAAATATCTAAGTATGTTTTTGTGTTAAAAATTAATTTAAAAAATGTCCTTAGGTAATTGAAAATTGGAAATAATCTTTTACTACTTATCATTGGAAATCACCTTAATAAATATTTAGAATAATATATAAAATTATAGAGGGAGAAAATTGGGTAGGAACTACTTTAGTCAAGTGAGCAGTTATCATCAATTGAGACAAACTGATAATGAGTATTCCCTGACATAAGGGACTCAAGGGCCATGGAATCACTTGTATGGCATGTCTGCCAGTCTCCAAAATACCATATTATTTACTGCAAAAATGCCAAGGTGAAGTCAGACTAAGAAAATGTTCCATTAAAGAAAGCCTAAGAAATATGACGAAACTGCAATTCATTAATCTGAACTGAATCCTTGATCAGAAAACAAAATAATACAGGACATCATTAAAACAATTTTAAAAATACATATGGACTGTGAGTTAGATAATATTATTGTATTAATTTTAATATTTGACTTTGAAAATTGGTTAGGTGAGAGAATGTCTCATTTTCAGAAATGCATACTGAAGCATATAGGAATAAAGGATATGATGTTTTCATCTTTTCAAAATGAATGAGAATAGAGAAATATCTATACCTGTGTGTGTACATCCATGCATATATATGTATATATTTATATATACATTATATTCATATATATAAACATACACATATATGCTTATGTATACAATATATAATAAATATATGCTCTTTTAAATCCAATCTAACACAAATTAAATATGCAGTAAGGACCTCACCCTTAAGAACAGTGTGTCCCAGTGGGCATGGTGGCATGCACCTATAGTCCCAGTTACTCAGGAGGCTGAACCAGGGGGATCAGCAGTTTAAGGTTAGCCTTGGGAACTCAGTGAGACCCTTGGGAACTTAGCAAGAGCTATTTAAAAATAAAACAATAAAAAGGCCTGGGGATGTGACTTAGTGGTAGAACATCCCTGGTTTCAACTCCTGTTAATTAAAAAAAAAATGGTGTGACCTTAGCTTATGTTGTTTATCAATAAATAAATGTTTTTGTTCTTTAAAATATTTTATTTTAGGACACATGGTGCATAGAGTTGGCTGCGGGAGAACTGAGCTTATGGCCATATGCGCCATCCCATGGAAACCTGTTTCCTTTCCACTGTAATCACTGGCACATCCATCTCCCAAAGCAGAGGACCTGTCAGGTTGTGTTTCCCTTTGCATGAGCTCCATTGTTCTGTGGATGCTGGCATCATGTTGCTCATCGTACATTCTCCACCTCCCTGGAATCTTTGTCCTCCTTTCCTTTCCTTCTGTTACTTCCTCTTGTTGCTGTTGTTCCTTCTCCAGTTTCAGCTAAATGATAGCAATTGCCCCCTAGGAAACCTTGCTGCTTCAAGTTCCCCTGAATCCAACATGAATCATCCATGTGGTGAGAGAGAGAAACCTTTCAAAACCATAGTTTAAATCTATTAATTGATTCTTATATTGCTTAATTCACTCTACATCACCTTGAAAGTGAAAGCCAGACACTGGATTTTCTAGACCCTGATTATTTTGATATTGATATCTATATTTTTCCCATTAATTCTCATTTTTCTCTTGATTTCTTTTATTTTCTCTTTGGTAGAAACCAACCTTCCTAATTACAATAATAGTGATATGGTCAATCACAATGTTCAACTCTCTCTTACCTAAGGAGTGGGTACATGAGCTAAGAGATCCTATCAGACTCCTGAGAATATGGATTTTGGATGGCTTTGCTGAGGCATTTGCATGTTCTTGCATTCATATTCTTGTGTCTAAACTTCTTTTTACTAGTAATAAAATAACTTCTCATCTCTGCACTCAAATTCAGGTATCATCCCTGTGGAAGCTTCTTCAACTCTACCACTCTGAGCTAGAGATGCTGCTTCTTTACTTCCAGGGTGCCTACAGCTCTGTGTTACAGCTCTGACGAGGTGCCTATGTACTTCTCTAGAATATTAGCTAGTTTAAAGCTAATAGAAGTGTAAAGGAGAAGGAGAAAGACATCAACTCAGTAGAAAACTAGAAAAATTATAAGAAATAACAAAGTAGAGGATGCAGAGAAATAGTGTTGCAAAGGATCCTAGGAAGCGCACCAGTTTGGAAGAGTAAATGTGGTAGTCATTGATACTGTTTACTGAATATTGTCCCCTTCCTAGGTATGTGAAAACAATATACTTCTTAGGTCCTTATGGTTTTGTTCAGTGACTGTGAACAGAATTTGTTTAGATTGCTTCAAAGCCATATCATTTAATTTCTTGAGTGGGAGGCTCCCCAGCTCCCTCTCATTCTAGAATTGGCAACAGTGGTGAAGGACCAGCCTCCATCAGGTTGGGTAACTGTGATTAGCAGACACACACCGGCATGTGATATTTGAGAGAAAAAACTAGTGTTACTCTAGGAGAGATTTTGGAATTTCCTTAGCACATCATAGCCTAACCTATCTTGGTTTCTGCTGATTAAAACCAAGCGATCAGATGGTCTGCCCAAGGAAAAGGCAGAAGAAAAAGAAATGAACCGAATTAAAGATTTCATTTAAGTTGGCAAACTTTATCATTAGTAAAAATTAGTAAATCTGATTATAATTATATCCATATTAGATTTATTGCAAGCATCATTAGTTCTTCTTTGCCCCATTAAGAAGCTCTTCTTTACCCTTTTGCAAACAGAAAGGCCACAAGCACCAATATCCACAGCCTATGGCTATTCCTGATGATCTTGAAGAGGAATCATTTCCCACATAGACTGTGTACAGATTGGATCATATGTGGTTCAGGGGGAAAAGGAAAAAGAGTGTGAGAACCATCAAGTGTGAATGAATAAGAGAGTTTGGGAGATAATATGTGTGAGCTGTCTCACATCCTTCCAAGACACTCCCAGTAATACAACCACTAGAGCATCAAAGGAATACCAGGGAAATTAATAAATTAGACTAATCACTAAGCAACTCAGAAGGTGTTTTATGACAACAGCTTATAAAATATACTTCTTATCTTCCCTATAATCATATTATATAAGCAGCTTCATAAAGCTTTAATGGCAGGCCTTCCTTTCTACAAAAGAGTGGCAAAGTGCTGCTGATGATATGTGTGGCGTAAAAAGAAATGCAGACATTAAATTAATGTTTAAATAAATGCAACGTCTGAAAAGTAAATCAGTGCCTCAAGGCACAATTGTCCAGCATTAAGTAATCCAAAATACAGCAGATAAATGTAGATAAATGCAGCAATTATGCAATGCACTGATTTTCTCAAATTCTTTGTATTTCTAAACAAGCACAACAAAGCCACCTGATTACAGTGAACAGATTATGAAAAAGTGGAAGACTGTTTCTGCATCTGGGGGTTGCAATTAAATCTCCTGGTTTATTTCCAATCAGGCACTTTCATACAAGTGGTTTGAATAATACAATTGCAAAATTAAAGTAGTTATATTTAAAATTAAAGTATCACTAAGAAAAATTGAAATATTATGTTAATACTGATCCACACCCATTTTAATAAACACTGTGTTAGGAACATTGTACATTGTCAATATTGCTGATTGATTCGTAACCTTAATCTCATATTAGGCAGCTGGCAATATTCACCACAAGAGGGCAGAGAGTGGATGCTAATGATTTAATGTGTTATCCTGTCCAGGATAATCTTATTCTAGTGACATTCTCAGAGTAAATCTCAGAGTAATGTTATTAGAAGAGTTCTCTTATCACAGTCAAAACCACCTCAATCTCATTTGTTCTTAAGTTGTTCTACTCAGTCTCATTTTTTCATGCATGCCCATTCAAGACCACACACACATACACACACACACACTCACACAGACATACTTCCATTAAATTAATCATGGCCATTAGTCTTTCAGCAAATACATAAGATACTGTTAAGACAAAAAAAACTATACAAATATAAAATTCACTCTGAAAGAATAATAAAAGTGGAACATTTTGTGACTTCAATATGCTCTACTGAATTTGAAGTATTGATTAACAAATTCTCAATAAATTTATTGTTAAAACTAGTGAACACCCATTTTCTATTTGAGGAGAAACAAAGCTATTTTAACTTGAACTGATCTTTCAATCAGATTCTAATCAGTTCTAAACCTATGTTTGAAGGTTAAATGAAATTCAATTTAGCATGTGACAAAAGAAAAATATGTATATCTATCTTGTAAACTGGTTACAAATACAAAAACTCAACAACTCTTCCATTTACAAATAGGACCTATGATTCTCAGAGCTAAAAACTTCAATAGCTTCTCAAACTATTTTATGTGTAATTGACTGATCATCATGTAGAGGAGTGGTGTAAATTGGATACTACATAAACTGTGAGGTACAGTTCAATGGATGCAGAAATACAAGAACATTCTTCCCTAGTTGACTTTATTGTTTACTGGACCATGATTTTTCTTGCCAAACATACCTGTGGTTCAGAAGATAGATTATATGTAAGATGTGAATGAAGCTCTGTTCTTATCTCCTTTCCATCATTCTTTTGCGCCAAGAAGAGTAGATAATCATGCTCCATGGAGATGTTGAATGTGTTTGATGTCACTGCATGAGCATTCTTTAAGATCTTAAAGCTGATGTAATTTTTGAACACTGGATAGGAGAGCTGATCAATTGGACTCAGTCTCCTTTTTCTACCTTATGCAAATATTGGCACACAATAAATGAATGCCATTACTATTAAAAAATAAATGCTAGGTTGTGTTGTGTCTGAGACTGGTTCTTCTCATGTGTCCTTATATGCAAAATACAGAAGTCTAGTTCTGGGAAAATAAGCCAGCCTTTTATACCACTATTTACCAGAACTTCTCAAAAGCCATACCATTATTTCTTTGGCCCTTGATGCCTGTAGAGTCTGATGAGAACTTCTATCTAAAAAAAAAAAAAAAAAAAAGATAGAGATATTCAATTTGTCTTGAAAATGATGGGTAATCACCACGAATTATTTATTACCTATTCAATCCTTGCCTGAATACACTATTTCTATACTTTTTTGTTCTAACAAACTTGGAAATTAATGATTATCCTTAAAATATAATTAATAAAATATTTAAAATATTTTTAAGCATCTACTCTGTTCTGAGAACTGTGTTAGACACTTTATATTATCTTTTGTTATTTTCCCTGTTACTGATGAGGAAATAGAGAATTAGAGAAATCTATTTGCTTTCTGCCAAAGTTTTTGTTTGGAAAAGTGAAATGCCAATGTCAGTCTCATTTTGTTGGATACAGCAGATGTCATGGCCAAACTTGTTATCACTAGAATAAGGAGTCACTCAGGAGCCATCTCATCTTGGAGAGAAAACAAATGCTCTGATACAAAGCCATCTATGGCAAGAGATAAATGCATAGATGCTGTGCTTGGAACAAATGTGCAGATCTGCTTGATTGGATCACAGACTTGCCTCCAAGGCAATGCTAAGAGATGAGGCTGAAAGCATGTTTTCTGCTCTGCTAAGAATATTGTACTCTATTCTCTAGGGGTGTGTGTGTGTGTGTGTGTGTGTGTGTGTGTGTGTCTAGGAGAGTTAAGGGAATTAGGAGTTTATAAGTTCCACAGCAATGAGGTTTGAACCAGGTTTTAGAAAGATCATCTGACAGCAATGAATGGGCTTTAGAAGGATCAAAGGTGAAAAGGGAAAGGGGCATGCAATATCTGAGTCAATGAGCCCTCTCTGGCCTTCACTGCACAACCCAAGAAGAGGCTAATGTGAATGTAAAATAGAACAAAGGCATGAAGGGTGGAGAAATGAAGACATTCAAGGGAGTTTTGAGATCAAAGAAGAAAATATTAATGAGATAATTCTTCTTCCAAAAGAAAACACTCTAAATATAAATTGAAAGTTTTACAAAGCAAAATGATGTTTGTTAAACAGTTTGCTCATTGAAACTACAAACTTGGGCATGACATCAACAGAATGTTTAGTATTTTTCTTCTGACATGAATTACAAAAGAGACTCACACAGGTCGATTTTATGGGCGAAAGCTGGACAATGAATTATTGACTTTGCTTATGTAAGTAGTTTGAACCGAGCTTCACCTCATTATGAGAACAGTGACAAAAATTGTAGGTGATTATTATTTTGTAAGCAGTTAAAATGAGAAGATTTCTGAAGGCTTTTTGTTGAACTAAAGAAATTGTATAAGACAAAACAAATAAGAAGGAACAAAATTTCATTTCCTCAGGAATACTCTAATTATTTATATTATGCCACATCTAAGATTAAAAAAAATATATAAGCTTTGATGCTTTTCACTCAAGGTTATTTTGTTTGTGGAAGCTTTTTCTACAAAAATATAGAAAATCCAAATTGCTCATACCACCCACATATAAACAAGCGTCTAGTGATGTCTTTAATAAAAAATGTGTTTTAATACCTTTCCTTACTCCTATGTATTTATTCTTACGTTTTTTTTTTTTAAGAAATGCTGAAAGCTCTTCATCTGGTGCTTTATTTAGTTTCTATGAACTTTCCTAAAGTTTTATAGTCTATTTTGTGTGTATTAGCAATCTAATGTGCACAATGGAACTAGAATAACTCCTTATTCACCTACATATATATACTTGGTCAGAAATGAAATCATTTTAAGTGTTTCTTTAGAATCTCAGAATGGTTTAATTGCTCCAAATTTTCTATCATGTATATCTTCATTTGAAGCTAAATTTTTTGATTTAGGATTTCATGCAATTTACAATCAATACAAGTGGCTAACAGAATCTATACTCTGCTATTTTATATATGTTGTATGTATATGTATTTTTTCCCATCTATAAGACTTGGTATAATACAAGTAGTGTCTGTTATAGAAGTAGGTAAGTTTTATTAAATGTGACTAGTTATCGATTTAAAATGTTTAAATCTGTATAAAACTTGAGTTGGGAATACTCTAGGAATTAAGAGAATTTTAACCCAAAGTTGCATGAACTCAAAGTTCAAAACTCAGCTTTTTCCTCATCTGACTTTCTGTATGTTGTGTTTACTGTGATGATAGAATGATCTAACTTATTTTTCCTGGACAATATTGCTAATATTACATGTCAAACTTATTATGAGAGACATGATTGGGAAGATGTGCAGCTGGAGTGACGTCCGTGTGTGCACTGTAGGTAGAGAGTGAGGCCCTAGACCAGGCATTTATGCTTTTTGTTCTATTTAATTCACTCTATGGCCTGACAAAGTAGACATCATCACTCTCGTTTTATTGGTGATTAAGCTAAAATTCTAAAAGAATCACAAATATTTCTAGGTTTGCTCGACTAGTAAATGCTGGAGCCAGGAGTCAAATTCATGTGTAACTCTTTCCAACTTTGTATGAATGAACTACCTATTCTGTTACTAAAAGACAGGAAGCACTAGCATCTTGTACTGATGGCACCCTGTAGAAATGAAATGTCCCTGGAAAGCTGCAGTTTTTCTCAGAGAAGAACCCAGGTAGAGACTGTATTTAAGAGAGTACTCAGCTGGAATTGAGGCCACAGCAAGGGGAAATATCTTGTCAAATGATTCCTTACTAGACTTCTGGTCTCTTAAAAGAACTACTATGATCAGATCAAGAGTCAAACTGCGCATTTTCCCTACAATTGGTTTGGCATATGTAGGAAATGTGCCCAGTCAATGATTAAAAACCAACAAGATCAGCAGTGTAAGACTGAGAAGTCCCTTAGGCTCTGGTGATACTATGAATTGGGTGTTTCTAAGAGGTCTCTGGCAGCTGAACCAAGGAGGCCTGATTTTCTCATTTTATTATACACACCAATTATTACATTAGTGTTCGCTTTGCTTTTCAATTTCACACTTGTGAAATTTAATGGATTTTAGTGAGATATTTCTGTGATCTTTTTAATTTAAAGAAACTAAGATATTCAGATAATAGTATAAAATTATTGTGTTCAAATTTTATTATTATTCAAATATACCTTAGAAAATAATTGAAAGAAGACTACTGAGGATGATACTTTTTCTGTTAAATATCAAAAATGTCTTATAAAGTTCTCAAAACAAATTGTTGTACTACACTATGTATGATAAAGGCAAAACTTTAAATATGTGTGGAAAGATGTATTGACCAATAAATTGTGCTGGAGCAAGTGACTAGACATTTAGACAACAACAAAAATGTAGATCATTATAGCAGCCCTGCACCAAAATAAATAAATAAGGAAGGAAAAAGAGAAAGAAAGGAAGGAAGGAAGCTACCTTAGAAAATAAATTTAATTTACTGAGAAATAATCCATGACAATAGTATTTGTAATTCATGTCTTACTAAGCTTGGCAGGAAACTATAAAGAAAAAAAATATAAATAAAATTCAAGCCATTAACCTAGTAAAACAGACATAAGTTTTAATAGGTATTTTCCTATGTAGGTAAAAATTAAAGGGTTAATAGCTTTATCTCAAAAAGAGTTCTTACCATCAATTCCGTATAAAAATATTCAGAGGTGAAGCATAAGCAATTTACAAAGAAATAAAAAGTCTATGTAAACATAAAAAGTGTGAAATTTTACAAGTGATTAGAGAAATACATTTTAACAGAGCAAATGTGATGCATTGTTTTTTTTTTTTTTTTTTTTTCCAACAGAGTCAAAAGAATGAAAACAAACTAACGGGATTTTCTATCTGTGGGAAGGAGGTTAATCTCATGTACTGTTGGAACTTAGTACTACTTTTCTAAGGGTGGAATTTTGTAAGATTTTGTAAAATTGTATACTGTTTAACCTCATAGTTGTATTTCTGGGAATCTCTACATTATTATAACAGTAGAATATTATAATACAAAAATTAGAATATTCATTGCAACATACTTTCTAACAGAAAGAAAAGAACTGAAGATAATTTCCATATCAAGGAATATGGGGATGTTTGAATAAAGTTTGATCCATACTGTTAAATTAAAATTGAATTCAGCAGCAAGTAATAGGGAACACACATACAAACCTATTAAACTAGAGGGTACAGTGGAGAGTTCATTTCGTTCTCAGGTGAATGTAAGGGTTTGCACATCATCTCTACTTTGTGAAGTCCTTAAGGACTCAGACTCTTTCCATTTCTCTGTCCCCCATTCATATAGTGTGACTCCTTATTCTCATGGTCCAGCTCAGGAGTAACCACATTCTTTCTCTCTTATCTCGTTGAGCCTCAGTTGACTCATACTAAATTAGAAATGTAAAATGTACATCTTATTCTAGGTCATATGCAAG
This sequence comes from Callospermophilus lateralis, assembly GCF_048772815.1. Taxonomy (NCBI): domain Eukaryota; kingdom Metazoa; phylum Chordata; class Mammalia; order Rodentia; family Sciuridae; genus Callospermophilus; species Callospermophilus lateralis. The sequence continues at coordinate 25,059,224 of NC_135313.1, read as the reverse complement.
GTTCTTTCCAGTCTGAAAATCTTGATTTTAAAAAGAAAGCACAATTTGGTAAATATACATATTATAGATCAAGAGGTAGTAGAATAAAATCAGTAAGAGAGCTCAGCTGAATGAATGTATGAATCCATTGCTCTTGGGGGACCTATATTAATAGCTTGCTTTAGAAGAGGTATTTTCAATAGCAGGAAAATTTAGTGCTCTTTTAAATCCCTGAGTGGACATTCACAGCCTCCCTCTTGCTTGTGCTTAGATATTGCTTTTGGATTTTACTTTTGAAATAATGGCTCTGGGCAAGGAAAATGCATCTCTGATCCTTGGGGCACCTGGTACATCTTTCTGTCCCTGGAGAAGGAGATATCAGAGCTAAGCTTGACTCGCAAAGGGCACCGACTGAATGGTGAAGCGGAGGCTGTGTTTGTAAAGCACTGGATCAAGAGAAGAGGACCTAGAGTATCTGAGGGCTCACAGAGAGAGAGGCTGAAGGAGATAATCAGCAGTTCTTGAGAAGGTTAGGAAAATACATTCAGAAGTGGCAGGAAGGAAGACAGAGAAGAAAGCAGATGGGTAGAAGTTCCATTTGAGGGTCTTTTTGTAGATAGAGCTGATAATTTACTCATCTTTATAAGACTTAATAAGCTCCTGGCTCATAAAAGTCACTCTTTATCTGATGGTTTGATTTTGAAAATCTTAATGGAAGAAAATCTGAGAAAGATGTATAGAAGTATAGGACCTATAAAGAACAATAGCTAAAAACTAGAGCATGTGGACACACACACACATGCAAACACACACACACACACACACACACAGTGAGGAAAGCAGTGTTTTCCCCCTTTAAAAGTTAAGGAAATGACAGGGCATAGTGGCACACACCTGTAATCCCAATGGCTTGGGAGGGAGAGGCAGGAGGATCAGTTCAAAGCCAGCCTCAAAAAAAAAAAAAAAAAAACAAGGCACTAAGCAACTCAATGAGACCCTGTCTCTAAATAAAATACAAAATAGGGCTGGGGATGTGGCTTAGTGGGTCACATGCCCTTGAGTTCAATCTCTGGTACAAAAAAAAAAAAAAAAAGGAAATGGAGGCTTGTAGAAGTTAAGTTATTTGCCTACAAGTACTTAGAAAACAAGTTGAAGTCAGCATTCCTGTTTGAATTGTCTGGTCCTGAGTTTTCCAGACCATCCCTGTGTAGAATTGATGATCTCTTCTCCTCCAGCTGAATACATAACGAATGTGTGATTTTTGAAATTTAAGGTGCTAGGTGTTTACCAAAGCCTAGGGACAAGACTTTGATATAAACATTCAATCTTGAGTGACATAATAAAACAAAATTTAAGCTTACAAATTTATCCTATCAAAATTCTTCTGACAATTCTTAACGGCTTGATACATAAACAATTTGGGAATTCATGAAGTTCATGCTCCATCTTTTTATGTTCTTCAGGCAGATAGCATGAAAGCTGTTAATATCAATGGATTTTTAAGAACCTTTCTTACCATTAGTTAACTTATTTAAGACATTTATAAAAGACAGTTTCATTGATTAGCAATTTAAAGAGAACATGTATCAAAACAGTATGATAACAAGTACACATAAGATAGAAAGTTGAAGTATATGAAATATTCTTAATGGTAAGATTTTGGTTAATTGTTTTTCATGATGTAGAATATAAATCAATAAAACTAATTTCATTGCCATGAAGACATTTAAAAAAAATATATCGTAAAGCCTTCTTATAAACTTCTTCATCCATTGGTCCAGAAATAATAGGATGATAGCATTTAAACGCTCAATAATTGATGTTTTAATTTCTTTACACAAATTATACTTTACCTTCTTTTCTCTGTTATCGCTTTCCTTTGGCATTTTTCAATATTGTTTTGATTGGATAATTAATGGCATAGTTTGCTTACTTTAAAGTGATTTCTCTTTCAGTATACCCTAAAAATAAAAACTCAATACTGCAGAAAAGAGCACTTCAACAATTAACTGTTAAGTGCCAGTGTAAATTAAAGCTCTGTGCAGGTAGATAAATGAATCTGTCACATCTATAATTGCCAGGAAAAGTGGTCACACTTTTAGCCATTTTTATTGGTTTGCTAATTCAGCTTTCCATCCTAAAATGATAAATCATCATTTGTTAAGAAACAGGTAATCCTTCTGTAGTGAAGGACTGTGTTTTCCATTGTTAATATAGACCACTCTGGGGTTTCCAAGTCAGAAAAAGTACAGAGAAGACTCTCTGTGGTGTAACAATGTCTTTCCCCTGCCTATGATGCAGGATTTGGGTGGATGGTTTATAATTATTCATGGACCAGAACAGTTTTAAGGAAAGGAATTTTCATGCTCCAGATGACACATAGTCACGGCTGAATACTATAACCCCAGAAAAAGTAACTCCTGAGGTGGCAGAAGCTGAAATTTGTGTGAAATGTGAAAAGAAAGTACTTCAAGTACAGATCACCTCTAAATTGCTGCGTACTGCATTTATACTGTTTCTCCAGGGAGCCCCTGATTTTAATGTTTGAATAGAAAGCTTTTCTTTCTTTCTTTCTTTTTTTCTCTTTTCCTTTGCCTTGGCAACATGACAGTAACATAAATGTTTTTATGAACTAATTAATACAATCTCTGGATAAACCCATGATTCACCCTGAAAACAAATGGTTTAGCCCTCTACCTTTAATATGCCACAGTTAATTGAAGACCCTGAGGCTGAGTAAGCCTTGATACTTAAATGTCAGCACTTGGTTCAGAAGCTCTATTTACATAATCTGTTTACTAATTTGCTGACTCAGCGCTTTTTCATGATATTGAGCCTTGAACAGGATGACTTTTTTTCAGCTTTCCCTTCTAGCTTGTGAGCCTAAAGGAAGAAAGCAGCAACCAGTTAATGAGGAGACAAAACAGCAAGGCATATGGATTTGGTTATGGATAGAAATAGCCATTTTAATAGTATCGGTGTTCCCCAAATCACTATCTCCATCAGTTTTGAACTTAAAACAAAGTTTGTAAGTTTATGACATGAAGCATTCTGATCACACCTGATGTGCAAATTTTGGAGTAGTGATTGTTACTTTCTCATTTTATTTCACTTGTTAACTTGCATCATATGCAGCAGTTTCCTCTAGAGACTTTAGTTTACAGAGCTGTTCTCTTCAGGCAGGACAATTTTAAGAAAGTTCAGGAGACTGTATCCAAAGAATAATTCATAGAATTGAGTTAGAAAAGTCCAAAATGCATCACAGGAAGCTGTATTTAGTATTCAAAATGTCCATGAGGGCTGGGGTGAAGCTCAGTGGTAGAGCACTTGCCTAGCATGAGCAAGGCCTGGGTCCCATTTCTAGCACTACCAAAAGAAAAAGAAAAGTTTGTGAAGTTAAGGAAGGGAACTTGTGAGAATAAAGAAGTGTAGATTTCTGGGTAAGATAGTAAGTATCTCAAGGAATAAATGTATATAAGACAGAGTCATTTTTTTTTTCTCTCAATCTCTGTCTATAAAAGGAGTGAATAGAAAAAACACCCACTAGCTAATATGTAGAACTTTTATTAAAATGTGACAAAGAGTAGAGGAAAATTTCACATTTATGCTACTACATGATTATGGAATATCATTGGAGGCCATAGTAAGTGATCCAGAATTTATTCCAATTAGACACACATCCTTCTGGATAATTTCAGAAGCTTACAGTGCAGTAGGAAATGAGTCCAATAGGAGATGAATACAGAAGCTATAAACAGGAACAAAAAGGGGGATTTTCAAATGTGGATATTAAGCATTAAAGCCATTAGAGATGCAAGCCAACTTCATGTGAATTATTCTAATGAAGAGGTTAGATTTAGAAGAGGAGATATTTGAAAATAAACCCATAAAATCTTTAATAAAAGAGCTAATTTCGTAACATTTTGGCAAAAGACCTGTGGTTTGCATCTTCACTCATTTTTAATGTCCTTCCTGAAAAGTACTCTTAATTTTTTATCCATGCTCCTTTACTTCTTCAATAATCTTGCTCAAAAACTCATTCTTGCTAGGAAGATTGCGTATTTAAATTCTTATTAAGAAAATGGTTTCTCATTTTCTCAGTATTTATACAGCCAGTTTGGCCTATATTAACAGATATGGCTAAGAAACTGGGCTGAACAAGTATGGGAGGAACCCAAAGAATAAAACAAGGAGTTGATGAATTTTTTTCACTGTCATCAAAATAAAATTGAATTACCAATTCAGCTTTGCAATTACAATGATTTGGAACTTGAGTGAGTCTGAAATACAGAATGAGCTGCTTAGTTAAATTGTGATTGGAGCATGAGAATATTTGCCTGCCATTGGGACTTGCTCTTGACAATGCCATTATACCATAATCACATCCTTGCTTTCCATATACCATGTAGCTTTCATTCTTCCTTAAGCTCATCATACACTCTGTCTACCCATTTTCCTTCTCACTCAAACCTCTTTCACCAACATACACCATGCACACATGCACACACACAAACACAGAGGAGATTTGGACACCTTTGAAGTTACAATCTCTATAAATTTCATTTTAAAGCGAGCGGCAAAAAAATTGTCCTCTTTTAATGCTTCCCAAGTAGGCATTCTTGCAAATTGTACAACCTATTCAAAATTCTGGACTACATGAACGTTCACTGTATGTAATCTCTGATTACTAGTGGCTTCAATAACTAAAAGATCCAAATGGATTTCAGCAAAGTAATTTAATTAGAATTTGAATGAATGCTTATTTGAGGCCAACATTCAAGTTTTAATTCTGAAAATAGTGACATCCTTAATGATGAAGGAAAATACCTAGTATATGGCTATTGTGAGGATTCAAAATGAATTTGATATTTTAAGCAATTCAGGAGGTAGGGAGTGGTTGGAGATAAAAGAATAGAAGAGCAAAACATCTGACCTTTGCAGCAATATGAGATTAGCTAACATTTCAGTATATATTTGAGGATATTGACGTGTTCGAACTCTTCATAACCAATACTCATAGGAACATGTAGCATGAGAATTAATCTTTCCTTGGTGACATTCTGCACTCCGACTCAAAAGGGCTTCTTTAAATGCTAATGTATCTTCCTTACAACTGTTTCTTAGAGCAAATTCCCTGAGTGGAATTCAGACTGCTTCCTTAGTAGAAGATGATTTCCTGATCTTCATTCAGCGAAATCATATTTCTAGCAAGAGTCTCAGGTGAGGCTCTCATTTTACAATTTACTTTTATCTTCTCACTTAGAAAGAGATCATATGACAGGCTATTTTACCCAGTCTTTTATTACTGATCTGAATAAGAACTCTAATGCTACTTACAATTTAATTACTCTTTAGAATATATGCAAAGAAAATAATGGCCTTTGCAAAGCCAAATAGCCTTTTTGTCAGTTTTAGTTGTATTGCTACTAAAATGGACTTGTTGGGGCCTGGCATTCTGCCTTCAGGTATATAGTACAGTTTGCTTTTCCTACATCTCTAAGCTGCTGATATCTTATAGTGATTTGTAATCCCTTTGGGCTTTTGAAGGCAAGATGATAAAACCAATAACATGATTGTGTCAAAAACAGACATGGTTTGGATGTCATCCATATATAAGAGGACCTTCTAATCACAGCATTTTTCTGATTTGTTGATTGAGATGGTGGCACAATTTTTAACGAAGAAAAGAAAATCAATATATTTAAAGAAATAATTTCTCAAGATTTCTTGACATGGTTGTAACATGTAAAAATGATGGATACCCATTCTGAAATATTTCAGCAACTAGACCTTTTATTTTCAGTTAGACACTGTTTATTTTTATTTTTTAAATCAAATATCAAGCTGCAGGTCTATACTCTGGGGATTTGTTCTTAAACTCACTATGTGAATTTTAGAAATTTATTATGTTCAATTTAACATTTTGCAGAGCATTTTATCATTTCTATCTTTAATTATATAGAAATTTTGCCTTTCCAAAAATATTTAATGAAAGCTCATTGAAAGTAGATCAGGTCTTATAATGCAGTAATGCTTCAGGAAAGATTTCCACAGGTCTGGGCACAGAGAAGATACTCAGTAGATAATTGGGTGAGTAAGTGAATCAGAGGAAAACTGAATGAAGGAATACTAACAGACAAATGAATCTATTTATTAAGTTGATGTCTTCATATAAAAATATCTAGTATGTGTAATCTCCTATGTTATGATAGTTGCAAGTAAGGGGACTGCAAGTTATTGCCATTTTCTTCCCTTTGACTCTAGTTTTTAGGGATTTGTTTGTACAATAGGATGCTGGAGTGATGTTCTTAGACTTCTCATGCTAGGTCATAAAGAGGACTTCCACATTCTCCCTGACTTTCTGGAAAGACTCCTAGAACCCAACTTCTAGACGTGCCACTAGAAGACAAACCACATAGACCATGTACTAGTTGTCTTTTGGCCACAGCTGAACCTCACCTCCAAGCCAGTATCCATTTCTGGACATGTGATCAAAGTGAGTTCAATCAGGAGAAAGGAACCATATAATATTTGAACAGGGCTAGTTTAATATAAGGAGTTATTAGCTATAACAGAAATTGGAGAATTGAGGGATAGATTAGCATGAAACAAAGAGAATATAAGGAATATAGAATAGCAGATACAATATAAAATATAATCACAGATATTTATGATAGTAATAACCATTATCACTAGGTGCAATGGTTAATTTGAATCTTCAACTTGATTGGATTAAGAGGTGCCAAAGAATAAGAGGTTTCTGGGTGTGTCAATGAGGGTCTGCCTAGGAATGATTGGCATGTGGGATAGTAAGCTGAAGTGGAGATCCTCCCTAAGCATGGCCAGCACTGTCAAATCAGATGGTAGCTTGGATGAAATAAAAGTTGAAAGAATAAGAAAGCAGCAGCAGCAGCAGATGTAAGATTGATTGCTGCTGCGATTGCCTGAGGATATCCGACTCTTGCTCCTTTACTCTTCCAAAGAGGACTCTGACAGTGATTATCTAGGAGTTTCCAGAGCCTCCAATCTCAAACTGGGGTAGTACTATTGATGCTCTTGTTCTGAGGCTTCAGCCTCTTGGACTGCTTAGCTACTGGTTCCTCCAGTTTTTCAGCCTGCAGATGGTCATTGTGGACTATCCAGCTTCTGGTCATGTAAACCAGCCTAATAAATCCTCTTGTTGATTCTGTTCCTCTAGAAAACCCTAACTAATACACTAGGGTTAAGATTGAATGCCAAAAGTAGAGCCAGTTATCCACTTCCTGCCCCCTGTTCCTAGACTGAGCTGAGATCCACACCTTTTTGGAGAAAGTACAGCCACTGAATGGTGGAGAATTTTTGTAAATTTCTAGAAATCTGATCTCTAAAGAGCCAGGGAAAGCTGTTTATAGAGCAGCATCTTGCTGTAGATGCTCTACTACAAAACTCCCAAGAGGAGTGCTGGACAGAGCTGATGCTGCACACACTGCAGATGCCTCCTGAATTGGACACATTAGAATCAGGAAGCAAAACCCTTCCCTCGTGCAATCTATTTCCAGTGACTCCTAATGACAAAACTTCTATGCCAGCTGGCAAACCAAAATACTTAAAATACCCAAATGCACTTTTGTAGAGCAAACAGCAGCAACAACAACAAAAGACAATTAGGAGTTGAGTCAATCAATTAACAACTGATGCTGTATGTGAATGAGCCTCGTGGACATGGAGCCAAGTTAGCTCCAGACTTGGCTGCTGACAGCTTCTCAGAAACCAAAAGTGAGAACCACCTGAACCAACCATCAGATCCATAAGAGATCATCATGTATTCTTACTTTACCCCACTATATCCTGGGTGGTTTTACTATAGGAGAGTAGAGAATCAGCACACATGTACCCAGGTATCCTCATTTGTCCTGTCTTTCTTTTCCTTTTTACTCTAAGGCAACTGAGAGATTTTTGGAAGGTTTGAAATTTTAGTTCTCCAAGTCCTCAGCTGTGGTTTAGAAATTTTCTTTTTCTAAAAGGAAACAACAGCCTTAAAAAGGCAATGCTGCTTATATTATGCAGTTGTACCATATGACCAACATTATAATTTGGAGATCTTTTGGATGATATGTTAAGTGTTGAGGGAATGCTTTGTAGACATAATTTCCCATGGAGTGGTTCAATGGTAAATCTAATGAATCACAGGTATTATTTATAATGGATTGGAAATGGCTCTATTCATGTCACTTCACTTCATGTCACTACAAAAAAGTAATAACTATTAACAAAACTATATATCATATGCAAGCAGTCATTACCAACAAGACACTCACAAGACAAGTACCCTCTACATTGTCGACGCATTGATAGAGATGTACTACCAAGAACTCAGATGCTTTTATAGGTGTGCTATGTCAATAGATTCAAGCCATGTGACTCAGAAGTAAAAAAACAAACAAACAAACCTGTGAAATAGTATAATGCTGAAACCCACTCAAACTTCAGGATCGAAATTTATCAGCATTGAAGATCTTGCTCCCAGGTGACTTAAATCAATCATACTATTGGAGAATCTGATCTTGAGGAAGAATTCAGCCTTTTCTGCCACAATATTCAGAAACTTCAGCAGAAACAGAGTACAGATAGTGATTCTTAGCATTGAATTTTATCAGACTGTGTTTTAATGCTTACAGTGGTTTTTAAACTGTGAACCCATAGTCTAGGTTTCATAGGCTGGGATGTTGTAAAGAGAAAATGCTTATCCATTAGACTTCAAACTCAGCTTTTGACATATGTCTGATTGTTGAGATATATTCATCTTCCCACCATGAAATTTTTGTTCTTAACTACTTCTGCACCCATTTTTCTCTTTATCCTGTATATCACAAAATGCTGATCTCTCCAATTGTGTGTGTAGAGTGGGTGGAAAGGTTATTGATAACAGCACAAGTTTAGAACATGGAAATGAACTATTTCAGAGAACACAGAATATATGGGCTGCATCCTAGTTCAATGCCATTCTTTCTCACTAACATATTTCACTTCTTCCAGGTATCCTCCATCTTTTCTACAACACCAATCCCTACCTCTCCTTGCTATATCATTCCTATCATCAACATTACATGCTCTAATATATTTCCTGGTTAAAAAAATTCCCTCCATGTCCCTTCAAACCCTTCAGGTACAATTCCACTTCTGGACTTTGGGTACATAAATATAGATTGCAACCCACTGCTGGGAATATAGGGAAAAAACATACCCTAAAGTTTGGTCACAAGGAATCAATAGAAATTCCAAAACTATTAGTATATAGGGCACACCATATGCTAAAGTAAGAGGCAAACTGATTCATAGTCTTTTGCAATATTATTCTTTGTTTTCTTACTTCATAAGCTTTTATGCTATTATTCCAAGCTCTTACATAATACCCTTACTATGAATCCCATAGATGTTTTTCTGATATCTCCTGACTGGATTTCAGTAATGATTCACATAGATGACCATTTCCTCCTTGAAACACTCTCCTCTTAGCTTCAGGGACAGCACACTCTTTATATTTTTTCTTCTTTTATCTTGCCTTACCACCAGTTTCTTTTGCCATCTTCTGCTCTATTGACTATGCTAAAATTTCTCCGTGCTCAGTCCTGGTCTAAATTTTTTCCCTCTGGTTAGGTGATCTCATTCATATCTATGACTTCCAAAATCATTTATATGCTGGTGACTCAGATTGATATTTCTTACCCAGAATTTTTTTCTTGAGCTCTAAATTTATATATCCAACTTGCCTGTTTTGAATATGTCAGAGATATTTCCAAATTTAGCTAAAAACAAGACCCAATCATTCTTACATAAGCTAATTATACCCACATTTCAAGTAAATGACACCATCACCACCAATTACTAAGGTTAGAAATCTGAGAATAAGTCTTATTCTTCCCCTTTCTCTATCCTTTAATATTTAAATGACCTATGTCAGATGTCACTTCAAAATATACGTTCCATTGGTTCATGTCTCCACTGCAAATATCTTCCCACCTGAGCAGAGCCTTCACATATTCCTGCATCATGGGAAGAGCCTCTTAACTGTTTTTCCATGCCTCTACACAAGTCCACCCTCTATACTTGAGTCATATTATATTAAACTTCATTTGGTCACTGTAACATATACTTGAGATAATACACTTGTAACGATAAAGGTTTGATTTTGGATCATGGTTTTAAAGGTTTTAGTCCATAATTGATTATTCCTGTTGCTTTGAGCTTATGGAGGAACATCACGGTGGAAGACCATAGCAAAGAAAAACCACTTATCTTGTGGCCAAGAAGTGAAAGAGAGAAGGAAGGAAGAATGGGCTATGGTTCCCAAATCCCCTTCAAAGTCATTCCCCAAGTAATATAAAGAATTCTGTCTAGGTCCCACCTCCTAAGGTGTCCACCCTCTTACAATAGTGCCAAATTCAGGACCAGGACTTGAACATGGGGCCTCTGGGAGAAATTCTGTAGCACATATTCATGCTTAAAAAATTATATGTCATGTCTATGATTCCAAAATTCTTTGTTTTCCTTTACCTCCGAATATTATTTAAGTTCAATACCACAATCCCCAGAGTTTAAGAGTCCTGTCTCCTAACTAAACTAAGGCTTAAATAAATTGTAGCCAATTCATACTATGACTTTATACTATGAATGTTAACCAGTATTCAGCTGTTGTAAGGACATGATAGAATTTTATTTTATTTTTTTGGAAAAGTCTCCAGTCTTGTTAATTTTCAAAAGTAGGTTCTTGCGACTTTCTGTGAATTTATAATTATTTCAAAATAGATTGCAGGCAATATATAAAACATGCATACTTTAATATACTAAAATATAAAATATGTAGAAGACATATGCAAAGGCAAAATGTATGTCTTTGTGTGTGTGTGTGTGTGTGTGTGTTTGTTTTCATTTTTTTATTTTTTATTTTTGGTACTGGAGATTGAACCCAGGGATAGTTTACCACTGAATTACATCCCCAGGCCTTTTTATTTTATTTTATTTTTAAATTTTGAGATACATTCTTGATAAATTGCTTAGGATCTTGTTTAATTGCTGAGCCTAGTCTTGAACTTGAGATCCTCCTGTCTCAGCTTCTTGAGTCACGGGGATTACAGGCCAGTTTTTATGTGTGTTTTTAAAGTCATGAAAACATTACTAAATGTTCCATATCAAACTAGTAGCAGAAATTACTGCCTTAGAGGCTATGGAGATATGCAATTGTGGAGAGAGAATAATGCTTTTATACTATTAGCAATTTTTAGGTATGATTTTTTTTTTGTTTTAATCACAACAATAATGCATTATTCTTATACAAACAAACCAAAAAACCTCAAATTATACTTTGTAAAGTGTTCTCCATTGGTAAAAATACCTTGATTCTCATGGTATCTTGTTTCTTGAATATTCAGTGGGTTGAAAATTGGGGTGAAGTCTTTGATTGTTGTTACTGTTTTCCAGTAAACTATACACTGAATTTAAATAAAGAATCTAAAACAAATACTCACTGATCAATAGGAATAATTGTTTTATTAATAATTAATAAAATTAAATCTAACATTATTGGTTATAAGCTAATGAAAATGGAACTAGTTGTAAAACAGTTAGTCACTGTACCATTTTGAATGAGCAAAGATCCTTCTTTTAGCAATTTTAATAAAAATAACCCTGTACATAAAAATATTTTATTAATGTAATGGTATCACAAGTAATCACTTGACATGTGTTCTATAATATGACAATAATATAGTATATATTCATTTGAAAGTGAAAGGACAATTTCTTTGAGTCAACTTTAAATTGTGCAAACAATAGATTTTACTGTTTTCTGGAGTTAAATATGTCTTGTGCTGTTTGGCAAAAATAATGAGGATTAAAAAATCAGAAGCTTTGATTTTAGAGTAACTGGAAGTTTTACCTTGAAGAGCTCACAATCTCTTTCAGTCCATCTCCACTGTGAAGTGAGAAGATTAAACTGGAAAAGCAGTTATATGGGAGTTACAGGGAACATAATAGCCATGTATAAAGAATAATAAGATTAAAAAGTTTGAAAAAATGCCATTTTTAACTTTTGGGGTTTTTCTGAGTATTTATCTAGTTTTCAGTATGGATTTTCAAGATATGAGATGTGAATAATATATGTTGGCATTCTCCAAATGTACTTGGTTACAGAGTTCAGGGGTTTCTTTGGAGGTGTAATAAATGATACCTATATCCCCTCTCAGCAATGATTTATGCATGGGGAGCCATGCTATGCCATTATGGGAACCTAGGAGCATGTGCCTTTTTCCTTCTGTGCGTGAGGAGGTAGCATATAGACAGGATCTCCATGATCTCTGAATCTGCCCATCCCATTGGCTATGTGTACCTAGATCTGTTTATTCTCATCAAATTCAATAGAAAAGTGCCATCCTCGTGCATATGATGGTTCATGGACTAGTCAAAAATTTTCTTTTTTTAGTTCGGTGTCACAGAATCATATACATTTTAAAATTATTTGCACTTCTTTGTAGCATCTAGTGTGAAAATTACAGGTTTTAAAAGATTTTGTGTGTGTGCTTGTGTATGTGTATATATGTATATTCTTTTATTTTTAAAAATTGTGGTAAAATACACATAACATAGATCTTTCCATATTAATTATTTTTAAATGGGTACACCAGTAGCTTTTGTACATTCATATTGTTGTGTAGCCACCATCACGCTATCTCCAGAACTCTTTTCATCATACAAAACTGCAACTCTCTACCCATTAAATAATAATTCCTTATTACCTCCTGATAAGGATTAAGTATCAGGTGTTCCCCAAAAGCTCATGTGTGAAATGATTCTTATGAAAGCTATAACCTAATCAGTGGATTAACCTACTGATGTGAATTAACTGGTAACTGTAGGAAGGTGAGGAGTGGGTTAATTGGAAGAAGTAAGTCTATGGGGCATGCTTTTGAAGTTTATGTTTTGTCCCTGGAAGACTGAGTTTTCTCTGTGCTTCCTGGCTTTCATGCTTTTAGCTGCTTTCCTCTGCCATTCCCTTCCACATGAAGTTTTGCCTCAGTTCAAACTCAGAGAGATGGAGTTGGCAAATGATGGACTGAATGTCTCAAACTGTGAGCCACAATAAAATTCTCCTCCTCTAGATTATTCTTGTTTATTTGGTCAAAGCAACACAAAAGTGGCTTAAACAGAAATTGATACTGAGAAGTGGTGTTGCTACTCTTACCCCTGATCATGTGGTTTGGAAGTACTGAGAAGTAGTTTAGGGGAAGAGTTTGGAAATTTTTGGAGTTGTAGTCTGTAGCAGCCTTACAATGTTGTAAGCCGAGTTTAATGGACAATTCTGGTGGGAGTTCACAATACTGGGCTCCTAAGGTTTCAGAGGAGGAGGACTCTATTCAAAATTGGAATTAGAGGTCATTTGAGATACATTGGGGCAAAGAATTTGTTTAGATTTTCCCCATGTCCTGAGGCTTTCTTTGAAACCTAATTTAAGGTTCATGAACTAATTAATCTGGTGGAGTATATTTTAAGGTAGTACAGCATTCAAGTGGTGCTATGGATATTGCTTAAGACTCTCATCATTATACAAAATACATGTATGAAGATGTGAAAAAAAGAGAAAGAGAGAGACAGGATAATGTTGATTTACATAGATAATAAGGCAATAAACTATCTCTTGTTTGATGTTTGTGTTTTATCTGTCTCAGCCTCCAGTGGTGGTTACTGTTACTGCATAGAGGAACATTATTTGAATGTTTTAAAGAGAATTTTAGGAGGGGGGATAGTAGGGGATAGGAATGGTAGCAGAACACAACAGTCACTAATATGCCATTATGTAAAAATGTGAGTGTGTAACCGATGTGATTCTGCAATTTGTATTTAGGGAAAAAATGGGAATTCATAACCCAATCGAGTCAAATGTATGAAAGATGATATATCATGAGCTCTGTAATGTTTTGAACAATCTATAAAAAATAAATAAATAAATAAATAAATAAATAAAAACACATAAAATAATGAAAAAAATAAATAAATAAAGAGAATTTTATTTGTGAAAAAAAATGATATTGCATTCATCTATAACTAAAAAATATTTTTAAAAAATAAAAAAATAAATGCAAAAAAAAGTATCAGATTAGTAAAATAATATGGTCCCTAGACCAACAGTATCAGCATCAGCTGGGAACCTGTTATAAATGCAGATTCTTGGGCTTTCCCAAAGAAGCAAAATATCAGGGATTGGGAACCTACACTCTTCGGGGGGTTTTGGTTTTATTTTTCTAATTGACAAAAATTGTATATACTTGTGGTATGCAACTTGGCTACTGCTTGATACGGCAAAATACCTTGGTGTAAACCAAGTGGCACTAAATCTGAAGGAATGTAGGATTTTGGAAGGTATCATGGAGCTTCCACCAAGATTTTAAAGGAAGTCCTGAGAGGCCAGGCAAAGTGTACCAGGATCAGATTCCCTGAAGGCTGCCCCTGAGAGAGTGATGTGGGACATCTGCCAAGCAAAGCTGTAGGCTTCAAGCAGAGACAAGCTAAGAGAGAGGTCATTTAGGCTGCCAACAACAAGGCCATAGGGACATAGCTACACAAGTTCTTTGAAAATAATAACATAATGCTGTGGGTCCCCACTGCTTGATATAAAATTACAGAACTTGTTTGCCCAGCTGGATTTCATTCTTGCTTTGGTCCCATTCTTTCTTTCCGTGTCACCGTTTCTCCATTGTGGAATGGGAATATTTACTTGGTGCCATTATATATTGAATATATGTAACTTTACTTTGATCTTTATAGGGGAAAATATTCAAGAGTTTGTCTGGCATCTCAGATGAGATTTTGGAGTTGGACTTTTGAGCAATGATGGAACTGTTAAGACTATAGGGTCTCTTAGAAATGAACTAAATGTATTTTGGATCATAAGATGGCAAAAATTTTTGCGGCAGGGGCAAAATATTATAGTGTCCAAATGAGGGTGTCCCTTAAAAGTTCATTTTTGCAATAACATAAAAACGTTCAGAGGTGATATGATTAGATTTTTATGACCATAACATGATCAGTGGATCAGTAAACTGGTATGAATTACTTGGGAGGTAATTGTAGGCATGAAGGGTATGGTTGGAAAAAGTTGGTCACTAATGATCTCTCTAGTGAGTACATCTGTCTGTTTCCTGGCTGTCATTTCCTGAACTGCATTCCTCTGCCACACTTTTCCACTATGATTTTCTGCTTCACCTTAGGCCCAGAGATATGGAATTGGCCAACCATAGACTGAAACTTTAAAGCTATGAGCCAAAATAAACTTTCAGCCATCCAGGTTGTTCTTATTGGATATTTTGGTTATAGAAATGCAAAGTTGAATGAAAAACCTCCTTTTTCCAACTGCTGGAAACAACCATTATACTCTGGAGACAGAGGTACTATTATTTATTGTTTGACCTGAGACAAAGATTACTTCTTGTTTCTGTTTTCATTCATATAAATGAGAGCAAAAATATCTACCCTAAAACAGAAAATACCTGCCATGTGTAGACAATAGAGTCAGTGTGGGAGATCAATTATTTCTTTATCTACACATTTGTATGCAGCCATATATATTCAGTTTTATCAATTATATCAATTACTTCAAACCAGAACAAGTAATTCTTGCCCTTTATATCATTCATGGTTTTTTTTTTAAAATTTTAAACTAAAAAATTTGTCTCATTCTGGGAATTCCCTGAAGTCAGTGGCTCAAAAGAAGAAGGACTCATTATTATTTAATGATTTTCCATTTTCTTAATTAAGTTCTCTTCAAATGTGAGAGTGATAGCCAAGGGTCCTTAAACTATTATCTGTTGTATATATTCTCTATGCTTTTTTTTACTCTAGTGGATCTGTTCAAACTATTATCCTGTGATTTTAAAACTGTATTCTGAGGCTGACAAAACAACTTGCAGGAATAAAAGCTGATGAGGGTCTCAAATATCAACTGTAAACTGCATGATTTTTAGAAAACTGAACAAGTTTGAGTTTTTATAAAGCACTTTGAAAATAATTTATTTTTAAAAATGTATTATTCTCAATGAAATTTCTCAGACACTCTTTCTGTTAAATGCAATCAGAATAGTCTTGTTCCTTTGTGTCTCCAGCACAGTTGCATGAAACTAAATATTTTGACTTTTGGAAAATTCAGCAAGCTCAAATAATTCATATCTAAATGAAATGAAATTCACCTGCTGAGGTTATATTTATTAAAATCTAGTACTGTATCAAAACACTTCCCAATTTGTTACCTGAGAGCATCTATTACAAAAATAATGGAGGAAATACATGCTTTCATAAAACTCCTATATATATATATATGTACATATATATATATATATATATATACACACACACACATTGATGTTGCTTTGATGATAGTGAATAACCATTTTCTTTCACATGCTTTTTCTTATGACTATAGTTGTTAATTTCCCCATCAATTTTACTTATTTTGTATCACTTCATGTTTACCTTTATGAAATGGAATAGTCAAAGCACTGGGAGTAAAACTGAAACCAGAATTTCATGTACAGTTTTATTTGTTGAGGGTAAAAGTCAGTGGCAAAAGAGCAATAATGCACTGCTCATTCCAGTTATTCCCCTCAAAGCTATTTCTGAATACTTACTTTCCCTAGCCAAGGGATATATTACAGTTTATCTACTAAAAATGAGAACTTTAAAAAAATTTAAATTTTTATCTTTTTAAAACTTATCTTTTTTTAAAGTAGTGTTTTTAAAATAGAAAAACAAATTCCTACAAAAGGAAATTTTAAAATTTCATACATGAGCAAGTGGGAGCCATTTTTTTTAAATCATGGGGTGAATGTTTTCTTTGTTAATAGGACTAGAGATGGTAGTAATGAAACTAGGTATCTTTTTCATATACATTCAATATGAAAGAGTACCAGTCAGAACAATATAGATTATGGGGCAGTAATAAACCATTATGACATATCAATTTCATCAAATTTTATTTCTTATGTCATGTTTCCAGCAGGTCAGCAGAGGGACTGTAGAATTCCTACCCATCATGACACTTCAGAGATACAGGGTAATAACATCCACCCTCTCGAACATTGTCAAAGTGATAGAACTCCCAGAGGGTCTTATGCCAACAAACGACACATGTACTAAGATAAAAGTCAAATGTGCCCTTTCTGTTTACAGTTCAGTGGTCAGAATTAGTTACATGAGGATGCCTTGCCTTCTAATAATGACATGGGGATGGGAAAATGTAATCTTAACATGAAATGGGATGGTGAAGAGCTGGAGTTAGTCAGTGAACTGAATAATGATTGCCTGGGTTTTCATGACCAAGAACTCCAAGAAGCAGAAAAAATAAGTTCTATCGTTTTTCCATGTGTGTCCCTTTCCTTCTGTACCCTGAAGCAAACATCAGATACTGACAGCTGGTGGGAGAAGCAGCATGTGAGGAAAGAACTATGTGTGGCTTGCCTGAGGGTTGACTTAGTTATGCCAGCATTGAGTCACACAGATAATATGGCAAAATGAATATGATAAACATTTTCCTTCATTCTTTTATTATTGATGTTAAATAAAATTTTGTAGGCCATTGATTTGGACGAGGCTTCTGCACTAAGCCCAACAGAACAAACCAAGGTGGAATTTATTCACAGTAGCTGGACTTTAGTTCGTTGCAGAGTGCTCTGTAACCAATTAACTAATTAACCTATCTCTATGTCTCACTTTCATATTCTATAAATGCTGTCAGATCACATTGTTGGCTAGAGTTCTCAGAATCTGTTCTGATCCTGGGAACTGCTTTATTTCTGGATCATTTTTGCACTTTTTTGTTCCGTATGCTCATATAAATGCTACAGTAAATGGTTGAAGGACCTTTTCTTTTCTTGTTGGTTATCACAGTTTCCATGTCCCACCATCATCCCTTTACTTATTTTGCCTAAAATACAGCTTCTAAATTTTTTGGTGGTATCCAGTATTAAAAAGTGTTAAGGAAAATGATAGGATCTCAATATGGAAGGGAATAGTTTTACATATATTTACTGAATATGACCTTTCTTCACCTAGTCCAGGGGAAAAGCACCTAAGAAACAGTGTTATGACATACATGTTTAACAACTGAATTTCTCAATAATGTTACCAACATTTATATGATTTGTTAATATCAGTATTGCAAACACTTCCACCATGACCAATTTTAACCCACCAGCATGATATCATTAAATGCACAGTGAACACCATGAACTTGTCAGGAGTCAACTTCAGCACAGCACTGAGAAAAGAAAGTTTTCATTAAGCTGTTCCTTAGTGTGCAACTCAGTTTCCAAAATTATTCTTCATTCCTTACATCTGTCTGCATACACACAAACAGAGCACATGAACCGAAACATACCCTCACAAGGGCAAAAATTAATTCCAAAACACAGCACAGAAACTCTGCCTAAGGAAGAGAAATCTTTTCATAAGTGCTCCATCATTTTTAAAGCTATCTCTTAAACCAAAGTGTTAGTGTATAGAGTATTACACCAGAAAGAATCAATTTCCCATGCTCACTCCCCACCCTCAATTTTCCTCTTTAGATCTCTTGAGAATGAGGAAAACCATGCAACTCTAAACAACAAGTCTCTTTATGGATGCTGTTTTTGCTACATAAATGCTAGGCTAAACCTTTGATAGCAGCTTTTGTGAATACCCATGTAAAGTCTATACTACTGAGATGGGGAAACCCAAGAATTTCTTCTTCCCATTTGTATTGTGTTGCCCCAGACTGTGAAGATCATACGTCATGATAAGGGGTCCCCCACCTGTTCTCTGATCCTGAATTACCTAACCTACTCAGGCCAACCATCTCCTCCTCCCTAAACCACTACATCTTCAAACAGGCCAGACTTTGTGCTTCTCAGAGAAATCAGGATCATTCAGACCTCTGTTCTCTGTGCTTTGCTATGGAATTGCCCTGCCTGTAATATACCCACATTTGTCTGCCTTTCCAAAATTTAACAAAACTGAGAATAATGTTATGACACCTTAGTTCTACCTTAGAGAGTGTAGCTAAATCCCTTTGCAACTGCTTTACATCATAGACCTTAAATTTTGTTAAAATTTGCCTTCTATAATATTTGCTAATATGTCCTATTTGTTTTATATAATTACTTTATGCAAGTTTTGTTCCTCTGAGAGACTATAAACTTGATATCATGTATTGAAATTCTCTTCTATCCAAATTACATTTAGCACAGAGTTAGGTTCGTATTCAACCTTAATGAAAATTGCCCAAATTAAATTCTATGCCAAAAATATTACTTATTATGTTTCCTATGTCATAAAATGAGAAACTTGAGATCAAACCTTCAAATCATCAGAATGGCAAAGTACAATTGACTAAAAGTTAAATTCAATAGTTTTTGAGTATTGAATAAATAAATCCTAGAAGGAGATTTAATAAAGGGATATTGATAACTTTAAAATTTTGTTTTACTTTAGGGATCATTATTCAATACACTTAATTCATCATTTTTTTTCACCTTCATGATGAAAAACTTGCTACCTGATTGGACATAACCCTAGCCTGGAAATTGGTCTTAAAGTTGTCAGTAAATTTTTCCCACTCACTAGCAATTATTTCTTCACCTCTTTACAAAATAAATCATTTAGTTATCTAAGGAAGTGAGATGTGCCCTTTTTAAAATTTATTTTATATTTTTTCATTAAAATTATTTATACATGCACATAACATAATTTCCTTTCCTGTTGCTCTTCCTCCCCGAGCTTGGTGTTCTAATAGAGAATCTCACAAAGTAAAAATGTGGGCTGTATTATCCTAATTTGAGTTCTAATTACTTGGTATAAATGATTTTTAATTAATAAACATGTATTGGATGTCTTGAGGCTGGTGGAAAAGATTTAATCACTCAACAGCTATTAAATTCTTTTACTCAACTATATTTTTCCACTCAGATGATTGGGAAACAAGGTTCAAAAGAGATCTAGTTCATGACATTCATCTTTGGAAACTTAACCTGTTTATCAAACATGCAAAATCATTTTTAATGAGAATAAGCATATAAAGGCTAAATTATTGTAAATTTAAATGATTTGTGCCACATGAAGGAAACCAATGTGAAGAGACCCTTTTAAACCTGGTTTTAAAGGAGAGGTAACAGATTTCAAAGGAGTCTTCCAAATAATTATTTTCTTAGAAATTAAAAAATAAGCAAGACAGAGGAAGAAAAAATATAAAATTATCTCTATAAATTAAAGAAAAATAAAATTGACACTATTTATAAGGCATTTGATAGTGATTTTCTTAATCAGTGAGCATTTTTAAATAATACAACAGAAAGACCTAAATAAGACATATTCACTGCAGTGTATAAAACAAGTTGAAGACTCATAAAAATGTTGTATTCAACTAGATCTGGGGATCAAGTGTAAGGGAGATTTTAAATTCTAACCCAAGAACTTTAAATAAGTAACAGAGAATGACTATAGACTTTTCAAGAGAAAAATAAAACATAAAATTATTATCTAAATATGACTCTACTATTTTGAATCTTATGTAGGATAACTAGGTTGAAGTGCTTCAGAAAACAACCTGTAACATTTGTACATATATTGAACTGCCATTGGACATATATTTATTATATTATATTATTATGTATAAATAAGATTATATAAATATAAATAATATAAGAAATATTATATATTATATTATTATATATTTATTATACTTCTTTCTTTTCTTTAATCACCCACTCAAAATTTGCATTACGCCATGAAAGAACAACAAGAAAAACATTCCGTGTTGAACTGGCATCTTTAATTTCCTTGTCCTTACTTTCACTGACAGTGCAGAAATAATTTAGGGTTTTAATCATAACAATCATTTAATTAAAAATTTCTTTTGATTTTTAATGATTGTCTCTGTGCTTTTCATATTTTGATCTCTTTTCCTACTTCTATAGGAACTGACTTGAATATATATGTATTTGTATCTTTACTCAAAATCTTTCTTTAATGAAAATAGTAAAATTATGAGAAGTGATTCCTCACAGTCCACCACCCCTTCCCCCACAAATACCTATATTCTTTGAGAAAAGAGAGACATACTACAAATTATTCAGTCCTTCCTGCTTTCATCAGTGCCATCTCAAATTAATTATGGAGAGTTAGCTGTCAGGCCCGTTTTTATGTATTGTAAGATTTAAAGACAAGGAAAATATTCTTTTTCTCCCCGTATATCTCTTCAGTAGGTTCTATTACATGAAATTCACTTAATGGGAAATAAGACATTCTTAAAATTATATTTAAATGATAGTTATTATCTTCAAAACAAGACAAATCAGAATCGTTTCTAATCAAAATAAAAATCTGGCTTAATTTCCATTTCTCATGATGATTAGGAAGTCTAGCATCAATAATTCAACCTGTGTTTTAGTTAGTTTTGTATTACTGAGAGCAAAAGACCTGACAAGAACAATGTAGAGGAGGAAAAATTTATTTTGGCTCGTGTTTTCAGGAGTTCACCAAGATTGGCTAACTCTGTAGCTCTGGGCCCAAGCTGAGGCAGGACATCATGGTGGAAAGGTGTGGCAGAGAAAAGCAGCTAAAGACACAAACACCTGGAAAAAAAGAGAAGAGCTCTGCTCATTCAGGATAAAATATACACTCCAAAGGCACACCCCCAGTGGCTTTCTTCTTTCAGCCACACCCTACCTGCTTATAGTTACCACCCAATCAGTACACATCAGTGGATTCATCCACTGATTCACTTACAGCTGTCATAATCTAATCATTTTGTTTCTGAATATTTTTGCATTAATCACAGATGAGCTCTTTGGGGGACACCTCATATCTAAACCATAACAAGGCTTTTCACATCCTTGAGGAAATGAAATGCAGGACTACATAGTTCAGGAAAGTGAATAGATCTTTTAGTCTTTAGTTATTAGCTTCACTCAGACTTTCATATTCCATTTAAAAATAGGTATCTCCCTGGTAACACCAGCTACTTCCATTCCAAACTCAAGGGAAGCCTGCAGCTCCAGAAGTTGCATAAGTTAGTGTCTAATCTTCACACACTAATTTCCATGGCCTCAGTTCTCTTCACTGATTTGGAACTGGAGCACACCCCATTCCCTGCCACCCCAGGAAATCTATTGCTGACTCTCTTAGTCTCTCAGTATTTGATTACACTTTCCCAAACCAACGACCTGCATAGTCTTGTGACTCTTCTCCTCCAGGGAACCAGGTTAAGTTTTGATGGGTTTAACCCTTCAAAGCAAAGGTTGCAGTTCTGGTGGTATGGGCATATGGGGTGAAGTACTATCCTACAGGCAACTAGAATGCACATTCCACTGGCAGTGTTAATTTTCTGTTTTATTCACTATTGCATCTCCAGCACCAAGGACAGTGACTTAACATATCAGGTACTCAATAAATATCTGAAGGAAGGAAGGAAGGAGGAAGGGAAAAACTCAGAAACACAAAGGCATGGTGGTATTATCAAGTGCTCATCTGATTACAATCAAAATTGGAATTGGAAAAAACTTTAAGGGATCAGTAGGAGGTTGTTCTCAAGCATATGAGAGAAGTCCTCCTGCAGGGTACATTTGGAAATGAGTATTGGCATTTTGGAATAGACTAATCAACTGAAGGATACTAATGGAATTAAATATCTTGGGAGTTAAGGACACATAACATGCTATGAGACATGGACAGTCCTATACTCCAAAGACTGGTTCTTCCAAAAATCCAACAGCACTCCCATAGAAAAATAATTGCATCCCATTTTCATTCTCAAATCCTAACAACATCAACTGGTCTTCTATCATATACACTGTGGTCTAAACACTCCTCCTAATAGAGAGTATGCCAACTTCCAGCTTGTTACCTCCTTTGAGAGCTTTGATTATTAAAGTAAGGTACAATTGCAAAGTAGAAAGCACAGAATCAGAAAAACATGAGTTTCACCAATCCCAGCGTTTTTCCTTCTCACTTATATTACCACCAAATTCTTACCACATTATTTCCTAATTCTCCACTAATTACTTTTCTGTACAACACACGCTCAAGTCATTTGAAGATAGTTGGTGTATTCCTATCTAAATTGTCTTTACTCCCAACTCAGAGATCCTTTCTAACAAATTTTCACAATTTTATTTAACTGTCAACATTCTGCTTCTTCAGGTTTTCTAACTTATCCAAATCCTGTTGAAAGTGCAGGGCCTTGAACCAAACCAATCATTCCAGGCAAAGCTGGAATCACACAGGAAAGAGTCAATCCCTCACAATGGGTCACTTGTTATTTAACTTATTTTAATGCATCTTGTGATTATTTTAACATTTAACCCCCCCATTCTTCACTCATGCACTTAGTATAAACAAAGATCCCTGAATCTATTTCTTTCTTTCTTCTTCTTCTCTTCCTCCTCTTCCCCCTCCTCCTTCTCTTCTCCTCCTCCTCCTTCTCCTCTTTCTCTTTCTCCTTCTTCTCTTATTCACACATGTCTATGAACAAGCCTTGTCTCCTCATCTTTATGCCTGTGGAATTCAATTTTTGGACCCAACTATTTGTTTGCTATGCCTATTTATTGAAATTTCTTTAATAAGTCCTTTTGTAAAATTTTTCTTTCATTCAACTGATTTTACAGCTATCTTAGCATTATTTCTTCTATAAACTGGATTTATATACCTTCAGTCTCCTCAATGATAACTCAGTTTTTATTATGGCAGTGCCCAGTAAGAGTCATGTGACAAGCCATGTGTCATCATTTCAACTGACATACAATCACTATTTCACCCAGGTACTTATCAGTAAATATTCCCTTTGTGTAACCCCTATCACACCAACTTGGTTCCAAAGATATCACATATTTTATCGAGTGCCTGGCTCAGCTTTAAATGTACCTTCTCTACTGTTTTTCCAGGTCTAACTATTTAAATTTTTGCTTTGAAAAGGAAGAGAAGGAAGATTAGAAAAGTTTGACATAAATTTTGCCTGTGCTACACCCTGATAACCACATATTCTCTTCTTCTGCTTTTCAAAAACCATATTTTTATTAGTTTAAGAGAAACTTGACTAGTATCAGATCCAGTGCTCTAGGCTAGAGTTAATGAAAAATCTTTCCCCTTTGTATTGAAATCCAAGGGATGTTTGTATATTTCCATTTTTTTTAGCCTTTCTCATTACTCTAAATTTTTCACTATCATAAAAAAATGTTCAGTAATTCTGGATGGAGTTCAGGAGGTATCCCAAGAGTGTAAACAATCCAGATCAAAAAGTGAAGCTCATTGTTCTATTAGAATTCATTCAATGGTCTTGTGCTTCAGTTCTCCTGCGCCAGTAGAGTTCTCATCTTTATACCTCAAAGAGGTATTTTAATTGAAAATTCAGCAGCTAAATAATCAACAGGGATTTCTGCTGTCCCTGGGTTATCTAGCATAAACCAGTAACTAAAGGTATATCCTTTCAAATCACAATGGCAGGTTTCCATCAAATTCTACCATTTACCACTATTGCTAGCAGTGCAATCTTAGGAAATTAGTTACCTTCACTGAACTTGAGTTTTTTCATCTGAAAAATACAAATAAACATTGCTACCACATATGGCTATTTTAAGTATTTGCCGAGAAAACGGATGTAAAGTTTTCAATACAGAGACAATCACTTAAATATTATTGTTCTTTGTTATCAGTATTTTAAAAATATTTTTAGTTGTAAATGGACACACTATTTTTAATTTATTTATTTACTTTTATGTGGTGCTGAGGATTAAACCCAGTATCTTACAAGGCAAGGCAAGTGCTCTACCACTAAGCCACAATCCCAACCCTTGCTACCAGTCTTAAATCAAATTTGTTTTTCTTCATTCTTGTGTTCTTGTTTCTGTTATTCAATTAAATATTACGTTTTCAAAATCATTTGACTACATTTTGGTCAATAGGAGATGGCAGATTCTGTGCATTCCTTATTTTGATGGTAGAGGAAACATTAGATTACAAGAAGGACATAATTAGGAATATCTGGTGAAGATTCCAGAAAATAGAAAAAGACAACTGAAATTATTCTACTTCTCAGTTTAGATCACATTTTCTTGCTTCTTCATTTGTTCAAGAATAAGATGGTTTGTGCATCAACGATCTTGGTAATTGAAAAACTGCAAATGGGTATAAATTTTGTGGAAGAACAGTGACTACAGGAGCCAATATATTAATTTTTGAAGTCTTGGCAAAGAATTTTATTAGGCTGATGGTACCAACAGAGTACCTCCCCCTAGAGGCCACCAGACAGTGTTTCTAACTGGAGCCTAACCCATCTTCTTCCTCTATTTCAGATGAACAAGTGAATAAGATTTTCTGAAGAATTTTGAATGTTAGAATAAATTATTTAGTGTCTGCAGAAGTAAAAGAATGAAGCAACAGGAATAAATAGAGAAGTAGCACAGCCCTTGAAATCTACTCTTTGGAAATAGAATTGAAGAACAATGATGACTTTAGGGGAGAGCTTGGAGATTCAGCACCTAAATAACAAATGGCCTGAGTGGCTCTACCTAGGTACAACACCTCCTGTGAGTGATTCAAGAGAAGTAAAAACCTCTGTTATTTTCATTTTCAAATTAAAACAACAACCCTGAGTTACTGTATAATTGTTCTTTGGAGGCCATACTGTGGAGGTCCATATTAAAATGAGGTCGTTTTTGTACAGCTCTAAGTGCTTTGAATGGAGTTTCCATAAAGTTCAATCCTAAGAGATCTATCTATCTACCTGTAGATCTCTATTTTGATCTCTCTGTACATTAGGGAAAACATAAACACAAACATACTTAAATTCTTGGATGATTTTTGTCAGAATTATATTTTTCTTACAGGGATTCTCAGACTACAAAAAAACGAAAATGGTAGAAAACCACTATTAGGATAAATGAGCTACAGATTCTGATTATTTTTATTTGAAAAACAGTAGGGATAATTGTGGTTTTTCGATTGGTATCTTTTAAATGATGAGGCTTTAATGGGGGGGATAAATAATCTTCATGAATCTAGATATGGCCCCTGAGTG
Organism: Callospermophilus lateralis; assembly: GCF_048772815.1. Lineage (NCBI taxonomy): Eukaryota > Metazoa > Chordata > Mammalia > Rodentia > Sciuridae > Callospermophilus > Callospermophilus lateralis. The sequence goes on along the minus strand of NC_135313.1, from coordinate 25,033,177 downwards.
TTAATATTATGCTTTTTGTCTTTGGCTTTTGTATGATGAGCCATTTGTAATTTAAAAAAAAAAAAAAAGCTACCTGGGAGGACAAATGTAATAATCTCTTGAACCCCTAGGCAGAAAAGCACCATATAATTACATCTTTAAAAATATTATTACTACAGTTCTGTCCTAAAGTTTTTGTTACTTACAGGGAAATCTTTTTGTAGGTGAATCCCACTAGCTATGCTGATTCTTCCCCTTCTGTCCAGAAGTGTTTTAAACAAGCTGAAAAAGGGTCTCTTTGTAAAGAAGTGTCTCCCAAAGGGAGACAGTTAGATTAGGGGCACTTTACCTTTCTGAGTTTGATATTCAGAAATTGACAATAAAAATCTTAAAGGAAGGTAGAGTGAGCTGACTGAAAATTCTCTGTCTTAAAACTTTAGGTACCTCTTTGTTGGCTGAATTGGTTCCAATTGACATGATTAAATTCTGGGATCTGAAATGAAGATAATTTCTTTTTGAAATGGATATATTTAGGATTAAAAGTCAAATGACAGTTGTGGTTTTCAGGAGATAAGATTGCTTGTTTCTGGAATAATTTATTCATCATTTCAATAAATATTAACGGAATGTACTCTGTACTAATTAATGGGGGCACAATGGCAAAGCAAAACCTGGAGATTACGGTCTGGTAGCAAGACAGTCGCTAATCAGATGTAATATTAGAATCCTTTCAAGTGCCATGAACAAGAAGTACAGTACAGAATTATGAAAGGAAACAGGAGGCATCTTGACCTCAGCCACAGGGTGCTGGTGGCCGGAAAGTCTCGCCTGAGGGCTAGAGTGTAACTCAATGGTAGAGTACTTGCCTGGCATGGATGGCAATATGGTTTCAACACCCAGTTCTGAAAAAATAAAAATAAAAAAAGCAAAATGTTTCTGAATGGTAAATATTTAAGTCAATGTTTTCTCATCATTTTTAGTGTCAGGCACTTTGACATAGAAAAATGTTTTCCTTTGTTCCCCAGATATCTTCTAAAGTAGGTTAAATAACAAGAGCTTGAATATGAGACAAGAACAAGGAAAGGCATGCTACACTGGAACTCTCCAGGCCCCTCTCTAGCATGCTGCAGAATTAAATATGTTGTGATTTGGCATTACCAAGTATTAATATGGTTGTCTCAATGGCAAACATTTAGACTTTACTCCTAAAAAACATCACTGGGATTTGTAAGACTGAGTCTTATTGCCTTCCCTCTGTTCTCATGTTTTGAATTTTCAGAAAATAAACACAGTTGGGTATGATTTTCATTTGCTGGCTAAAGATGAGGAAGCCAGTAAGGTAATTTTATAGACAATTATTTGTTAATTCTTTCACACACACAAAATAAAAGACAGAAGTGGTCTCATCCATTATATTAACAGTTTTAGAATGTAGGCAAAAGCTGAGTTTACAGAGACAGAGGTACTTCTGTGTCCATAAACACCTCTAAGGTAGACCAGTTGACTTGTCCTTGGTGGTTAAGTTTCCACTTCCATAGGACTGGACTGTATCCATTCCACAAATAGTGATGCTCATTTGTGTTTCTATCATTCAAATCCTTCATGAGTTCTATTTTTATTTTTAAAACATTGGGCATATGAAAGATGCTATAAAAAGTCAAATTCATTTTTATACTCTGTGATGGCATCTTCTTCCTGTAACTGCTATTCTGGGATTTTGTAGCCATAACACAAAGAACAGCAATCAAGAGTAGAATGCAAGAAGAGATGAAATTGCTGAGGCTGATCACCCAATCACACACTGCTGCTTTGGAGGAACACATGTTTGCTTGTGACTGTCCATTTGCAAAAATTACAAATAACCTGTTAATGCCAGTAAGAAATCAGTATAACTTAACTTGTTTTCTTTTTCAACCCAGAGTTTGCTCAAAATTCCCAAAAAGGTAAGTATTTTTGAGTTGAAATAGACCACTTTACACAAACTTAGAATGGCAGGACCATGTAAGTTTTCATGGAAGAAAAATTTTTAAATAGCTATAATTTTGTTGTCTGGGACTGCTGAACCTTCATAGTAAATTTAAATTTAAAATTAATATACATATTACAACTAAAAATGATAATGAATTAAAAAATGCTAAGCACAGCCAAGGGATGTTTTTAAACTGCAATGACTTATTAGTAGTAGGAGGAAGATTTTATTTTATTTTTTAGCATAGGACACTGGGGCTTAAGCTACCCAAATGTTTAAACTGTCTGTAAATTCTATATGCTTTCCCAATGAGGAAGGCAAGATTAAGTGATTTACACAAAGTCACAAAGCTATGCGCAACAGCAGGTCAGAGACTCTGATTCAACACCCCTCATTTGTGCGTTTGATCAGCATAATCTGCTCACTACATTCCTGAATAAGATAAGGTGATATCTTTTGCTGGAAAAATGTTATCACCACAGACACTTCGATGACATTCCCAAGGTCAAAAATAATCCTATTACCGTGGTTTAGGAATATTAAGATAATCCTTTTCATTTCAATTTTTTACTGTTATCCAGTCTAATTCTTTCTCCAGCTTATCCATTAATTTATTCAATGAATATTGATTAAGAGATCATATGGACCAAGTACTATACTTGACCTTAGTCAAGTTTTACATTTATATTTTAAATTATTATCATGTTAAATTATTCATACATACAATTTTTAATCACATATATTAGAAAAAATATAACATTCTGGTGAGTAGTTTTGAAGTCAGTTTTTGTTGCTGTTGTTGTTGTTAAAGAAATGAGAGATTTCAGGATTCCCTTTTATACTTGCCTTCTTTATCCGTGAAAAGGCTTTCTTAGTCCCTGAAATTTTCTGTTCTGCAGTGAAGTCTATGGTCGGACACTATAAATGAATTATGAGGTTTTATGAATTTTCTCTGGATGAAATGGTATTATGACCTGTAGCACCAGAGTGGATGGGAAGGGGCACATGGTGGAAGTAATCCGGCAATACTGGGATCTTTTAAAAATCTCACAAAATTTTCAACGTATTTTACCAGTCCTTTCCTGTTATGTAAAACTATTATTAAAACCTGTGAGATTATGATTCCACCCAATGTTGCCTTTTGAACAGATTATGAAGTTTAATGTCAACCATGAAGTTCACTGTTGATCCCTTCAGTGGTCTTCAAAGAGTTAACCTCTCTGCCCTGTGCTTCTGTGTTTATTTGTGGGTTGGTTGCTGTGTAATCTTATTGTGCATCTGTAACTGGATCATAACCCTTTGCCTTGGAATGTATGTTACGTTTGTCAGTATTTCTTTATTAGAATCAAGCTTTATCAGGGCTGTGATTTTTTGATTCATCTCTGTATTTCTAAACCCTAATACCATGCCTACTATGTGACAATAATCAAGTAAGTAATTTTGAATGGAATTAAGGAGTTAAATTGATTTCAACTTTCTTTGACAGTTTCCTCTGCAGTAAAACAAAGCAAGCAAACAAACTTATAAATAGTTGTCTTGCTAGGTAAGTTTTGACAGCATTATCAATAGATGTCAATACAAAAGATTTAGAAACTCAGACTACCTTTACCATACTTCCTATGCTAATATGATCCATACTACCTATGACCAGCTTCCCCACTCCCAATAGATCTTTGGAAAGAATTGTGTAATGCTTGACTTACTTTGTTTTTAAATAACTTGAAAGCTGAAAGACTGTTACCCTGGATAAGAAATATTAAAGATCTTTTTGGCTCCTGACTAAGTGATTAGAGTCATCAAAGATAGGTCAATTGAGTCCTATTTTCTGGTTCATCTTTGCTATAAATCTGGACTTTGTTCAGATTGTAGAAAGGGTTATTAGTTAAGAAAACTCAGAATAATATCATAACACCATATGAATCAGCTCTGTTTCTCACTGCCACTGTAGCATCTGCTAGCATTATCTACTATGAACTGTAGCATTTCTATTTGTCCTCCTGAGACACACCCTTAGTTTTTCCCCATCCCCATATCTTCAGAAATGGAGTTCTAGTCTGTACTTGTGCACCCAATTCCCTACATTGACTCCTTGTTAAGTGCCTCAGCTCCTCTGCTAGGACCTTTCTTGTATACTTAACAAAACAAGGTCTTGGCTGGAGTTGTGGCTCAGTGGTAGATGCACTTGCCTAGCATGCGTGAGGCACTGGGTTCGATCCCTGGCACCACATTAAAAATAAAATAAAATTTTAAAAACCCAGAACAAGGTGTCTTTATTGTAATCTCATTTTCACTGACACCAGGTCTCCTGCTTGGACCTAAAGCTCATATTCTGGTTTTGCTCACTGAGTACTGTTTCTACGTTATCGACTGTTCGTCTCAAATATGGGTATCACACAAAGATGTGCGTGCACTCACACACACACACATACACACACACACACACACACACACACACACACACACACTTGATAGACCTCCCTTTCCTTGTGACTTGCTGCCTTGATACCCTTCTAATAACTGTTGCTTCAGACAACTTTCTTTAAACATCTGTTCTCAGGATCCCAGACACTCCTGGAAAAATTGGTGTTACTGCTGTCCACACTTCATTAGCATAGGCTGGTTCTGAAGTCATTTTGGAAAGAGAGCAGGTCTAGGGGCTGCCCTGAGGGTTTCTAGACACTCCTTACCAGAGTGCCTTGTGTACAACCTGCAGGTGAATGTGTGGACACTGAAGCTCAGCACTTCAGATAGGAAACACTCAAGCATTTTTTCTCTGATTCTTCTTTTTCTGATTGGAGTTGTTTGAATAATGAGAAGACATAGTTCCCTGCAGTACAGAAATGTTAGATTCAATGTCTAGCATAGTCCATATCTATGATCTCTGAGAAATAATGCATCTTCCAATATTTCTTTGAGAAAACCATTTGGTATTTAGCTGTTTCCATTTATGATTCCTTATGTTTCCACTTATGATATCTGTTGAATGATTTATTTCTGTTTTTATTTCATAGTTGGTTAATATATACCCTTACTTGGTTGCTATATGATGATAAAGCACTTTAGTTATACCTCATCTATTTTACTGTTTTTTCATAAAAAAATCCTTACTTATTTTTTTTTTTTGTTCATCTCTCAGATTCTTTCTTATTACTTTTTCCCCCCTTGAAATGAACGTAGTTTCCAGCAATGAGTTGATCAGAGTCACAGAGATTAGAGAGAAATTTTCTCTTAACCAATTTATTTCAACTGTTATTTACCCAGTTGCTTACTGGAAATTGTATATGTTTTATTTGTCTTCAAATCCATAAAGAGAACATATTAAAGTAATGAATCATATCCCCCACTGACATTAATGTCATTCTCTGCAAGCTCATGAAGCCATTTTAAACATATGCATAAATTCAGATGTTGTGATATAATAGTTTGGGGAATTAAGCAGGCTTTTTCATTCTGTTCTGTAAATAACAAAAGAAAGATAAAATGATTTTATCATTAAAAGCACCCTCTGGTCCAAACCTTTTAAAGGAATAGTCAATTTTTCTAAGTTATAAAATGTTCAATTGATTTCTTTTACAAAGCATTGGTTTCTTATTAAAACTTTCATCATATTTCAATACGAATGTACCTTTTGAAATATGCAGTCAAGGAAGTTGGGGCATAGAATATATTCTGATTTTTAGAAGTCCAGAAACACCAAGCAGAGTGAAGTCTCATGGACATTTGAATTTTTACTTAAAACCCAATAATAAAAATAGAGTTGCCAGAAATGAACTGGGCCATAGAAACACCATTTTGAATCCAACATTGATCTGTACGTCTTCTTTTTTTTTTTTTTAAAGAAAGAGTGAGAGAGAGGAGAGAGAGAGAATTTTAATATTTATTTTTTAGCATTTGGCGGACACAACATCTTTGTCTGCATGTGATGCTAAGGATTGAACCCGGGCCGCACACATGCTAGGCAAGTGCATTACCGCTTGAGCCACATCCCCAGCCCCATCTTCTTTTTTAATGGAGATAAAAATGAGAATTTTTCTTAACGCTGAACCCAGAATTTGTGTCCTTCTTTATTGAGGAGAGGAAAAAAGCATTTTTTGAATAGTGTTTTATAAATCAAATATGTTCAATTATAAGACTACCATTTGTTTTACAATTGTTAGCTTTAATTTCTTTTATTTAACAAAATTATTGTTGGTATTATACAGAAAGAAGCTTTTACAAAATATTTCCTTATTTACTAATGTGTAAAAAAAAAGTCTAAGAATTACTGTTCTGGAGGAAAAACGAGGCCATAATGCTGGGAGCCATCAGCCAAGTAGGTATGACAATTTCCTTGCCAGCGTACCCCCATGTTTCTTTAGTGGAAGGACTCATGGAAATAGGACATTTTGCAGGACATTGCATGTAAGGTGTCCTTGCTCAAGGACCAGGGCGGATCTGTTTTTAGGGTGTTCCCCCTTTAGAATAGGGCGTATCCTGCTGCTGAGTTCCTCTTGAGTTCTTAGGGTCAGACAGTATTTTGGGGAGACAGAAGCCCAGGAGTAGTGGATTTGGGCAGAGTGTGGATCTGGGCAGAGAACGTGGATTTCCCCAGAACGTGTTTGTAGACGGCCAGTTGTAGACGGCCAGTGTGAGTTCGGGAATAAAGAATTGCTGTTTGAATCTACAAGCTGTGTGGAGACTCGTGATTTGTGCCCAGCCAGAGACTGCGGCACCATAATAGACTCATATAAAAACATTAGAAGCTAGATCCAGAGGCAGAGGCACATGCCTGTAATCCCAGGTATTCCAGAGGCTAAAGCAAGAGGATGGCAAGTTCAAGGCCATCGTGGGAGACATAGCAAGTCTTGTCTCAAAAAAAGAAAAATCCAAACTGTTAAAATATAAGCTTACATTTGTGTATAATGTTCTCATTTCTCACAAATAAAACTTCAACAAAATAAAGGTATTCCCAACAAAACCTTTAAGTTGGAAGCATCCTTGCAGATTGCATTTGCATTTCAATGTTTTTTGTTCTCTTTATACTGTCAAAAAGCATTACATTAAACATTAATGCAACATTTTGCTCCTGTTATTGTTCACTTTCACTTCTGCTAAACATTAACTCCTTAGCCTATACAAGAAGTTGTAGATGAGGAAAGGTGTTTAGTGATACAATATAGCCAATCTCAAGTTATGATTTCAGCTCCAAAACAATTTATTGTGCAATGCTGGCAACTCAAAAGACTGCCACTATTCACATGAAGTTATCACCAATATGCTTCCTTTCTTACCATAGCATGCTTCTTTTCTATTATTTCTTCTAAAGATACAATTGCAGGACTGGGTAGTAATTATAATACAAACTAGAAAGCATCAACATAGAAATGCTGTTCGCTTCTTTTTTTCTGGTGAAGGCAGAAAGTATAATAGAAAGAACCTTGTAATAAAGATTCACCTTCCTTATAAAACAAGGTATTTTATTTGTTCCATTATTATTATTTCAATAAAAAGACTTAAGTGCAAGTGTTTCATAGAATAATTTTAATGAAAATAATTATGGCAACCAGAAGTTTAGAAACTAAAATTTCACTTGCAAACTACTTTATCATTTAATATTTCATTTGACCCTGGTATTGGCAAAACAAATTTAAAAAGTGTTTCACCAAACTTTGTAGATAAGCAGCTCTGATGAGGTTTGCTCTCATGTAATGTAAACATCAGCATCAAATTATTTGGCTCTCATCTTTGCCTTCATAACAGGTTCATTTCATTTTTTTAATTTTAATTTTTTCTTGTATAGTTGTAATGGACAGCATGCCTTTATTTAGTTAGTTTTTTTTTTTTTTTTTTTGCTGCTAAGGATCAAAACTGGTGCCTCATACATGCTAGGCAAGTACTTTCTGCCACTGAGCTACAGCCCAGCCCTCATTTTATTTTATTTTTTTAATGAAGCTCAGTAAGCCTAAGTTTATTCATCTATTGTGCAGCTCTCTATCATAGAGACAACCTGTGGATGCAAAGTGATACCTAACTGTGTATTTCTCAGCCCAGCATATACTGGGGTTTTCAACTAACAGAAGTGGAATAATAATCCATTCATTTCCACCCAAATTGTCTGTTTGGGATCACATTCTTTTTTTTTTCCTTACATACATGACAATAGTGGAATGCATTACATTCATAATTATCCATTCACAGCACAATTTTCCGTAACTCTGTATATAAAGTATGTTCACGCCAAATTATGCCATTATACATTTTTTTTTATCTAGCATTTAGATAGTGCAGGATCTTTCTTTCCTTCAATAACAAATGACTATTGACTGAATATCTCCTGTATGCCAGCTAGTGGTCTAGTCATTGCCAAGCCCAAAACATAAAAAACAGCCCCATATATCTAGAGAAAGTTTATCCCAATGGATAAGAATCCATTCATAAAGATCATATTAGTATGATAAGCTACACTATTGAAATTATTCACTAAATCCTTTAAGAACAAAGGAAAGAATTTCTATTCGTGCTGAGAATTAGGAAAATCTTGCTAAAGAGTACAGCTCCTAGTCTGAGTCCCTAAGAAGGAATATATCCACATTGTATATGCAAAAATCATAGATAAGGGTAGATGACTATAAATACATGCATGCATTACATATATCTGCAAATACAAATGTGAATACACCAGTCTTATTTTGTGACTATAAAATCACAAAATGCAATAGTCTTTCTTCTAGAGATTTTGAGAATAACAATAATTATATTTAATCACAATGTTGTCAAATATTCAGAGTTTGAGAATAGTGCCACTCATGAACATTTAGATCTCATCCGAAAGCTTCCAGCTAGTTGTTCTCTCTTTCTAGAATTTATGAATTGTTTGATAGGGCTTAGTTGGCCATGGTCACAGTCTGTGCTTCACCTATCACCTTGGATTTTTTTTGTCAAAGCTCCTTAACTTTATTGTTATTAATAGTATAGCTTGGAATATGCTATTCTTCATAATACTCTTAAATCCAATAGTTTGAAAAGTTTATGCCCTTCACATCAAACAAATTAGAAAATGATCTAACTAAAAGAAATGGGAATCCAATTAATAGGCACATATTTTACCCAAATGGGGACAGATTACACCAGAGTTCCATTTTTTTACTTCTGAAAATGAAGATTTTGTCTCTTCTGTCAAAACCAGACAAGTTCAGCAATATATCTTTTTAATTCTTCTTTCTTTTTACCCATTTCTGCTATGATAAGTGATTAAGGTTTTCAAGTGGGAGGGACAAAATATTTCATGTTTTGGTTAAGTTACATAAAATATGGTTTACCTTGAGAGATGGAAAGGTTTTTTTTAAAAAAAAAAATTTTAGTATTTATTTTTTGTTGTATTGAAAACAATACCTTTATTTTATTTATTTATTTTTATGTGGTGCTAAGGATCGAACCCAGGGCCTCACACATGTGAGGTGAGCCTATCACTGAGCCACAACCCCAGCCCGAGAGATGGAAAGTTTATGGTGGTTCATTTGACCATGCAGTAAATATTTGTTGAGTATCTACTAATACTAAGTCTTACTTCTTCCATGCTGAGGACACAGCAATGAAGTCATGTTAAAAAGAAAAAAAATTTTTTTTTCTTACTGATTTTCATTTTGTTCCTAATATAAATCCAGAAAATTCAGTTTGTGTTTCTGCTTATATGGTTCTATTACATCCAGGGGGAAGAAAAGCTGATGATCTCTCTAACATTTATAAATAATTCGTTTACTTAACTTTGACAGTGAAACCATTGAAGAAGTTTTCTTTTTTTTTTAAGTGTCAAAGAATTGTCATTTGTTTTTGCTTTTAAAAAACAGCACAGCCTTATTAAAGTGAAGATGATGTGTGAGAGAGGCACCGCCTCATCTGTTGTTACCACTAGTGCATCTTCTCTAAACCCTTCTCACCCTTCTCAATCATGACAAATGTGTTTTACAAGAAAAAAAATGAATTTTCTATTCTCTCTCCTTTTCTGCCTAGTCTATTCTAGTTCAATCCAACAAGAGTCTCATGAAGATGTAACGGGAGAAATATCATCCTTCAAATTAAATAACTCCATAACATCTAGAAGTAGAGAAGGTTACAGAGCCTGCCCAAAGTCCATAAGATACTCTTAAAAATAAAAGATAATATTTAATATTTTAAAATTTCTCTAATAACTGGAATTAGGTTTGGTGACACGCCTGCCAGTTTACATGATTGAATAAATATTAATAATAAAAAATATTACATTTAAACTGCACTAACATATTTTCATTAACAAGTAAAGCTAATGTTGTAAAATAAAGGAATTTCAAACTACACATTCCTGGACATCACATTGTTGAATAATCCTTTAAAAAATTTGCTGTCAAGTAAGTCAAGCCTGGTGCAACTAGTTTTGTTGATGTAATTTTTAAAGAAACAACACAACCCACCTCTCATGTATTTATCATAGCATTTATTTTTAAGTACTAATGTATCATAAGAGAATAATAATATAGAAGGTTGTAATGGAAATTTAATAAATGATATAGGATTACAGAATGAGTTTTATTTTTCAGCAGCATGTTAAGAAGTTTAACCACTAATCTCTTTTCTCTATGAAGAATGATCCCTAAAATGACATGTTGAAATTGAAGCCCTAATTAAAAACTTAATTATTAAATCATACTTTGTAAAACTGTGTGATACTTATATGGAAATAACTTACAATAGTTCCGAACAGTGCCACATTCATCTACCCCATGCTGTTCCCTAGATAATTGACCTTGCTCTCCATTTGACCTTAAATGAAAAAGGGAGGTATACCAGACAGGTCCATAACCTCTGAAAAACTAAAAATGCTGATACAGCCAATCCACTTATTTGCATTACACATACTAAACTAACAGAAGATAGTATTTACAAGGCTTCGCTAAATGCTTAAATCTATTTTGTGGACAAAAGGATTTTTAAGTTAATTCATTTTGTGGAGAGAATAATTTAACCAAGTTAGCATTTTGTTGACAGAATTATGATGAAATTCATTTTGTCTACATAATTGATTGGACAGCTAGCAGAATGCATTTCTCTCTGCAATGAAGAATGTGCAGAGGTTGTCAAAAGGCATTTCCTCCTTGATCTCAAATCATTCTGCCAACAAAATGAATACAAAATCCTTTCATTTACAAAATCGATAGGGGTGTTAATTATTGGTGGAGAGAATTCAAAGTCAAATTCTTTTCTGTTAAATATTGATAGAAAAATATTTATACCATCCACACAAGGTATCAATCTCACAAAACCATCACTCTGGAAGAAGTTTTTATCTAATCTGTGTAACAAGATACGTATGTGGTTTGTTTTCTTCACATTCATTGCTACAAACATGAAATCAACATTTTGGCTAGAATTTTTAAATGAATGTCCAGAGTGAAGACATTCAGGAAACTATTGAGAAACAGACCACAAAGAGGGTCATGAACAGTTCATGACAGAAAATATTGAAAGCTACAAAGCAAGTTATCAACACTCATGCAAATTTACAGCATCTTCCAGATGTACTTTTAATTGAATTATATTGTTGTATTATAATCCACTTAAGCCTAGAGGTTTCCACAATAAAGATGAGTGGCATAGCAGGGCACTGATAATGGATCTCCGCCATGCACATCATGCTTTTCTGTATTTGCATACCACCTATTGTCAAAACACCTGTGAACATTGAAAATGGATTTCTATAATATTAGATAGACTGGGCCATTCTTAGGACGCATGATTACTGGGGCTGTTCTTTCAGAGCCTTTATTTTGAGATTGAACCTCTTTACTGTGGATGTTGGAGCAGGAAAAATAGAAAATATTTTGCAAGAAGACAATTTTAGGACTGGCCAACTAGAAGGTGACAAGTGTACATCAAGTATTAAGACTCTGTGATTATGTAGCTCATAGTGTTTTTTTTTTTTCCTTCATAAATAAAGATTACAGAAGTGTTTCCTTTTAGTTCTCAGCTGTGTGAATTATCTCCAAGAAAAATGTTCAGCTTGTAAAATATCATTTGAATTGATGCGTTATTCACTGTGGTCCACTTCAGGTATGTATATAATTTATATTATTGGGTTGTTACATCAGATGTTGACAATTTTGAAACATAGGATCACCCTTCCTTAATCTAATATTTTGTGGTTTATTTCTGCCAGCTACCATTTTGTTTTTAAGTGACAGACCAATCGTGACACTTAAGTTTCAGTTGAACAAATATGAACAGATGCAGGCAGTTGAATGTTGTTTGGGAGAAAAATAAGCAAATATTTCAGACAACTACAGACTAGTTGAAAGTGACTCACTGGGCCAAGAATGAATATTTGAATATAAACATTGCTTAGGGAAGACAATGTTTTAATGGGAGTTTTGGAGAAATCACATACGTGAGGATAGAGAAACCACACTGGTTGGTGTAAAATTGAATCATAAATCTAGAACTATGAGATGAACTCTATTTTCTACTTCCAAGTCCATACTTGGCATTGTACTAGAAAATGTTTGGCCAAATATAATCTGTATGAATTTGCAAATTGATTATTGACAATCTCAAACTAGTTGGACTTAGAAAAGGGACACACAAAAAAGTACATGATACATGTTTCTGATCCTTCAATTTATCATAATTAATTAGGGAATATAATACTCATAATATATGATTAGAAAGCACATTTTAAGGTTACATGCTATATATGTGTTAATATTCACACATATCTATTAAAATATATGCATTATCTTAAGTACAATTCATAGCATCCAGAAACACAAATATTAACAGAATTCAAAACAAGATGTGTGGGCTTTTATGCTGCAGTCTGGCTGGGCACAAATCACGAGCCACTGAAGCAGGAACAAACTTTATTTCTGAACTCCACCAGTACACTCCACATACACGCTCCCCAGGGAACTCTCCCAAATGCCACACGGCTCCTCCAGGAACCACCAACCGGAAAATCCCTCCTCCGGCACTTCCCCAACCAATGAGAACTTTTTAGGAATCCCCGCGAGAGCTCAACCTGAACTCAACGGGAACTCCGCGAGAACTCAAAAGTCATCATCTTAATGGCTTGCTGACGTCACCTCTCAACCACTACTTCTGGCAAAAATGCCATGTGTCATCCCGACTCAGCCATGGCCCTCAACACTTTTACATAGTTGAAATATTTGAAAATTTATGTCCATCTTTAATCAAAACTCTCCTAAGGATGCATTAACTAAAACCTGTCAATATGACATTTTTGAGGCAGGAAGGTAAACGAATAAAATGGAGCCAGACATGAGGTAAATATTCACAGCATAAAAAAATCTAGACACTTGCTGGCCAAGGGTACACTCGATAATTGTCCACTTGGTTTGAAATTTTAAATAGATTGTTACATTTGGTACAAATGTTTTAACATCCTTATACATTTCATTTTCAATAATCATATTTTTGTCATAAAAAATGAGAGGAGGATTATTATTTCTTATGAGTGATAAGAAGCCCCAAACTGAGATGGTACCATATTTCAGAGGAAATAAAACCATAACTTTAAAGGAGTCAGTACAGAAATCTAGCTCTTCTGAGACCAGAACAGTTTTCATATTACAAAATAAAACTTAAGATAAATTCCATAAGATGATCAAAAGACTACTTTGTATGAGGCCCTACGACGAAAGGGCCCATAAGAATAAGAGGAACTAAATGAAATTTATGTTTCAGTCTGGTGAGCAAGTTTATCTGATGGCAGTCTCAGCTATCAGGCCAAAGAGTTAAGTCTTATTTGAAAGAATAAGTTCTCAGAGAAATTTCCAAAACAAGAGAGGGGGCATCTATACTTTCGAGATTCCATTTTACAAGAGAATTACAATGAAATCATTATCTGCACTTCTTGAGATGTTCCAACTTCTTATAGAAAAAGAGTTGATGGGAAGGTTCACACCTCAATGGTGTTATTTGTTACATTTTTCAGTGGGTTATTTAGAAATTAGAATAGTCCTGCCAAGCACAAAATATCTTTAACTATCAGACATAGTTCAAATGTTGAAACCCTGTTATTCACAAATAACTAAAGAGTATCAGGATAACTAAATAACTAAAGAGTATCAGGATAACTAAATAACTAAAGAGTATCAGGATAACTAAATAACTAAAGAGTATCAGGATTGCCAGAAGCAATACCTACTAGGAAGTTTGGAAGTTTCTTTGGCCATGAAAACACTCATCCCCTCTAAAGGACCTGACCAGAACAACTGTAGAGGAGGAAAGTTTATTGGAGGGCTCATGGTTGCAGAGGTCTTCGTCCATAAGGCTGGCTCCATTCATCAGGGCTTGAGGTAAGGCAGGACATTATGTTAGAAGAGTGTGGCAGACAGAAGGAGCTCAGGTCGTGGTCAGCCAGCAGGGAGAGTCCACTTGCCAGAGACCAAGATATACCCAAAGCCACGCCCCAATTCCCAGTCTTCCCGCCCCACCCTGCCATTTCAGTTACCACTCAGTTAATCCCTATCAGCGGATTAAATCACTGATTGGGTTAAGATTCTTAAAACCCAACCATTTCTCCTATGTACCTTCTTGCATTGTCTCACCTGTGAGCTTTTGGGAGACACCTCACATCCAAACCATAACAACCTGCAAAGAGTGAAAACCGAGCACAAGAGACTATAGAAACCATACTTCTACTAGTGGCAAAGGATTTAGCAGAACTCAACAAACTCAACCCTAAGCTTGTGGTGAAGAAGTTTAAAAACTAAACTGATGTTGACCAGAATCCACCAAGTTCAAAAATCAGCATCATCAAGCATTCTGGTTTCTATTTCTATTGAAAGTATGCCAAAAACAAAAACATTAAAAAAATTGTCACTAATATTCTCAGAGTGGAATAAGAACAGATTTTGCCACCTAAAATGGAACATTATACCATAAAGATATTGTATTAGAACATAAAATTTGGGAATATAAAGTTGAAGAAATCACCTTGACATAAAACAAAAGATAAAGAAAATGAGAGAGAGAGAGAGAGAGAGAGAGAGAGAGAGAGAGAGAAGAAAATTAGACTATGAATCCAGGAAGTCTAACATCAAATCTTCAGAGTTTTAGAATGTTTTCCCTGATATGTAGAAGCTAGACCAAAATATGGGGAAAAAGAGAAAAAGGAAGAGAGTTTCCATGAAATTAGAAAATAAAACAGTAGTGCAGAGGGAATAACACAAGACAGACATGTGTGTAAGGGTTAGAGAGAGCATGATATGCAGCCACAGGAGGATGATGATGGAAGGAAAGGTCAAGATATGAGCACCAAGCCAGGCACAGAGGACAGACAGGTCAGACTGAAGCAGATCAGGTAATGGGGGAGATTTTTTCAGACAGATCTCTTAGTAGAATGCCCCAGACCTTTAGATGTTTTGAGAGAATATAGAGGCAATGAGATAAAGACTTTGAGGTTGACTTAAAAAAAAATGTAGGAAACTAAGCTAATAAAAAATAAGGAAATCAATAACTGCTCTCTGGAGAGAAAACAAAAGCCAGTTCAGAAAAGAAAAAGTAATTTTACTTTCTTAGTCCATTTTCTTTTACTATAATGAAGTACTAGAGACTGGGTAACTTATAAAGAATGAAGGTTTATGTAGCTCGTAGTTCTGGAGCCTGGGAAGTCTAACAGCAGTCAATGCCATCCATTTGGCTTCTGATAAGGGCTTCGTGCTGTGTCATGATATGGCAGAAAAGTGGAAGGGCCGGTGAACTCATGAAGAAGAGACAAATAGTGAGGGGTGGTGTCAAATTAGGAAGCTTACTCTCCTGACAGTTTATCTAGTCCTAGAAGAACAGCATTAATCTATTCATGAGGATGGTGTCCTCAAGATCTAATGACCTCTTAAATGTCTCACTACTTGTCAACATCATTACATTGAGAATTTCATTTCAGCCTGAGTTTTGGAGGGGAGAAACCGTATCCAAATAAGAGCACTTATCTTTCCACATTGCACAGCAGTGAGTATAATTGACACAGCAATAATGTAAACTTGGAAAATTATCTATCCAAAAATCACAAAGTAAATATACTATGAGCATGGGATGAGGTATGGGAAGAAATTTCAGACCGAGGGTTTAGGAGAGAGAAGAAAAAAGGAACAGCTTCCTTACTTTCATAGAAGGATAGCAATTCCACATTACTTAAAGAAATTGATGTAATTATAAAAAATAATAATCTACAAGAGATCAAAGAGTTTGTTGTGAGGGCTAGAGAATATAAGAGCAAAAAGGTAGAGACTGCTATTCTTTTAGTTTTAAAAGGTGTTTTTAAAATTTATGACCCTGTAAATCAGTCACAATTATAATTTTGGTTTAAGTTAAGGTTAACATTATGGAAAAGAATCAAATAGAGTGAGAAATATATCACCAAAGTGTATCTTAACAAGATTCTCTCTCTCTCTCTCTCTCTCTCTCTCTCTCTCTCTCTCTCTGCCTCCTTCCCTCCCTCCCTCCCTCCCTCCCTACAAAAAACTTTTGGAAACCCAAAGGAATAGATGAATTTTTATATCTTCAAAGTTTCTATTTAATATCCCAAATCTTGTGGAAAGTATATGTGGATATATACAAACCCATATACATATATACTTTTGGAAATGTATTTTCTTTCTTTTAACCTTTTTATTTTTATCAAAAAAAATGTAAGGTATAAACATACATACAATTCAAAGCCAAGCATAAAATTTAGCACAGACATTCGGTAAACACAAAATATATATCAAGATGCACAACAGACTTACTTTCTAAGCAGTCTTTGAAAATATATTTGAAATGAAGGGGTGTCTTCATGCAGAAGACCAATGCTTACAAAGTATCTTGTTTAATATTTATAGGCACATGACTTGTTAGTGCTCTACAATTGTAAAATGGTTGTTCACCTTCCCAGTAGTTCCAAATATAAATGAACACATTTTATGTTTATTTGTGCTAACACACCGAAGAAAACTACTGAGTACAAAATTTTTGCCTGGTGTCTAAACTAATTTTTCATTTTCAATGTTTTCTATAACTTGTAATCATCAGGTATTTCTCATTTTGACTTCTTAGCATACTTAATTAACTAATACGAACTAGAAAAGAATTGGACAATGTAAAGAAAAAAATTTATGTAAAAGACTAATTTAATGGGGCAAACAAACATAACTATTCTCTTTCATTTTAAGAGAAAATGTTTAATAATCATAAAATTCCAAAAATTGTCAATATTAAAAATTGGGGTTCTTTATTGGTTCTCATAATTGCTAGAAAACTTTAAATGATGTAGAGGATTATTTTCTGTGCTAGCTATTCTTACCACAAATCTAGAGAGTTATATGGATATATGGTGCTTGATTCAGCAGAAAAGATTTTATTCCTTTTAAGATGTTTGTGATTCAAGGCACCACTGTCTGTAAAGGCACACACATGAACTCTTTGTACCTTGGGCATATGAGGAATATTCTATTTTTTAAAAAATGGCCCTAAAATTTTTTCCTAACATAAAATCAGACCAACACAAATTATTTTCCCCCTTTGCAAAGGTAGCTCTGCCTAACGTAGTGATAGTACAATTGGAATGGATACACAAAAACAAGGTCTCAATCAATCTATAATGGCACAATAGGTATATCTCATAATGGAAAAATAAAAAAAATTATTTTCTATAAAATGTATTGTTTCTAGCAGGAAAAAAAAATGCATTTTGGACTAAATTTAGCCATTACTTGTAATTTAAAGAATACTGCCATCCCTATCTTTTCTGTCATAATTACTCTCCTTGTTAACACCTCATAATGAGGAAAAAGCAAATCAGTTGTGTCATTATACCTTGCTGCTAAACAGAAGCAACACAGCCATTAATGACTTTAACATATGTTCATGTTTTCCTGGCCACTGGGATCTTCATTTATCTCTTTCTCCTTGAGGAAGTAAGACATATCTGTTAGTAACATGATTTCAAACTTCATTCTCTGGGAGCTGATGTTCAGAACAAAATTTTCAGGTTCAACATGAGAGGTGAGACAACTAAGAGAAACTTGGTGTCCCTGAAAGTATGAGTGATTCTAGGAGTCTTTCAGCTTTTCCACCCCAAGCCATATACCTGCCTTCATTACAAATCAGTCCACTAGGTGGCGATATAAATATGAGCGCCAAAAAAAAAAAAAAAAAATGTGAAATTGTTAGAATCTTTAAATACAAAGCAAAGGGTTCATAATTTTAATAAAAACAGAGCACTAAAAAATACTCTAAGCACTTTGACACTGACTTGGGGAAAATGAATTTTGATCTTAGATCTGAGATTTTAGGTGATTATCAAATAATTAGTTTAGTAATTTAAACTCCTCCCACTCTTCTTTTACTACCCTCCCTCCCCGAATAAATGATGTGTTTTTAATCTTAATTGAACCATTTAACTAATTGTTTAGGTTCTCATTTTTTCCTCATCCGTTCAGGAGAGCTGTGGTCAAATTACTTAACCTCTTCATATCTCATGTAGTGATATAATGTGAAGAAGCACTAATAAAAATGATTATAAAACACTTTGCAAATTTTAGTGCCAAAGACAACTACATAACTTTGAAGTCACCAGAACTGTGACAAGCGTTCAGACAAGTACATAATTAAACTGTCCAAACTGCATTAGCTATTGATGGCATTTAACTAGGGCTGACTGTTCCTATCAAACTATGAGTTTAAATTATAGTGGCCTCTGGAACTCTCACAGTCATTATCAGCATAGAACTGGGAAAGGGAATTTAAGTTCAGGAAATTTACATGTATCTTTAGAGACAATAACAAAAATATCATCAGATTGAAATTTCTTCAGTTTCTCCTTTTGTTTTGCATAGAAGAAATGATAACTCAGTCAACCATTTTTTAAGAAAAAAAACATTGAATGACATGGCCTGTAATGACAAACCAACATCTCTGCAGTTCAGAATGGAATTATTTTTGTAATCTGAATGTCCCATTCTTCACCACTCAGTGAGTATAACTGAAGTTACATTTGCATTTGTGCCTGAGTCTTACAAATGCCAAGCTCTCACTTGCTCATACAAGAATTTTATTGCTCCCTAAGTGTTTCTGAGAATGTCCAGGATGGACTTCAATGCCACCCAGTCTAAGCCCTTTGGTCACTATCTCAGTTAGCAGAGCTGGCTCCAGAAGGTGCTTCCTTGGCTGTAGCAGAACAATTTTGCTTTCACTCTTCTGAGACACCAGAGACTTAGAAAAGTACAAATCACTTCCATTCATGCACGGAAAAGGGAATGTGATGTAAAGAAATAGTTACCTATGTGACATGAGGACTCAGAATCCCAACAATGAGTCAGGAGTGGCCCTGAGGTTAACAACAAGAAGTCACCATGTCCCTAAATTAGAGGAACCACAAGGAAATAATAAAACCAGAAGTTATAACCCTGGAAGTCAGGGTAATAGGTGAAAGTTGGAAGGAGAGTCTTTCTGGAGCCAGAGTTATTGAAGAGGTATACCCATTGCTCAAGAATCTCCCAGAAGCAGAGAGGAGGTAGAGAAATACTCAGACTTCTCTCTGCCCTTTTAGCAGCCCTGCTACCTCTCATTGTCCTAATTCAGCTGGAAGGCATCAGGCAGGAGTCTGCAAGGATAAACACACAATGCCACAAAACAGAGCATGAATCTCAGAATAAAATACAGATAGGAGGGAGAACAGGCACTGGAATTAGTCAGGGAGATTGCAGCTGTTGCTGGGATCAGTGCTAGCCAACCTAGTTCCTCAGCTTCTGGCTCAGACAGCCCTGCTGTTGGTGGCTTCTTTGTGTCACCCACTCACCTCCCTGGGGATTTGTGTCATATGTTATATTTCTGCAACAGGAGTTGGTATCTTTTTTTCTAGAAAGTAACTCATAATAAATATTTTAGACCTTATGGGACATATTGTCTCAACACAGCTACTCAGAGAACAAAAGTATCCATAAGCAGTATATAAATAAAAGAGTAAGATTGTGTACAATAAGCTATTGTTTATGAAAATAGTTGACAGGGTGGCCGACTGTTGCTAGTTGCTTGTTCAAGACTCAGGAAAATTTGATGCAAAATCAAAAGAGCAATGCTCCTTTCTTCTTGTTGCATGATTAAAACAGTTTACAGAGAAATTCCCAACATGGTGGACATACACCCTATTTCTCAACTTTACTGTGTAACAAATGTTACTCTTTTAAAAGTCAAACTACATCTGGCTTTGGGCAACATGTCAGGAGCATGGCAGGGAACTCAATGTTTGTCATTTGGGTGGTTATCAATTTTCTCCTAGAGTCAGAAAAAGTATGGAAGTATATAATACTGAGAAAAAAAAGAGACTTCAATCTTCATGCTGTCATGTCACCAATGATATTCATGTTACTGAAGCAACAGACTCCACTGAAGGTTGTCACTCCACACAAGTCAAAGGATGACTGGGTGGGGAAGGTTTGTGACTTCAGCTTCCACATTCCAGAAATCCACTGCTCTCTCCAGTCAGGAGGTCTTGTTGCCTATTGCAATCCTTCATCCCTGAAGCAGAGTCTTTCTTGAAGACTTGCAGACTAGTCCTCGAAACTTTGTTTGCCAAACCTCAATCCTATTGGAAATTCCAGGTTGCTCTTGTTGGGGGTGATTATAATATTGTTTTGTTTCAGTTAACATGTCAATCAGACAACATAAACAGACTTTAGAGGAGAGGAAAGTTCTTAATTTCTCAGGTTCAGTGCATCCGAGTCAGGGTTTACGCTGAATTCAACCATCTGTTATTCTTTGTTTGATTTTATAGCCATCTGACAACTTCCTTAAGGAGGCTCAAAAAACAACTGGGTATTCGATGTTTGATTTTCAAAGTGAGTTTGTAAACTGTTCTGTACATATTTGGAAACCATGACTGATAATAAGTCCTTTGATTCCTGAGATAGACAAGTGAATGTTGAGTGGTTGATATAGAAGGAGAAGGTGAAATTCAGTTGAATTCACGTATTTGCACCTGTTTGTGTGTGAACTTCTCTACTGTTTTGAGACATTATGGAAATTTAGGCTAGATTCCCTGAAAAGAATTCTGTTATTAACCCTAATCAATGGAAGTATTAGAGAAGCAGAACAAAGACTGTACTATTTGTTTCAGATTTTTATAGCTGAAATATAGATATATCAAGGATTTTTATAGTATGTTGCATATTCTGTTAAGGAACAACAACAACAAAAACAAGCAAAATCCTGTCATGATAGATATTTTGTGCCATTGGGTATTCTATAGGGAGCAGGAGATTCTAATCTGTTGGCGTGGAATTAGGTTACAATTATGTATGACATTGCAGACACAGTTACGTGAGGGTTTGTGCTGGTTTTACCAGAGGTTGGCCAATGTGACCTCGTTTCTCTATTCAGATCTGCATAACTATGTATCTAATGGGGGAAGCACTTTTACCCACAGACCTGGTCAGCCATCCCCTGCCCAGTGATTTTCTCCCACACTGAACATGATCAAGTTTCTATTTGAATATTCCAGGTTAAAATCTGCATGTATAACATTCAAGGTGTCCAATGAGATGATGCTCTTGAGAGTGAATCTGATGACAGACCCTTATACTGCTCTCCACAGGAGTAAAAGCATGAAATCAGGCAAAGGAATCCATGAGAATACAAAATGGGACAGAAGCCAGAAGAGGATGATTTATAAGAACTCAATTCCTATGTTATAGTGTATAAAATGAAATAGGAAAACTGTGAATAGGTTGTAAATGCATGTCAGGATTTGGAAGAATTTTATTATCCACTAGAGTTACACTCTTCTGTATTTTGATATTACTAGGTCCTTTTCAAAGTAATATACGCTTTAAATTTTTCCCTAATGATATTGAGGCAGTATTCTGAACAATAGTTGCTACTATGTTAGGAGTTATAGTTTTTACTTTTATTTTTATTTTACTTAAGTCAGCAATTTCAGATACCTCCAGCTATGTTTAAATATCTATTTTCAACTGTCAATGTTTTAACACATGAGTGTGAGACATGGGTTGAAGGAGGGAAAAATAAGACCCTGTTTGAATAAATAGCAGTAATATCATAGCAGTTAAATTAGAAATGTTCATTGCATGCTCTTGGTTTTCTTAAAGAAATGACAAATACCTAGGTTTTATAGTTAGGATTTGCTTTCTAAATATAGGGCATATGACTTTTTCTACACTATCAGGCCATAAAAATCATTGAGTCTGAGGTTGGAAGGAACAGATCTTCACCTGTTCACTTACCATGCCTTCAGTTGCTCACTTACCACGCTCGTTATAATTCCTGAAAGAATACAGTCAGCTTCTCCTTCCAGTGGCTGGATGGATGAGGCCCTTTCACAGAGTTATAAGATCTCTCAAGGTATCTAGATAGCTGGAAAGTTCTCTTGCACCTTAATCTGTATGTTTAGACTTAAGACTAGTACATGCTTTCCCAGCTGTGTTTAAGAGCTACCAAGAATAATTCCACATTTCCCATGAGGTCTTTTAGGGGAGCACTGTTCTGGAGGGACAGGCATAGTTGCTATTCCAGAACCTCTCAGAAATGCATAACCCAGAAATACATTTGAAGGCTATGTTTTAACCAAGCACAGTCTTATTAAAGAAGCTCATGTGAGAATCTAAGCAAATTGACTATTTTTTAAAAGCTAATTGATTAGTTTATATTTAATTTATTTTTTTTACCATATGTTTTCTTTGGGTTACTATAAAACTCTCTTTTACAGCCCCTTTGTCTGATGTGACAGACAATATTGCTTCACAATATCACTGCAGGAATACTGGTGGAAAGAGAATGGGAAATGACAGATTTAGTGCTCTATCTTATTGACTCTAACATGCCATCAATTATAAGATAAACCTCTATTTTGTGGACTCCTGTGATTCCATCAATTATAATATTTATTAATTTGAGATATTATGTAGCTAGATAGAAGCTGGACCAGAATATATTCCTCTCTTCTTCCAATATGAGGGTAGGGATGTGTCAGGATATGAGCAGAACCTTAAGAAGGGACTATTTCTATATTTATCTACTATATACCCAGTACTCACAGAAAATATTGGGGGTGATTAGGGATTAGGGGTCAGGATAAATATTTTCTTTTTTTTAAATAGCATCATTTGAAGGTAGGTAGCAGACTAGTGAGGCTTTTCTGGATAATAGTTAACTGTACTATTTCTTTCTATGAAGACTCTATGCAGTTTTAGCACCAAAACACTGTCAGTGGTATGTGTTAAGCTTTATCAGTTGAATGCCATTTTATGTGGTGTTCCTTTCTTCTCAATATAAGTTTCAGAGCTTACAGATGGCAAGTATGTCAGGATGAAGAATAGATGGAGAACTTTGGGGTCAAGGATGGGGAATCTGGTAACAGAAGTGGAGCAAAAAAGGAGAACTGAATAAACAGAATTTTCCATTACTGTGGTTCATCACATGCTGTTTTACTTCACTTGCTTAATTTACAGAATTAAAAGAACAAGTCAATGATACCATACACAAGAAGATACAATATCAATCGGAATAAAGAAGAAAGTGCAAATGGTAGGATTGGCCATCACAGCTTTTAAATGCTCTGCTGCTAAAGACATTGGATGTATACAGCCTAATAACAAACATCATGCTCAAAAAAAAAAAAAAAAAAAAAAAAACAAACATAGGCCTAGGGCTTGTATTTGCAACATGCATTTTATTACCAGATCAATGTTGAAGTTCAAAAGAGTGAATTTCACTACCCATCATTCCTAAGAGAAATATGGACTGAATTTGTACTGTTAGAAAACAAAACAAAATGCTACAGCTCAAGAGAGCTATGTGTTAGAATAGTTAGTACCTCTTTGCCAAGACATCTGCAAACTTCCTTGATGCTTTAGAAAGCAAGATGTTTCACTTATAACTGGACTCCCTTATAAAATATAACATAGGCTTGGGCCTCACTATCATCTTGTAGTTAGGAATCATGTGTTTTCCCCCTGATTTGGCCCTACTTAACTTCTTTTACCAAGTCACTTGCTTTCTGTTCAGTTCCTTGAAATAAAGAACATTTATCTGGTTCATAGGGGCCTTTAAAAAATGTTGAAGGTGAACCTGTCAAAGGAACAAGAAATCACAATCCTGGGCAAAATCAGAGGTGTCCTTTTAACCACTTATAAGAAGTCTCCACTTCTACCTTTTTTATTTTTTCTCCTCTATTTTTTACCTTTGCATTTTTTATTATTTTTTTTGTAGAACAATAGGCTTGTGCTCTTTTTGAAGTTGGAATTTAGGGAAAAAACAAAACTTGTTATTTTCATTCTTTACTATTAATAAGGGACTCTCAGATACCATCACCCTAACAGGCATTATTGGCAGAAAACAGTACTTGAAGCTACTGTCAACTTGACACTGCAACTCATATATGAAGTGTGATCTTTTTGTTTACCTAGATACTGCAGAGGACCTGGAGTGCTATTCTGCAGTTCTTCTCATTTATTTATCTGAAAAGAAAAATCATTTTATTGAATTGTGGTCACACATATGGCAAGTATTATTTTTTCAGATTACTGTCAGTGAAATGCAATATGAAGAGCAGAGAAGGGCTATAGTACAGGCAAGACATTCTTTCTCTTGCCAAAATGTGACTCTATTTGGACTAAGTTCTGTTGGTTGCAAAAATGACCATAATTCTTCCCTGAATCTATGCCCTTTGCAAAATCTTTGCAGCCTATCCCATGAAGAAGGGTATTTTCTTACCTCTGATTCTGAGATGGTCTTGTCATTAATTTTCCAAAGAATTTGATGGCAATGACAGTGTACTAGTACTGAGAAGAGCCTTCTAAAGGCCTTATGTATTCCTCTACTCTTTCAGATACCTACGCCAACCAATAGCGTACTGGAAGGTAAGAAGCCATGTGGATCAGACCCAGAGAACCAAGATCTTCCTAGGTCAGGCCACTCTGAGCCAGACCACCATGATCTTGGCTGGCCTAGATCATGACCTGGTCAGCCAAGGTCAGTTCTATCTGACCTAAATCAGCAGAACCTCCCAGCCCATCCATAGATCCATGAGCTAAAATATTTCCTGTTTTACATAACCAAAGTTTTGTGGTTATTTGCTATACAGCATTACTGTATCAAAAGATAACTGATGTAGAGTATTTTCTAAATTAGAGGTTCTCTTCCTTTCTCTTTCCAATAAACCAATGGTTACTGACATGTGGCAGTAGGTTGAAGCTTCTAGTTCTTCTCTTGAATATGGCTCAATGACTCCCAGAGGAAATATGCTATTATTTATATTTGTTTCAATATTCTTGGTAATAGTTTCCCAACTTCATTTTTCTATGGTTTGCCACAGAAAAAGACTATGAAAAGATCAAGTGAAATTCCTGGTTTTTATTTTTCTTTTTAAATTTCATTTTCACACCCAATTTACAGACTTTTGGTCAACCTGTCTCCCATCTCTGACCCACCTCATTCTCTTGAAAGGATGCATGAATGAAAAGGTATAAGGCATTATTAAAGAGTTGAATTGTAGTACAGCCCAAAGATTGACATTGTTGTTGTTATTGTTTTAATTTAATCTTAGAACCCTTGCATCAGTCATCCTGGGAAGAGAATAAATGCATCTTCCTAGGCCCATCCAGACTTACTATATCAGGGATGGAATCTTAAAGAAAGTTGATACTGCTATTGTTGGCTATAGTTTTAGGTATTTGTTTGCTGTCAAGAAAAGGAACACTAAAACGATGAAGCATTTCAGTAGTCAGATCTTCCACTATTAAAAGGGAGTCTTTGTTTGCAATCAGGGATTCTTCAAGTAAAAAGAAGGCACTCTACATGTTTTAAATGGACAGGCTTATATTTGGATGCAAAATTAGAAGAAATAGAGATAGAGACTTTTCCAAGTACTGGAGTGTTAAGGGAACAAATGTTTAAAAAGCTGGTACCAGCACTTTCAGTCCAGCACTTAAGCACCTAGGACTTAAGACATTAGCTTGAAGGCTGCTTCAAATGCTATCCACCTGTCTTGTCTACAGCTCTCTCAGGATTAACAGTTTAACCTTATCATTCACTTCCTAGATTTCATGCAAGTGTATCTCATTAGCAGACTCTACCCTGACACCAAATGGAGAAGTTCTGGTTTCTCCTCTGTGATGATAAAAGATGATAAAAGGGACTGGTGACCAGGCTAAATTGGCAGCAGAGAATCCAGTGTACACTCACTCCCCAAGGTCCTGACATTAAATCTGGGGTCCAAAACTTTTAAAACGTCTACCTTCAGTTAGGAAGTTAGAAGAAGTGTGAATGATATAAAATATTATTTACAAATATGTTTTTGGAATTAAACCAGGAAAAGATTATGTGTGTGTATATGTCAACTTCCCATCTGAAGCAAAAAAGAAAAAAAAAAAAAGGTCAAATATGTGGTTGGAAATGAAAGCAGTTCGTGTGTGTCAAGAATTTTGCTTACATAATCGGGTTAAATGCTCACAAGCCTCTGAGATGAGAATTGTTCCCATTCTGCACATGTTGGAGTTGAGGGTCAAAGAGAATAATTAACCCAAAGTTACACTTTTAAAAATGAGGCAGACTTTATAGCTTCTGACTCCTAACTGTGTGCTTTTTCTGCTTCATTTCTTTCCCTATAGATAGAATTTTCCAACATGTAAAGTCCTTTCTGTTTTACAGGGGGAATAGAATAGAACTGTTTTCTGGGTTGCTCTTTTCCTTTCAACCTCTGTTATGGTTTTGATGTGAGGGAGGTGTCCCCCAAAATCTCATGTGGGAGACATGCAAGAAGCTTCAGAGGAGAAATGATTGGGTTGTGAGAATCTTAATCCAATCAGTGAATTAATTCCGTGAACGGGATTCATTGAGTGGTAACTAGAGTGATAGGGTGTGTCTGGAGGAGGCGGGAATTGAGGGCGTGGCTTTGGGGTATGTATTTGTATCTGATGAGTGGAGTCTCTCTCTGCTTCCTGATCTTCATGGGAGCTGCTTCCCTCCACCATTCTCTTCCACCATGATGTCCTGCCTCACCGTGAGCCCTGGGGAGTAGAGCCTGTTGTCTGTGGATTGAGACCT
Organism: Callospermophilus lateralis; assembly: GCF_048772815.1. Lineage (NCBI taxonomy): Eukaryota > Metazoa > Chordata > Mammalia > Rodentia > Sciuridae > Callospermophilus > Callospermophilus lateralis. The sequence continues at coordinate 25,006,158 of NC_135313.1, read as the reverse complement.
CTGAAACTGTGAGTCCATACATAGACTTTTCCTCCTCTAACATTGTTCTGGTAGGGTCTTTTAGTATCAGCAGAGAAAAAGCTGACTCAAACAACTTCCATCACTAAGCTGGGAGAGAGGGAATGCTTCTGTAAAAGGCCTCTGCCTTTTCTCTCTGGGCTTCTTATTTTCACTCACCACTGGTGATCAAATAGACAAATGCATTTGTATCTTCATTTACTGTGGGAAATATTTATCTCTTTTTTCTCTTTTAATCCTTGAATCTATTCCTCCTTCCTGCCAGCACATTGATTTCTTTCTGCATGTTGTCATAGTGTAGGGTTGAAACCAAGTGTCTGCCTCCTACTGAAAATGTTTAAGTAGTAGAATGCCCCAACTCACTTCCCAACTGCATCCCAGAATATGGACATGTGACTGTAAATTGGCCAATCAAATGCCATCTTTTAGAGCTCTGAAGTTGGAGCAAAGAATGGAAATTGCAGGGATAGTTTGGAGATCATCCAATTCAAGCGAAGACTGTTTCTGGCATAAAATCACTTTTCTTTTGGTCCCAGGGTTTGAACAACCACCCAGGGGCACTTAACCACTGAGCCACATCCCCAGCCCCCCACCCTTTTTTCTTTTTCTTTTTCTTTCTTTTTTTTTTTTTTTTTGAGCTTGGGTCCCACTAAGTTGCATGGGGCCTGGCTAAATTGCAGAGGCTGGCTGCTTAGAACTTGAAATCCTCCTGCCTCCTGAGCCACTGGGATTATAGATGTTCACCACCACTCCCAGTACCCAGTTTTATTTATCCTTTAACATCTTTGTATTCCTAATTTTTCTTCTTTCATTTTGTTCTAAGATTTTGAGACACAATGAAAAATTTCTGCTCCTTATAATTGAAAGTATTTCTATTTAGTATACATTTAAACTCAATAGAAATACCTAATTATATAATTTCCTTTCCAGTATTCTATTTTATTTTATTTTAATATTCATTGTTTCTATTTTTGAACGGATCCAGGCAGGTAAATGCATGAATAGTTAGAGGGATGTGTATATTAATTTAAATTCTGTACAAACCATAGGAATTGAATCAGGCTAACTTCAAAGAGAAAGGTGAAAAGAGTAGTAACACGCACACACACACACACACACACACACATAGATATATATATATATATATTTTAAGGAGAGTTTATTCTTTGGAAATTGATAGATAAGTTGGAGGTGGCAACAGTTGCTTTATTAAATTTATGCTATATTATGCTTATGTTAAGTCATTTGGGATAGCTAGGTCAAATGGTGGTTCCATTCCAAGTTTTCCGAGAAATCTCTATATCACTTTCCATAATGGTTGCACCAATTTGCAGGCCCACCAGCAATATATGAGTGTACCTTTTTCCCCACATCCTGGCCAATCAGTGACACAGCCACTTCAATGTTAATAGCAACTAAATTCACAATATCTAAACTATGGAACCAACCTAGGTGTCCTTCAACAGATGAATGGATAAAGAAAATCTGATATGTATGTGATATGTAATTATATACATACATACCCACACAATGGAATATTACTAAGCCTTGAAGAAGAATGAAATTATGGCTTTTCTGGTAAGTGGATTGAGCTAGAGAATATTATGCTAAGCAAAAGAAGCCAATCCCCACAAACCAAAGGGTCAAATATTTTCTCTAATATGTGGATGCTAATTCACAATAAGTGGCTGGGGGTGCTAGGGAAGAATAGAGTTACTTTGGATTAGGTAGAGGGGAGTGAAGGGAGGGGAGGGGGTATGAGGGTAGGAAGGATAGTAGATTTAATTAGACATTATTACCCTATATGCATATATGACTACACAACCTGTATCATTCTACATCATGTACAACCAGAAGAATGAGAAGTTATACTTAATTTATGTATGAGTATAACTTGAGCATTCTACTGTCGTGTATAACTAATTAGAACAAAGTAAAAGAAGAAAAGTTAAAAAATATGCCATAAATACACTTAAAATGTGCCTCAACTAAGAGCTTTCTTGAAATCTAAGCAAGAAAGTATTGTTAGTTGAGACCATCTGAGGATTACCAAGATGAAGACTACTTGCGGTTCTGATATTAAAAAATCCAAAGGAGGAAATGGCCTCTTGTGCTCTCAGGTGGGAATTTTACAAAATGTAGCAAATACTACTTACAAATGTGTTTCCAGAAGAAATAGTAGAGCATGGAACACAGACTGTTTTCATCAATGTTCCTCAAGGGAGGTCAGAGGTACCCTCTCAAAGTGAAATTCACTGAAAGCAGCTCTGAGGGACAAAATGATGTTACCCAGGAATGTAACCCACTATAGGTCTGGTGTTTTATACATGGAAAGATCTTACAATATGCGAAGAATGACTTAGGCTGCTGACATGCGAGCACTTCTCCAAAATTATGATTTTTCCTAAGTATTGCTAGAAAATGAGTTCAAGGTTTACACTCCCTAAAAATAACCTGATGGGCAAATATTCTGTTTTGGATATGGAACAGATGTTAATCTGACTATTGTTAAATTGGAAGGAGTTAAAAAAAAAGAAGAGTTAATAGATGGAAAATATTTTTGTGTCATAGAAGATAAATTTATATTTTTAAGGATATTGGGTCATTTGTAATGAAGGAATAAAGACAGCATTAAAATCAATGCATTTGCAGGGAAAATAGTGTTGAATCTAAGAAACAAGTTAAATAGCTTTATCTTTAGAAGGGAGTATATAATTAATAATACAATTCATGTTTTTGAAAATGAAAATATTGTGTTTATTTTTATGGCTGAATATTATTAAGTTGTGTATTTGTGCTATATCCACACTTTCCTTATCCATTCAACTGTTGATGAATACTTTGGTTGATTACATATCTTAGCTTTTGTGATTAGTATTGCAATAAACAGGGGATTGTATTTATCTCTTTGACATGATGATTTCATCTACTTTTTCTACAGATCTAGTCATGGGATTGAGAGACCATATGGTAGTACTAATTTTAGATTTTTGAAGATTCTCCATATTTTTTCTGTAATGGTGGTACTAATTCATATTTTCCACAACAGGGTATAAGAGGTTGCCTTTCTCTGCCTTCTCAGCATCTTACCAGCATTTTGGTTTTTCCACTTTGAACAGCTGTTCTAACTGGGATGTAAAGATACCTTATCAAATTTCAATTTCATTTCTCCAATGGTTAATGATACTGAACACCTTTTCATATACTGGTTGGCTATTTATATGTCTTCTTTTGTGAAATGTCTATTCAGATATTTAACCCATTTTTAAATTGGATTATTTGGCTTTGGGTGTTGAGTTTTTTGTGAGATATATATATCTCACAAAAATCCACATATATACATACACACACACACACACACACACACACACACACACACACTAGGTATTAATTCCCTGTTAGATAAATAGTTTGCAAATATTGTATCTCATTCTGTAGGCTCTTTCAACTTGATTGTTTTCTTTGCTATGCAGAAGCCTCATAGTTTGATATAATCCCATTTGTCTGTTTGTGCTGTTGTTACCTGTATCTTTGAGATCCAATCCAGATAAACCTTTGCCTATACCAGTGTCTTGAAGAGTTTCCCTTATGCTATATTATAGTCATTTTATAGTTTTCAGACCTTACTTTTAGGCCTTTACTGAATTTTGAGTTGATTTTGTGTGTGTGTGCACAGTGAGAGGAAGACATTTAGTTTCATTATTCTGCATAGGTATATTCACTTTTGCCAGCACCATTTATTGAGGAAACTGTCCCTTCTCCTATAAATATTTTTGGTGCCTTTGACAAAAGTCACATGGGTGTACACAGATGGATTAATTTCTAGGTTCTTAATTTTGCTCCTTTGGTCAATTTTTATGCCAGTGCCTTGCTATTTGGGATGCTATAGCTAGTAATTTAGAGTTTGTTTTGAAATTACATATTGAAAAGCCTTCAGTTTTGCTTTATTTGTTTGTTTTGTTTTGTTTCTCCAAATCACTTAGGCTACTCTGGATCTTTTGTGGTTCCACATAAATTTTAGTATTGTTCTTCTATTTCTATGAACAAAGTCATTAGTTTTTAACAAAAATTGCACTAAATTTATAGATGATTTTAGATAGTATGATCATATTAATAAGATTAATCCACGAACATGGTATTTCTTTTCTTTTGTGTATCTTCATCCTCTGTATTTTATTTCCCCAATATTTTGTAATTTTCACTTTACAAACATTTCACCTTATGAATTAAATTTATTCCTAAATATATTATTTTGTTTTATTATTTTATTTGTAGTTATTAGGATTGGAATCACTTTTTTTTACTTTTTGGAAAGTTCATTAGTCAGTGATGTATAAAATGCTACATTTTTGCATATTATTTTTTATTCTGTTGTTCTACTGAATGTTTTTATCAATTATAACAGCTTTTTTGATGGAGTTTTCATTTCCAATTTGGATATGTTTTATTTCCTTCAGTTACTTAATTGCTTTTGCTAAGAATTCTAATCATGTATTAAATTAAAGTGATGAAAATGGATCCCTTTGTCTTGCTCAAGATTTTAGAGAAAATGCTTTCCATTTTTATCCATCTGGTATAATATTAGCTACAGGTTTTTCATACGTGACTTTTAATAGTTGGAGGTATGCCCCTTCGGCACCTAATTTATTGAGAGTCTATCATGAAGTAATGTCAAATCTTACTGAATTTTTTTTTTCTGTGTGTATTGAAATGATCTTATGGTTATTAACTTCTAGTCTCTGTTATATTGTATTGTATTGTATTGATTTCCCTATGTCCAAACATTCTTGTATCCTGGAAGTAAATTCCACTTGATTATGGTGTATAATTTTTGATGCATTGTTGGATTTGTTTTGCTAGTATTCAAGAAAGTTTGCATCTATGTTCATAAGTGATATTGATTGGCCTCTTGTTTTTATTGTTGTTGTTGTCATTGTCTTTGTCCAGTTTTGGTATCAGGATAATGCTACGTCATCAAAAGAGTTTTTCAGAGTTTCCTTCTTTTTCACATTTGGGGATAGTTTGTGAAGAATCGTAATTTATTCTTTAAATAGTGTATAAATTGTAGTAGTAAACTCACCAGTTGCCAGACTTTTTCCTTGATGAAAGACTTTCAATAACTTCCTCAATATCATTATGCATTATTGGTCTGTTTAGATTTTTCTATTTCTTTTTGTTTCAATCTTGGGAGGTTTTGTGCATTTAGGGATTAATTCATTTTTAGGCTCTCCAATTTTTAGCCTATAATTTTATATAATTTCTTATTATCCTTTTATTTCCATGGTATCAATTGCAGAGTTTCACTTTTTACCTATAATTTTACTTATTGGGTCACTTCTCTTTTTGTTATCATTAGTTTAGCTAAAGATTTTTTAATTTAACTTTTTTCATAAACTAATCTTTGATTTACTAATCTTTTGTATTTTTTAATTTAATATTTATATCTGCCATAATCTTTACTATTATTTTTTTGAACTATCAACTTTAAGTTTATTTTGTTCTTGTCTTTCTAAATTCTTGGGGGTGCATTGTTAGGTTGTTTATCTAAAAATCTTTCTATTTTTTCTTTTGTATACGCATTTGATGCCATATATTTCCCTCTTGTTATATAGGCTTTTATATGTTGTGTCTTTACTTTCACTTGTTCTAGAAATTTTTTATTTTCCTTTTAATTTCCTAAACTGCTCATGTATTTTTACATTTTATATTATTCTTCTTGTTGTCTGTTTCTAGTTTTAATTCTTTGGGTTATAAGAAGATTCATAGTATGATTCCAATTTTTTAAAAATTCACTGAAAGTATGTTTGTGGCCCAACATATGATATATCTTGGAGATTATTCTATGTGCTGGTGAAAATAATGTGTTTTCTGCTGCTTTGGGATAAAATGTTGTGTTAGGTCCATTTGCTATGTAACATGGTTTAACTCTGGTATTTTTCTGTCAGTCTTTTTTCTGGATGATCTGTCTGATAATTAGTATAGGGTGTTAATGTCCCCCAATATTATTGTTTTGGCAACTATCTATCCCCTCAGGTCTAATATTATTTGTTTTATATATTTGGAAGGTCCATTGTTGCATGCATATGTATTATAATTTTTATAGCTTCTTGCTGAATTGAACTTTTTATCAATATAAAATGATCTTCTTTGTTCCCTTTCACAGTTTCTGATTTAAAGTGTGCATTATCTGATACAAGTAAGGCAAATTCTGTTATTTTCTTCATTGTTCCCTGATTTTTAAAAATATCAATAATTTCTTTCTAGCTCTCTTAATATATATCTCCATGGTTTGGTAGTTTTCTATCAAGGAGAAGTTTGATTCTTTTCTCCCAGTTTCATGTATGTGTTTTCTTAGTAAGTTGTGTACATTCATATTTTACTTTTGATTTATACAATTGTTTAAACTTTAATATTTTTCAGCAGATGTAATAAAATATTATTGTAACAACAACCTAAAGAAAAAAGAAAAGCATAGGTCTGGGACAGATAATAGAGTAGATTTTCTGTTCTTTTGTTGGTATGATGGTGGGTGGTTGCAGGGTTGGGATTATAGAGAAAAAAATACATACTTAACTTTTATTTTATACTGGACCTAATCTTTATGATGGCTGTAGCTATGGATCTCAGTAATTGAACTCATTAAATTTAGTACACAATCTATAGATTTTTGCTGAATCAGATATAGATGAAATGTCAATAAATCCTAGGCATAATCATATTATTCCTAAAAGACGTGTTAGTAGCATACCAGTGGTTGATAATGGATTTATTTTCTTAAAAAACCAATACTTATAACTCATGAATAACTCTCGCATTAAAACATATTTTCTCAAAGTAAGTAAATAAAAAGTTAAGTTTCTAATAAGGGAAGAACATGATAATTTGGGAACATGACTTATTGTTTTAAAATTTCTTGCACACATTTCCCTCAGTTGTAAGTCTGCACTTGTAAATCACATTGGCAAGAATCTGTGCTACTTATATGCCTGTTATTTTTCTCTTACATTCCCATATTTCTATGCTATTTCTTCTTAGGTGCTACAGTTTATAGTTTCCAAAATACATCCACTAGACTTTCTTGATGGCTGGCTTTCTATGACACTCTGCCCATGGCGGCGCATAGGAAACTTTAAAGCTGGATAAAGGGCAAGGAGGATGCTATTTCTATTTAGAGTCCTTTCCTCTTCCTTCAACAGCAGAGAATAACTACAACTTCCATCTTCTTTTGTCATTAACAACAGCTACAAAGATTTCAACCTCAGCCATACAGGACCTCTTCTTTAAATTTCAGGGTTCTGGCAACTCCAGCTCCTCCCTTTTGCTCTCTCAATCATAAAGCCCCAGCTACTTCCTGTAGTCATTTGTGTTGAGTTTATTTAACTCAGCATCCCCTTTGCTCTTTCAAACTTCAAGCATTTTGGGAAATGCATTGCCAAACTTGCCTATATACAGCATCTTTTTATAGGTATAAAAATTCAAAAGGAGCCAGGCACAGTGGCACATGCCAGTAATCCCAGTAACTCAGGAGGCTGAAGCAGGAGGATTGGAAGGTCAAAGCCAGCCTCCGCAATTTAGTGAGTTCCTTCGCAACACAGAGAGACCCTGACTGAAAAACAAACATTTAAAAAGGACTGGGAACTTTTCTCAGTGGTAATAGTGCTCCTGAGTTCAATCCCCAATACAAAGAAAGAAAGAAAAAGTTAAGTTGTTTAAAAGGAGGGAAGGACCTACAGAGAAATTTGGTGCAGGGAGACATCTGATCAGCTACTAGATCTGTGCTTGATGAACAAAATAGATGCTGGATTGGACCAGAAAGGATTCTAAAAGCAGAATACGAGGAGCTTAGGCACTTTGAAGGGAGGCCACTCTTCACGAGGCTGATGGCAATACCCTGTGTCAACTCTTCTTTGTTATAGTCACTGTTTTCCATTTTTCAGTCTGGACCTTAAGTGACATAGAGCCCATCACTCATAAGAAATGTCTCTTGAGGCAAAGACATGAATTTTTAAGATATACTTTTGGAGTATAAATTATCTAATGGATTTTCTAATGCCCTTAGGCTGCTTCACTCTTCTTAGGAATTAATGGATTCCAGGAAAGTTAACAGAAGGCTAAAAATAATCAGAAATAAGTACTTTGTATAATGTCTGAAACATCCTTTCTAGAGATAACAATAAACCCTAACTTTAATATTATTTAATCTATAATGCTATCATCTAAGATGAAAATTTCTCTGTATACCACTCAGTGATTTTTTTTTACACTTGCTACAATTCATCATCACTACTTTCTGTTCATAGGTAAGTTTGGAACGTATTTCCCATTCACAATATTACAATCATCCTTGTGGCCAGTAGTAACTTAATTGATCATTATACAACAGCTCCAAATGAGATCCCAGCAGATCTTTGGCCAATCTCAGTTTTCAGATTCCAAGAGGACTGACTCTGTAACGAATAAGCCAAAGTTAGTATATCATTTGTCTAGTAAGAAAGAATGAATTTTTGTGTATGAGAAGAAGGCAAGTGTTAAGATACTATGTTCAGATTATAAAGTCCTTACTTTATAGTTGCCAAATTCTTTTCCTTGTCAGCCAACAAAGTCTCCTAAATCCAGTCATGAAGAAGAGGAGTACTCTAATTGCACATGTCTTAGAGGCAATGGATATTAAAATTTATACAGGAACCAGTAAGGCTATTAATTAGATCATCCCTCATATTCTAGGTCAAAAGTCACTGAAGAAGACAACTACAGGATGTCTATCAGTTTGTGGATTATCCAGCTAAAATAAATAGAAGCAGTAGTATTGAAAACTACATATGAGTACTTGTTAGTACTAGAAATTCTAAATGCTTTCAATATGTAATCTCATTTAATTATTATTAAAGACCATAAGTTTTTCTTACTTGTTCGAAGTGCAATAACTTGTTTTTTATTTCATTTTGCTTACTTATTTATTTGGACTTTTAATTTGTTTATTTATTTAGACTTTCTCTTCCCTTAAGTGTGTTCAGGAGTATTAATTAAGGGACTGAGTCCTTCCAGAACTACAAAATGAATATATGACTGTATCTCTTGTACTGCATCTCAAAGAAATTTGAATGTGAATGGAGTGAGAAGTAGCAACAATACACTAAGAGCAATGTAATATTTACTAGACCACTGGATTAATATTAGAATTTATACACCTTGATCACCGTTCTTTTAATTCTTTCAGCTATTTGTTATCCTTCCAAAAAATCACTTTCTGCTTAAAATTATAGCAGTTAATTTCCATTGCTTATAACAACAAAAAAATTCTACAGGAGAAGCTCTTTTTATACAAAGAAAATTGATGCTAAGTGTGGTTAAGTAAATTGTCTGAGGTCAAACTGTTTGTAAAATGCAGAACTGGGATTTAACCCAGGTCTCTCTGATCTTCTGAAGTCAGTGCTCTAGAGGAAATAGCTTTGCTACAGATTTGAAAAGTAAATCTTATTCTATTTAAGGTGGGATATTTTAAAAAATTTTTAGCAATCAGAATCTGTAAGCATTGGTCCTGGACACACTGTTTAGATCTCAACTAGCAAATCGCCCCAATAAATGAGTGAGATTCTCAGGAGCAAGAAAAAAAACCTAAATATAAGTGGGTAAAGGCGGTCTGAAGACCCAGGATCTTTCCATCACTGGAAGAGGGTATACTGACCCAGGGTGTATAATAATGGGGTAGACTCCATCAAAGTGATCTTCCCTGTGATTTGCTCCAACAGTGGAACTTAAAAAGAAAATAATAATGATTATAGTAGGAAAATAATAACAGTTTAAATATGTTTCTTAGAAGACAATTGGAAGTTTTTCAAAAAAGTTTTACACCGAGCTACTATACGATCCATGTGTTTAGTCATGGTTCTCCAGAGAGACAGAATAAATATGACATGTACATAGGTATATGTAAGGGCATCTATTAAGAAATCAGCTTATGTGATATGGTAACTGAGAAGTTCCATGACAGACTATATGCAGGCTGGAGGCCAGAGATGGCAGGAACATGACTTAGAATTCTCAGAATCAGGGAATCCAATGGTGTAACTCTTAGTTCAAGTCCTAAAGCATGAGTGCCTAGGGCTAGAGATACTGGGGTTAGTGCTGGGGTCCAAAGACTAGCAAGCCTGAGCTCTGATGTCCAAGGCTAGAGGAAAGTATGTTCCAGCTTATAATGGGTAGGGTGAGAGGTGTGGTAGAAAGATTCCAATTTATGTGTATTTTCTTTGGGTCCCCAGACAATTGGTCTTTCCCACTTTGACCACTCAGATTCACATGCCAGCCTCCTCTAGAAACACTCTTATAGACACAACCAAAGTAATAATTTTATAGGTTTCTAGGTATTCCTTAATGCATTCAAGTTGACACCTAAAATTAACAATTACAATCCAGTAATTCTACTCCTATGTATGTTGAAAACAAGTACTCAGATATTATAAATGTTCATAGCAATGCTATTCACAAAAGCAAAAAAGTGGAAACAGACCAAGTGTTCATCAACAGATGAAAGGATAAATAAGGAATGGTATATACCTGCACTAGAATATTGCTCTGCTATAAAAAGGAATGGAGGGCACATGCTACAATGTGGATGAAATTTAGAAACATTTTACTAAGGGAAAGAAGCCAAATACAAAGGTCATATATTGTATAATTTCTATAAAATACCCAGAACTGTTAAATCCACAGAGATAGCTAGGGTGAGAGCAGAATCAGGAATGACTGCTAAATGGATATGGGGTTTTATTTTGGAGTGATCAAAATACTTTGAAATTAGATAGTAGTAGTGTTTGTACAACAATGTGCAAGGATTAAATGCCACTGAATTATATATGTTAAAATGTTTAATTTTATGTTATGTTTAATTTTAACTTTATGAATATTATATCAATTTTTAAAACAAGGACTTCTTATGTGCTAGGCATAGTTCTAAGCACTTTTTATATAATAAAAATTTAATCCCCACATCTACCTCATGAAGCTGTTTATTATTACCATCCCCCTACTACAGACACGGAAATTAGTGAGCAGGAAAATTAAATTTCCTGGGCTGGGGATGTAGCTCAGTTGGTAGAGTGCTTGCCCTGCATGCACAAAGCCCTGGGTTTAATCCCCAGCACTACAAAAAAAAAAAAAAAGTTTCTTGCTTATGATCATGAAATTAGTAGTAATGGAATTGAACTCCCTACTTTGCTTCCTAAGTCTGTATTTTTCATCCTTACACTCTTATACTTTTCAAAAATTGGGCATAGCTGAACACTGTTCAATGCAACTTACCATGATGGTAAAAATGTATATCTATGCTGTCCAGTAGTGTAGCCATGGACATTTGTGTCCACTAAGGACTTGAAATGTGGGTAGGAGAACAGAAAAACTGAATTTTAAATTGTGTTTAATTTTCAATTGTTTAAATTTAGGTAGTCACATTCAGCTTTGGACTACCATTTTTGGAAAGTGCAAAGTTCAAACTCCAATGGTTTAATAAATTATTCTTTAAGAATTTAAAAAGAAAAAAAGTGCACTTATCCTTTTGGGAAATAGAAAATGTTGAAAAAGGTTTTGAAGTAGCCCAATCTCAACCACCTTTCTATGCTGTGTAAACTTCCTAAGTGTGAGAGTAGTCTAGACCTCTCCTTTTCTGTCGTATCAACATCCCAGATAGGCCAGAATGCTCTTGATATACACAACAGGGGTAGAGATGGCCCCCATGGAAAAGGTTTATTAAAGAAAGCCCTAAATATAATTTATAACAAAGAAAACCAGGCAGTGGTAATATGCAACAATAGCATGCTACCATGAACTTCTGAGAAGCAAGATGGAATGAACTTGCAATAAATATATTTGATGATTGAAATAAAAGAACTGCCATAAAGGTAGCTGAAGATCTTCCTGTTGCCTCATTCCACAAAGCTCTTTAGCAAGGTTCTTTTTTATCTTTTTATTTATTAGAGCTAAATTTCTTTTTATTTTACCCAAGTTGTCGTGTTTTATTTTTTTCTGTTTCTTATATTTTTGTTTTAATTCCTCTTTAATACAGATGACCTACAGTGGCAAGATACAATAGATATATTTTTTTCACATCAGACTATCTCAGGCACATACCAACATACAATTATAATTATTACTCTAAAATTATTCTCACCAAAGAAAATAAATGAGCCGGGCACAGTGGTGCATGCCTATAATCACAGCAGCTGGGAAGGCAGAGGCAGGAGGATTGTGAGTTCAAAGCCAACCTCAGTAAAAGCAAGGTGCTTTTTTAGTGAGATCTTGTCTCTAAATAAAATATAAAATAGGGTTGGGAATGTTGCTCAGTGATCAAGTGCCCCTGTATTCAATCCCCAATACCAGAAAAAAAAGAAAGAAAAAAAATGTTATTACCGGTGTTCTAAGCCATAGCCATGTGCATTCATTTATCACAGATTAACCTTGCACATTGTACATATAAAATGTAAATTATTTTTATCTGTTCAACAGTATTTGTGTCAAAAGCCAGGACAGTTAAATGCAATGGTTGCCAAGACAGACAAAAATACTTCTCTCAAGGAGTTAAAAAAATAATAATAGCAGATAACAGCTAGCATTCATATAGGACATAATCCATACAGGTTTATGTTTGAGGGACAGCTATAAAAGGAATATATTTGTTGCTGAATATCAGATATTCAATTTGGGCCATAATACATTTGGAAAGATTAAAAGATAGATAAATTCAGAGATTGAACAAAGTAGCAAGTGTGATCAAGCTGGGGGACTGGCCATTAGATTTAACAATATGGAAGACAATCTTGATGTGGCCTGATTGTGGTAGAAAATGAAGGCAGAGAGCACAGATAGAGGAATGGAGGAGTATTGGTTAAAATGGGCTTTGTGGATCATAGTATGAACACTGAATTTTACTTTGAAGTGGGCAATCATTGGTGGATTTTGAGTAGAGGAATCATCTGACTTTGTTTCCACAGGATAATTATGTGTATGCATGGCGTGTGGGTGTGTGAGTGAGATAGAAAACTAAATAAAAGGAGTTTCATTCTGGAATATTGAATTTGTGATGCCTATTAAAATACAAATGAATAAGTATAAGTTGAATATTGAGATTAAATACAAGTTTGAGTTCAAAGGGAAAGGTTTGTGCAGCAGTTACAACTGTGCAAGTTATTAGCATATAGAAGGTACTCACAGTAATGAGGCGGAGTGAGGTCTCTAGGTGAGTAAGTACAGGTAAAAAAGGAGGAAGTCCAAGTATTCAGTGAATCCTTGTTATGGTTTATATGTGAGGTGTCCTCCAAAAGCTCATGTGTGAGACAATGCAAGCTTTAGATGTGAAATGATTGGGTTATGAGAATCGATCAATCCCCTGATGGGATCTACTGAGTGGTAAGTGAAGGTGGGTAGGTATGGCTGGAGGAAGTGGGAATTGGGGACATTCCTTTGTGGTATGTATTTTGTATCTGGTGAGTGGAGTGTTTCTCTTTTTCCTGATCATCATGTGAGCTGCTTCCCCTACCACACTCATCCACCATGATGTTCTACCTCATCTCAAGCCTAGAGGAGTAGAGCCAGCTGTTTATGGATGGAGACCTCTGAAACTGTGAGCCCCCAAATAAATTTTTTCTTCTCTAACATTGTTCTGATCTGGTATTTTAGTTAGAGCAGGGGAAAAGCTGAGTAAAACATCCCTGAAGCATTAAAACACTGAGAAGCAGCAGACATAACAAGGGGGTGATAAGAAAAGGCAAGAAGAAATGAGAAAAGCCAGGTTAGTGGGGTATCCCACTAGTCATATGAGAAACTGTTTCAAGAAAGGGAGAAAGGTTGACTGTCTGAAATGTTTCTGACCAGTGCCGAAAATCGGGGACTGGCCATTAGATTTAACAATATGGAAGACAATCTTGATGAGGACATTTTAGGTGAATTAGTCTGGATAAAAATCTGATTGTGGGGCTGGGGATGTGGCTCAAGCGGTAGCGCGCTCGCCTGGTATGCGTGTGGCCCGGGTTCGATCCTCAGTACCACATACAAACAAAGATGTTGTGTCCGCCGAGAACTAAAAAATAAATATTAAAAAATTCTCTCTCTCTCTCTCTCTCTCTCTCTCTCTCCCACTCTCTCTTTAAAAAAATCTGATTGTACTGATTTCAGCAGAAAATGAAAGATATTAAACACTTCAAGTTTATACAAACCACTCTAGGATGATGTGAAAATACACAGACACACAGCACACACATACACACACACACAGTTTGCAAGAAATAGAACTACTTTTATTTCCCACAATTGAGCCTAACATTATGTCAAATTAAAACACAAAGACCATTGCAACATTGTTTCAATGATAAAACATTGGGAAAACCTAACTATCATTTTAATATAGGTTAAATAAAATGTGGTTTTCAGTGTATGGTGCATCTATATTACGGAGTACCACAGAGATGCTAAAGAGAAGAGAGTAAGTCCTATATATTTTAATACTGGAAGATTTCTGAGATATATTTTTGCTGAAAAAAGTTTATAACAGTGTAGCATTTATAATGCAAGTTTTTTTTGGTATATCTACAATTGCTGAAAGTAGTTGAACTTTATAAGGCACAATGATGGAAATTATTTTGGCCAATACTGCTATACTACTGAGGTATTAGAATAGTCTAACTTTTAGGTGTTAAAATATTCAGTGTGATCTAAATCAGAAACTTCATCTTATGTAAAATTAAGTTTCTCTTCTTCATGAAAGTTTAGCTGCCCAGGGAGGCATTATTAGCTTTTGCTGTTTTCCTCTACTTCTACCTCACAGTTAGTGGGTGCTTCTACTTCAGGGTGGTTGTGAGGTGGAAAGAAGTTAACTCCCACACCACCCCCATCCTCACTCTGGCAGTTTCTGTGCTAATTTAGTATCAATTTTCCAATTGCTGGCCTATGTCCAAATTTCATCTCTTTAAATGCCTTTGTGGCTTCTTTGAAGACCTCCCATCTGACTTTTCAATGTCATTGTTCATTGACAATAGCAAGCACTTACTGGTTGGCCTCCGTGACCCTACTTCAGT
Organism: Callospermophilus lateralis; assembly: GCF_048772815.1. Lineage (NCBI taxonomy): Eukaryota > Metazoa > Chordata > Mammalia > Rodentia > Sciuridae > Callospermophilus > Callospermophilus lateralis. The sequence goes on along the minus strand of NC_135313.1, from coordinate 24,991,078 downwards.
CTCTATTCCAAAATCACTTTCCACCTGTCTCTCTGCTTTGCAGTCTCTCCTTGCCAGGCATCCACTGTGTGTGTGTGTGTGTGTGTGTGTGTGTGTTGTGAGTTGCCCCAACCGTTGTGGTTATACAAACAATATAAGTTCTTTTGGGTAAACAATGGGCAACTCCTGAAGAAATATGAGAATTTTCTTCTCTGCTATAAACTCATCAAGTTATTGCAAATAGATCTCAGAAAAATTCTTATATACACATATTAAATAAATATTCAGCAGCATGCAACACAAAATAGCTCCAAAACTCGATAGCCAGTTCTCTAAACTTTTAAGTGTTCCAAAAAGCATTTCGCTAGAAAGGTTTGTTCATGGCAGGCAAGACAATGTTCTAGAAGTAGGGTTTTTATAACCTTAGTATGGACTTAATGTGACACGAAATCTACTTAATGACTAGATACAAGATTTTTTGAACATAAAGACTTCAGAGCCATTCTAGAATAAATGAAAAGGGCCCCATTGATTATTATATCCTAATTTTCAAGGATTTTAAAAAATATTTTATTTGATACATACACATTGATTATCTGATTTCACCTATGAAAATCCATTTAAACAGTTTATTATGCTAAATAAGATGCTGTTAATTATACCCATAAAAACCCATTTGTGATCTCCCTTATGATAATGACCAGCATCTGATGTGTTTGAGATACACCTAATTGCAGAGCTTGGACTAACCACATCTGGAATGCAGATTTGAGCAAGGACAGGGCCTTGTACCAGTGGTTCCTGGAGAACATGGAGATGTATATCCTAAGAGAAGATGAAACATTCTTAGTCCTGAAATTCTTGGTGGCTCATGAGAAACAGCTGCTTCTCCTCATTAGGGGTCCTATCTGTACTCTCCCCTTCCTGGACTACAGGACATGTCACATGGTAAGCTCCAATTGACACCAACTTTTCAACCTTGTAGAGTTTACTTTGAACTTTCCTGGTGATCATCCTGCAGAAAGAGTGGAGGGAGATGGGAAAAATTATTTTCCTCAATTAAAAGCTTCAACTAACAAATGCAAACTTAATGACACACAAACATCCCCACAGAGAGGTGCTTTTAGATGGCTTGATGTCAGCACTCTTCCATACATTGTGCAAAAACTGGCTGCTTCACGATTTGAATATCCAGGCATCCTCCACAGAAACCTTCTTGCTCTCTTTTTCTCACAAAACAGTACCAATTGGCCTCTTTTTTTTCAGACTTTTCATGTCATAGCCATGAGATACCTACTCCTTGAGGACCCTGAACTCCATGTAGTTCAAACTCTGGTGCCATAGACAGAAGCCTAACGAGTATCCAGCCAGGAAGCTCATTCTTGATGAGTTTTACAGGAAGCTCCAGTCTCAATGATAGTTTTCTATCCATGATAGGTTTTCCACTGGGCTTGAGGTGGGGCTTAGAGTTGGGGTTATAGAAAGTGAGGTGGTAGGTAGGGGAAATCAGCTCTTTTCTTTATCCAAGGAATAGGAGGAATGATGGTCCCAGCCCTTCCCAATAAATGGCAGGTGATTCTCTTGCTCCTCTGTACCCCAGGTCCCCAATGAAGTGGAGAGCATTTCTCTGTCTCATGTTGGGAAGGTCATCCAGAACTTCTTTTAAGAATATTGACTTATGCCTCCATAGGTGTTGAGCTTTAGATAATATTCACATTCATATTAAACTCTCAATAAAAATTGAGCAAGCATCTTCTGTACTCATTTAATAAGTCATTTGAGTGCTTTCTTTAGCCCAGCCAACTACTTTAGGCACAGTATGTGTCCAGGAAACAGTCTCCAGTGCCCTCTGGTTTCCCATCGGAAATAGGTGGCTAAAATTTTATCTTTTCCTCCTATACAATTCTATGTTTATGTGATTTTTAAACAAAAAAAATCAATAATTTTATCTTTTTAAGTTTATAAATTATTTTGAGAATGATAGCAAGACTTTATACATACTTCTCCACACACATGCTTTCAATTTGTTTACCTAATACAATAATCCAGTTACTATATTTTGAAAATACACGATGCTGGTCATCCTTCCCTTTAGGTTTACAACATTCTAGGACCATTGCTTGCAAGATTTTTAAAGAAAGAAGAAGAGGAAGAAGAAAAAAACATGCCTGTGCTAGTGACTTATTTTCTTTAGTAAATGTAATTGCTCCTCTGCAAAGCATTGATTAAACTTTAGAACTTGAAAGGTCAGATGGAGATTTATGCAAGATAAGACCACATCTTAATGCTGGAAGCTTTGAAAATGACATTGTTACCCACCTTGTCCTTCTTTGTATCCCTAAAACTCTCTCTTTGGGATTTATTGCAACCAATTAGAAATGTATATCCCAGATGCAATTAGGGACTTGAAAGTCTCACTCATGTGGAGCAGTTTGCTGTTTGTCGCACCCCCAAAATCAATTGATCAAGGAAAGCGGATCTTTTACTTAAATTTTGAAAAATGGGACAGAAGATCCACATCAAATTCTAAAAACTTTAATGAAATACCTATACATTAGTTATTTATTACTATGTAGTAAATTATTCCAAAACCCTATACATATTTTATATGTATAATTTTATATATTTTTTCATAATTTCTGTAGGTCAGGAGTCTGAACATGCCTTAGTTGGGTGCCTGTTTCAGGGTCTCTCAAGGCTGAATTCGGGTATTGTGTAAAATGTAGTTATTTCAGTGCTCAAACGAGAGAAGTTCTGCTTCCAAGCTCACTCATGTTGTTGGCAGGTTTCCAATGACTGGCCAGAGATGCCAGACCTCTTGGATGTAGGCCTTTCTGTTGGGCTGTTAACAATATGGCAGGTGCTTCTCTAAGACGAGAGTGCTATGGGGGTAGAGAAGAAGAGAGAGAAAAAAAGAGAGGGCTCAAAATAAAAGTATTTTTATGCCTAATCTTGGAAGTGACATCTCATGCTTTCATTGTATTCTGTCCATTAGAAGTGGCTGACTGAAATGAGTTCATCTTCAAAGGGAGGGGATTATACAATCATGTAAAATACCAGGAAACTGAGATCATCAGGGTCCATTGTACAGGTTCCCTACAAGCAGTTTGACATTTCTGTTCTCTACCTCTATCATCCCCTCAAGGTTCCTGTCTACAACCAGGCATAGTATATCTTCTTTTCTTCTTCTTGGGCAGACCAAAATTCTATCTTGCATTGTAACATCTCTCTTCAGTTTAAAAAAGAAAACCACATTAGTTTCACATCATGTTGACTCTTTATTCTTTCTTAAATGTGCCCCTTGAAGGGGCCCAGAAGTAAAAATGAAATCATCTGTTTGATATAATATTATATTTAGACTTAAAGATTTAAAATTTTTTTATTCTGATTTGTTATGTATGACAGCAGAATGCATTACAATTCATATTACACATATAATGCACAATTTTTCGTATCTCTGGTTGTACACAAAATAGAGTCATACCATTTGTATCTTCATACATGAACTTGGGGTAATGATGTCCACCTCATTTCACTGTTTTTTCTACCCCCATATTCCCTCCCTCCCCCTCCCTCCACCATGCTCTATCTGGAGTTCATCTAACCCTCCCATGCTTTTTCCCACTCAACCCCATTATGAATAAGCATCCTTATATCAGAGAAAACATTCAGCATTTGGATTTGGGGGATTGGCTAACTTCACTTAGCATTATATTCTTTAATTCCGTCCATTTACCTGAAAATGCCATGATTTTAATCTCTTTCAATGCCAAATAGTATTCCATTGTGTATATATACCACATTTTCATTATCCATTCATCTACTTAAGGGCATTTAGGTTGGTTCCACAGTTTAGCTATTGTGAATTGTGTTACTATAAACATTGATGTGGCTGTGTCTCTGTAGTATGCTGTTTTTAAGTCCCTTGAATATAGACTGAGAGGGATAGCTGGGTCAAATGGTGGTTCCATTCCCAGTTTTCTAAGGATTCTCCATACTGCTTTCCATATTGGCTGCATATGACTGCTTTTTTTTTTTTTTTTTCCCAAAGTCTCTATCTCTTTCTTGAAGTAATCTTTTGCTACCTTTATTTGCTCTCTTATCTCATTGTTGGAGTGATCAATTTTTGCCAGTATTTGTTCATTTAGGTCGTTCTTTAATTCACAGATCATTTTAATTATGAACCTTCTGAACTCCTTCTCTGACATTTCACTGTCCGTGGGTTCTGTTACTGCAGCATCCTGGTTTATTCGGGGCACTTTCCTCCCTTGTTTTTTTCATGTTGTCTATGTGCTTCCTTTCTTGCAGCATGGATCTGAGATATTACAGTTTCTACCCTATAATCTTGTAATATCCGCACAGATTATCTGTACCTCACCTTGATTCTGGGTTTCCAGACCCTGAAGGTGTCCCCAGATGGATGCTACTGCAATTAAAGATGATGGTGGCAATAGCCAAGGTAACTCGAGATAGCAGTGGAGGTGTCCCAAGGTGGATGCAAGGTCTTTCAGAGATGAGGCTGAAATGGTAGGCCTTACACTGGCTTTGGGATGCCTGCTTCGAGATGCAGATGCTTCTAGGCCCTGTCTGTTGTTGAAAGGTAGAGGCAACTATGTGGGGAAGACTATGACAATGTCTGTAGTGTCCCAAGATAGAAGTGTATTAGGCCTGGGCTCCCAGGTGGGGAGCAGTGGTGACAGACCCGGACCTAACCCTGGGTCTGTGTCCTATTCAGGTAGGTGAAGGCAGATCTCTAGATTTAAAAATTTTATATAACTATATTGTGATTGACTTTACTGTAACAGTTTTAATGATTAAATTTCTTAAGATGCTGTGTTCAAATGCATTATATGCTATTACTGGTTACATTTCTAGGGAAGTTTCTCTGTAATGAGTAGCGATTTCCAAACGAGTTTAGTTTTTTTCAAGAAAAATTTTGTTCTAGCTAAAATGTGTGTTTATTTGTTTGCAGAAGTCTTACCTTAATCCTCTCTATGTGCTTCAGTACTAGTTCAATTATATTGAAGAAGAACACAAAGCTTTTGACATTTGGGACAAGAACAATGTTAGTTATTAAACTCAGTCTTACCTTGGAACATGCTTCCTTCTCAGAAAACATTTTATTATATTTTCCTTGTCTGCGGAGTCAGTAACAAATAATGCTATATAGCCTTGAGTGCCCCATGAACAAATGGCATAGACCTTTGAAAACACTTCAGACTTAGTGACTTCTTTGCCTTGTGATTTTTTTTTTTTTTTTGACTAAAGTTTTAGTCCTTTCTTAAGCTGTTTGTTACATTTGGGGTGTGAGATATCCCTCAAAAGCTCATAGCTGAGACCAATGCAAGAAGGTTTAGACGAGAAATGATTGGTTTAAGGTTCTCATAACCAATCAGTGAATTAATTTTCTGATGGGATAATCTGAGTGTTAACTAAATGTATGTAGGGCATGACTAGAGGAGGTGGCACTGGGGTGGGCCTTTGGGGTATTTATTTCTCTCTTTCCTGATCATCATGTGAGCTGCTTCCCTCTGTCACATTCTTCCTTCACTATGTTCTGCCTCACTGCAAGCCCTGAGGAATACAGCTACCTTCTATGGACTGAGACTTGTGAAACCTTGAGCCCCCAAATAAACTTTTTCTCTTCTAAAATTGTTCTTGTCAGGTCTTTTAGTTAGAACAGCAAAAAAAAGCTGACTAAAACACTTCTCCAAAAATTTCAGAGGGAATAAACTTTATTTAATAACTCTTATACAAGCTTTCAATTATTTTTTTACTTTTCTCTCTAAAATTTGCTCCTTGACCTCTGTAAGTGAGAAAATAAATCACCTGTACTCACTCAGATAACTACTACAACTTCCTGAATGATTGCCTTATCCAGGAAGATAACATTGCATATAACTGTATTGCTTGTTTCAAAACCCTTTGGAAAATTCGGGGTTTTTTTTTTTTTTCTGAGCATTAAACTACTCAGCCAGCTCTGCTGAAAGGACTCAGGACAACAGTTAGCTCAATAAAGACCCTCACAGGACTGTTTACTTTTCCAGGATTGCCTGGAGCCTGCTCCTCACTGTGTCCACAGTCCTTTATTATAATGTCATGAATTTTGGCCAATCCCAATGACAACTTCACAGCTAATGAACTATATTAATTAGACTCCAAAACCTTCACCAATATTTACCCTTTGTTTCTTCTCCACCTCCAGACACCATGAAGACTCGATCAATGAATATCTCCCTTAATTTGTCAAATGACAACCTAATCTATAAATTGGTTACTTTATTTTCCTTTATCAACAAGTTGCTCTGATGGTCTCTTCCAAAAAAGACAACTAAGAGAAATAACAAAGATATGATTGCATAGGGCAAAATGTGTTGGTCACTGTACATTTAATGTGAATCCTGCTGAATTCAATCTAAAAGTGATGAAGAAAACATGTCTAGGAAATGTAAGACAAATATTTCAAATAAATTCATATAGTTCAGCAATAATATTTCATATACTCTAAGATGAATTATGAAGGATCTTGGAAGCAGAATCAAGGAATAAAGGCAAAACTATGCTGTAAGCATGGTGTCTGCTTTGATTTTAAAGTTGCATATCCTCCAAAGGCTTGTATGCTAAAGACTTGATCTTAAGGTGGTGTGATTGGAGGTGGTAGATCCATTAGGCGGTATGGTCTAGGAGGTCCTTGGGTTATTGGGAGCAGGCCCTTGGAAGCCAGTTATCACAAGAGGGTTATTACAGAAGCTTGAGTCTAGCTACACCCAGTTGTGACTCTGCACCTAGTTTGAGATGGCACTTGCTTCCTCCAGAAATGCACTCCCACCACTGCCATCCATCATGCACCATGAGGTGATGCAGTCAAGGGGTAGCCTTTTGAGAACGTGCTTATGCCCTCTGAACTTTAAACCCCAAACTGTAAACCAAATAAACCTCCTTTCCTTCATAAGTATCCTGTTTCCAGTATTTCATTATAGTGATGAAAAACTGACTAATCCAGTTTCCTTTTATCAATTATGTGGGAAGGAAGTAATATAGACTGGAAATAGTTACTTTAAAAGAGAACTTCTGCAGATAAGCAAATTGCATGACCTGTAGCTAGGATGTTTGCTTTGCAGAAAATATTGCATTGCATGTGAACCTGAATGATCATAACTTCAAGGAGGCTTACCAAAATGTTGGCTATCATGATGTTGAAAACGTGAAAATGGCACATTGGTTGTATTTATGTTTATAAAAATCATTGTGGATATAATCTACTGTCTCTTTAAACACTACCATTGAGCATAAACTCACCTTCCTTATGCAGATATGCATTTTCATTGCCGCAGCATCTCTAACAACTCTGATGATCAATTATCTGTCTTGTTCAATTAGAAAAGAAAGGTATCACCCTGGTCCGTCTGCTGAAGTTGTCCTTGAACACCACTTACTGCTCTTCAGAGGTGGTCTTCTTTGTATTGGACTGCTGTCACCTCACTAACAACACCCCACCCACTCAGCACTGCAGCATGTTTTTAAGCCCCATGAACTTCATTTATATCCAAAATGAAAGAGCATTTTGACCTTCCTTTCATCAGGTTCCTGGCCTTTCTTGATGAGAAAACAGCAATGGCTGACTGGATCTCAGGGAACATGAAAGAAGGCTTCAGGAATGGAGACAGAAGCAGTTGAGCGGTTCCCCTCTGAACTGTAGAGTAAGAAGCAAAAATGAGCACATCTGCTCTATCACTCCAATTATTTCCTCTATTCTTTTATTTGAATAGAGAAAATACATGCAGTTATTCATGATTACTTGGTACTATAATATATAAGTCTAACTGTACCATCAGTTTGTCATTTTGTGAGATTTAGAAAATTAAAGCATATAACTTGGGTAAGTAGGCCAATAATAGTCCTTCAACTATCTTTTCATCTATAGTATGCATCTATATAAATTCTTCCTATAAGAATATGATAACTTTTCTATCTTTACTATTTACCATTTCATTTGGAATAGCATATATTTTTCACATTTTGATGCCAATTCAGTCCCTACAGGTGTTTATCAAACCTATCTCCAATTTGCAAAAGTATACTGAGATACAATATCCAAGTTCAACATCTATCACAAGTTTTAGAGTGTATAAAGTATATGTGCATTTACAAAAGTGTATTTTTTAATCTGAAGAAAACTTATCTATTCTGATCTGAAATTCATTGTTTTTAACTTAGTTTGTGAAGAATTTTCATAGGCATTTTTGAAATGTCATAACAATATAAAAACCATCTCCAATCCCAACATTCTTTACACACAGAATTTTTATATACACAGAAATTTCCTTTGACCATTTTTTTTTCAGATATTTTTACAGAATTACTAAAACACCACTTTTAAATGAAAACCAAAATGATGTTTGTTTTCTAGTCAAAAATATACCTATGATTAACTTTCTATTACTGTATAAAACTACCCAAAAACTTAGTGTTTAAAATTTGTTTATTTCTACACGGTTCTCTCCAAGATAACCTTAGTTGGGCAGTTCTTTTGCAGAACTTTTTTGGGTCATTTATCCAGTTGCAGCCAGGAGACAGTTCATCTGCGGACTGGTGTGTCCTGAATGGCCGCATGTGAACGTATAGGGCATCTATGAGGATGGTAGAAAGAATGCAAAGGACTCCACACAAGGATAGCAGCTTCCTATAGGGAAAAAATGAAATTGCAAGACCTCTTGTAACTGTTTTCTTCAAAAAGGAGACAACTTAGATATTATAATTTTATTGCTAAAGACAATATTTCAAGCTAAATAATAATTATTGAGATATTATATATGTGTCAGCATAAATATTTAGAATTTTAATTAGAAACTTAAATTGAACACAATTGATTTTTTGAAAGCATTTTAAATATAGTGATGAAAGAATACTGATACAGGTAATTTACACTAGTATTTATGGATGTAGCAATCAAACTGACATGTAAAACTGTGACAAGTATCTCCTTGAATTAAAAACAAAATATAGAATAATCCAGTTATTTTGATTGATTGTTTTTGGTAAGCTAGAAAGATTCACTTGAGGTTTTCATCACATTTATCATGACCAGGAAACTTTAAAGAATGTATTAAATAGGGTATAGTAATTGCATATTGAATTCTAAATAGATTCTATTGTTATTCTCTTTGAATATCTGCATGGAGTGTTTAAAGAGCTTTTATAAATGTCCAGGGATAAGGATGTTTATCTGAATTTGGCTTTTCATTGGATAAAAAAAAATTATAGATCAAAAAGAAATTCAAATAAAACAATACCTGACCCATCATCGTTACTGGAAACCAGAAATTTTCAAATTACTCATAAGTTGAGAATACACTACAAATTTCAAACAAACTATAGTTGCAAGTTTGCCTGCCATTACAAGACCAAGGGTTCATGGAAGATAAGACTTGGCCACTTCATGCAGAAGAAAAGCATGGAGGAAAGAACTTGTCTGTGTCTAGACAAAATCACCCAGAGAGAGAATGTTCAATGTTCTGAGTGTTAACTTTCAGAATTCAAGACTAAGCCTTGATAAATAGCCCCAGCTACTGAAATATCTCAGAGTATTAAAATGAAATCTGTTGAACATTGTTTCGTTCACCTGTTAGCCAGGTGTAAAATAAGAAAAGCGGTACATACACAATGGACTATTATTCAGTCTTAAAAAATGAAAAGAATAAATCTTGTCATTTGCAAATAATACACATGAACCTAGAGAACATTATGTTAAGTGAAATAAGCCAAGCACAAAAAGAAAACTCCTGCATGATCTCACTTAGATGTGGAATCTAAAAAATCTCAAATCTTAGAAACAGTGAGTAATTAAATGGTAGCTAGAAGCAGGGTTGGGGAAATGGCTGTCAAAGGATACCAAATGTTGGTGAGATAGGAATAATATATATATATATATATTTTTTATTGTTTGTTCAAAATCACAGGAAAGTAGATTCCTGCAAAAAAAAATGGTAAGTTTGTAATGGATATATTAATTCACTTAATTAAGCCATTCCACAATACATATACAAAAATTTTTTTGAAGGAAAATTTCACAATTCCTTTTGTCAAACAAATATAACAATGGTAGTTAATCTCAACAAAGAACAAAAAGTTGTAAACTCATTTGTAAATATTGATACAAATATTCTAAATAAAATGTTAGTGATTAGACAACAATACCACAAGGAAAAAAAAAAAAACAATCAACCATGACTAAGCAGAGTTTGTACCACTCAGGTAAGAATAAGTCCATATTATAAGAATCTATTAATATAAATTCACCTGCAGGAGAACATATGCATGATAATCTTCAGATACTTAAAAGGCCTATGCCAAAATTCAACACTTGTTTTTATTAAAATTTTCAAGAAAACCAGCATGGATAATGTTTTTCAGCATGATAAAATGCAAAGCCATCACATGTGATAAAAATTAGTACTGGCCAGGAAAAACATCAAGATGTCAATTCTACTATTATCAAGTTTTGAATGTACATACTAGTCAATGCAATTTTTAAAAAAGTCAAAGATAATAGATGTAATAGTTAGAAGTGAGGAAATAAAACTCCATTTCAGATGGCAAGGTATCATACCTGGGAAAATATCACACTAATAAATCAATGATAAATGTAGTGAAAATAGTAAAGTATTTGGCAAAAGCAGGACTCGGAATTGACATGGAAAAATTAATAGCCTATTTTTATTTAAATTATAATCCATTAGAACATATTAAGAGGATAAAACCTACTAAAAATAGCCAAAAAAGAAACAAAATAAATGAAATAGGAATATACTTAACAGGAAATATTTAAAATTGACATAAAAAAATGCTGTAAAATACTCCCAGATGCTACAAAGCAAACTGAAGAAATGAAAAGCTAATTCTGGTTCTTGGTTTGAACATCTTAATATCATTAAGACATCAGTTCTTCCTAAGCTAATTTATAAATATATTGCAATCTGTTTTAGTTAGCTTTTTCATGGCTGTGACTAAAAGAACTAACAAGTACAATTAGAAGAGGAAAAATTTATTTGGGTGTCGATGGTTTCAGACAGCCATCTTCATTCCTCAGGACTCCAAACGAGGCCTGAATATCATGATGGAAGTGTGTGGTGGAGGGAAGCACCTCACACAATGCTTAGAAAGCAGAGAGAGACTCCACTTGCCAGTTACAAAACTATATCCGAAAGACATGCCCCCAATTCCCACTCCTCCGGCCACCCACCAGCCTACAGTTACCACTCAGTTAATCAAACCCATCAGGTTAAGGCTCTCATAACCCAATCATTTCTCCTCTGAACCATCTTGCATTGTCTCACACATAAGCATTAAGGGGACACCTCACATCCAAACTATAACGCAATCTCAATAAACATATCAAGGATGCTAGATAAGTTTATATTAAAATTCACATGAAAAAATACTTATGGGAATAGACTGAAAAACAGTCAAGAAAGAACTCTTGGGATCACTTACACCAAGTATCAAAATATGCCATACAATTTTATAATTAAAACCATGTGGTACTAATGAATAAGTCAACAAAGGAATTTCTGAGGTATATGTTCAGAATACAACATCTATAAGAGAAAATATTTGTTACCTTCCAGTAGGCATTTCATGTCTAGGTTATATCCAAAACAAAAGAAAATGTACATCACACAAAGATGAGTGCATGCTATTTAAAGCAGTTTTATTTATAATATCCCAAGTCTGGAACCAAGCCAAATGTCTCTTAAATAAACAAATTGTTTATTTCATGCAACAACATTATTCAGCATTAAAAGTGAATAAATTGTATAATATGACATGGATGAATCTCAATGCTGACAGAAAGCAACTCAGTAGTTAGCACAGAGGGAGGAGAAGTTGACAAGATGGGTTGCAAAGACACTTTCTGAGTCTACGGAAAATGTTACATTTCTATTTTGATGTGATTACATGTGTGTGTGTGTGTGTGTGTGTGTGTGTGTGTGTGTGTGTGTATATATATATATATAAAATTAATAAAGAAGCATTCTAACAAAGATATTAGCATTAATATATGCAAATTATTCCTTAACAAATAATTAAACATAATAATGACATCACCAGTGAGGTGCATATACTGGATACTTTTGGGAAGTAAAACCTGGACAAGAGCACACTATGCATCATGTACCTTTTCTACTGAGGATAAGTAATGTAATAATCTAAACATGAAATACCTCACAATCCAAATTGAGAGCTATTCTATCACATTACTGTTGGTATTATTCAAAATGCCTATCCTAAAAGACAAAGACTAAGAATCCAGGACATATTGAAGGAAAGTAAAGAGAAATGCAACAGGACATACTGGTTCTCTGTATACTACAAATGATTTATGTGGATGGACAGACAAAATGGAATATGATGGTAGTTTTAGATAAAAGTGATTTACTGTAAGATTTTCTGTGGTTATGCAACAAAATCATTTTCAGAAGAAATATACACTCAAGTGTTAAGGGGTAAGGGTCATGATATACACAAACACAAAAAACCCTCTTAAATGGTTAGAAAAATGAATATGTAAAAAATACATATATATACTAAACATGTAAAGATATTTATATAGTTTGTATGTATGTACATATAAATGTGTATTACACAGAATAGAACAAATGTGACAAAATATTCAAAATTTTGACTCTGTATAAAGATTATATGGGCTTTCTCAGTTACACACTTGCATATTTTCTGTAAATTAAAAATTAGTTCAAAATAAAATGTTAAAACTTTCAATCTAAGTTTTGGCAGGGTTTGATTCCATCATGTATTCCTAAAATGAACCCAGTGTGCAATGAAGGTTCCCAGGTAAATATACTGATTTTCTTAAAGTTCAATAGAAAAACCCATTTTTGCAAGTTTTAGTTAGGATTCTTATATAAAAATAAATGTGGTTTTGGGGGGAGGGGTACTGGGGTTGAACTCAGGGGTTTTCAACCACTAAGTCACATCCCCAGCCCTATTTTGTATTTTTTTATTTAGAGACAGAGTCTCATTGAGTATAATGCCTTGCCTTTCCTGAGGCTGGCTTTGACTCAAGATCTTCCTGCCTCAGCCTCCTGAGGTGACACCACAGTGAATATCACCTCCTGTGGGTGCCACCACACTGGGATAAATGTGATTTTTTTTAACTTTGTATATTAACTTCCTTTTCAATGTTTAATACAAAAACTAACATCCTGTAACCAGTCAACATTGATTATATAACAAATACCAAATATGCCTTTAAAAAAGTGCATTACACAGTAATAGTACCTATAAGTTAAGTCTATTATCTTTCTGCCAAGCCTCCTCCTGGTATAAATGTTTTTTTTTTCCAACATAAACACCCCTCTGGCAAATTGTTGCTTCATTTTGTGAAACACAATAATTTGTGATTGGTCCTTGAAATCCTGCCAGGCTCTACTCTTTTCTATATGAGTTAACTCCATTTCTGAATCTAAACATCTGCCCAGAGAACTGATAATTTCCATATAGTCAGACTGCATCAGAAGTCATTGTCATTGGTAAGAAGCTAAATTCTCAATGCTTTTTTAACTTTTTTTTCTACAAAACTGTAGATCAAATGACCATATAATTTTGGAAAAAAAAATACAGTTGAACAAGTTTGGTTGAGTAGAGTTTTACCCATTCATTGCATTGACTATGAATTAAGAATTTGATTAATTCAAAATTATGATGATGCAACTTCTTTTCTTTTAGCACAAGTTTTCATCATTGTTTTCAAGATATTTCTTCAAAGTCAAGGTAGTTGGGTAAATATATTACTTGTGTCTTGGTATTTGCTTTTGGATTCCCTGGGAGATAAGTTTAGATAAGCCAGATTCCCAAGTTTGACTTCACTCATGGAGTTCTAGGCATTTGAAATTAGAAGTTTCATCCAGAACTGGGATGATATTCACAGGGAGATCTAGATTTGGCATTCCAATACAGTGGTATGATGCATATTGTAAAGCACCTCCTACTACCAATGAAATCAATCTTAGATAAAAATACATTCTTCAAGGAATTGCTAGGCTCATAAAAGTCAAGATCTCTGAATCTCTCACTACAGTAGCAACAACAAAATTTGAGCAGATAGTAGTGACTCGAAGAAACATCGCAAATGCACAGTTGCGTGGACTCAGACATGAATATCACTGGCAGGCTGTGGAACTTACCTTGACCCTATGAAGCTAGGAAATTGAACATAAGCTGAAAGGGGTCTCTGATTAGGGAAGCTCTCAGATGCTGGTGAAACGAACACAGATTCTCTCTAAAAGCATCCCTAAATTAAGCTCCCAAGTTCATATTTAATAGGAAGTAAATATTGAAATATGACAGTAAAAGATCATCAAACATAGAAGAAAAACCAATGGATTTCTTGATTGAAAATCAAGATTATGATCAAAAAGGACTTGAGATATTGAAATAAGACAAAACAAAAATAAATGTGTGAAAATTTAAGAAAGCTAAAGACAAACTGATGAAAATGGCCACACAAGAAACTTAAAATATATATTTGAGAAAGAAAAATACATCATTAACAAAATATAATTGTACCAAGAACACACAGTTAATAATTTATGCAGAATATTAGAAAATACTAACGAGAGAACTGGTAAATTATGAGGCAAGTATCAAGTTAACACAAAGATACTGTTATGAGGAGTAATAATCAACTCACACTTTGGATAGAACTATTTGCAATATATGTTAAAAATCATATTCATAATATATAAAGCTTTCTTGTACAATAATGAAATAAAAAAAACCAATTTTTAAATTGACAAAACACCTGAACAGAGAAGAATATGATCTGATACACAATTAGATACAGGAAAAATAGACACCAGGGATATGTGAATTAATCCACAATGAAATACACTACACATCCAGTAGAACAGCTTTAATTTAAAAGGCTAATCATATCAAACTTTGGTGAGGCTGCGGCTCAATTACACTTTCTGTTAAATGGTAAAATTTATAGAATTCATTGGAAAACATAGAATCTTCTAAAGCACTCCTGAGATACAATCTATGACCCAGCATTTCTACCCATGGGCATATATCCAGAAAAAAATAAGTGCATAGTTAACCAAATAGTATATACAAGAATATACATAGTCAATTTATTTGTAATTATCCAAAACTGAAAACTACCAAAATAATCTCAACAGCAGAATAAAGTTTAAAAAATTATGGTATACTTATACAACAAAATCCTCCATGAAAAAGAGTCAGAATAAACTATTACACTGAAGCCACAGACACAGATTAACTCCACAGACACAAGTTTATTGAACACAATCAAAGACAAAGATTTACATGTTGTATAGTTAAACATTTTTAGAAATTTCATAAACTCTCAGAGCAGAGAATGCCCCTAGAGGACTGAGCAGAGAAGTGAGATTTCTGGAATGAGAAATGTTGTATATTTTGATCTGGCTCATATAAAACTATTATATATTTTATAATAGAGATTCCAAAAATCAAAAATCAAATACATTTCAGAGAAATGGAAATTGATTATTTATGAAAGCCAGAATTTCACCTAATGAATACTAATATATATATATATATATATATATATATATATATATATTTAATGAGTAAGGAAAATGTCTCCATAAGAAAAAATATTGAAGAAATAAATGTGTGTGTATGTACATAACAGAAGTTTATGTGTAATTATTTTTTACTCTAAAGTATCAAAATTAAGGTGCCGGTTTTTTTAAAAGTTCAAAAATGTCAAGGAATGATCTCTGAAGCAAGAAAGTGAACTTAATTTCTAGTTTTTCTTTTCACTCCTTAACTTGGTTGCATAATTCCTTTTAACATTCTTTCTCTTTTCCTAATCAACGTATTTGTGGGATTAGGGCTTGAGTTCAGTGGTAGACTGTTTGTCTAGCATGCATGGGGGTATGGATCCTGAGCACTTCCTGCCCATTTTATAAAAGTGAATAAAAGTATCAATTGCATGAATGAATGTAGTAGTTTTAAACATTGTGAAATATAATTAAGAAAACATGATATATTATTAAATCATAAAATAAGAGAAATAGGAAAAAAAATCTTTATAAAACAATTCATCCTTTCAATGTTAGATGACAACTCAAAATTATGCATCTATCAGTGACAATGTGTGTCCTGAAGTAAAACAGTTTCCCTAACACTTGTCTGATATATTACTTCCCCAATTTTTAAAAGCACTATCAGGAATGTCCCTGGATATTAAATAGAAAGACAATAGCTTCCTTTCTATTTTCTTGTGGAAAGAATATGATGGACACAGTAAGACTAT
The DNA here is from genome assembly GCF_048772815.1 of Callospermophilus lateralis. Lineage (NCBI taxonomy): Eukaryota > Metazoa > Chordata > Mammalia > Rodentia > Sciuridae > Callospermophilus > Callospermophilus lateralis. The sequence goes on along the minus strand of NC_135313.1, from coordinate 24,974,772 downwards.
GATTAAAAAAAAATCTTTTCAGACCATCTGAGTTTGTCTCCATTAGATGTATTATCTTTGTAAAATTGAATTTATCATAAAAATGGAGTTCAAATTCATTACTTTTACCCATCTTTGAAATTAGCTTGAGCAAATACATTTGATGAGTTTGTTAAGGTCACGATGGTAGCATTGAACCCTTTTTATGTCATCATCATCTTTTTCTTCATGAAGCCTTCATTAGAGGTCACAGAGATATTTTCTTAGGTGTTAGAAAAAAAATAATATTCTTTCAGGCCAAGAAGACAGTGATGGGAAGGTATCTAAAGCAATATTTTTTTAAAAAATACCCTTTGGTGTCTCATATTGCTTTAGACATTTCCCTCAGAAACGTGAAAACACACAGCCATTCAAACTTTGCAACAAACTTCTAGAAGAATAAAGGCCTAAGATCAAGATTTCTTGAACTTAAAAAGAGAGAATGGAAAAAAATGTAAAAAGCTCCTTACACACAGTTATTCTTGTCAGAACTGTGATTAGGCTTGTGTGTCCACAGGCACATAGCTCCTGGTACAAATTCTGTTCCTGAGTATGCCTTTCCTTATATCATCCCCAGAGGCACATCTATGACCTCAGACCTTAACTAATTTTCTTACTCCACCCCCAAACGTAGAGTGTAGTTTTAAGATTAAGTTCACTACATCCTCTAGTATGAACCCATCTTTTTCCTCCAGTCTTATTTATTTAATTATTTGTTAGCTTGCCTTTCATTGTAGAGAAGAAATCCTAGAGCTTCAGTGACCTAAATAAAGTCAATAAAACCTGTTTACCTGAAGTCCTGAGAAACTGTCTCTTGTTTACTACTACTAAGAAAAGCACAAATGGTTAAACCTTTGTGAACCTGCATATTCTGAATCTAAACACAAATGAGCAAATTGTTAGTAATCCTCTGTAATTACTCCAGTTCTCCATGGCCAGGTGTTATACTCAGGACTATTCATTATGAGAAGAATCAAAAGCTGTGCTTTCCCCCTCAGGTTAGGAAGCCTTGCAGGATTCAGGCTCAGATTTCCAGGGGAAGCACTTGGGTGCTCTCTGCTTTCTTTGCTGCTGTGACCAGATGGAAGCATAACTTTATCTTCCAGAAAGTCTATGAACAGGCAGAGTAAAGGTGACAGCTCACACGGAGTAGTGCCAGATGCTCTTGTTTATTTCAGAGTGTTAAGGGATATTTACTGGCAGAAGTTCAATGGCTTTTTTGGAACATTTTCGAAAGGGTCTCAATTTGTGGGGGTGAAAATCTGCTTCTGTGTGCAACCCAATAATGAAAACATATTTTGCCCACTAGACTTTGGTTTCTTTTTCTTGGTTTACATTCTTCCCCCAAAAGACAGGAAGGTTTTTAAAAAATTCCCAAGAGTACGTACTTCATGAAGATGTGACACTATTGTCCACATTGTTTCTTAAGGAAAATTAAAAATTAGTGCCTGGAGCTGTAAATTTGTCCTCTTTTAATGTTTCTTTTAATTTTCTAAATATGAGTCATAATTTGATTGAGTTGAAGTGAAAGTTACTAAAAAAACCCTGAATATACAATAGTAAATGCCAAGAATGTTCATTTTGCATTTTGCTGTGAACTTAAGCTGTACTAACACTGGGAAGCATACCCATATTTGCTTATTTAACCAGTAAATTTTTTATATGGAAAAGGTAGAATTGTTAGTGTTTATGAATATGAGCCTTGAGTTCCAGGTTCTGCTATTTACTATGGTTTCAACTTGGCAAAGTTACTCAACTTCCCTGGTCCTCAGTTTCTTCATATCTAAAATCATTAAAATAATTATCCCCATCATACAGAATCGGTGGAAGAGATATATTTTTTTCATGAACAACATTTAGAAATGTGCCTGGAATGTAATAAGAAGTCAATGAATGTTAGTTACTAATATGATTATTCTCATTGTCATTATTCTCTAATAAGTAACTTTCACTTATTACATTATAAAATGTATATTCTTTCTTCCAGGGCAACACTAGCTATAGGGGAAATGTATCAAAATACTTTATTAAAGATGACTAGAATCTTAAGACATATTTGTCTAATCTTACCCTTCCCAAATGAACTCCAGAGAGCACATTTTGTTTGAAAGTTTTCCCAAGAAACTGAAACCAATGTTTTCTTCATGCATTTTTTTATTTTGAATGTTAATCAGTCTTACATGTTTTATTTTCTTATAAATACATATAGAAATAAATAAATAAATATATGCATATATATATATATTCTATAGCACTGATCATTAACAAATAGTTTTTTAAGATACAATTATTTTAAAATAAAAAATGAGAAAGGCTTTCAATCCACATTTCCAAATTTTATTAAGTTATAAACTTATTTTCATGAATCACTCTGATTTCCTTTTTTTCTGCCCCAAGGGGGGAAGTTTTTAATATTCATGTATAGATACATTTAAAATAAGACACTGCATCATATAAACTGTATCTCTGTTTCTGAATTGCCAAGAATTGAACTTTTAATCCAATGTAACTTTTCCCAAAAAAGATGAATTTAATTTATTTTAAATGTTAACTTTAAATTTAACTTATTATAGATATATCAGTGGTATTTGGATTTTCTCAAATTGGGATTCTTTGTCAAAGTAAATCAGATTTTTGAATTCCTAGAATATTCATGTTATTTTAGGAGTTTGGATCATTCAAAAATGGCAAAATATAACTGCTAAAAATGTAGCATACAATATTAAATATGTGATGTCAATTTCAATTGTTAGGCATAAGTAAATTTTTTTGACTCTCATTAAGTTTGTTCCAGGACAATAACAAATACTTATAGAAAGAATAAACTCAAAAGAAGAGTTTGGAGAGGAAGGTGGATGTTGTGGCCAGGAAGGCTGACAGTGCCCTTCCTTCACAACTAAGTCTGCCAGTGACACCCACATTTGTTGTAACCTGAGCCATATGGCAATTCTTCCTGAATGGCTTGGCTTCTCCCTTTTCTTTCTCTATTATTAGATTGTTTTGGCTTTATTTATTTTACTTTTTGCCAACTGGGAAGCAAAAAGAACATTGTTTTTGTCTCACGTTGTCTTCATCCCTGTTTGAATGTCTTTGGTTGCCTTAAACAAGAACTTCACTGTTTGCATCTATAACTGAAAGGATTCAGCTTGAAGAAGCCATTCTCTGAGTTTAAGCATCCACATTCTATTATATACTATTTTTCAGTTATCTTTTAAGATGGGGCTGAGGAGAAGTGTATAAATACTTGCAAATGATGTGCGTATACTAAAAACTATCCTTCTGAATATAAGTTGCATTTGAACTGACTCTACATGGCCAAAAGAATCTTCCTATATGGATAACAAGTTCATGACTTGGTTTCTTTGAATAGTCATATATAGAAATACAAGGCAATAGATTGGACAAACTGGAGAACACCCTGCTCTAGGAAAAGTGACAACACAACACTGAATTTTGTACATATAAATATCATTTTTCTTAGAATTGTTACCCTGAGCCCAGCAACAATAGTATCATGGCTCCTACTGAAAGTTTCCAGAGGGGGACAAACTGTGGCTTGTCCGTCACAATCAATCCAGTCTTATAAGACTGCATGCACACCCGGAAACTAAAGACTTTGCTGTGATGACAGAACTATCCATTTCCAAATTCAGAGTCTACAAAATGTTGTTTCTGAAAAGGAAATTTTTAATAAGGAAATGTAAATTTGAAACCAGAAAGTAAGCTATCATTTATTAAAATAAGGTACAGGAAAATAAAATGAAACAGTATCATTTTGTTCTAAAAATACTTGAGATGCATATGGGGAAAAGATTTAGAGTGATTTACATCTTACTGAATTTGGGTCTGGGTCACCTGGATATTACTGACACTTTCATCACACAGGCCTATAATTGTTTTAGACTCTCCTCCTTCCCAATTATATATGGTCTCTTTTCAAGTTCCTAAAATGTGTTCTTTGAAAATAATAGCTAATTAAAAAAAATGACAGGCTGAGTTTTTTAAAATATTCTTTTGTTTGGGGAGTGAGTAAGGAGAATGACATTGATTTAGAGAAAAAAAAAAAGAAATGCACAACAAATTTCTTTGACTGCCATAAAATAGCAGTATGTCATGCTTTAGTTATCCAAAGGTTCAAGAAAGTAATCCTTTTCCTGGTAATTAAGTCTATTGTTATGTTGTTATTTATTTAATAGTAGATTTAGTGTAATGTTTATAAAATTTCCAAAAAAGGCATACTAAGCCTTTGAACACTGAAGTCTATTTTTAAATGGTCTACCAGTCAAGAAGTACTTACATCCTGAGAGATGTGCTAAGTGAATATTCTGTTATAAACTATGGATGGTTGATAAAGATATGAAGAAAAGAGATAATCACTATCCAATATTTTCCCGTTTTCAAAACATTTTGACCACTTTGACAAGGATAAAAGGGAAAAAGTTACATTCAGACAGTTATCTGCCTCAGTAACTATGAGTGTCGAATGTAACTACCAGTATTGAATACAACTACAAGTACAGAATGTAACTTCATATGACTCTATGAATCTTATACATATTTTCATAAAATATGTCAGATTTGTAGCAGCATCCAAGATCATTATTTGAACACCTATGACCTCAGATAATTGGGCTGATTCTGAATATATATTTTTATTTTCAATCCTAAGAATTCAAAACTCTTTATCAGCTGGTACTGTGATATTTTAATTTTATTATGTTTTCCATATTTCTTCATTGATAGTTAAGTATGACTTTTATTTAAAATATCATCTCCTAAATTCTGACATTTCCTCCTCTATTAGTCAGATTACATATAGAAAAATCAGTTATCAGATTTGAATTGCAAATAGAAAACTGGACAATAACACTCTATATCTCATTTTTTTCATCTTTCAAGTTAACATAAAAATATCTAACTTTAAGGTCAGTTTTAAAGATTAAATGAAATGTGGATATATCTCTGTGTACAAAGTACATGTCAGAGTGTCTAGTGCATGAAGTTTTTATAGCCAATTTTTTTTACTCCCAATAATGTTTGTGAAACATAATGTTTGAGAAAAACCTGATTAAATTTATGTTTCATTTACCAGAGTTGCAGAAAACAAGTGATCAAATTGTCTTTAAGTGTTTCTTTTATATATTTATTTATACAAAATGTGAAGAAAAGTTTTTAAAAAACAATTTTTTCCTCTTAAAATACTTATATTCTTTGGTTGAAAAAAAAAAGAAAAACTCCATTTGAATAGTAAAAACAAATCAGACTTTATTTCCTAATCAAAACTGAAAACTCAGATGAAGTATTGGATTTAGGCCTGACCTGCTACAGGGGCTTAAGTATTGTCAGTCAAGCCTGTTGTTTCTTGTGATTCTTGGCTCAGCTCTCTCTTGTGTATTCATTCTAAGGTTCCATATAGGAATAAAATAGCTGAGCTAGATCTATACTTTGTCACATTTAGGTGCAATGCAAGAGAGAGAGCACCCCTTTGTGTATGTCCTATTGACAATGATTGGACCATTTAAACATCCTTCAACCAGTCACAATGTCCAACAGAAAGTATATTCAACCAGCCAGGCAAGCTCACAACCTTAAGCACCCAAGATACATGGAATGATAGCAGGAAAAGGACGATTCCTCACCTCAGATGAATATCGTGGGAAGCTTACTGGGAGAATATAAGTGGATTTGAACCATTGCATATACCATGCTGAAAAAAAAAAATCAGGATGTATTGGAAAGATACTGCTTCCTATTTTTCTAGTCTTGCCAGATGTCTTTTGGTGTCACATTTTAAAAAAGTTTGTACTAAGATTTTATTCTAATGTATTCACACATTTGTCTCTCTGATACCACAGCAGCACTCTTGAATCTATCATCTGAATACAGAAGACTCAAATATCTTTTGAGCTTTATTTTGTGTATCACTTACCTTTGATTACATGGCAAGCCACTCCAAAACTAGTGATTCTGCCATTGGTAATTTTGGCTGGACTCTGCTAATCAGATCCTCTGTCCTTGGCTTAGTCCAATTATAATCTCGGTCAGCTGCCAAACTGGTTAAATTTAAGTACAATATTTTTTTTCCTTAACCTGACCAAAAAGTACAAAATAAAATGTTTCAATATTGTTTGTTCATAAAAAGCATCAGCTATGGTGGAAAAACTGTTTTAGGAACATAAAGGTGAACCATAAAGGAAGATTGGTCATAGTATATATAATCTTTGGCGGGGAGGAACATGTCTACTTTGTAGCCCTTCATAGTTTTTGTAATTCCTGGCATATTGTGGGCATTCGGTACTGATGGTCCTCAACTTACAATGTTTATACTTAGGCTTTTATTGGCTTTAAGGTTATATGGCAGTAAGAAACATTAAACAGGACCTAGGCTTCAAATTTTGAATTTCAGCCTTTCCTGGGCTACCAGAATGCTATGTGATATCTTCTGACAATCCTGGGCAGCAGCAGTGAGTCATAGCTCCAAGTCAGCAATGCAATCACCTGTGCAAACGACTCTACAGTGTACCGTGTTGCAAAGCTAGGAGGCTCCGTAGGTGAGGTACATTAAATGCAGGGAGGTGTTGTTTGTTTGTTTTGTTTGTTTTTGCAGTGCTGTGGGACTAGAGATTAAACCCAGGGCTTCATACTATCATAAGTCAAAGAGTACAAATATCCTTTATTTAATCAATGAATAAATTAATTTATTTTGACCAATTATATTTATCTAGGGGATTTAAGTCTACAACAAATAATCCTCATTATGGATTAATTATATTAATATCTAGGGAGTTACCTTCCATTTGGAGGAATCAAAAAGTTAAAAAAAAAAAAAAAACAGTTAATTTTAACCATGTAAAGCATGTTTGAGGAACATCAAAGTCCATATAGCCAGAACAAAAGGAAGTTGGAGAGGGAGGCAGCATTTAGATCAAGGAGCATATCATAGGCTATGAACATGTCTATTGAACAATTGGAGACTTGAAAAAAGGAGTGACATGATCTTATTCATGGTATTTTTAAAGGATATTCTGGCTCTAGGTAGAACATTAAAGAAGGTGGGAGGAAAAAGTGGAATAGAGAGACATTATGAGCAGGGTAAAGTATTCTCCAGGAAAGAGATGTCAATAGTTTAAATTGGCAGGCTAGCAGTGGAGGTGGTTTGAAGTGGTCAAGTTGGGAAATTTTTTAAAGAGAAAATAGATTAGTCTTGATTAACGGATTGAACATTGATTGTGAGAGAAAGACATGGGTCAAGAATAAGCAATGAAAATTTTTACATAAATAAAGAAGACTGGGAAGGAGCCAGTTCAGAGCAGAATGTATGACAGTTCTCTTTTGAATGTGATAAATATAAGAACCTTATGAAATATGTTTCAGATCAGAGCCCGACAATTTGACTGCTCCCCTGATTATATAGTCTATTTTGTGAACAAGAAAGAGGATCTTGAATGCTTCTCACTCTCAGGACACCCACATTCTCCTTGAATGTGTATTTACCTTCCTAAATAAACCTCTGTGTATGCCTTTGTCTGGAAAGAAGAAGGAGGAGGAGGAGGAGGAGGAGGAGGAGGCGAAGGAGAGGGAGAGGGAGGGGTGGGGAAGAGAGAGGAGGAAAGAGGATCTCTTTTTTCTTCTTCTTCATCTTTTTTTAACTTGAAGAAGTTGTGATATGCCTAGGAGATATTTTATGGTGACCTTTTTATTTTCAATTAATATAAAATAATGTCACAAAGTAAGGAGATATGTATACCTCAATTGCACATTTTTGTGTATCATTTATATCTTTTATTAAACAGAATTATAATAATAGGATTTATTTCCTTGGGTGGTTGTGAGAATTAAATTAGTTAATCCCCATAAAAACCTTAGAAAGTTTCCAGCACAGGGTAAGCATTTTTTATTAATGTTATCCAAGTAGAACAGCCCAAGAGTTTGTTACATGAATTTGGAGTTCAGGGAAAAGCCATAGTTGGAGCAAAAGATAGAATTTAACACCACCAGACCAGCTGAGATCTTATAAAATGTGATTGTACATAGGGAAAAGAAAAGGACCAAAGACATCCCTGAGATTCTCCAAGATTTTGTGACTGGAAAGAGGAGAAAGAGTTAGCAAAGGAGAATTTGACAGAATTGGCAGTACATTTTAAGGAAAAACAGAAATGTGTAATGTTCCAGAAACCAAAGCTAAGTATAGCTAAAATGAAGGAGTGATCTTTTTGTTGGACGGGGATTAATAACTGAACTTTGGATTGACTAAAAAGGAAACCATTCACACCCTTATCTTCCAGTCTTTAGTGGAGTTTTAAAATGGAAACCTTATTGAAGTGACTCAACAGGAGAATGAGAAAAGAAAATATTTAATCAGAGTGAACTTTCTCTGAGAACTTTTGCATTTTGTGGAAGAGAGCAGAGGAGAGTAATGATGGAAGGTAAATTTTTATTCAGAAGGGAGACATTTCACCTTGTTCTCAGGTTGATAGGAACAATACCACTCTAGACATTAAGGGAATTTCCCTAGTCTCCTTTGCACTGCAACAAATTTGAAATGGGATGAAAACACATTTGGGTAAAGGGAACATTATCTACTTGCCTCCAAGTAGAGAGGTTACAATTATCCTGCTAAAGATTGAAAGCATATTACTTTACATAGTCTATTTGTGTGAACAAGAAAAAAGATCTCTCTTTTTTTTTAACATGAAGAGTTTGTGTGTGGTACTCTACGGAGACATTTCATGGTATTACTGACCTGTTTTTGTTTTGTTTTGTTTAAATTCTCAATCTGGTCAAAACAGTGTCACAAAGTACAAAGGGTATCTATACCTCATTGCTAATATTGTAACTAAGCCCCAAACTATTACTTTTAATGTACAGCAATGATTAAGAAATTGGTCAGTTTATCTCAGGTTCTGCACTCAAGGTCTCTAGTCTAGCTAAATCCAGTCTTTTGCTGAAAAGTTATGCATATTGCATGCTCCCTCATTCCACATTGATGTAGGTAATGACTTTCAAAACCTTTGTAACATAAGGATGTATGACTAGGCAACTTTAAATATAATTTTTCTTTTTCATGTAAGACTATCACAAATGAATTTTTATAATTGCTATTTGAATTATCCTTACTTCTGGAGTATAGTTTAATAATTTGATACACACATATAATGTGGCAAATCTGGATAATTAAAATACAATGAACTTTTTAATGCTTCTCTGACAACTAACTTCTTTCAAAATTATTTGCCAGATCATTACCAGACTTTTTTGTTTGCCTTTGCTTTATGTTTTCTAATCATTTTTATGCTGTAAATTAATTGACATTGGTAAGCACTTTCTAAGTATTGTATGCTGCTTTTCCATGAATAAATGGATGTTTGTTATTAATACTGCCAAAGTGAAGCTTTTCATATTCAGCCACCGTAGTTGGTATATAGACACAAAATATCTGGATTGTAGTTTTGGTCTAAATTTCCCCCTAGAATATTCTCTTATAAAGGGGCTCTTTTTTTTTTTTATTAGGAGTCTTATGGGAGAGATTAAGGATGTTTAAGACTATTATTGCTACTAAGAAGAAGCCTCTAGAATAATTGCTAGTTTCAAATAGCAGCAATCTCCCCATTATCATGACCACATTCATACATTAGTTCAATGTTTTTGACTATCTAGAATAATAAGACTGTGGAATGCTCAATAAAAAAAAATTGAAAATATAAAAGCTCAGTCATGGCTCTCAGATAATTGTCTAGTGGAAAAACACATCATGCATTGTCTCAGCCATTATCAATATGTCTTACAATAATGATATAAAGGATTCAATGGAACAAAAAAAAATGGAACTTTACCTTATCAGTCATAATGAGGTGTCAGGGAAGGAAGCCTTCTTGAGAAAGTGACCCTTTCTTTAATTTCACAAATTAAAAGTCAGTTAGATAAAGAAATAAATCTGAGAAAGGGAAATAACTCTACAGGTGATTTTATATTAGCATTACTATACACCCGTACACACAGGAGCTGTTTGTGCATGTGTATGCTCACATGCACATGTGCAATTGGTATTGTGTATTCATATTTTTGTGCATGTGTGTGTTCAGAGTATAAGGAGAGGCAAAGATGCTTCCGAGGAAGGTAGTGGTAGAAGCTACAGAGGTCTTTTATGCTATGTGCATCTCATCCTGAATGAATAGGGGAGACATTAGAAGATAAAAAGAGGAGTCACAGAATCACATCACCATCCCTGAATGCAGCAGCGGAGACTTGCTTGGACTTGGAGTTGGTTAGACAGGCTTTGGGTACACACTGGGTCTGCTATATTAAGTCAGACATGCAGAGGTAAGGGCCTACATAAAGGCAATAGGAAAAACCCAGATATTGTCTATTAATCAAAGTTTTAAATGACTCTTGGCCTTAGGAGAGTAAATAAAGTTGCCTTCTTAAAAAAAAAAAAAAAAAAAAAAAAAAAAAAGGACCCTCTTTCTTCTCCAGACTGTATTTATTTTTTATTCAAGGAATTCATATTCATTTAAATTACCACAAAATATAGAAGAAACAACATGGATTTATTATCTGCAGTTCTGGATGTCCGAAATCTTACATGGACTTTCAAGGTATCCACAGAGCTGCCTTCCTTCTAGAAGTTCTAAGGAAAAATCTCCCTTTTTTTTTTTTTTTTAATTTCTAGAGGCCATCTGCATTCCTCAGCATGTGGTTCCTTTTCCATCATCAAAGTGCTACTTCTGTTGTCATTTCTCTTTGACTTTGACCTTCCTGTCTCCCTCTTACAAGGAACTTTGTGGTTATACCAGTCCTGGTCTTAGTGCATTCCTGCTGCTATAACAAACTATCTTAGACTGAGTGATTTATAAATAACAGAAACTTATTTTTTTTCTGGTCTAGAGTCTGAAAGATCTAAAGTCAAGATGCCAGCAGATTTTGTCTGGTGAGGAATAACCTCAGATTCCAAGTTGACCACAGATTCCTCTTTGGTGTGTACTCACGTTGCAGAGGAGGCCCAAAGGTAAATGATGGGAATGACTCTCCCTCAAGCCTTTTGGGAGGGCAAAATCCCATGCATGAGGGTGGAGCCCTCAGAGCCTGATCAGCTTCCCAGGGAACCACATCTTAATGCCATCATCATTTTGGAGTTAGGTTTAATCATCTGAGTTCTGGAAGGATACAACTATTCAAATGATAGACGCCCCACTCAGACCAGGATAATCCCCCTATTTCAATATCTTTATTCATTTCTCTGTTTTTTAAATGTTTTTAGTTGTAGATGAATACAATGTCTTTATTTATTCACTTTTTTTATGTAGTGTTGAGGATCGAACCCAGTGCCTTGCACATGTGAGGTGAATGCTCTACCACTGAGCTACAGCCCTACCCTCTCTTTATTAATTTCTATGAAATCCATTTTGCTTTTTAAAGTCGTGGATTCATAAGCTTCAAGGGTTAATATGTACTAATCTTTGGAGGGCCATTTTTCTAACTACCACAATGAACATCTATGAACCATTGTAAACACTACCCTCCTAAAACATGCTTCAATGTCTTTGTCTATAGAAACCAGAAAGAACCCACTAGAGTCTTGTTCCTGCTCATCCTTAGCCTTTCGGTTGCTCATTTATTCACTTAACATAAATAAGCAAGAGACAAAGCTATGTTTGCTATTGTAAATCCTTTTAAACTTCTTTTGGCCATCTACAAGGTAAATATAAGTTCCTATGTCAAAATATTTTTTAGAAGAGTTTCTCTCTGTTACATATTTTAGACAAGTAAAAGGATGAGGTCTAAGCATTTCAGTTATTAAACAGGGTTTATTTAAAATATCCCCACCCAAATTTTAATATTCTGTGCATGTTGCTTCACAGTAAAACCTATGCCAATAAGTGGAAATAGACACTAGAAAAAATGATTCTTTTTATTCTCATCAGTTAAAAAACAGATCTTTATATTCAAAGAAAATTTTAACTTTGTTATTGGCTAATCCACTCCAGAATGCAATGGGCATATTCATGCTTTCTATATTTTCTTAATCTTCCAGATAATAAAACAGTAGAATGAAAAATTAATATTTTCCTATTATAAACCCTATACAGAATCAACATTAGCCAGCTGTTCACCTCAGTGCTATTCAGATCTAAAACATGTGATTTTTTTTTCCTTTTTTTAATTTAACCCCCTTAAAAAATTTCTTAAATGTACTATTTGATTAGGTTACTTTTGGTCCTGACACATAATCAGAAAGGATTACTTGGACTTTCTTAACCATGAAAGCAAACACACTCTACTAGCAGTCCCCTAAGACATTCTCAATCCGGCTGAGGAAAAATAACAGATCTGGGTCTTAGCCTTTCAAAGTCACTTCTCTCCCTGAGCTCATGTTTGTCTGAAAATGACCCAGCTTGGACATGTTGGCTATGATAAATATGGAACATGCCGTAGGTGATGTTACGGAGCAGGTGCCCTTTGCGATACAGGCTGCCCTCTGAGCCTTCCTATTTCCTGGACAAGGAATTCAAACATTTAGGTGCATTGTATGTTTTTTGTTGTGGTAGTGGTGGTTGGTTTACATTTGGTTGGTTGATTTTTTTTTTTCCATCTTCTTTCAGTTTTCAGTGAGCGTAAGTGAAGTTTATCATTTTCACACTTGTTGGATAAGAACATTGGATTCATTTGCTGCATTTAATCTCTTGGTCAGCCTTCTCCTTACTGCCTATGCAAACTCATTTTTAAGATACACAACAAATGTTCTTTATGCTGCTGCCCAGTGTTGAAGTGAATGAAGTCCTAAAATCACAAAAGGAAGAAAGAAACAAAAAGGAACACGCATCTGTCATTGGTTTTAAAGAGAGCTTAATTTTTTTTTTCCTGGCAAATCATAATTTCTGATGACTGCTTATTTTATGCAAATCTTGAAACATGTTGGACTACTAATGTGACGATGCCCTTAATGAAATTATATAGCTTCTACTGAAGGGGCAAAATTGGAAAAGATTTAATGTGTCTTATTATTTGTCCACTCGGCCGTGTTGGCAAATGGGACAATCCTGTAACACAATCCTGTTTTACATAGAAGTTGATCAAAACCAAAACCCCAATATTTTATTAATTTTCAGTTGGAATTAATTATGAATACTTTCAAGCAGATAGCACTCATTTTAATGTATTTCACAAAGGTTTTACAATGCTTATCTCTGCGGCTCTAATTTAACAAATGTTTCTATATTTCAATAACTGTGTGACATTAAGTGAAATCAGAACAGATTTCTATGTTCTATTGTACTTTCTTAGATAGTTTTCTGTACCCACAATAATGGTTCCTACCCTTTCTTGTGGCTATTATCTTTATTATTTTGTTAATACCTTAGCAATAGAACTAACATGATTGTGTGTGTGTGTGTGTGTGTGTGTGTGTGTGTGGTGTGTTTTAAACATGTCAAACACTATTGTTAAGAATGCAGGTTTAGTTGACTGCTGAGATAAAGACCTATTGTACGCAAGAAATACATTCTCGCTTACTAATTTTTCAATCTGGGGCAATGCATAGCTAGCCTGATGCCTGCAATTTGGGGAGACCTATGTTGTTTTCCTCTTGTTCTGCCCCCTAAGTATGGAGGCTTCCTTTTGTTGTTCAAATGTCTGCTTTAGCAAAGCTAACAGGAAGGAGAAAGGGACAGTGGAGGGCTCAAAAATTACTCTTTAAAAGTACAACTGGGAAATTGTTTATATAAAATTGCTTCCTCTCTACTCCCATATATAAGAACTTAATCATTCTACCACATGTGGGTATAAGAAACACTGAAAAATAAGGGTCTTTAGATAACCCTTGTTAAAATTAGAATTTATATCGTTAAAGGAAGCATGGGAGAATGGCTATTAGTCTCCAATCAGGAGCCTCTGCCAAAGACTGTAGCATTGTTTTGGAGTACTTTGAATATACTATGTGTAGGACAGTCAAAGGCACAGCGGCACACCTATAGAAATTTTATCATTGCTATGTAGGGATGTCTCAAGCGAATTCTTCATTCCTTCCTCTTTAGTTTCCTCCCTTCCTTTCTATGTTCATCCAACTCATTTTCCATATTTCATTTCACTGTAGGGATAGAGACCAAAATCTTTCTGGGTGACCCAATAAAACATCACCAGCAGGTAACATTTTACTGTAATCTTCAAAGGGGAGTAGAAGCCTGTTGCTTTGTACTTGGTCGTGTTACTTCCTTTGCTCTCCTGAGCTCTAACATTATCTAAAGACTATTGTAGCTGGGGGGCTGAAATCTGGTACTGTGGATACCAGTATTATCATTGCTTCCAGTCGCCTCCTTCCACACATGCATCAGGACTGTGCTTACTCAAATTCAGGGTAGCTGTGAGACTTTCTTGGGTTAAAGATGCATGAGCAGAATGGAGAAGTATTATTTTTGAGTGGACAGGTGGAAACATTGGTGCATGATCCTCCATCTCTCTTCCTCACTGCAATGATGATAACTGAGTTTGGTATAGAAGTACACAGCTCAGCCATCACATACAGTCAGCCATCCTGGAGAGCTGCCCAGACCTGAAGCACATTCCCAGAGAAATAAAGACTTGATGCTTTAAGAAACTAAGATTTGTGAGCTGTTTTTCAAGCAAAGGAATCCAGCCTACTCTCACCCATACATCTAATAACCAATTCTTCCTTCAGTGTACTCTTCTCACATGCTCTTTCACGTTCATGTTCTCTTCTGCAACAACAAGGTGATAGTAGTGAAGGAAGATTAGGAATGGAATGTTAGAAAGTGCTGAATCTTCTTCGATGAAATTCCTAATTATTTTACACAGTGTATGCATTAAGTACAGAGATTCATTATTCTCTATACAATTCATAGTGATTCATTTTAGATTGGTAGAGTCAGATTTATTCTCTATTAAAAAAATCTAAAAAAAAAGTCTTTATGTATCGAAATAGGAAGCAAAATACCTGATATTCACTCAAAACACAATAAGCTTTTAAAAGTGAAAAGCAAAACAGATGCAATATTTTTTGCTAAAATAGGAATTACCTTGTTCATACCATTTAATGTAATCTATTCATAATAAAAAATCTATCAAAGAACTTAATATCTATTGCATTATTCACCCTGTAAGAAATAGTCTTCTCTTTTACATTCTCAGTGCCTAAGTTATTAGGTCATGTGATTATTTGAAAATGTCCAAAACTATAATTTGGGGGCCTATCAGAAATGTATCTTAGTCAAAGAAATTGTAGGGAGATATGCCCGTGGTAACTGACCCTGAGAATTGACAATATTCTCCTGATTTGAAAGTTAGCACTGAGGAATTTGCTAGTGCTATCACCAGTTCCTTGCTCTTGGTGAGCACTCAAACATAAAGGGAGTCTCAACATCAGATATGAGAGGTCAGGAGGGTACTAGGAAAAAAAGAGAAGACAAAATGGTAAAGAGGATCTGAAGTGGCTTTCTTTGAGCCAGAAATATCATGAGATGCTCTGGGGGACCTTAAAAATTAAGGATGCCTGTCCTACTGATAGGAAGAATAAGGCTTTGTCTCTTGACTTCAATAGTCATGTTTAGAGGTTTATGATTCTTTACTATTCTTACATTAAAAATATTTGTGTCATTTTCTTCTATTTGTTGGTATCTTTGAATCAACTACCATCACCTTGCTGAAAACTACCAGATGGTAGTTTAAAAACAATCAGCAAGCTTGCACAGAATTGAATGAATGGAGCATGAATACTTTATTTAGGGTTAGGCACATTCACATAATACTATAAATTTAAACACATATATTGCCAAGTCAATTTGATATAAGAATATTTGACTTAGAAAAACTGCAATATACATGTTTATCATTGCTATTAATGAGAAATGTCATTTAGGATAGGAATGATTAAGAAAGGGGATGACACTAGGGGTTTCAATTTTTGTAAAATTTTATTTCTCGAGCTAGACTCAGGATTGTTACATGGATTTTGCAATATTCTTTATAACATTTTGATGTCTGAAATATATTAGCATTATTTTAAAAATCTGACACTCTCCAACACAGTTTCTTCTTTCATGTTTTTTCAAATGTTACAGGAGTTAAAGAAAATCAAACTTGAATACAGTAAATCATTTTTTTAAAAAATTGTTCATTAACAAATAAAGTTGTTTTATTAAAAGAATAAAACTCGGGGAGGGTTGTGGCTCAGCAGGAGAGTGCTTCTCTAGCACATGTGAGGCCCTGGGTTTGATCCTCAGCACCACATAAAAATAAATAAATAAAGATATTGTGTCCAACTAGAACTAAAAATTAAATATTAAAAAAAAAACCCTCATTTCATCGCCCTGCTTGAATCCATTTGTTTCTTCATGGTGTCAGCGACTCCTGAATGCAATTGATCTATTCTGATGTAAATGTATTAGTATTATTTTATTGCTAAGTCTGGAGAAAATTACTTTATTTAGACATGGTGAAATTAGAAGACAAGTTATGGAATTACATTGATAACGTAGATAAAAGTGTATACTCTAGATAGATAATTTTGAAGAAAAATAGTAATTTGCAGTTTGGAGGTGTGCATTTTCTAAATAACTGCAATAACTTTATTTTATTTTGCCATTATAGATCAAAATGGTGATAACACTAGTACAAAAAGGGGATGCAGTTTGGATTTTCATTGCACTGTTTTCATTTGCTCATCTGGCCTCGTCAGCTGAGAAGCCACAGAATAGGTTCTACTTTCTGATGACAGAGATTACTTGAATTACTTGTTGAATTTGTCCTGAGGGCTAAGATAAATGGATCATGCTTTGAATATTTATGAAAACTATGTGCAGATAGGGAAAATTTTAAATGTATTTTCTCATATTACATTGTGATCTATAACGTTTTGTTGTTAATATGGGGAAAATGGCCTGTTATTTCCATCTAAACTCTTGTTTCTCAGGTGCATCCCTGACTTGCTCTGTTAACATTTTTGCACCCTCAATCTGTGTACCTCTCTAACTTCTGGGCTGTGTGTGTGTGTGTGTGTGTGTGAAAGAAGGGTCAAAACTTGTCACAGTGTCACAGACATGTCAGATTTCAGGCCATTTCTCTTAGCTTGTCTGGGTGCAGAGCATGCACATTTGCATTGTGACCTTTGCAAAAGCAAACAGAGAAGGTGATGTGAGGGTCATTTCTTAAACCCAGCTAATGAACAGATTATCCCCTAAAGCCTCTTATTCTGAATAACAATGAAGAGTGGAAAGTTCCCTTTGAGTCTTGAGGGCCAAAATAAATCCCTGAAGTGGAATTTTTAATAAACCGACTGTATATCACAATCATTATTTTAATTATTTGTTACTGAACTGCCCAATGCTAAAAGATTAAATTGTTTGCCACAGCAAAGTATCATCTTGCCTTCCAACATAGTTTTCAATTATATCCTTGTCCTTGAACTATATTGCTTCTTAAATAATCTGCTACATTTCTGTTCTCTTCTTTCTTCCTTTCCCCACACCTCTCCTTCCTTTCCCCACACCTCTCCTCTCCTTTCTTTCTTTTTTCTTTCTTTCTTTTTTTTTTTCCTTTTTTGAGGAAAAGAGGGTCTGATGCACAAAGAGTTTACCAGGAAAGAAATTTTGCAGACATTTTCAGTTAAGTTTTTATTTTCTCTAGGGCTAATTGATGTGTAAATGAATTAGAATGTTTTAATTATTATTCTCTCCCCATATGTATCCTTTCTACACAAACATATGGTATAATATGTCTATATAGGTATTGTTATAATTTGTTACTATGGAAATGTTGTTGGCAATATTCCAGAAGGTAAATCTTCCCTATCAGAGCAAACTCAAAAGAAGAAAAATAGGTTAACCTGGAACTTTTAGATTCAAGTGTCACACTCAAACTTTAAACTCATTTATGACTCCATATTTCTCAAGGGTAATGTCTAAGCCTGAGACACCAGTGCATTATAGTGGAGACACTACTTTAACTTTATATGCTTGGCTACTTGACCAGGACATTAACAGATTTACCACAGTTGAATAACATTAAAATTAGCTGATTATTTCCAGGAAATTTTTTACAAAAAATTTTTATTAGCTATTTCATTCAAATATTGGTCCACCTGGTTTCATTGTAACATTATCAGGGAGTGTTTCACATGATTGATGCGCATGTTCCAAATTGTATTCTTCCAAAAGAAATAAATGAAGACTATGGCATTACCTTTCCCTAGTATGAAGGGAGAAACTGTGGAGGTCATGATACTCATCTTGCAACTTTGAAAAGAAGGACTCTCTCTCCTTTTTAAAGTTCTGCTGATAAATGCCCTGATTCTCCTCTCTATTTTTTATGGCAGGTCAATCGTCCTCTTCTTGTTCCAGTGGAATTCTCTCCTTGGCCCTGCTTATTTCCCCATTTGACAGTTTTTTTTTTTTTTTTGGACATTCTCATCTACTGATTCCTCTGACCTCCACTGATAGCACTAACATATGCATTACAACCTTCTCTTTCAAGTTTTAAATCATATTTTAAACTCTTTATTATTTACATCCAAGTGACTCTAACAGAGATACTCTATATTCCTATAGATAAAACTAAATCTGCTATCTTCTTTCCCAAAGTCTTTTCTTTTATTCTCTTTCATGCTAATGGAGTAATATTCACCTGGTAAATTAGGTAGAAAATTGCTTCTACTTTTCCTTATCTACTTCTTCCCCTAGGATCTAAGAAGTCATCAAGTACTGTCTTTTCAATGGAAGAAATATTTCCTGAATCCTTATTCTGTTATGCATTTCAATAACCACTAAATTAATAATTTTCTCCCTCATTATTTCTAATTACATTCTAATCAGCAGGTCCTTTGAACCCATACTTAATTCTGCAGTCAGAATTGTTTACTTCAAGTTGTTCACATCATTTTTTTTTTCTAATTAAACACCAGTGATAATCCCCATTTTATCCTTGGTCAGTAGGAAAAATTCCAAACTCCTTAATACGCTCCTCACCTTCTATTTCCAGATGCATTCCTCCCTAGGCAATTGTGACTTTGACAAATAACACCTTCTTCACAAAATACATCCCAAATTGCACCCTATGTACAGAATTAATTGTATTTTCCTCAATGCTCCCATTGTCTTTTAGACAATGTATAGGTAACTACACCAATCTAAAATAAAGATTTAGTGCTCTTAATTTCTAGTTAAACATAGTTTTAATGACATACTACAAATTTGAAATGTTGCATTTATTTTCTATCAATACGATTGTATTAATATTATTAATATATTAATTATTAATGCTATCAAATTTGAAGACATTATAGATGGTTAATATAGATATCAATATCTATTAATATCTTCAATCTTCTGTTGCAATCTACTTTTTGACGAACAGGTTATGTAGAAATCAGAAATGGATTAGTTAAGTGATAAGTATTTAAGAATTGTCAGTTATCCTTTTTAGAACTGATCTGTAGTTCAGTTCTCCTAAAGTCAGGGAATGTAATCTGAATAATTTTAGTCATTAAACATCTGTGGAGATTTTTTAAATAGACTTTTCTGGTAAATGTTGCACATGAGTTTTGAAAGAATGAGTATGCTTCAGTCTTGAGGGTAGCCTTTTAGACATTTCAGTTAGGTCAAGTTAATGAATTGTGTAGCCCCTGTCTTCATGTCTATATTCTTTTGTTTTATCTGTTTGTCTCATCAGCTGTGGGGAGATGTGGATTCAAGTAACATGCAACAGTGTGTGTTTGTTAATTTCTCTGGAGTTCTGGCATATTTCACATTATGTATTTTAGGGACATATTAATTGGAACACTAAATGCATACTTTGTAGAAAAGTGTCTTTCCTTAAAATCTACTTGTTTTACTAGTATAGAAAATAAGGATGACTTTTGGTTTGTGTTTACAAGGGGTATTTGTTTTCATTCTTTTCTATTCAAGGTTTCTATGTCCTATTGAGAGATATCTTCAGAAATTCACAGAGGGTTCAGTTTTTTTTTTTCCATCCAGCTTGAAAATCTCTGTTTTAATTTTAATAATATACTGCTTAAAATTACTCTAATCATCAGTGCAGCATGCTTATATCTATCCTCTCACAATCCGTTCTGCATTTCTCCCACTTGTTCACGACTTCTTTACTTCTGAGGCTTCTTTTGGATTAATCAGTTATTTTTAAGTATCCCACTTGCTCCCTGCATTAACTTGCTGTATTTACACTTTTGAGTCTCTTTCGTTGTTACTATAGAAATCCTAGTATATACTATTTACTTATTATAATATAGCATTGTACTTAAAATTTCCCAAATAATATTAGACTCTGAGATGATTAACCATCTTCTTTCACTTTTCCTGGGAGGTTATTTTTGACATGCATATAATTCTACCTATAATTTAATTGTATAAGTCATTATTTTGTTTTAGAGTCCATATTTAAATTTGTCCACATAGTAACTCTATTGCAGTTTATATTTTTCCTCAATATTTTTTCTATATTCTCTATTTTCCTTTTAAAGGAAGAGACTAGTATTGTCTTATTGTGACCCTTGTGCTTTAAATTGTTTAAGTTTCTCTAGAAATGTTTAATATATATATCCATATCCCTGTTCTGGGGTTGGTGGGATATTGTGGGAAATGAGTCTGGAAAACTAAGGTGAGGTAGGTAGAACATACTATGGAGTGGGTGCCTCACAAGATCTTCAAGTCTCTTTGTTTTTCTAGATAGGAGCATGTAAAATAGAAGAGTTATCATAATAATCAGAAGCTGAAATGCAGATGTTTCATTGAGTGTTTTTCCTTCATTTGTTGAGATAACTATAGAGCTTTATATGTTTGTTTTTTAATCTAATTTTTATAAATTGCATTAATAAATTCAGATTTCAAGGTTTTACTGCATTTCTGAACTAAACTAAACAAATCTTATAGATAAATATAATTTATATATTTACATAACTGTATATATACAATATTTTGTTGGATTTAGTCTTATAACCTTTTGTTTAATTTTTCTTTCTTTTTGAAAGCATGCATAAGCCTGGAACTCTCTTTTCTCATTGTTAAAGCTGTCCAAACCTGGCATACATTTCTGGGGATACATCTTAAATCATGAGTATAATTTCTTTTGATAGTTATAGATTTGTTCAGGTTATCTAATTTCTTTTATATTTTCCTAAGAAACTATTCATTTTGTCTATTTTTCAAATTTATTCAAATAATTTTTTCTTCAGTATTTAAATTTTTTTTTCTTTTATTGAAGAGACTTGTTTAAGTTGTTTGTCTTCTCCCCCTCCTTTCTTCTCCTCCTGTTTTCTTCTTCATAAAAAAAAGCTCTGCTACACCAGTTCAGATGGTCTCAGCCTCAAATGCATCTGGGTTCTTCAGCCACATTTCTAGTTGCTGCAGTGGCATTGGCCAGTTCTACATAAGAGGTGACCGACTTCATACAGCTTCAAATTAATCATATATTTATGCCTTCACTTACTAAATTTTAATCTCAGTTACCTTTTTGCATTGAGCTGTGAGACTTAAGGGGATGCTATTTGGGATCCAAGAATTCATAACTGTAAAGAGAAGATAAAGTGGCTAACCTTAAACCCAAAGATTTTAGAAGCTAGTGGGTATATACTCTCTTCTTGCTGCTCTCTCTCCAACAAGTACTATCCTGAGATGCAGTAAATAAGGCTTCTGAAGAAATGGTCCATGAGATAAGTTAATTACTCTGATCTGTAGCCTATTCAATGACACAACCTTATCTTTGCATCCCTCCTTAGCTGCTTCTTTTTTTACTTTCCAAGATTTAATTACATTATCCAGTGCACACAATGAATACTCATGAAAACAGACATCAAAATTACGTCTTTTCAAAATTATGATCAAGTCTTTCTTCACCAATGTTTATTTACTTTGATTTCTAGAAGAAAAATATCTTATTAGTTGTGTTTTAAATATTGTACTCATTCCACGTGATGGAGCACCTATAGTAATTGACGCTTCCTAGGCTGTACAGTAGAAACACAAGTGCCTATTTGTAATCATAACTCTACATGCTGGCTTGATTTTCCATATGAAATAAAAAAGATTCACCTTAATCCTCAGCTTCTTCAATTCACTTGAACTTCGTTTGCATTCCCTGGGGTCACTCTCCATACTAAAATGTAGCACATTTATTTATCTTTTGTCTTTGGACATGCTTGCACAGTAGGGCCAAGATAGTCTTTTCAAAGAACCAGCTTCTAATTTTGATAAGCTTTTCATTGCACTTTTTTTTTCTGGGAATTAAACCCAGGGGCATGTTACCAGGGGCACATCCCCAGCTCTTTAATTTTTATTCTGAGGCATGGTCTCCCTAAGATGCCCAGGCTGGACTTAAACTTGCAATTGTCTTGCCTCATCTTCCTAAGTAGCTGGGAACACAGATGTGCACCACAGTTCTAGTTTGTACCATTATTTTTTATACATTGGTTATTATTGCTGTTTTATTGTTTCCTTGATTCCAAATGATTTATTGAAAATTTTATTCTCATTTTTATTCAAACTTTTTAAATTGAATAATTCATCAATTTAGGCTTTCTTACTTTCTAATATATGTGCTTATTGCTTAAAATTTCTCTTCTTGTGCTGATTACTTATATTTTGCAAGTTTTGTTATGATATATTTTCACTGCTAAATTTGAGGTATTTTCTGATTTCCATTTAGAATACCTTGTTGTGTTATTAAGAAAGGCTTTTATTTCTAAATATAAACTTTTATTTGTTTTATTGTTTTTTCTAATTTACAGTGTTATAGTCTTTAAGATACTAAGCTTTACAATTTGTCAAATTTATCTTACAGCATAGTGTGTGATAATTCTCAAATATATTCTACTTGTGCTTGAGAAGTTATTAATTTTCTAATTGTTGGCTTCAGGATAAAACATATGTCCTTTAAATTAATGTTGTGTTGCCATAATCTTCTATATCCTTATTAAGTTTATGTCTGGCTCATCTGTCAGTTACTGAGAATAATATACTAACATCTCCCATTATGATGATCAATTTCTGCTACTTATGTACATGCACATACATATATTTGATTCTATGCTATGAGCTTGTACACATGTTTAAAATTATATATATTTCTAGTAGAGTCTTTTATCCTATACTCTGTTCTTAATTTTTTTCTGCCCTAAAACCTCCTTTGTTTTACATCAATATAGCAACTTTCTTATTTTATGCTTGGCACATCTTTTTCTATCTTTATTTTTTTCAAATGCTCTCTTCCATATGTTTTAAATTTTTCCTTTGTAAATACCATATCCCTGGAATTTAAACGGAAAAAAAGACAATTCAATGTTTTTCTTTTGACTTGCAAGTTTAAGGAAGAGATTGGCAATATATGACCTGCAGGTCAAATGAGATAGGCTCTCTGCTTCTAAAAATAAAATTATATTAAAACAGCTGTATTCACTCATTTATGTGTCATCTTTACTGCTTTTATGTTATAATGGTGAAGCTCAATAATGACAGAGAACATATGACCTAAAATATTTGCTCTTTATACTTTTATGAAAATACTGTGTTGACCCACAAATTAGTAGTTATAATTAATTGATGACATATTTTACATATGGATTTTATAATTTTATTTGATATTACCTTATTATAACTTTCTTGTTTCTGTTGTAACTTAAAAACTATTCCTGTTTTGATTCTATTAAGTTGAAATCTATTGACTCTAATTCTTGTCTTAATTTTTCACACTTAATGTTGGCCACACAATTAACAAAGCATGCTATTCATCAATATCTCAATCTTCCTAATGATCAATAAATGTATTTCAAAGTATTGTAACTCTAGTTACATTTTTCACATCTTCACTATTATTTGTTTCAAAGCTTAGTTCCATTTGAATTTTTCCTAAAATAACCATTAATGATATGTTTATACTAGTTTTCTTTACTTATATTTATCTACATTTTAACCAATTTCTTTGCTTCTCATCTCTCTTGCATCTAATTCTTTCATTCTGGATTAATTTTGTCTATTTTTGATGTACATCTTGATCTGTTTCTTTATTGCATAGAGAAGTCATTCATATATTTTTATGTTATTTCTTTTTTATTCTTGAATGCCTCATTCAATATGTAATAATAAGAGGATGGGCCAGGTGTGGTGGTGCACACCTGCAATTCTAGCCACTTGGAAGTCTAAGGTAGAAGGATCATGAGTTCAAAGCCAGCCTCAGCAAAAGCAAGGTGCTAAGCAACTCAGTGAGACCCTGTCTCTAAATAAAATACAAAATGGGAGATGTGGCTGAGTGGTCAAATGCCCTGAGGTTAAATCCTGGTCCCCCCCCGACAAAAAAAAGGATGACACATAAGTTAATAATTATTTTATCTGAGACTTCTGAAAATATTTCTCTATTACCTCTGGTTTTCATCAATGCCCTATAGAATACTACCAAGGTAACATCTTTCTTTTGTAGACATCTATCTCTGGTGAATTTAAGACCATTTGTTTGCTTTCTGTATTCTGTAAGTTTACTATAATATGTTTATGGGTGGATTTTTTTATTTTATATTTCTCTGTAGCATGTTGAGTATTTATGCCTTTTATCTGTCTTGAAATTTTTTCAATATTGATTCTTCAAATAATTTCTCTCTTTTTCTCTACTCTCTTTCTGAACTTTCAATTGTATGAGAGGATTTTTACATTTGATCCCTCCTGATGTATGTGTCTTTTCTAATTTTTTGTCTCTCTATGGAGATTTCTAGTAATTTCTAAAGATCTAGCTTTCAGGTCACTAATTATATATAATTTGTTTGGTAATATACCCAGGAATTTAAAATTATATGGATTTACTTCATATTTTTAAGTTTATTTGCTTTTTTCTTATGTCGTTGTTTTGATAATACCTTATTCTTTGCTAATATTTTTCATTCTCCATTATATTTTGAAAATGTTCTGAACACACTTATCTTTTAAATCTGTATTAAATGTTTTTGTGAAAATAATGCTCCTGCTACTTTTTTCTACTGACCTACTGATGGCAATGGTTTTCCAATATGTTGTATGTATGTGGTTTGTTAGTTCCTGCCTGGAAAGAGTGCTACAAATCCTGATTTCTGGATACTTTCCTTCCCCAGAGAGAATTTAGGATATTTTGATCCAGAAAACTCTAAAATTGATTCCTAAATTGGGATTTTTATGGATTATTCAGCTAACCTAAATCTGAGTTCCATTCTTAATGAGGAAATGCCTATGGTTTAAAAATTCTGGAAGAAGAATATTTTTCTTTGCTAGAACAAAGACTTTGACAATAAGTTCCTGGTCATTTTTTGGTTCCATCTTCTTAGTGAAAGGTATATTCAGTGGACTTGGCTTTAATCCCCCACTTATACAGGAAGCTCTCATTCCCTTGGCGGCCACATGACCATTAACACCCACCATTACCCACATCAGTGTGGTTCTCAGGGCAGCTGCAGGGAAAACCCATCACTATTGTTTCCAGGGTTTCTTTCATGCTTTCGTTTGCATATCATTAAAACATCAGTGGTACATTTAAAAGAATGTTTGGAATGTCTGATGTGATATTTCTAGGTGTTTATAATAGAATAATTTTTGAGGATATCAACTTCACTAAGTTTTAAAAGTAAATTTATTTCTGACATTTCATATTCTTATATTTTATTATCTGTTTATACATCTGTCTCTTCCAGATGGGTAATAAACTTCCTAATGGCAGAAAGCTTACAGTTCATTATTATAACCAGAATCTAGCATGTATCTTACTCATACATAGTAAATGTTAAATAACTGATTGTTCAATGAGTGAATTTCTCCTCTCTTACCATGGATTTCTCCTCTCTTAACCTGGATGTCTTTTATGAGTCTCATGTTCTGTATTAAATTATAACAAATTAAGAATATAAAAGGGCTAGGAATGTAGCTAGTGTTAAAAGCACTTGCCAAACATGCACGAATCCTTAAGTTTGATCCCTAGATCCATAAAAAAAGAAGAAAAAAAGAATAAAACACTGTACACAGTTACAGTTAAATGATTAATGCCATCATTTTAATATTTCTAACAGCTTTCAGGTAACTAGTATATATTTATATTATTATTTCATGTTGGCCTAACAATTTTGAAATCAGTGATAATATCAGCATGTTACAAATATCAATATTTTAGATTAGCAGATGATTATAATAAAATACACACGTAATTGTATGTGGCAAAAATAAAAGCAAATCAATGTTAAAAATTTCATCATTAATTTTATCTCAGTTATTTCAATGAACTAAGTATTCAAAAGAAACAATCAACTATTATTCTCAGTTATTTCAACAAACCAGTTGTTCAAAAGAAACAATCATCTATCTAGCATTTGCCTTAGTTCTTTGCCACTATAGTTATTAAAGTTTTATTTCTCTAATTATGAAGTTGTGAAGGTCTTGCCCTATTGAGGAAGATACGGAAGGCAATTAGTAGAATTACCTTTAAACAAAATTTTGAAGCCATAATGTCAAAGGAAATAAAAATAATTTTAGACTCAACTCCCTACTAAATCTAAAAATTTGGGCAGATTTTTAATATACCTCATAATTCTCTTTCTGTGGAATCATAACAAGTTCTATCACATCCTTTGTCTTGATAGAATCACTGCTGATTCTATTGGAAAACGACCACTTCCTTAGTGGGGAAAAGGACACATAAGAGAATTATCAAATGTATAAAGAATTGGCCCAAATTAATAATAAAAACACAAGCTCAAGATTGTTAATTCATTTCAGTATGTTTTGCATTTTCTCTCTTTAATTGAACTTTAAAACTTTTTCATCTATTACATTAGAAGTACAAGTCCCAATTAGTCAACAAATCCATATTGAGCTCTTACTATATTCTTTGTCTTAGCTATAAGAAACCAACTTGAATAACTACCATTCAATCAAGCAAATAAACATAAGCAGTTATATGTTGTGGCTGGAATACAGGCAGATGTAAACAGCTGGTTATGAATGGAAGAGATGAGACCTATGAGAGAAAATTCACCATAAAGGAAAAGTAAAACACAGAGCCTATTATAAAGAGGTAGGTACCAGAGAATGAAATATAGCAATGGAGTACTGTTTCAGGTAAAGCATGACCCTAGGTGGGTGAAATCATTTGTGATTTTAATAACAAAATGACTTATGACACAGGAAAGGAAAGGAATTTTCTCACTGAACTCTAAGACAGTCCAACACTTTTGAGTTTTTCTCCAGATTACCAACTGAGAATAACAATATTGGGGAAGAAGTTATTCATTTTTCTACCCAAGAAACTACCAAAATTGTGAATCATTTTATAGACTGAAAATATTGGTCCCTGCAGCAGTAATTCTTTAAATAAAACCAAAGACAGTGAAAACAATGTTGGTGGTTCTTGGACTCAGGTTATCGACAGGTGGCAGCTTGTGTTGATCTGTGGATACAAATAGCATATCTCCCTCAGAAAACCAAGAGAGACAATAAAAGAGTACTAAAAACCTATTGTTATGTATTGGATCCTAGGAATGATGGTATTAATGTGGACATTGAAGCATAAGAGGCTTCATATTGTCCAAATTTTATTAAAGCCCAGGTACATTTGATTTACTTGTATCATATGCCTGATTTCCATCTGGTTCCTGATGAGAAACAACTATTGCATTATCAATGCCTGGTTACAAAATAATGCTTTATGCACAGTATCAAAATGCCCCTACTTTAAAAGGAACTGTTTCCATTGTAAGGATCCTACATTGATACATGCAGCCTTGGCATCCATGGGAACACGTGTTACATGAAATATATATGACATTGAGCTGTCTGCAAAAGAATGAGCATTCCTACCATTTCATTTTATACAAGAAAAAGCAAGTGTTATTAAAGAAATGGTATTCTAGAGTTACACTAAATGCCTAATACATGCTACTAGAGTCATGTAAAATTTGGATTAAGATAAATCTTCATGCTAGTTTAGAATAAAATGTAAAGAAGTCAAACTTTACCTAAAATAAAACAAATAATATATACAAATGAATAAAAATACTAAATATCAATTTTGAAAATAATATTTGATTATAAATCTTCGACAGATAACTTCCATGACGTTGGAGATTTTTCTTTTTTGATAGTTTCCTGAATAAATCCCAATGCAATTTCCACAATTTCATATTTTCCATGTAGAATAGGGTATTTCGTACAAATATAGAAATATAGTACTGCAAATTTTGTAATAGTGTATAAATTCTTATTCTATTATTTTATCTATGTGTGCTATTAATATAAGATTATCTTTTTTAACATGTTAATGAATTATTTTTTATTTATTTTATTTTTTTAACCATATGATTTATTTTTATTTTTTTTTTAGTCATATATGACAGCAGAACGTATTTTGGCATATAATACATACATGGAATGTACATACATCAATCATATTGTCTATTCTAGTCTGCTGTCCTTCCTATCCTCCCTACTCCTCCCCTCCTCTCCCATCCTTTCTCTCTATCCAATCTAATGTGACACACTTTTTTCTTTTTCTCATCACAATATCACATATGTATTTTGTATAACAATGAGGTTCTCCTTCCATCTTCCGTGCAACTCCCCTTCTCCCTCTTTTTCCCTCCCACCTCTCTTCCCTATTTAGTGGTAGTCTTCTTCTCATGCTCTTCCTCCCTATCCTATTTTGAGTCACCCCCTTTATATCAGAGAAGACATTCAGCATTTTTTTGGGGGGGGGATTGGCTAATTTCACTTAGCATAATCTGCTCTAATGCCATCCATTTGCGTGCAAATGCCATGATCTTGTTATTTTTAGCGCTGAGTAATATTCCATTGTGTATAAATGCCATATTTTTTAATCCATTCATCTATTGAAGGGCATTGAGGTTAGCTCCACATTCTAGCTATTGTGAACTGTGCTGCTATAAACATTGATGTGGCTGTGTCCCTGTAGTATGCTCTTTTTAGGTCTTTTGGGTATAGCCGAGAAGGGAAATAGCTGGATCAAATGGTGGTTCCATTCCCAGCTTTCTAAGGAATCTCCATACTGCTTTCCAAATTGGCTGCACCAATTTGCAGTCCCACCAGCAATGTATGAGTATACCTCCCCACCACCATCCTCGCCAGCACTTATTGTTGTTTGACTTCATAATGGCTGCCATTCTTATTGGAGTGAGATGGTATCTTAGAGTAGTTTTAATTTGCATTTCTCTGATTGCTAGAGATGGTGAGCATTTTTTCATGTATTTGTTGATTGATTGTATATCCTCTTCTGAGAAGTTTCTGGTTCAAGTCCTTAGCCCATTTGTTGACTGAGTTATTTGCTTTTTTGTTGTTTAACTTTTTGAGTTCTTTGTACACTCTAGAGATTAGAGCTCTATCTGATGTTTGAGGGGTAAAAATTTGTTCCCAGGATGTAGGCTCCCTATTCACCTCACATATTATTTCTCTTGCTGAGAAAAAACTTTTTAGTTTGAATTTGTCCCATTTGTTGATTCTTGGTTTTAACTCTTTTAAAGAAAGTAAAGAGAAAAAAGATCAGGATATTATCTTTTTAAATTTAATTTTTGAAAGATAAAAAGACAAAATTTGATACAAAGTTACAAAGTAAGATATTTGGTCTTACTCTAGCATTTCTGGAACCTTGCAACTGTTGATATTTTGGCTTGGATGATATCCTCTTGTCATAGCGCTAAATATCTTCTGCATTCTAGTATGTTTACCAGCATCTTTGGCCTCTACTTATTAAATACCAGTAGCATTTCTTCCCCATTTGTGATAAACAAAACTATCTCAAGTTATTCTAAAATGTCCTCTGTAAGAAAAATTCTTCCTGATTGACAACCACAGTTTTAGTCTTATATTCTTCTCCCCCAGAAAATAATCTTCATAATTCTTTGAGTATCCTTCCACAGGTTCTCAATGTGAACATCTTTTTTTACGTGAATGATTTTTCATTAAGTATATTGTTATGACCCTTATTTTGACACATACAAATTTTTACTACATGAGACAAATTGATTATCACAATTTTTAATCTTTTGATGAATATTTATATTTCATACAATTTTTGTTGTTAAGATATCTTAAAATAGATAACTTTATGTATACATCATTTCATGTGTAAATAAGTAAAAGCAAGATAACTTCCAAGAATTGGAATTTCATTTGAAAGGATATATTTATTTTTAATTTTGATGTATGTTGCTACATTTCCCTGCAAATGTATTAATTTTCAATCTCACCAACAATGAGGTTTAACCTAAAATATTGTTTGTAAGTTAGCAGAAGTGGTGGTGGTATTTTCTAATTCTTGCTGTTTTCCATTTTGTTTTGATTTGCAGAAGAAAACCATAGAAAATATTGAACTATTCTACCGATATACTCATACTTCTGTTTCTTATGAAGAGGTAGGTTGGTATAGAGAATGAAATATAGCACCAGAGTACTGTTTCAGGTAAAGCATGACACAGAAACTAAAGTGAGAATATTTGAAAAACAAAATTATCTTCAGAGAGACAGAGGAAAATAATGATAAAGTCTAAAGTGCTAAGGTGGCCAACCTCTGGAGACATTGATAAAACATTCTTAAATTCTCTTTATCCAAGGAAAAAAGTGATAACCCAATGGAACCTGAATATTATTACTACAAGCACAACTCAAACAGGGAATTTCAAAGTCATGAATCTATTAAGGATTGCATAGTCTTTTCTTAGCATACTTTGGATGCAGAAACCTTAATGAGGAAGAAACAACCTTAATTGTGATGTTCAATATAAATATGGATCATGATAGGTGAAATTTGAGATACATTTGACCTTTGGAAAAAGCCTAATTCCAGATGGTATTCATCCACAGGAAGAGGGCATAGATGTTATCTTTAATTTTTCCCTTCTTGTTTCTTTTTCCTAAATTTTAGTTGTAAGTGGACACAACATATTTTTATATATTTATTTCTATGTGGTGCTGAGGTTTGAACCCAGTGCCTCACACATGTGAGACAAGTGCTCTACCACTGAGCTACAACCGCCTTCCTCTGTTCTTGTTTTTTGAGTATGACTTTGTACATGAGCCCGCTAGCCAGTATCTGTATCCATTCTATGAGAATGCATTCATTATAGAAATTGCTCATAGAAATGATTTTCCCTTTTGAAGTAGAAAAGAGACTCTTGTGGAGATACCAGTTCAGTTTGAATTAAAACTTTTCCTTCCTTCTCATCATGAATTTTGGCTCGTTTCCTATTTCTATAACTTCCCACACTTTCAACAAAGAAAGATTATTGGAAGAACTAACCAAAGATTTAATTTTATTCAGAGAATATCAGCTTATCATGCATACTTATAAGATGCTCGTTAACATGTAGTACTTTGCCTATTAGAATAAAAGCTATTCACCTTGTATTACAATTAAAGTATGATTACTATGGATGATTTGAAAGGTTTATAATACTGTACTTACTGGAATCAGAGTACCAAAGTATTCATTTTTATGTCTGTAAAATTGAATGCAATTATTTATAAATGATTATGCTCTTTCAAATATCTTCTCCCAGCCAAGACAATATTAGAGTTATCATGTAGTCAACAATGATGGCATACGAGAAGCTCTAAAACTATGAACATGACTGAGTACCTTTTATGTCTATAAATCTGAAACTACTTAGAAGGCTCTAAAATTTATGAGTACTTTAGGTATTATAAATTTTTATCAAGTGTGGCCTTTAAAACTAAAGTTTTTATTCATGTTATGTGAGATTTTTACACAGCTTATCCTGACTAAAGCTAACTTTTCACATGAACCTGATTGCTAGATACTGAGTCCTTTGATTATCAGATATCCTGGAAGCAATTACTTTAGTAATACTTAACTAACTCCCATGAGAAAGGGTAAAGAAAAAAAATGTAGCCATCCAGAAAGATAGTTCCCTATATGGCCTTAAGGATCATTTTTAGTAAGTCTGTCTAAATCAATTTTATTTGGGATAATATTGTGAAAATGTTTTCTTCTCCCAGAAAAATAGAACAAGATAGAGTTACCATCACATGAAAGTTTTTGTTTGTTTAATAAAGGTTAATATAAAATATAAAATTGACCTTTACTAAACAAACAAAAGCATTCATGAGAATTTTGCTTCATGCATCTTGGTATACCTTAGCTAGGTCCTGGAGACCTCCTGGCATAGTTTATATCTTCTCCTAGAAGACACAGCACTCCTAGATAATGCTTAGACTTTTGGTTAGTTGTCCATCTGCTGTGCTCTGCAGAGAAAGATCCTAAGATCATAAGGGGACCCATTTTGGCTAGCAAAACAGAGTGCTACACATTATCTTCAAGAAAAAAATGAAAAAAAGCACATAATTCTAACCTAGAGGAAATGAACACTTTAGCAGATCCAAGGGTTCAAAGGTATCTAAGAATTTAAATGTTTGAGTCCAACAATCCAGGTGTTCTTATATCATGTTGGTGGGGCCTCTTCCCACACTCCCAATCAGGGAGTTCCTGTCATATTTAGTTCTGATGGAGCAAACTTGCCAGTTTTGAGGATTTTCCCTTCTCTACTATTTTTTAAATTTATTTTTACTGGTGCCTTATAATTATACATGTGAGTAGGTATCAGTATGCCCTATTTGTACATGAACAAAATTTGACCAATCACATTCTGCCATTCTTTATGTCAGACCTAGTCCTGATCTTCCGCTTTTTTCTGCTCTCTGAATTCCAGACATGAGAGCGTATTTATATGTGGCCACATTTATTCTTTCTTTGTTCTTATATTCATCCTTAGAAGGAGGCTTAATCTACCTCAGGGTTTCATGGCCCTTATCTAATGCATCCATTGTTCAGAGTAACACTAATAGCATAGTTTTTATAACTGAAACTTTCCCTTGATCTTTCAAACATCTGAGATGTTACATCTATCAGTGCCTTTCCTTTCTTTTTTTTTAACTTTATTTTTTAGTACTGCTAAGTGGCATATGCCTGCAATCCCAGCAACTGGAGAGGCTGCAACAGTAGGATCATAATTTTGAGGGCAGGTTTTTTTGTTTGTTTGTTTGTTTTTTGTTTGTGAGGGGTTTTTTAGTTGGACACAATACCTTTATTTTATTTATTTTTATGTGGTGCTGAGGATCGAACTCAGCACCTTCCAAATGCTACGTGAGTAATCTACCACTGAGCCATAACCCCAGCCCAGTGTCTTTACTTTCATTGCTATACTTTCAGTTAAGCAGAAGCCAAAGATTTAATCATTGCACTGGTACCTTGTGCAAGGGATTATCCATCTATCATAGTGATGGGGCCCTAGTTACCAGCCAGGCAGTATGTGATTCAAGTTCAAACTTGGATCAGGCACCCTAGGATGACTCCTGGCATTAACTGTTATGAATTGAGTTTCCTGGGAATGAAATTTGAGAAAGATATTAGCAACAGAAGAGGTATTTGAAGGAAATTCTTCACATTTGTAGAACAAATGAGGAACTTGAGGAAAGCAGGATTGGGCAGAAGAAGAAAGTGAACTATTAAATAGTATCAGTGGGGAGCTCAGTTGGTCTCAGTTAGAGTTGGAGAACTGAGACAAATCTCCCTCTGTCTTTTCTCTAACTCTATCTCTCATTCTTTTCCTTCACCTTTCTCCCTCCCTCCATCAAATATATTTATGTTCTTAAACATATTCTATTGTATAAAGAAATAAGTCATGAAATTCAGTCATATTTATCCACCATTAGATGTCTTTGTCAACT
The DNA here is from genome assembly GCF_048772815.1 of Callospermophilus lateralis. Classification (NCBI taxonomy): domain Eukaryota; kingdom Metazoa; phylum Chordata; class Mammalia; order Rodentia; family Sciuridae; genus Callospermophilus; species Callospermophilus lateralis. Next base: position 24,941,038 of record NC_135313.1, on the reverse strand, counting down.
TATTTAATCTAAATTTGCATTTTGGTTGTCATTTGAAAATTGAATTGAAGTGACAATATCTCTTATGGGGGTAATTCTCAAAAATTGGTGAGATAATGAAAAATATTGCCTAAGTACAGCTTAGAACTAAAGAATTCATTTTGAAAGTACAAAATATTTTTCCATCCTTCCTTCATTTTGTTCCTATTTTCTTAGTTTATAGATCATTTCTCATCTACAGTTATGCCTGTGTTACTTTCAAAAAAGACTATATATTTGGTAGCTATTAAATTATATATGAATATCAGCAGCACTTTGATTTAGGTTTTCTGAAGAACAGTAGTTGACTGCTAAATTGGGGAAATGCATAATTATTAAAGCACATGAGTAACAATGGTGAAAAGGCAGTGAGGTATGCATATTCACTCAAGTGAATAACAGAGAAGCAAATAATCACATCTCAAATGTATTGAAAATTAATAAACAGAATGACTACTGTGTAAGGAAAACTAATTAGGTAGACACAGAGACAAGGTGCAGAGGCAGGAAAGCTAGAGATCCAGCAGAAGTTAAAAGGTAAGGAAAACTGTTGTAGTAGTATCCCATTGCCCTATTCCAAATAGATCAATATAGTCAACCTTTACACTACCCTGCACATTTTTTTTCAGCTTGGGCACCAGCCAAGTCAGATTTTTTTTTGTAAGAACACATTATTCTGGGCAGCAGAAGTAAACATTTTAACTCATGCTTTCCAATCATTAGGAACTAGGGTATATCCCATTCCCAACATTTCAATCATATTCAGAGTAAAATTACTATTCACACTGCTTTCCAAAACAGTATGCTGCAACTCTCTAAAAACAGCAAAAGGTAACTGCTCATATTTTGATTGGTTAGCAGATTTATAGCTAATGTATGAGACTCCCCTTCCTGCGAAGTTTGACCTAAACACTCAGCGATGTTGGATCTAGCTGGGGGCGGGGCGGCTGCCACAGCTGGCCACAGAAGCAATGGCAGTGAATGAGGTAAAGGAGCTGTCCCTCCAGGAGCCTCCAGGACTGCAGTGACTGGTAGCCTGTCATTGCTGGAGCTGCCCTGCTGTGGTGAGAACAGTGGCAGATACAGGAGGAAAAGGGAACAGGCAGGTTGAGAAAACAGAGGCCTTATCAATAGCATTCCAACAAAGAAACCAAGCTTGTAGCACAGGTATAGCATATGTATCTGTAGCTCATGGCTCCTCAGGAAGCAGTTCACCTATCTTCTCCCAGTCTTTCAAATTTAGTGATCCACTTTCTGAATAAAAAGGACAGCAACAGCTTATCTCTGTCAGCAAGGCAGCAAGATTAGCATTATTTATGTATGTCCAGCCTTGCTAAGAAGGTGAGAAAGCTCGACCTGATGATGTCATTGAGCATCAGACAGAGAATTACCCATAGCTTACTGATTAGGAATCTGGTACCAGCCTATGAAAGACACATGTCAAAAGCCTGTTCCAGGCATAAGCAGAAGCCAAAGATTTAATCATTGCACTGATACCTTGTACAAGGTATCCCTTTCCCGTTACCTGTTCAACATCTGGAAGGGTCTCTCTTAGGATGGATTTTGTTGTTCCAAACTCTCTGTGGACTGGGAGTCTGTGTGGGGATAGAACTCTTCTCCTGCCCCAATGTTGAGTACCAGTTACAAGGAAAATAAAAAGGAGACACAAAGACACGATGCAGAGGCAGGAAAAATAGCAGAATGGCAGAGAGGCCAATCTGTCAAGCTTTACTTATATCAATAGGTTACTTTAGGTCACTGGCATCATTGGTACATATTGTTTGTTATATTACTAGACAGGTTACAGATTTAGCAACATTATGCAGCTTATTCCTCAGTTACATACTAATTTGAAATATTTAATATTAAGAGCTTTGTGCAACTTTCAAGAAAATCCATTGTCTGAAGTTACTGTTAGGCTGGCTGATCCAAGAGCACTGGAGCTTGGTGAAACATTGTGATTTTCTAACAAGAGAGTCTCTATATTCCTGGGAGCTGATAAGATTCTAACACAGAGTCTGGAAGGACATTGCTACAGCAACCAGGTATCCTGTGTCTTTGCACAGAAGTTTCTCAGAAGCCAGGCATTCTGTGACTTTGCACAGAAACTTCCTAGCCACCAAGCATGCCACAATCACGAAGTTTAGAATAGACCCCAATCCCAAACACAGAACCCTTACACTACTGTCTTATGCCCAGGGAATATTCCTTATATATAATGATACCTAAAGGTTTTTTCCTATATCAGATTTATCTTATGCAATTTGAGGGGGTCTCCAAATAGTTTCCTTCTTCCCACTATTTCCTCCTCAGTGGTTATGTAGACACATAACCCCAGCACAGCCAGTTAAATACTTTTTACCCACATGACTGACTGAGGAATGGTCCATAGCAGGATCAGAGCTTTCTCTAAGATTGGTGGTGCCAAAAGAGAAAATTTCTCTCGTTCTCTTGCTCACAGAGCAATAAAAATAAAGAAGGGTTTGTGAGCTTCTCCCTTTCTTATTATGTGAAACAAGCATTCTAGGAATGTAAACCTACAGTGAAGAAAGCATCCATTCTAATGACAGAAAAGATCCTGAAAATGATATTGAAAATCCAGCTGTGTCCTAATCCATATTTTTTTTTAATTTTCAACTGCAAAAACTAATCCCTTGTCTTTTTTAAAAAAACTATGTTTTTATGTTTGTTACTTTTAACCAAAAAAGTCATAATAAGACACACATAAAATCATTACTTGAATATTTTTGATGTTGACTCTTTTGGAGAGTTCAGTTTCTGATCATAATTGCTCTGTGTTATACCTTCTTTGCCTAAAATCAAGCCTTCCATATCACAGAATTTCATTTCAGTCTGCCTTAGTGTAATTGCATTATTCATACACAGAAAAGTAGACCTCAAAATGTGTACTATAACAATGTTAATGGAGAAGAAAGAGGTGTGTGTGTGTGTGTGTGTATGTGTGTGCTTGTGTTTGTGTACATGCACACCTGATCACTAAGGTCAAAACTATAATAAGGCATAAATATTTTATCTCTTTAAAAGTTTCTGTTTTCTACTTCCTGTAACAATTTAAATTTTTAAATTTTAAAGAAAGAAAAATATTTTTAATTTGACCATTTAGTTCTATTTCCAGCTCTTCCAATGTTTTTGATAAACACTAATATCTCAAGTACTCAGTTCTACACTTTATGAACAATGATTGTTTCTGAATGATGCAAATTAAACTGTAAATTAGAATAATTTTTGTATTTTAATAAAATGATTTTTATTTTGTAAATGTTGAAATAATGCTTGGAAATTTGAAATCATAAAATACTTTGGGGAATAGTGCAAATGGCCATAGGGAGTAGTTGAAAACATATTAGCTAGCATCTCCAGAGGCATTTTCAAGGCCTTTGAAGAATGAGAAAATAACTTATTCTGTAGTATATCTCTGTTCAGAGAATGGTTAACTTTCTTTGTATAGTTGCTGTATTCTGAATTCATAAAATTGAGATTTTTTAATCCAATCAAACTTTTTTTTAGTCAGTTAATTATGTAGACTATCTCATTGATTTAGAAATACAAGTTACTTCAGAGGCAATCCAAAATTTTGACTGATTTTTTCCAACATTGAAAAGATTTGAATCTCTCCTGCTTGACCTTTGTTCTTTTCCTTTGTCCTTTATTATTTAGTCCCCCCAAAGGACTTTTATTTTCAAATAATAAAGAATGGTTGATATAATAAAGCATGACGAATTTTCAGAACAATCTTACATCTTCTCATTAACTATTTATGACCTTATGCAGAAACATACAAGTTTTCTGAGTTTTAGAATCTCTTTTCGTCAGTAGAAATCATGAGAGCTGTGTAAATGTGTTACAATAAAGTACTTTGAGGTGATACTATGCAAAAATAATTATTCCATAGTAATCACTTAAAATTGAATTTTAAGTTTCTGTAAGAATTTGAACTTATATTGTTGTATTGAAAACAAGTTAGTATGATTATTTGATAATTTCTGAATTAGAACTCAGTTCTATGCATATAACAAATGTGTTTATGTATGTAATTGTTGTTCATAGTTCATTGATCTCACATAAATGAGAACAGAAAAAGAGCTTCTGTCAAAGAAATAAAGAATTGGTATGCTAATTTAAGAAATGGTGACTGCAGACAATAAGGTACTGAAAATAATTTTAAAAGCTGTAAAAATAGAGTTTGAGTGATTTCACCCCCCAAATTATAAAAGTTTGATAGAAGAGATATGTTTATTCTAATTTGAACATTATACAATATATAAATTTATCAAAATATCACATGATATCTCCTAAATATGTACAATTTTTTTGTCAATCAAAACATTATACAAAGAAAAAAGATGAGGATTGGGATTGTGGCTCAGTGGTAGAGCACTTACATACCACATCTGAGAAAATGGGTTTGATCCTCAGCACCACATAAAAATAAATAAATAAATAAATAAAGGTATTGTGTCCATCTATAATTAAAAAAAATTAAAAAGAAAAACAATGAATACTATTTAGTTTCAACATCTTTAAGAGAAGATGGCCAGAAAAATAATTTATTTGCTTGATTGGTTAATTCTGGATACTACTATCCATATAAATAATTCTGCTAATTAAATCATTTTATAAACCCAATTTCTTAGACAAAAATAAATGTGCCTACCCTAAAGTGGGAATTCATTCTATTTCTACCTACTTAGGGTCCAACGTGTGACATATGCATTTTTGAATAATCTAGGAAAACAACATAGTGATATTTTACCAAAGAATTTTGTCTTCCTCTATCTAAAAAAGTATTTGAATCACTAATTATCTAAATATGATTCCACATTTCACTCAGTAACTTTTCAGTACTTTTAACCTTCCAGTTGAGATTATCTACCACAACATCGTAATGATATTCTGGGTTTCTTTTTTCTAGAGAATCAATTGTTTCCAGTTGCTGATTATATAAAAATCTCATTTTTCAATGCCAGTAGCACTAATTAATAACAGAGTGAAACTTCATAAAAATTCAGCTGTATTACTCAATGAAAATAACTAAATCCATTATGCCTTTAGAAATACTGTATTTAGGTAAACAAACATGCATTTGATTCCAGAGCTAGACAAGTGCATTTTAATATGGATTGCTGAAATGCAATTCCTTTAGGAAATTTCTGATCATTGTCTTTTGATGTGATTACTAGGAAACAATACTTTTGCAATCTGAATAATGTTGACTAACTTTTTAATTTTCTGTTTCATCACAGAAGTTTGAGTGAAAATTTTTGGTGATGAGATATTATAGTTAACAGTGAAGCAGCTTGAAGATCAAACTTTAATTATCAATGAGGACACTATTTTATTTATTACATTTACAATAATCATGTCTGGAGAAATGCAATGACAACTTCTAATGAGCTCATTGGTCCCATAAACATTATTATTCTGGAAACATTTGTCCGTCTTAGTTTAGTCTAAATATCCTCACATTCCTGAGTAATGGGTCCAACCTGCTTTCCAAGTCCAACTAAAAATCACAATAGTTACTTGATAATTGCTGTAAACAAATAGTATTTCATTGCTTTTCATTTCCTTATGGTGGAAATTCTTATTCAGTGATTCTCTGAGGACAAATACCATTAACCTAATTTGTCAATTGGCTACTATTTTAGTCATCTTTTGTGTCAGTGTAATCAAAAGGCCTGATAAGAACAATTTACAGGAAGGAAAGTTTATTTGGTGCTCATGGTTTCAGAGATCTCAGTCCATAGAAGACTCCATTGCTCTGGGCCTGAGGTGAGGCAGAGCATCATGAAGGAAGTTTAAAATATATTTTTAAAAATACATTGTTATATTTACCCATTACAAATAATTAATGAATCATATATAATAATCATCACATAGTGAATGTTTAGTCACTTCATTTAATTTTAGCTTTGCTTAACATATCCTTTATAAAAGGTCTTCTTTTGCCATTGCAAAATACATTTACTAGAACAGACACCAACATTTGCCTTGGTTATTCCCATTTCTTGATTGGAAAATGCAAGTTAAGTATATCTCTTAAATGAAGATCATATAGATAATGATCATCTAATGTGATGGCATGAAAACATGCTTGAGAACTTGCCAAACTCCTACTTTCCACTTTGAGAGAAAAGCAAATTGTTATAACCTTCTTTGAGTAGCTTGGTGATCTATAGTGAAGATACAACACATTTCTGAAGCTATGTTGAAGCAGTATTCTCCCTAGAGCTGCCTGGCTGAAACTACTGTAAATGACAATACCTGTGAGTTGTAGATTGTTAAATATTTTGGATATCATTTGATGACCCCAAAAAATCCACTTTATGACATATGCCCTAACTTGCATATGTTGAAGAACATCCTTGTGAAATAACATTCATTGCAGTAATCTTTCTAATGCCAGAAGGCCCCATTAAGGAACAACTTATAAACATCTGCAGGCAGAAGAAGAAAGGAAGCTTTTGATGAGGGCAATTATGTTGCACAAATTTTTACTGGAACATAGAACATTCAACTACCAACTGGCTACTGAGAGCTACCAGAAATGGAACTCCTGGCTGGCCCACAATTTCAGGTAAGAGTTTGCCCATAATGTTTCTACAATCTGATGTTATGCCTTTGGGTATGCAACCTGGGAGTCCAATGGTATCAGCTCATCTAAATGTGATTATGCTCAGAGCAACTGATTCTCAGTAACTAATCTCACAGAGAAGGAAAGAGATAAAAGAGAAGCAGAATGACAATTTATACATTCACAGTGACAAAGATACCTGGTAGGATAACCAGCACCTGTCATTTCCCTGGAGTCTCCCTAAATCAACCCCAGGCAACCAAATTATAGATCAGAAGGCTGATCTGTGTGCACTGGACTAGAACAAAGATAGTCATGTATTTATGGACAATTTCCATATATGACTCATAACTGCTTGAATTTATTGTTTCAGCTTGAAATATATTTTTACCGAAATAATTGATAATAGTTCCTAAAATTAGCCATCCTTTTCCTTTTCTAAACTAAAGAAATATTTTCAAATTCTCCTATTGGTTTCTTTGGGGAAAATACATAAAGCTATGGAGATAATCTCTCTCCTTTTCTTACTACTTAAATATGTAGATGTTTGCTATATTTGAAATTATTCAGCCTCTTTTAGGGGAAAGTAGAACCGACTTCACCAACTTGACTATGGTTGGGAGTTATTGATATCCTCATTTCAACCTTTAATTCAATGAACTAATATTATTCCCCATAGTATGTGTTGACAAACACAAAACAACCAGTTCTAACTGAAAACATCAGTAGTTCAGGGAAAAGAGTAAATACACAAATGTATTTAAGCTTCAGTGGTGATTGCTGTAGTCATTAATATAAAAGATATGGTAAGATCACAAGGGAAAAAATAAAAATGGAACAAAAATATCAAAGACTTGAACAAGGATTTCCAGGGAATTCAAAATTTGTGTTAACCTGAAGTGACAGTAGGAAGTGGTTCATGGCTAACAACAGAAATGTGCTTTGGCAAGTAGTTCAGATACTATGCAAAGGTATAGAGCCCCGATTTATGATAAACCCTAGTCTTCTTGAATGAAACTTGGAAACACCCTAGTCTCAATTAGTAGCTCCACAATTTTAAGCCTCTTAAATAAAACTGTTGGTTGAAATGAAGAATGCCATATTTCATATTTATTAACTTTAATATATTAAGAGGTGATTTGTTTTTCAGCTTTGTAACACAATCAAAAGGTTTACCTTATTTGGAGTTTTAGTGTACAGTGGAATTACTTTAATCAGAGCAGCCCATATCTGAATCTAAGGAGCTAATTGGGGAATTTGATATAATTTGAATTCCTATTTTATTGTCCTATCAAAGCAAATTCTGTGTAGTTGGTAGCATTGGCCTTCAGGGTATGAAAACTAGAAAAATCTAACATTGATTTATTTGCTGTTGAGAGTGCATATTTTAAATTTTAATAAAAATGCCACATTTCTGCTGTTTCCAAATTCTTCATAACTAGGGTCAGGGTGTTACTAATTTTATGTTTTCTAACATGCTAATGTTTAGCCACGTGTAGTTTACCCCTTTCCTTCTACTCCAGTGGCAAACTTCTACAGGACATTAAATCATTAGCCTTTTCCTGATTTCACTGCAACTCCTAGAAAAACTATAAATCTCTTCTCCCTCTACCTCCCCAATGCTTGGGATAAAACCCATTCTTGGCAAGCACTCTACCACTGAGTTCCACACTCATCCCTGAAAGGTATAAATCTTTGTGAAAAAAAAAAAATTGTAAAACTTACCCTCTGTTATTCCACCACATTCTGAGTATTTTTAATGTCAGAAGTTGGTAAAAATAAGAATTATACTCTTGTGGCAGGAGTCGTTTTTCTAAACCAAATGGTGCTCTAGCCAGGTCACAAAGTGAGGAAGAGGCTCAAGATTCAGATCAACATTCTTTGAAAAGGACCCACTACCAACATTTCATGGGAAAATTTTGGGAAGCTTCATGTCACACCAAAGAATATGATTAATGAACTAATTTTTGCATTATCACTTATTCTATGTTCATGTACTGCCATCAAGAAAATTCTTACATGTCAGAGCTATATGAATCCCAATCCTCTACCCCTTTCAAGAACCAGCAAATGTCAGGATAATTTAGTTGCTCAATGGACTATGGTGAGTTCAGCTGAAGGAACAACTGCTGAATAGGAACATCACAAAAATATACTTTGTTCCTTTGATTTCCTCACCCTATATCTCTTCCTGTCTAATAAAAAATAGACATACTAACAATTATACCTAACACTCATTATGTGACTAACACAGCTCCATACATGTGACTAATCACTTAACTCATGCAATACTTTCAACAGCTCTGTGATATAGTTAGTATAATTATCCTCATTTTACAGATGAGGAAACTGATGAATAGAGATGCTAAATAACTTACTAAAAGTCACACAGCCATTTGGTAACAAAACTGGGATTCTAACCCAGAGTGGAATAGCTCCTCATTACCAGGCTTATGTCACTTCAAGAAAAGAATATCCTGAATTAAAGGAAGAGTGGAGAAAAAGGAAGGCAATCGAAGAGAGGAGAAATCAGCAGTCCTTGTGGACTTGGGAAAAACAAAGAGACAATGCAATGATAATGCAGTAGGCAGGTGACCAAGACATTTTGGATTCCAGTATATATGTCTCTAACACCAAATCAAACCAAATAAATTTGTCATTACTGAACTCATGTAAAAAGCACATTGTCCACCGAGACAAGATGTTTCTGTTTTGTAGATTATTTTTCTGACCCCAAGATGGTTAAAATGGGAACTTAATTCAATTATAGAAATGACAGATGTTTCTTACACATCTAAGTTTGTGGGCCAACTAATCATTTCCTCCTCACAGAGCAACATGAGACACATTTAATAAATAAGTAACAGAAAGGGTGAATGGCTTACCTGTAGCCCCTTAGCCCTGCTCTGTGCTCTTCACTAAGCTTATCCACCATAATAATGTGAAACAGGCTTTGAAAATTAATTCTTAGAGGGCCTATATTTTTGCATGCTTAAAAGTATTTAATTTAGTATTTTCTCTGATAATAAAGGATGGAAATATATATATATATATATATATATATATATATATATATATATATATACACACACACACACACACACACACATTAATATACATTAACAAGATCATTATCCAAATTTTATCTTTAATTAATAAAATGTATAAAATAACCATAAGACACTTAATGAAATCATGATAAAATATACTGATTTTTGAAATTTATATAAGGTATTTGGAAAATACAAAAAATTTATATAAGGTATTTGGAAAATACAAAAAATTTATATAAGGTATTTGGAAAATACAAAAAATTTATATAAGGTATTTGGAAAATACAAAAAAAAAAAAAAAAAGAAAGAAATACTGTTATCTATAGTCTATAATTTTACTCTTTAGGCCTATTTTGAGTTTTCTTAACTTTTAAACTTGGTACACTTTATTATGTTTTTGTGTATTTATACAAATGTTCATGACTTTATATGTTGCATATGATAGCTTTTAATAACATTATTATTGATACATTTTGAATATAATTCCAAGATTTTTGATATAAGATCAAAATTTTAAATTCACAGTTGTAATGAATTCATGTTCCTTCAGGGGAAAAAAAGCACTTAGAAGTTAAAAGTCATTCGACAATAAGTATAATCATATGTAATGTTCATGACATAAATTGTAAAATTGTCCTTTAAAAGGTCTATATTACTTTCTTCTGTTGTTGTAGCTTTGAAAGAATTTTAAAAACATACCGACAAAGTCTTATTCTGACCTTATTGAAAATGAGGTTTAAGGTTCTCAATTAAATTGTAGATTTATAGCTCTTAAAAAACATAACAGGATATAATCTTTAATCTAGTACTATGTGGTTCACTCTGAAGAAAAATCTTGCTTTATTATTTAAATCTTAAAATCGTTTGGGCTATGCTATTCTTAAAGAGCAAATGTGAGTTTTGTTTTGTTTCTGATTGCTACACTTAAACCCTATATTTTTATGTGGTAGCTCTGACAAGTTCTAATTTTAATATAAATGAGTAGCCCTTTAAGATTTCTATATAAAAATAGCAAAACAATTCAAGTTATCTGTGTTTGCTGGATATAACATATAAATTGAATTATTTATATCCTATTTTTCTTTTGAAAACATTTTTACAAATAGGATCCTAATTGAAAGAAATAAGGTATATGATCCTAAAAACTGCAAGTTTAATTTAACATTTCTCTTAGCATTAAAAATACGGACACTTAATTGTAATGAATTATTAGTAGTTTTAGGTAGTACCAGTCTTGCCTTTTGTATCTTAGATGATTTCAAGGTGATCTTTCAGTGGAATTTGGGGACTTTCTCAGGAATAAACATGGAGAAATATGCTAATTATTTTTTACTTTGACAGTAGTGGGTCTGTTTTCTTAGCACAATTAGAGTTGCTGTGTGCAACTAGGGAAGAGGTGTGATTTCCCTGCAACAAGCTGACCTTTAAAAATGAGAGTATGAAAACTTGTTCAGGTCATAAAATGCATGAAAACAACACGTATAAACTTTGAGACAGTCTTTCAAAGTCAAAATCAGATTTCACTCCCAAAATTTCAGAGGAACTCTTGTAAATTTCCACACATAATTTGCAAATGTTTTATGTCTTAGTAGGTGGTATATTCATTAAAGTGCAGGCCTTTGTGTTTATTTGTTGATGGTGGTTTGTATTATCTTGTTTTCTCTTTAATTCTTTGTGTTAAAACTATTCAAAGTTTAGTTTTCACCAATCTGAACTTCAGACAACCAAATAATAAATTAGCACACACTATATAATATCTTTGATTGTTTTTACTTTAGTTATTACTTAGTATAATATAAACACCATACATATAATGTCTTTAAGATAAAAAAAAAATCATTGTTTGGCCTTATTAATAAGTAGAATGAAGCTTACATTTTAAAAATGGTTTCAAAACATATATACCATAAATGATAGACATGAGATTAAAGTCTATATCTACATATAATGAAGTCTGAGATCATAACTCCTACAATAACAAATATTATGTAAAATCATTATAGAAATTGTTTCATGAGCTAACATACCAGCTCTGCAAATTCTCTAAATGATACTATATGAGAAAAACAAAACAAAAATCAGAAAGCTCAAACATTAATTTAATAGTCTTTCTCAGTGCAGTTCTCTAGTTGCAAAAATTATTAGTGGACATTACATTTGAAATAACTCCTTTATGTTATTATCAAATGTCCTTCCCATGAGTAATGCCTGTAGTCACTGAACTTTAATATCTTCTTCTGTGATTATTATTACTATTATTTTTCCCTCACAGTTGTACAATGTACTCCACCTGTTAGAAATAACCAAAGATATGTAGGAATTTACATTAATATACATTAACAAGATCATTATCCAAATTTTATCTTTAATTAATAAAAATGTGTAAAATAACCATAAGACATTTAATGAAATCATGATAAAATATACTGTTTTTTGAAATTAATATCTGCTCAAATCAAAGTAAGCAAACGAAGGAGGGTAAATTTATAATAAAAGTTTGCAAGCCTTCGGTAATGTATATAATGTTGAATTTCAAATAGAACCCAAAAGTTCTATAAAACTTAATCATACTATGGAGGTATTTTATGTAGATAGAGACATATGAATTTCATATTTTCTAACATTTTGTTATAAATGTTTACAAAGGTATAGGAAAGTTGAAAACCCAGATTTCATGACTCTTTCCTTTCTTATTTGTTCCATAATATACCATCTATCCATCTGTCTGTAACTTTTTACACATTTCAAAGTAAGTTGTTGATATCTTAATTGTCCCCTATTATTTCATTCTGCATGCCCTTAATTATTGTTAAATATAGTTTTATATTTGGTGATGATTTTTGATGTAATCATGAAATGCACAGATTATAAATGTGCTATTCAATGCCAAGCATACATCCTGTGTTCACCACAAACCTCTGTCAACATACAGAACATCACCATCATCTAGGAATTTCCTACACATCCCTTTTCAGTAAACATCCCTGCTAGCCAGAGACAGCAGCACTCTGATTCATTTAAACCACAGGTAAAATATCATGCAATATATAATCAATAATTTGTATGAGACGTCTTTGACTGAACATTTTTGAGGTATATTCATGTGTTCTGTGCACCCTTGATTGATATCTTCTTATTGTTGAGAGATTTCCTTTGTATGAATTTGCTAAAATTTATTTTCTTATCAATAGACACCCAGATGGTTTCTAATTTTGATGTATTATGAATACAGCTGCTATAGACACAAATATTTTTTTGTGAAATTAAGCAATTCTTTTCTTTCTTTTGAAATAAAATTTGGGGTCTAGAGGTAGTTTGTGTTTGATTTCATAAAAAGTGTCAGAATTTTTTTTTTTAAAGAGAGAGGTGAGAGAGAGAGAGACAGACAGAGAGAATTTTTAATATTTATTTCTTAGTTTTTGGCGGACACAACATCTTTGTTTGTATGTGGTGCTGAGGATCGAACCCGGGCCGCATGCATGCCAGGCAAGCACGCTACTGCTTGAGCCACATCCCCAGCCCCTAGAATTTTTTCAAAGTGGTTGTTTCATATTAGAGTCTGAAAGCATTATATGAGAGTATAGATCATTGTATATCTTTGCCAATATATGAGATTACCTGTCATTTTAACCATTCTGGTGGAAGTTAGTGGTATTTAGTATCACTCATAACAATAGCATATTAAATAAATTACATTTCTCTGGAGACCATGACGTGGGACATTATTACAAGTGCCATTTGTGAATCTTCTTTTGTGAAACTGCTTTTCAAAGTTTTGTCATTTTTGTTGAACTATTTGTGTTTATGTAAAAATTGAAAAAAAAATAATTGCTAAATTTGTTGAAATATCTTGTATACCAGTCATTTGCCACATATAACTTTTGAGATATTTTTTATTTCAATTTTAGGTTAGAGGAATCATTTTCTTAACAGTATCTTTTGATCATCAGAAATTTTTATTTTTGATAAAATCTAATCATTTGATTTTTTTTCAAATATGATTATTTTTTTCTTCGTCATTTCTATGTAGAAATTGCCTACCTGGGAGTAATGTATAAAATTTCTTATGTTTTCTTTTAATACTTTATTGTTTCAGTTTTTATATTTAGGTTAAGAATACATACATACTTCCCAATATCCTTCGTTAAGTAAATAATAGCATATCAAATACAGCAAAATATTAACAAGGTAATGATTATGATCAACTAGGGTTTATCCTAGGAATACAACATCAAGCTAATTTCTCAAGTCAATCCATGAATCAATGTGATTCATGACAGTAACAGTGCTAGTAAGCTTTGAGGCTGGTGTAGGAAAGTGGCTCAAGGCATTGTATCAAGAAGGAGGGGGGGCAGATATTTTCAAGGAGGATAAAATATAAAACCCAAAGTCATGCCCCCAGGGATCCACCTCCTCTAGCCACACCTTATCTGCCTATCTTTACCACCAAGTTAATTCCTATAATGGGATTAATTCAGCGATTGGGTTAAGGCTGTCCTAACCCAATCATTTCACCTCTGAACTTTCTTGCATCATTTCACACATGAGCTTTTGGAGGACACCTCATATTTAAACTATAACAAACAAAGAGGAAATACTGTGTGATGACTTCAATTTAAGCAGAAAGGCATTATTCAACATCCAACACTTCATCATTAAAAAAAGAACTCCCATTAAACTAGGAATACAAAGATAGTTTCATCATTTTTTTAAAAAGCACTATGAAAAATCAACAACCAAGTTATACTTAAGGGGTGATATACTGAAGTCTTTCTTCCTGCTATAGGAAGGATATGCAATGTTTCCCCAAAAATCTATTTGTTCAAGACTTGTTCCCCAACATGATGTTATTGGGAGGAGACGGAAAGTTTAAAAAGTAGGGCCAAGGTGGAGATTTTAGGTTTTAGGATGTATTCTCAATGGGGTTGGTGGCACCTGGGTCTCTTATGCTCTGTTTTTTCTTTTTTTCTTTTGTTGTTGTTGTTTGTTTGTTTCCAGTCTTCCTGAAGTGAGCACTTCCCCCCTCCTTCCCCCCCCCCCCACCATGATGCACTGCCTAGTTGTGAACTAAAAGCAGCAGGGTCAACTAATCATGGGATGAAACTTCCAAAACTATGAGTCACCGTGTATCCTTCCTTTTTTTAAAGTTTATTATCTCAAGTATTCCATCACAGTACTGTGAAGTATGCATATCTGATTAACACACCCATTTTGATACTTTACAATTTGGGGACCAGAGATGTAGCTCAGTGATAGAGTGCTTACTTAGCATGAGAAAGGCCCTAGGTTTGACCCCACTACTTAAGAAAGCATATTAAAACTTTATCCCTTTTGTCCAAAATTGTCATAATAGGCTGAATACTTTCAGCATTTTTCTTGTTTGCTCTCCATATTACTTATCAGAAATCAAGAACATAATGCATAAGTAAACAATAGAAATAAAATTTAAAGCACATGTTGTTGATTCCAAGATTAATTCATGAATAAGATTGAGCAAAAATCATTACAGATGATTCAGAAGGTAGAAACAGAACTGGAAGGATTTCAGAAGTTTCAGAAGGATGAGAGATGAAGACAATAAGGGTTGGGTAGACCAGATAAGGATTAGAGTATAGGAAAAGAAGAATGGCCTTGGATTCTGAGCCTTTGGGGGCTAGCTAACATAAACATAAGGGTAAAATGAGATTGGTCCTGGTTGATCCAAAGCATTCTGTTGTCATGAGATTGCACATGTTGGAAATAAAGGTGGCTTGGTTTTGGAAACTTTCTTTCCATGATTGATGACAGGGTCTAGGAGAAGTAGGATCTTCGTCTCATTATATAAGTTTTCTTTCCTAAACCCCAATGTATATAAAAGTTTTAAATAACATAATTTACAAATTTATATATAGTCAGAAAACCACATTTATTATAAACCTATATGAATATCATAAAATTTAGCAATTTGGGCTATATACACATCTTACAGATTTTAAAGAACAAGTCTTCTGTAGACCTTATTTACCAATAATCACTATTTAGTAAGAAATGAAAAACAAAACAGTATAAAAGTGCATATGTTTAAAAGTTAAACAGCACATCTAAATTCACAAATCAAAAGAAATTATGATGAAAATTAGAAAAAACATAAAACTGAATAATGAAAATACTGCATAGCAACATTTGCCCATGGAGCCAAGTATTGCATAAGGAATATTTTTAGTTTTCAGTGCTGCTGGGAGCCATTAGCCAAGTAGGTATGACAATTTCCTTGCCAGCGTACCCCATGTTGCTTAGTGGAAGGACTCGTGGAAATAGGACATTTTGCAGTAACATTGCATGTAAGGTGACCTTGCTCAAGGACCAGGGCAGATCAGGGTTTAGGGCAGTTCCAGGTTTAAGATTATTCCTGCTGGGAATAGGGCGTATCCTGCTGCCTGAGTTCCCCTTGAGTCTCTCAGAGAGTATTTTTGGGAGACAGAAGCCCAATGGTGGTGTGGATTTGGAGAGAGAACGTGGATTTCCCCAGAATGTGTTTGTAGAGGGCCGGTGTGAGATCGGGAATAAAGAATTGCTGTTTGAATCTACAAGGCTGTGAGTGGCTTGTGATTTTGTGCCCAGCCAGACTGCGGCACAGTACATTGTTTTCAAATAAAGAAGTATTAAATAGTAAAGAACTAAGTATCCTTAAACTTAGAAAAATAAAAGCACAAAATAATGCTTTAAAATGAAATATTTTTAAGGAATATTGAAATACAAACCCCAGCAAATAAAAATTGAGTCCCAAAAGTCAAAATTTTATTCTTTGAAGTGATAAAAATGTTGACAAATCTTTGTAAAGGTTATTCATAAAAATTAAAGAGAAGGTACAAATAAATTATATTAGAAAATAAAAAGGCCATAAGCATAGATGCTACAGAAATTTAAACTGTTATATAAAATTTATGCCACTAACACTGAATAATAAGCAACCATAAGAAAAATAAGTAGATTTACAAATTAAATTGGGTATTAAAAATCTTCAAACTCATTGATATTCATCACCAGTAGAAAGTAAAATAGTTCAATTCCCAGTACCAAAAAAAGAAAAAAGAAAAATAGTATTAACTGAGGGGGACATGTAGGAACTACTTTAGAAAATTGTTTGGAAGCACCTTATAAATGCAAACATCTACCATTTGAACCAACAATTTCATTCCTAAGCATTTATTTCCTGAAAAGGAAACATGCAGCTATACAAAGATATGTCCAGTGTTTATAATAGTTTTATTAAAATAATCAAAAGGTCTAGAAACTATCCAAATACCAACCAACAGGTGAATCGATAAACCATGCATACTGACATAATAGAATTTTATTTAGTCACAAAAAGGAATGAAGCTCAGGCAATATCATGGGTGAACCTTAGAAGCATCATACTGATTTAAAGAAAGTGAACATAATAGATCACACTCTATATGATTCTACTCATATGAAGTTTCAAGGCTGAAAAAACTAGTTCATGATGAAAAAATTAAGAAAAGTACCAGTCTTTTGGACAATTAATCTCATTTTTATAAGACATGAGAGAACTTTCTGGAATGGTGGAAATGTTCTAAATTTTAATAAATTAGAAAAGGTATCAATCTGTCAAAATTATACAATCAAACTATATGCAATTTAATCTCTATGAATGTTACTTTAAAACAAAAGGGACTCCTGGATTCAATCCCCAGTACCAAAAAAAAAAAAAAAAAAAAAAAGAAAAAAGTAATAACTGAGGGGAACATGTAGGGAAAAGTATAGAGGAAAAAGGAATAGCAAAAAGAGGATAATTGAACCTGAGTATCAGGATTTATTGTATTAGTCTGTTGACTTTGTATAAGTTAAAATTTATTTAATGTTAGAAATTCTAAATATATTTGGAGCCTATAAAATTTACCAAAGCCTGATGACAAAAACTGATTATTGCAATAAATATAGCAAATACCTAATAAATTCAGCACAATTCATAAGAAAAAAAAATAGTAAATGATAAATTAAAAGGCACTTCCTTGAATTGATAGGAATTCTAGAAATATCTGTCAAATATTGAGAAAACAACAATTTCAATAGTGAATGCGTAGGAATATTATTACTTTTTATATGAGAGACTAGACCAGGAATGACTATTATTGTTATGGTTTGGATCTGGAATCCTAAAGTTTATGTGTTGAAAGTGTGATCCCCAGTTTAGCCATGTTCAGAAATAAGACTGTGGGAACGTGATTGGATCATGAGAGTTCTGACCTCATCAGTGGATTAATCCACCAGTGATTTGATGATATTATTACAGGGTATTGGAAAATGTATCAGGTTGGACTAGTTGGAGGGAGTGGGGACATGTCCTTGGGGACTTCTTTTTGTCCTTGGCCACTTTCTCTTTCTCTGCTTCCAGACTGCCATGAGGTTAGCAGATTTCCTCTGACTTGCCCTTTCGCCATGATGGTCTTCCTCACTTGAGGTCCACAGCAATGAAGGCGGCTGATCATGGACTGAAACCCCTGAAACCATGATAAATCTTTCCTCTTCTAAGTTGTTTTCTCAGATGTTTTGGTCACAGTGACAAAATGCTGATGCAACTATTGACAATTGTATTTAACAATGTATTTGAAATCTTAAGAAAACAGGAATAAGAGCCACAAGGATTAATATTAATGAATTCAGGTTAAATCTCAAACAGTCTACAAATTTTATAATTGAGCTTATCAAAAACTTGAACATAAAGCTAATATGTAAAACAGACTTTTATGTTTATGTAACAGCAATAGAGTTGAAGGGTAACAATTTCAAAGTACCACATAAAAAAGCAACATAAAAGTATAGAATGCATAGCAATAAATCAACAAAATATGTGTAAAACATATATGGAAAAATTACATAACCCAACCTTAATGAAATATTATTTGAAGAATAGCTATAGAAATATATTCATGGCTGGTAAGATAAAATATTATAAAGATGTCAATTCACTCAAATTGATTTATGGATTCCATGCAGTTTCAATTAAAAGTCAACAAGGCTTTTACTAAAATTTGGCAAAATTTTTCTAAAATTACTTGAATAAAATGGACAAGACATTCCTAAAGGAGACCCACATAGTGCATTTGTTTTGGTGGAGTTTAAAGACCTATCATAAATCTATAAGACCATATACTGCTGACATAATGGTTGGCAAATAGATGAATGGGACAAGACACAGAAACTAGAAATAGAGTTATGTAAATATGAAGGGTTGATTTACAAAATGTAGAATTTTAAAGTAGAGGGTAAATGATGGAATAGCCAATACATTGTTCTAGGGATATTTGATTATCCATATAGGAAAAAATAAAAATTTAAATTGTATTCTACATATACCATAAATCAAATCAAAGAATATTACATAAAAATATCCCAACAATACTATAAGTATTTTAAAAGAAAATAAGAGTTTGTCTTTATAAGTTTGTGACAGAAAAGTATTTCTTAGATTGGACAAAAGATTTTGAGCACAAAAAAGATAGATTTGAATATATTCAAATTAGGAATTTCTGTTAACAAAAATATAGTATTAAGGATTAAAAGATAAATCATGAACTTTGAGAAGACATCTGTCATATATATAATATTTGACATATATATAAGATTTGACAATAAAAATCAAAGGTTAAAGATTAAACATTCAATAGAGGAGAAAACATGAATGCGTATGATATATACACAAGAGTAAAATTTTTAAAGTAGGTTTTTGTTTCAAGTGCACCTTCTTATGATTGCTGGAAGTTGTTCCAGCATCAGAGGTTTTCCTTCACCTGTCCCGAGTCACCTGCTTTCATCAATGGGGTAAACAAAGGTTTGAAAAACACCAAGTCTCCAACCTCCCAAGACTTGGCCTCAGAACTGGCCTCCTATTTTTCCCACATGGGTATATTTGTCTTCCGACTTTCTGAGTACTTCATAAGGCAACCTAAAGGACGTGGATAGGGGATTAAGGATTTTGTTCAATCTAAAGCAAGCACTATTTTTACTTAAGCACCTTTTTATTACTATTAATTATTATTATTCACTTTTGCTTAAGGTGAGAGGCCATCACTATTAATTGGATTGTGGTGATGGATAAAGAGAAATACATATAAGGCAGCATGATGCTGACAAATTAAAAATACTTTTTAAATTATAATGGTATTAACATTATTTTATTAGAGCCAGTGTTCTTTTCTCCTTTCTTATTTCTCCTTTCATATTTCAGTATTTGTTAATATCTCTGAGTTATTTATATCATAGAATGTATGACTTTGTTGAATTTTAATTTTATGTAAATTTATATTATGCAATAGAAGTATGTATGAGGTAATAGTTTTTACTTGCAAAACTTTTACATATATTTGTCTTTCTTTTACCAGAGATGTTATGTAATTTTCCCATGATCACACAGCATGGGGGTAAATGGCAGATCCAGATTTTTGTTTACTTTTGTTTAAAGCAATTTCAATATACTTTTATATAGAAATTCTTATGAAGCAAAGTAAAAAAGATGGTGAGTCAACTTAAAAAGAAAATTAACAATCTTCTGAACAGCAATTATAAATCCCTTTCACAATTTCTGGTAGACATATTACATAAATACCAAATTAGACAATATTCCATGGATGAAATATCCATATATTTATTCTAAGCATGTGGATACATGATTTTCCCTTTTATTGTTAATATATACAGGTGGCCATTATTATTTTTTTTTATTTTTGAGTGATGCTATTTCTAATTTTTTTCATACATTTAATAAAATATTCAAAGTAGGCCAGAAACCCATCACTTTTGGAAAATCATTTAATAACACTCAAACTCCCTAGTGATGTTGATAAAGTAATTAGGGTGGTTCCTGAAGTTATCACATATGGCATGACATACTGGCAAAAACTGAGTCAAGCTGAATGTGGACTCACAATGTATAGAGGATTATTTGTTATCATATTAATAATATTAATATTAATAGAATAATCAGTCATACCTAACACTGAAGGTAATATATGTTTTCCATAATTTATACAGGCTGGCTGAATTTAGGTAAAGCCATTACTTGGAAGATTAAAAACATCGTGGGCAGTGAACTATGAAATGTGGTTCTCACGAAGGCAATAGCATCAGAAAACTTCATCACAGTGAAATTGCCTCTCACTGGAAATGCACTATAAGACTTTTAAATGAATGAGCCACGTTAATGATAAAGTACAATTATCAACTATTTCTAGAGATCTTATAGCTTAGCACAAATTAAAACAAATAGGATGAACTTATTTCTTTCTGTTTTCTCTATTCCTGTTTATGGGTTCAATATCTGGAGCCATAGGTACATTAGATAGCAATGGTCAAATATATTCACTGTCTCCTAAGACCATCACTCTACTTACTTCAAACTTCACTTCTTGCCTTTAAAATTTTCTCCCTATTATAAATTTCTCACACATTTAGTTTCATCTAAAGGCTTGCTTTCCCCTCGAGTTTTTCCTTATGCTCTACCAGTTGCTGGTGATGATGGCAAATACTTCTGGGTCAGGCTTGACCTAATTATATTGTTCAATAAGTTAGTTTATTTAATCTTTACAACAATCCCAAAGATAAATGATAGTTTACTGTTGTCATCCCTGTTTTACAAATAAACTTGAGATTCAAACAGATCTAAGATCACATAGGTGTTACATCAGTAAATGGCAGATCAGGATTTTAATTTACTTTTAATTAAAACCCTTTTAAATTAAATTTACTCTCATTTAAATATCTAATGCTCATCGAGGACTCATGAACACTCTGCTCTTCATATAATCCAATTTCACTTCCCTTTCCAAGTATTTGATTTTGAAGCAAATTTCAAATATCTTCTTAGTTGTTTTTAAATATTCTAAAATATAAAGGACTTTTTTTTGGGGGGGGTTGGTCCCAGGGATTGAAACCAGGGGTGTTTAACCACTGAGTCATATCCTAAGCCCTTTTATATATTTCATTTAAAGACAGGATCTTTAACTTGCTTTGGAATTTGCAAGTTGCTGAGGTTGGCTTTGAACTTGGGATCCTCCTGCCCCAGCCTCCCAAGCCCCTGGGATTATAGACATGCACCATCACACCTGGCAGGGACTTTCTTAAACATAACAGTAATAACAGTCCAAGCTATGCATTTACAATTATTTCTCAAATGTAGTAAGTATTTAAATTTCCACATTTTTCTCAGCAGTGTTCTTTTTCTATTGGATTTTCTGAATCAGGATTAAAACAAGATTCATACAGTTCATAGATATTATCTCTCAAATTCCTTTTCAACTCTAGATTCCCACTTCGTCTGTCTTCTCTGGATCTTTGTTGCAATATGGAGATTTTGTTTTTGGAATTTTTTAAATTATGGATTATGCTGATTATATCCTTGTGTCATTTTATAAGTTCATCTTACCCCTGCATCCCTGATTAACAGGTCATTGTATTTAGCAACTTAGAATGACTCCAGAATGTGTGGGGTTTTGCTGCTGCTTTGTTCTGTCACTTTATTTGGTTTGAGAAACTATGCCATAGGTGCAGAGCCAGGGTTTGGATCCAGCAGGTTCCAGGGTCTGTGGCTTTAGTGATGACACCACATAGCATCAAGATCACTTTATGCTCCTTCCATTCTTCTTCACAGCCTCGTTGGCCCTCCTCTGGGAAGTCTTCCATTTACTACCAGATTGGCCAAGCAACTTAGTCCTCGTTGCCCTGAAAACAATACTTTGTTTAATCCTTTTGAAACATTTATCACATCTCAAACATTTGTCACCAATAATTTGAAACGTAACAATGTGCTTTCACCTTTGTTCTTTTAATGTCAAGTCAATATCTGAGCCTAGGATGTAGCAATAAATAAACATTTGGTGGGGGGAGATGTGCAAGTGAATATGTGAATATAAAGCTGATTGAGGTGGAGATATTTAAAAGCCTATGAAACATCCAAACATAAAGGAAATAAAACTCTAGACGACTATATGTTTGAAAAATCAGCTACAATGTCCACAAACCAAAGACTCAGATCCAGAATTCCAGACAAATCATGATGTATTTTTGGCATATTAAAAGAAAAAAGTAAGGATGATCAGCTAGGGTTTTCTATTCACAAACAAACAAACAAACAAACAAAAAAGACAACTTTGTTTAAGAAACAAAAGAAAAGAAAGAAAGAATTCATTACAAATTTAGATTCCAGAGAAGCAACAGGTGTGGGTAGCAATGCTAAAAACTGGAAAGCTCCAAGGTAGCTCCCTGGAGTTGAGATGGGAACTTCCTTCAGTAGTAGCTACAGCACCTCCAAAGGAAAGGGACTAACTCTTATGTTCTGCTTTTTTGCACGCCGCCCCCCAAGATAAAGGGAGCAACAAATATCCAAATACAGTCATAATCTTTAACATTGGATTAAGGAAAAACAGGACATTTGTGGTCCCACAGGATTATATCCCATGGAAGAGAAAACTTGCTCCAAAGGAAAAGTCATGCTCTTGAAGTGGAAAAATGCTTCAGATTCCCTGTAAGATTCCCCAAACTACCAATATTTCCAAAATATTTCTGAAGTTCCTATGCTCAGGATATAGCTGAAGACTGAACAAATATAAAACTTGCCTTTATGCAGTTAATAAAAGGTACACGTGTGGTAATGATTTTAAAATGGAAGATAGTAAGCCAGATGGAGGCCTGAAACAGGAATGATTGACTCAACCAGAGTTTTCAGAGAAGGTTTGCTCCTTAAAGAGAAAATATATGAGATGATTGGTTACCCAAGTAATAGAGGGATGAAAGAAGTAATAGGATAAATGGATAAAACGTGTGGCATTGCTTAAGTGTACTTTATTGAACAGAGACAAGCCCCATATTGATGAAATTCGGAACAAAGGGAACTGAATCTTGCAGCCAGAGAACTATAAAGGAGTCGGGCCACAGAAAATCTTGTGAAAAATTTGGATATGATGCAATGATAAAGGGAAATGTGAATAGGGTTTTAAGTGGTCAAGTGACATACCAATTTTATGGCAGTTGCTGTACCAACAGTATGAAGTATGTCTTGAATAGGGAAAATAATTAGAATAGTGATCATGGGAATTGAGAAAATGGGCTGATTTGAAAATTATTGGGAAACTAAAACAGGAAGAATAGGTGAAAAGCTTGGCGACAGGTGAGAAGAAACAAGTCAAGAGAACTTCCCATGTCTGAGTGTGGGGCTTTTTGTTGTGACAGGGTGCACTAAGAAAGTGGAAGCAATTTTATAAGAAAGGCAAAGCAACCTGTTTTGAGTTGGTTCAATAAGAATCATGTAGGTCATATAGAAAGATCTTCCTGAAGCCCAGGAGAGATGCTTCTGCTTCAAATACAGAGTTGGGGTGGTGGGTCATAAATGTACAGAAGATAATTTAACAATAGAATGGGATTAGTCCACCCAAGAAAGAACAAAAAAATCCCTTAACAAAAGTTAAGGGATTTGAAGTGACTTAATGTAGATAAAATGTAGACAGTTTTCAAAAGAAGGTTTGACTGGAAAAAAGGCAAGGGGAGTAAGTGGTAACCAGGGAAAAAAATTTAATCCTATTACTATTGGTAATTGGAATTTTGAAAGCTATGTTGGTTCCTTAGAATGTATAAATTATTATATTTAAATGGATGAGTTACTTAAATTGAATAATTTTTATATACTCATAGCCATTTTCTTTTCTATCAGCACTCTCCAACTGTTGCAGCCCAGAAGAGCTGCCCAAAACTAGGATTGCAGATACAGTCTTTCGCCACAAAGTTCTTCAGGAAGCTATTATATAAAGTAATGGACTTGGCACTTGTGATGATACCTAAGGCTGAATCTGGACTCAGCAAGAAAGAGTGCCATGATTGATTAGCCATGTCTGCCATTAGCTAAGAACCAGAGAGTAATCTGCCAGATACTTGCTGACACCAGCCTATAAG
Source organism: Callospermophilus lateralis (assembly GCF_048772815.1). Taxonomy (NCBI): domain Eukaryota; kingdom Metazoa; phylum Chordata; class Mammalia; order Rodentia; family Sciuridae; genus Callospermophilus; species Callospermophilus lateralis. Next base: position 24,916,432 of record NC_135313.1, on the reverse strand, counting down.
TTTCACTTGGCAATGCAAACCTGAAAGGAGTGGATACTCAAATCAAAATAAGTTTGGTAGAAATTTTCTTCATGCCTTAAAACTTACTTATTCTCAACATGATATATATTTACAATACAGGGCCAATCTTTTGTTTTTCATCTAATGGTTGAGTCTTTTCATATTTTAGCAGAACAATTGTGTAGAACTATCTGGATTTATACATATGTTTTTTAAAATTCCATGTATTACATAATGATTGATATATTTCACATACAATCGTTGTATTAACATTAACTTTTCAGTGTTACAACCTAAAAGTTTATTACTTAAATAAGTGTGCTTGTTCTTTAAAAAATAGCTGATTGCAGCAATACATCTTTGCTCCAGTGTTGACACTGAAATGCCCCCTTGTAGTTAAGCTGAGATTCACATGTGAATACAGACTCACCTGAAGTACAGATTTCATCTGTCTCATTGTCCCAGCCGCTCAGGGGTCTGAATGTGTGAGTCTTTCTTCACTACAGGTGAAGGAGCACGGCAACAAAAACAAGGCAGTAGGGGAATAAGCCACCCATCAATTTTAAGGTGAAAGGACATTCAATCTGAAAGGACAGGAGCAGAAAAGAAGGAAAAGATGTAGGGAGAAATTCCAGACTTTGCATTATTTGGGTTGGAATTTTCCTTTTCTTTGAAATGGCAGACCTACCCAAGAGTCATGTTCAATCACTCCAAGAACACTACAGCCAGACTTCATTGGCAAGATGACTAATAGACAATTAGGGCACAATGGGGGCCATTTATTTTCTAAACATACCTCTAATTTGCCAGTAAGTTGAATCTTTGCAGGAGCAAAATCACTGTAGCGGGTCTGTCTGATAACTATGCTGCCTAAGTATACACCACCCACACCGATGTTTCATACTGTGAAAAACAGATTTTACAGAGACAAGAGAAATTTTTGTAAAAAGACATTTTAAAAAGTATTAGAACAGAAATTGCTTCAAAATTAATTAATTAACCCAAATGCTATTAGGACATTATGTTAAATGAATGCCACTCTTCACAAGGTTCAGTTGATGTCACAGTTGCCAAGAGAACCTTTATGTGGTTTACTATTTTTTTAAGTTTTTTTCTAAAAAATAGATATTGAATTAGATGAGATTATAATTTCAATAAGTGTATTATAAGACAAAGCTTCAGGGAAAATGACTCATCAGATGAATGAAAACACAAAAGAAGCAAGGTTTTATTGAAATTTGAAGGAACCAATTATTTTAATGGGATAGTGTTATTGTATGAATGCAGACCTAAGTAAAACTTATTTTATTCATAATCTGCTATTGGTATTTTTATTATTGGCTTCAAAGGCATAGTCATATGATAAACCAGTACCTTGAGCCCTATAAGCTGAGCAACATAAGAGAAACCTATAAATAAATGGCATTCATAAAGGTTTCTATCAGCTGTATATGAGATTATTGGATTCAAGATCAATGAACTTTCTTTCAGCACATCCACAAGTCATTTGTAACCATTGGGAAACTTATTTTACTAAAGATGATCAATATTTCCAAGAAACATAAGAGACATCTTTGTTGATGCAAAATGGAAATAATACTGAGGAAATAGAGTTCTTAGAAAAAAAAATCCAGTGGGCAACTAAATAAAGATTTTAAAATGCATCATTTAGCACTTTTAAATAAAATATGAGAGGATGGTTTGTCTGTAATTGCCCAACAGAGAATACTATAAAAAACATTTTACCCCCAGAGAAAAGTCTGGAATGTGCTCTTCTAAGTGCCTGCATATATCAAAAAACTTTCCTACCAGGATAAGAAATGAATGTAATTATTATTATAGAGATTTTTATTATGTCAAATGTAAGTTTTTTAAAATAAAATTGATGTTGCTTTAAAATGGCTTAAAATTTCATATATATTTTAATTATGAAGACTGTTCAATTTGTCAAACATAACAAAATGGCATTAATCTTTTCATTTTGGTATGTGTGATTTCTTTATCTGAGAAAATGTTATAGTGTCTATATGCTTTTTCATTTACTAGGATTTTGGAGTCTATGACATATAGGTTTTAGGTTTTTTAATTCAGCAGCAAAAAACTATGAAAACATTTTTTTCTGCTTTAAATTCCAATTGTAGAACCATTATTACACGGGATGGCCTGTATTCACTAACCAAACTGCAATACAAAATAGTCTGATGACTTTTATAATTAACAAGCTCTATTTACCTTCCATCCACATAAAATGTAGTGATTTTTTAAAACACAAAGGCATAATTTTGAAAGTAAGTGCCACAAATATCTCTGAATTAAAAAAATAGATCAAAATAAGAATAAATAAAAAGAGATTAAGTCACCTTTGAATTTAAATTAACTCATGACTAATTATATTTATCAACAATAATTGTCTATTATTAAATGCTCTATTATTTCTCGCAATGCCCCATGAAAACAAATAGTATCAATATCACTCTCTTATTATTATAAATTCAGGAAGAAGCAAACATTGAAATCTCAGAATAATGCTATTCTTGAATTTGTCCCTAGGGATTACTTTATGTGAAAGAAATAGTGATGCTAAAAGTCAAAAAATAACCTGACAAAATGCATGCAAGTATAGGCAGACAAATAAATTTGAATCCAGATCCTAAATTCAGGTGCTAAAAATTCACACTCTTTCAAGCATGATATCTCTCTCTCTCTCTCTCTCTCTCTCTCTCTCTCTCTCTCTCTCTCTGTCTCTCTCTTCACCACTGCTGTGTTCCTATCTACCTGGCCCAGAAATACTGCCCTCTGTTTAAGATTCTGGCCCAAACATGTAGGAGGGATCAGGCTCCTATCGGTTTCCAAGGGAACTTTACAAAGTGAGAAAAAGTGAAGCAGATTTGAGAAGCAATACAATACTCAAACTTACAAAAATGGAAATGTCCAATTCTATCACTATTTCTTTGCTGTTGTTTTACAAGAATTTTATCTGACTCCTCACTCAGATATTGACCTATCTTCTTTCTTATGCATTTCCATTCCTAAAAGAGAAATTGCCTTTAGAAAAGCAACAAAGACACAGCGTAGAGAGACTGGAGAGACTGGAGATGATGGCCACTTCTCCCAGTTTCAAGACCTGCTTTCTTTTAAGAGGATTTTTATTCCATCCCCTGTCAATAATAATTTAGCTATAATTGGGCTCTAGACTCAGACTTTTATAGGTGTCTGAAAAGAACAAAGAAATGCCTGCAGAGAGAGGGAGAACAACAGAAAACAACAACAAATAAAGTGAAACACCTTTCATTAGTTTTAGCTTCAGATGGAGAAGTACCTTTATTCCTTATTTTTCAAAGTTTTTGCAACTTTACATTTTGAGGAAAATAATATGGAAAAAGAAATCATAGAGTTTTCCTTTTCAGCAAGGAAAGAAACCTAATTATGTTCCTAGTTCTATTGTCTAACACCATTTTTTACATATTGACTTTGATCTTAATTTTGCAAGCCTCTGATCTTTTGATTTGAAAATTGAAATAAAATATCATATTTTTTAAGATACTGAATAATTCCTAGGAAAGAGTCTGACGGATTCCACATATTTACCAAATAAAAGACCTTGGTAGGTCACAAGTTACATTTTTGTTTCCCCAACCTGAATAAAATAAATATGGAGTCAATCCTGATCTTCTAGCTCCCAATTTGGAAAGAGACATTTAAATTCAGAAATGAGGGTTTCTAGAATATAGTAGAATATACATAGGACTGGGTAAAAATGGATCTTTTTAGAGAGGATTGTACTTCCTGGAGGATTAGAAACTGAACAATGTGGAAATAATGAGAATTACCATAATTTTAAAGGGCAGACCTTTATTGAGGGCTATAAGAACGAGACTCTAACACATTCATGTTGATAAAGAAACTCTTTTTCTTGATATTATTCTTGAATAGACAGGACACTGAAGCAGTTGAAAAGGAGGCTGCCACTATCTCTGTGTCAGCTCTGAGAACATCTAAAGGCACAAATTGCCGCAGTCTCCTGCAGCAAACTAAGGGGGTGGGGGGGTGACGAGGAACTTGTGAAAATTGATACAGCAGGAGTGGGAGCCATTTATTGTAGGACAGGAGGGGTATATATCCATTCCACACAGCTTATCTTAATTAACATAAACTAGAAACAGCAGTCAACCAATAAGGAATCTCCACACTTAGTGGCTCGCTGGCGTTACTTCACAAACCACTCCCTCTGGCAAAATGCCAGGCGCCATCTTGACTTGTTTACAGACCCTAACAACAAATGAGAACAAGGAGGGCATCCACAGGCGTTGGACTAAATGTGGACAGATGCCCAGCACTGCCCCAGTTGGCTGTCACTCCTACCTTTCCAGGTGAAGGTGAAGGATTCTGTATCAGAAGAAGCTTTTAAAAGTTCCTTCTAGTTCCTAAAAATACAAATAACCATATTGCTTAAACGATATGCTTTGTTATAGACATACACTAATTATATAATTCTAATATTAGATTTATAAATGAATTGGGTAAAAAGTAAAGAGTTTCATCAGATTAGAATTCTAATCTTCAGAATTGGGAAAAAGAGATCATCATCAAAAAGTCTTCTTCTAAGGGTTTGGGTTGTAGCTCAGTGGTTGAACACTTGCCTAATATGCTCCAGGCACTGGGTTCAATCCCCAGTACTGAAAACAAAATCTTTTTCTAAGTAGAACAGGGGGTGTGGTTGCACGTATTCTCTTGTCCCACCCATCTTTTTTTTTCCATCTTAACAGAATGAGCTGAAAAATCTATAAGGCAAGTTAATTTTGAAAATGTATATATACAAATGGAAGGTGATATTTAAGTAAAATGAATTGCTTTTCATTTTGATGCAAAAGTACAAAGCTCATTTTTTCTCAATAGTCAAAAGAGAACAAGAAGACAAATGCATTTTGTTTTATCAAACTGAATAAAATTGTATTTTCTATTTTATATAGAGATGTTTATTAAACTAATTGCTCCATCTATGAAGAAATGTTTGTTAAGCAAATAAAATATAAACATTGTACTGTAAAGGCAAATAGGTTAACTTCAGTATCAGACCTTTTAGAAAAATCATAAAATTTAAACTGGAACTTAAAGGAAAGATGCTATATCGATAAAGGTGCAATGATATTTAGATAAACTAAAGAACTCTAAAACAACAATGCAGATATCATAGTATATATTACATGAAAAATCACTGAACTTACTAATAACACATAATTTTATGGAATGTGCTTTTTAGGTTTATATGTGTGTAACAAAAGATAAAGCCTGTAACAGATTTACCTTTAAAATGGAAAAGAAAATTCAGCCCATTGGGTATAATCTTGCATTAGGGAGAGAAGGAAGGGATTTTTTCCTCTTCCAACTCTGCATTTCTTATCTGATAAGGGGAGCAATACACATACTTTGAAATTAGCGGTACATAATAGTTTATGGCAATAGTTTTTGCAATAAAGTGTAGTGTAACCATTATATGAAATTGTTTTATTTTTAAGTGTAGGTATTATTTTAAAACTATATATTGCTAAACTGTCTTTGATGCAAGATTAGGATGCATGGAATACTCACGTTAATACTTAATATGGTAGCAACAATTATGATGCGATACACTTATACCAAAGTGTAGTTAAATGGAATGGAAATAGAACATTAGACAAGTAATAAGTGAAAGAAAACAATTTACAAGAGACAGGTAAGTTTTCTTGGCTCAGTGCATTAGAAGTTTAGAAAATAAACAGCTTGTTAAAAATTTTTATATGAAACTATCCCCTAAAATTATAAAAAAATATTTTCAAGCAACTTTGTTGAATTCAAATTCTGATGTAGTAGAAATCCATTTAGATAATGTAAGAGCACTTTTAAAATGTTATATTTTTCTGGGTGTGTATTTCTTAATTATTATTCTTGCTATACTTTAGCTTAGGGCTCATCTTTCTGGGGTCAGATCACTAAAATTTGCAAACACTAGGTCTTGTTTTCAATTTGCCATTGCTGATCAAGATGTGACAATAAAATATTCATCCAAGCAAATTCTTTTTCTTCAGAAAATGTATAGTCTAACCATGAGAGGCCATTTTTACTTAGTGGGGAAAATTCTTTTGTATTCCACACAGCTCTGGATACAGACTACTCTTTATAACCTAAGAGAAAAGAGACTTGAGACCCCTTAGGAGAGAAGAGGATTTTCATTTAGCTTGTGCCTGTGCCTGTATGGCAGCTTTGATTCCGTTGCCCACAGGGAGTTTGGATACTTAGTCTGAATCTTACTCTTCAACTTGATTAGCTTTACTGGATCAGTGTTGTTGAAATAATGCCCTACATCCCCAGAAGCCAAACCTTGTCAATGTAGGAAAGCATATCTTCTCCTCTTTCTCTCTCTGTGCGTGGACTCAGTCACCATCCTCAGGTTTCAGACTGAAACTTTATGAGTCCAAGCAACACAACTTTTCCACCTTAGATAACTGTCTGCTCAAGCAGAGGCCAGCTAACTGGGACAGCATCACTGGATTTACACAGGGCTCATATCCTCACAAAAATAGATTTTTGTTTTTTTCCTGTGGTTTCAATAAAAAACCCTGGGTGCTGCCAGGCTCTAAGGTTTTTGATTTTATGAGCAGGTATTTATCATTTTGGTGTGGAAGAATTCTTTCATGTGTCTTAATGTGCATTGTCTAAATAGGAAAACTTTTTTTATACTTGAATTTAGTACAAATCCAGTTTTGCTACCATGTGCTTGCTAAACAAGCAATAAATATTTATTAAGCTACTGATGAGATCAGGAATCAGAATGTGCTGGAGCCCACTGTGATGGACAGCTGCAGAAGAATTGGCTGCAGTCATTGTCTAGCACAAACCCTCATGTGCTGCAAAATCTGGAGAGGCTATCAGAATGTCTAGTGTATGGCTCTCTGCCCTCCATCCCAGGTGTCATGGGTTAAGCCTCCCTTGTCGAGGTTGAGCCCAGACTACATGAAGCAGAGTTAAAGCTGCTACAGATGCTCTTGATTCAAATGCATGCTGAGATCTCCCTGATCAGCTTGTTCCTTTGGGCGATATCACAATTTCATCTTGTTCAAGCTGTCTACATTCCTGTTTACTTAGGTTTGCAAATAGAACTTTAGCACTCAAATTAGTACTGACAGTACAACCTGCAAGGGTTCTAAATCCTCATTTGCCTTCATTCCAAAGGACAGCACTCCATTTTGAGAGCAATATTGTTTTATATCAAAATTGCTCTTGTGTCGTGAAAACATAATGACATGGAAATGCATGGCACGAAAACTCTGCATTCCTAATTTTAAATGCAGCGATCTGGGTGTTAAAGTCAACCCCAAAGGGCATCTAACTCCTTGACCAACCTTGAATCTTTCTTTTGTGCTGTCTGTTTTTCTCACAGGGCACAGAGGCATGTATAAACAAGAGAAAAATAGTTTTAGAACTGTGATTCAATAGTGCATGAAAGTGATGTTTTCCCCCCTTTTAAAAATGTGTAACTTCTGCCTACAAAACCCTCTTCTGCTTGGGTTCTGGCTTAATGTCTGGAGACTCAGTGTCATAATTAGCTGGGAGTAAGTCACATTATCCCTAATAGGCAGAATCAGAGGCTGGAGAGTCAATGAAAAGAAATCCTAAAAAGAGTAAACTGCTTCTCATTTGAGTTCAGTTCTATTAGATGGAAAATCTTGGATAAATTCACTAAATCAGTGCCTGCTTCCTTTTGTGAATTGTGGTCAATATGAATGATAACAGTGGTTCTCAGCCCAACTGTACATCAGAATAATTTCTGGACCTTTTACAAAATGTGTATAACTGGGTTCCATCCAGGGTAACTTAAATCAGAATTTCTGGGCATGGGGCCTGGTTATTGGTATGATGCTTTGCTGGTTTCTGCAGTTGATTGGATGAGGAGGATCTAATATATTCTCTTTCTGTAGACAACAACCCCTCTGTCAACTCCACACCCCAGGTGGAATGTCAGAGTTAAATTGTCTCTCCAATCCTTGAGACTTCTTGGAATTCCACATCCTAAATAGCCTTACTTCTCATTGGAATGCTCCTTGTGTTCACTTGGTATCCAGCTGAAAAACCAGCCTCTATCTCAGAGCAAAGGAAGGGACATGGCCTTTGTCCTTGGAAAAACCCACAGAGCACTCCTAGGCACATTCCCACCCTGCTAAGTTGTTTATCTACAAATAACAGGAGAGATCTGCTGGCCAGGTGTCCCTGACTCAGTCAGGCTAGGTGGGGATCCATAGCAGCCCCCTAGCAGCCACCAATCAGCATGAGACAGGGAAATTACCTGGGATGCCAGATGACCCTCCCAGTATTTTATGGTGGTTGATAGCAAGTTGGGAAACCATGTAGTTCAGCACATACACCCCTCTTGGCTTAAACCAATCAGTTCAAATGAATACCCCTTTTGTACTGACCAATCACCCCTACCCAGCTTGTTCCCGCCAATGAATGTGCTAATCATGTTTTAGAGTTGTTATTTGATTTTCCCCGCAGTGTGTGATGATTTGCTATGATGTATGTGAAGTCCCTGCCCTCTCCAAAGAATGTATAAAACTGCTACAAACTCTGGGCTCGGGCCTCTCAGCGTCACCAGTTGCTCTGTGTGTGCGCAGAGGACCGAGCTAGCTCGCAATAAACACCTCTTTGCTGCTTACATTGATCTTGGGTCTCTGGTGGTCTTTGGGGGTCCTGAATTCGAGCATAACACAGCTAGGCTAAATGTCCCACTTTTCCCTATGTCAGATCTTTCACATCCACTCCGATGTGAAAGCTCATTTGCCACCTATCTTCATCCTTCAATTCCCTCAGAGGTGCAAACTCCCCTCTTGTACATCCTTACTTTCTTCAGGAGATGTCAAGAGGGAGAATGTTTCACATCATTCAAGATGTGTTTCTCTCCTCATACCTCCAGTGCACTTCCCAAACCCTGAACAAGGTCCTTTATTTTGAGAACTCTCATTAACAAATCCTCATGAGAATTCTTTCAAATTCCCTGCCTTAAATCCAGTTTAAGGGGTAAATAATTGCTAAATTTTTTTTTTAAATATACTTTTTAAAAATAATCAAAAATTTTAAAAATCTGCTAGAAGTTATTCTTCTTAATCTTAAAAGAAATCTTGTAAATATGAAGACCTAGAAGGACCCAGAAGACTTGTTGAGTTATTTATTTTTAACAAAAACAATTGAACAATGGACAAGAAAATTCAGAATATAGAAAATCTCACGTGAAATTGTAAAAGTTTTTGTCACTTCTAACAAATCTCCACCCAAGGACTGACATCTATTAACTAAAATTTAATATGTGATTCTTCAACATATTTATGTACATAGAAATATATTGTTCTATATATCTATATTAATAGCATAGCAATTTCTGTTACCTAATAAAGGTTGTTATACTTACTTTATCCTGCACATTCCCTTTTACATTTTAATAACATGGAAGTCTAGAAGTATATCAAACTTTAGCCAGGCATGGTGGAGCATATCTGTAGTCCTAGCAACTTGGGAGACTGAGGCAGGAGGATTGCAGGTTTGAAGCTAGCATCATCTATTTAGTGAGGCTCTAGTTAACTTAGTGAGATCCTATCTCACAAATTAAAAGTGGTAAAGCACCTATGGGTTCAATCCCAGTGCCACTACTACTACTACTACTGCTAGTAATAATAATAGTAATAAATAAGTCAAACCTTCACGTTTAATTTGATGACTATGGGAAGGCCTATAGGAGGTAGACATCCTGAGAAAATGCATACTACACAACCAAGACTGTTTTACCTTTGAAAATCTGAAAGCCTCTCTTAAAAGAAAACTTTTGAAAAAATTATAAACTTCCTCCCTCTCTCCTCCAGTTATTTCTCAGTGTTAGTTTAATTATAATTTTAATTACCTTTTTCTTACTCTTTTTTTAGTGTTAGCAGTAATGGAAAATTCAGATGGATTACTGATGCCACCCCTAGAGATATACCTGAATTCAGCTCTACACAAAATCACTCGATCAGTAAACACTTTAATAAGCTCACTGAGGCTTAATGACTTCAATTGTTTTCATCATTGCATATGTCCCTAAAAGTACTAGTTTCATACATCTCACAATTATAACAGAAATAATTATTTTTGACTTTAAGATTTTGAAGCTCTACCAGGACCAAAAACAGGAATAAGCAATGTACATGCTTAACCATATTTTAAGATCCAAAACTCTGCTCTGAAGTCTAGAATGATATTAATGCTGTGTGTGTTTGTGTGCATATGTGTACATGCATGTGCTCACGAGTCTTAGGGTTCTCCATAGAAACATAATCAATAGGAGCTGATTCAATTGAATTACAGAAACAGAGAAGTCACAAGATCTGTAGTCAGCAAACTGGAACTCCTAGAGAGCCAATAGCATTGTACCAGTCCAAATCCAATGGCCTAAGAATCAGGAAAGCTGATAGTCTGAGTTCCAGTTCAAGTATGCTTCCAAAGACAGGAGAAGATCAATGTCCCAGCTTATAGAGAGTCAAAGAGAGAGGAGAGAGGTAATTATTTCTTTTGCTTTTTCTAGGCCTTTAGTAACTGGATTAGGCCCATCCACATTAGGGAAAAAAATATGCTTTAATCAGTCTGTGAACTCAAATACCAATCTCATCCATAGACACTCTCAAGAACACACCTAGAATTATATTTAATAAAATATCTGGTCACATATTTGAAGAAACATATATTAATCATCACAATATGTTTATGTGTATTTATACACACATAAGTACACACCATGCAACATTTCTCTATTACACATATCTGTGTGTGTATATGCACACAAAGTTTTCATACTCATTTACTTAGCTGTTCTTAGAGATATGGAAGTGGAGATATTAGAGAGTCAACTTATCTTTATAATTATTCTTCTTTTAGATACCAATCATACATTTTTTCTGTCCTAAACAATGAACATATTCTAGATGTGTTTTAAATATCATTCTGTTTAATCAGTGATTGTTAAAGCATGCCTATTTAAACCCAGAGAAATGAATGCCAGCCAGTTGTCTCATTATAGTGATGTAAGGACCCACTTCTCTCCTTTCAAATATTTTCCAACACATACCTACTTCATACACAAGAATCTGTTAGAACTGGTTGCTGGCATGTCTGATCAAGTATCTAAGGAAGCAGTTTTAATCATATTAAGACTTCCACGTCACCATGCTTCCATTTAGGTTTCTAAAGAAAAATATCAAAACTTATTAGACACTTGGTCAAACAAAGAAAGACTTTGTGCTCTAAGTTAGAACTGGATTTTAATAACTCAAAACAACAACAAAAAGGAATATTGATTATTAATTATAGAAACTTAGCATCTTTGAACCAGGTGAGGTGTTATGCACCTATAAACCCATCTACTTTGGAGGCTGATGCAGGGAGGATACCAAGTTCAAGGTCAGTCTTGCAATTTAGAAAGAACCTATCTCAAAATCAAAAAGTTAAAAAAGAACAATATTTTTAAAGAACTGGAGATGTAGTTGAGCATTAGAATGCCTCTGGCTTCAGTCCCAGTACCATAAAGAAACTTAACAGATTGGAGGTTAAATCGTTTTAAAACCAGGAAAGAGTTTGTTGACCAACTCTGGAACACCCACATCATGTCTAGAAAGGGGTGCTCCAGCCAGCTGGCTCGGCTGACAAATAAGCTGGGTTTAAAGGAGCTGGCAGCAGCAATAACAGTGAGGAAACCATGCAAAACACGAACATGAGTTTCTGAGATCCAGGGCAGGAAGGCTCTGCTACCTTAAGGGTCAGCCCCATGCTGGACAGCACTGGAAAGAGGGCAAGAGAGAGAGTGCAACCACAATCCCTCTATTTATTAAGGAAAAGACATTCTATAGAATATTCCACCCAAAGAAGGCAAGGGATAGGGTTTCGAAAGTGGAGTCTTGCTTTGTGATGTGGTCAGCAGATTCATTGACATCTTGGCAAGCCACACTCATCTCAGGTGCTCTGTGGGATCACAGACAGTGCGAGAGGAAAAGCACACTTACATCACACAGCCCATTCAGTGTGCAATGCAGGACCAATCACTCACATGTGCATAGCTCACATGTAGCCCATGGATGGCTCAAGACAGAGTGCTATCTTACACTTGACAATCAGAGCTGGTGGCAAAAATTAGATTTGAGAGATGAATCAATTTGAGAAAACAAAACATTTAATTTTAACTTCTATTTTTTTTTTGTGGGGGGGTAGGGTGTACCAGAGATTGAATTCAGGGGCACTCAACTACTAAACCACATCTCCAGACCTATTTTGTATTTTATTAGAGACAGGGTCTAACTGAATTGCTTAGCACCTTGCTTTTGCTGAGGCTGTCTTTGAACTCACAATCCTTCTGCCTCAGTCTCCCAAGCCACTTGGGTTACAGATGTGTGCCACTCTTCCCAGCTATTGTTTAGTTCTTAAATTCTATTTCTATGCTATGTTTATATGGTGAATATATTGCAAGTTCTTATGAAGATGGACCCATGCTTCTGGGCCGTTTGTCAAGTTACATGCACCCAGGTGAGGATTTTTTAATGTGGAGCCATTATTTTTTTTCAGCTTCCCAAAGTAAGTTCAATAGAACAATAAAAATATATGATGATTTTAAAATTCCCAAAGAAAGCAGTATATAAATTGAGACTCTGTAGTCATAACTGAGTTTCCAACTATATTGGAATATGGCATATTAACAAAGTCAAAATGAAGCCTTGGGGAAAAGTCTCTTCCTCATCACTAAATACATAGGAGTGATGCACCTTGATTTCCATTTATGCTGTGGCTACGTTGTTTCTCATTGGTGCTGTGCTTGCAATGAAATCAGCTATGATTAATTAACTCCATTAGGAAACTCAAGTATGAAATATTTCAAATCAACTCAAAGTGCATATTTGAAAATTATAAATGGTTCAAAACTTTAAAGCCAATTCATCACCTTCTCCAGAACTATATTCTTTCCAATATTAATGTTGCCTCCAATTATGCACAGTTTTGCACATGCCTATTAACTACAGATTTTACAGGGTAGAGTCTTAGTTTTGAATTTGTAATTTTAAGATAATTTATCCATCATTTCTCTTCCCAGAAAAAAATTATGAATAAATGACATATAACTTCCTCTCTGTGGTTTTGGTAGCACCATTTCCCCCCCTGGGATCTCTCATAGTTCTAAGCTTTGTCTTTCAGAGCTTCTTCAATAATTTCAGCTTTGAGAAAAAAAATGGTTGACAGCCATAGTTGCTATTATACCTTTAGATTTGCACCACATTTATACCAAGTCCATACTCCTCTTTGGATATTCCTAATCAATGACTAAGAATAACCTTGGCCATAGTCAAAAATTTCTGAGTGGTGCAGCTCAGTCTGAGAACAGAACTTTCTTCTCACCTTTCATAGATGTCAGCTTCACCTCTTGGTGAAAATTCTTCCTTCCTACTTCTTCTCACTCTCCTTTGTCCTTTACTGATATTCCCTAATCAAATCTAAACCAGTTTGCTTTTAGGGATCTATAAACAGTGTTTCCTTTATAAACTTTTTCTCTCAAAAATTTTTCTCAATTTTCTACTTATTATCATTTTTTAGTCACTTCCATATATATATATAACAGAACATCCATTTCTTAGTATGTACCATATCTTTTGTCTCTACCAAATTGCTTTCTGGACATCAGCATACATAACTTACTAGGAGACATGTTCACATTCAAGACCTGCAGGCACAACATAAATTCCAACACTGTCCACTGAGAAAAATGCAGATACCTAAGTGAGGAAACTGGCTTTCATCTCTGATGTCTTCATTCCTCTAGCCTACCGTCTGGTCCTCACTCTCTGTCAGTCTCCTTCTTTTAAATATCTTGGACATTTTATTCTTCTTATGCCATGTATCAACAAGCTATAGACTTAAAATTTGCAGTGGAGAAGAAAATGAATGCAAGGACTCCAACAGAAAAAAACAACAATAAAAAGGTTTTTTGTAATGCAGAATTCCAGAAAAATCTCAAAACTTGGGGTCACCATCTATCTCTGACATCCCATGTGAGATGCTAGGCAGAAAACAGAGAGATTGGTGGAACATGAAAGCTTTTTGTGGGTAAAGTGAACTAGAAGAGCTCCAGATTAGGGAATCTTAACCTAGTAGAGGTCTGGGAAAGTCACAGTGCTGAGAGGTGAAAACCTTTTGAACGACCAAGTTCCCTCGTCTCTAATAGCTGCTTGATCCAGTAACACTGGTTAGTAGTCGGACATAAATTCACCAGTTTCCGCTCTTTTCCATAATAAAAAAATTAAATATTATTTTAATTGAAATGTAAGAGCCCATAAAAAAAGACAAATAGGTTCTAAGGAGGTAGCTCAGTGGTACAGCACTTGCCTAGTATGTTTGAGGCCCTTGGTTTGATCCTCAATCCCAGGGGGAAAAAAGAAAGAAAAGACATATAGACATTGACTCTGGAGGGTTCTCTAATAACACAGATGGGTTTCTGCTGGGTCAGATTCTTCAACAGTAAAATCCCATCATTAGACAAATGCAGGACTTCTATGCCATTTTTAGTATTTTGTTTTTTAAAAAACATGACAACAACAACAACAATCACCAATTTTCAAGTTTAAGAGTAGAAGAAAATAATTCCCCGTAAACAAATTACAAAAACATTAGTTTGCATTCAGCTTTTATCAGAGAGGTGAAAAAGAAAAGAGTTAATCAAGAGAGGAAGGTCATCATGCATACGGAATAAATGAAATCCATACAGAGAAGACAAGGGGACATTTAGACTGAAAACTGTCTAAGGCTCAGAAAATGGTGAGACTAATAAGAGCTGAGGGACTCCAGGAGGGAGCTTTCCTAGGGAACAGCAAGGTGCAGAGGTAGATGTAGCAGTGGAGTGTTTAGGGTAATTTCTGATTCTGTTAGATGATTTGGGAAGAATTGGTGATCAAACAAAGGAAATGAAGAAAGTGAAAAGGGAAATAATTAGCTCCAGGAAATTGGAAAAAACAGAACAGAAATATAATCATGGAACATGGTTTAGAAGATAACCGTGTGAATAGAATCACAATAAGATAAAAGTTGAATATTTATTTAAATGAAAGTTGTAATATTAAAGGATGCAAGAACATAAATTAACCTCATTAAAAGCATTTGTATAGAAATATTAAAAGAAAGGAAGATGGTTTCTCAACAGGGCAGTTGTTCTCAAACATTAGTAGACATGGCAATAACCAGAGGGTTTGGTAAAAGAGAAGCCCCATCCCCAGTAGGTCTGGGGTGGGACCCAAGATTTTGCAATTTCCACAGGTCATCAGGTGGGTTTGGAAATCACACTTCAATGAGCACAGCTACAGGATGGTTCACCTGCTGTGCTAGATCAGTGGGACCTTCTTTATAGCAGGGTTTACTGTTAATAGATTTTTTCTAAAGACACTTGGGTTGCAGCAAACATTGTTAAAATGGAGTTAGCATAGCCATCACCCTCCCTCCCTCCCACAAAAGAGACATCTATATTTGTTCACTCACTTTACTCCCTTGCCACCTCCTAAGGTGAAGGCTCATGCCTAAAGAGAAAGAGTCCTGATTAATCTACATAGTAATAAGTGAGTTTTGGGAAAACCACAAGACAAGTATTAGTTGATTAAACCCCTAAGCAATTTGGTACATGTAAGCAAGAGGATAAATGAATTCCAATTTTGCATTAATTTTGTCTTCCAGATGCTTCAGGCATATAAGACAGTTTTGAGATTCTATATATAGATTCCTCAATCTATTGATACATTTCTTAGAAAATAACAAGAAGAATACATGGAAAAAAAATCCTGTTTTCCTGAATAAGCTAATAGGTGCCAAAAATAAAGAACAAAGAATTCTGAAGTGGAAGCAGAAGCCT
This sequence comes from Callospermophilus lateralis, assembly GCF_048772815.1. NCBI lineage: Eukaryota > Metazoa > Chordata > Mammalia > Rodentia > Sciuridae > Callospermophilus > Callospermophilus lateralis. The sequence continues at coordinate 24,900,501 of NC_135313.1, read as the reverse complement.
TTCTTTCGTGCTTTATTTCTTTTTCACATATAAGGGAGTTGTAACCCCTACCTAGGGTAAGTAGTCAGAAATGAGCATAGTGCCAGCAGAGAAGGATTTTGTGTTAATTCATCTGTGATTGATCCCTAAACCCACAGGAGCAGTCTTAGAACACTCAGCCAGATGCAAATAGAATTAACCTACATTAATCTCTGTTCTCCAAAGGGAAAAATATCATATTCAAGTATCCCAAATAAAAAAGCATTAAAAAAATAAATTTAGGTAATCCTATCAAAATATGCTAATTCCTTATTATAATACTTATCACTCTTAAGTTATCCTCACTAGCACACTCTTGCTCAGTGCTATATTTTGTTGCTACCAATTTTATGAACCTAAAACGTAGTAATTGGGGAGGCTTTGGGAAAATTGTTTCCATCATAAACCTTCACATTTTTCTAGCATTTTATCTACTTTTTTCAAAGTACTTTAACATCTGTTATACCTATAATTTTATTTTTAGAGCTGAAAAGAAATGCCTTGATTTGCTTTCTTGGGGAATCCCTGACTTATTATATTTCCTAAAGTAGTGCATGTTCATTGAAGAATAAGTCTCTAGTCCCTCTTTCTATCCAATTGCTGCAGTATAGACATTAAGGTTAATCTCTTTTACTACTTGATTCTCCCTTGATGCAACTGTGCATGAGCTAGGAATTAAGCTGGTCCAAGTTTCTTTAGGTTGCAGTAGTAAACAAATTGGCAACCTTCTTCTCCCACTAGTAGCCAGTAATAAAATGAGTAGAGGTTAAATGTTAAAACCCATAGTTGGTTTGAATCTTTGAGATTTTACATGGAGATGATTCAAAGAATTGTAAAAGCTAATGAGTGGATGCTCCTCTTTATGTTTCTAAGAAGGGAGCCTTCTTTTTACAGATACACATTGAAGGACAATTTCTCTCAAAGTGTCAGGATAGATTCCAGACTAGTGGTAAGTAGTTGAATATACTGTCCACTTGTAACTTAGCTTAAATTTCTTGAAGCTTCTCAAACATGAAAGAGAAAAAAAGTGAGTTGAGTGTTATTAGGAGACTCGTGGCTTTTTTTTTAACTTCCTCACAATATATGCAATATAATGCAATAGCTCTTAGTCTTTATTATTATTATTATTATTATTATTATCATTATCATTATCATTATCAGTTACAGGCCTTTAAGAATCTAACTAAAATCACAGATCATTTCCTCAAATAACCACATTAAAACCTACAAGCAGCATTTTGAATATTATTTTAAGAGGTTTATAAGTACCTTAATATGATTTTCTGAACTTAATCCCTGATGCTGAAACACACACCAGTTTTGAAGTTAAAATAGGTTCAAGTTTCAGCCATGACACTCATTACCTCTTTAGCCTTGGGCATCTGAGATGCAGTTCCTCCACTTATAAGACCGAAACAATAGTGTCTACCTTACCCTCCTCACAGGAGAATAAAGACAAAAATCTGTGGAGTATTTTCATGGTTATAAAAGTCACAATTGTGGGAGAAACATACTCAGATTTTTCTGTGAGAAAATGTCCTCTCCACATGACCATGTTAAAAACAATCTTGGTGGTCTAGGCTTGTGGTAAAATATCATAACTGTCAGATATTCACTTGAACTTCAAAAATAGTGGCATAAGGACTAAAAAATGTGTGTGCTGGGTTCACTCTAATGACAATGTTCTGATTATCAGTTCTTCTAATTCTTTTACTCAAAAGACTGCAGAAAAGTACTAGCAATCATGTAGAAATAAAGTGTGTTATTAATCTTTAGTAAATCTGTATAAGTATAAATGAATAGAAGAGCAAGCATCTGTTAATTTAATAGATCTAATGCTCCTGTCTAGAATGCTCACTGCATGGGAAAGATACGAAATAGTGCCAGTCCTTTCACTCTGAATGCCTGTCATGCAGCTGGTAGTCAGCGAGTGTATTAGTCAGGGTTCTCTAGAGGAACAGGATTGCCGCAGTCTGGCTGGGCACAATTCAGGAGCCACTTGTCAAAAGAAACAAACTTTATTTTTAGAACCACACATGCCAAACAAAACAGCTCCTCAGGAAAACCTTCAGAGCCCAACTGCCACCACTGGCTTCCCACAAGCCTCTCCCCCAACCACAATCCTCCTGCTCTTGAGGCCGATTGGCTGGGTCACATGGGCGGAGCCAAAAAAGTCCTGCAATGAGCAGCTCCATGGTCTGAAAGGGCAGGGAAACAGCCCAATGAGCATCAACGCAGAGGAGCCAATCAGCTAGAAGTTGCTGGGGCCGCTGTGAGCCAATCATCAGCCGGCAGCTGGAAGTTTGCTGAGGCCCCTTGGCTGTGGCTCTCAATACAGGATCAACAGGAAGTATAATTATAAAAAGGAGACTTATTAAGTTGGCTTACATGATCAGAAGCTAGATAGCCCACAATGGCTATCTGCAGGCTGAAGAGGTGGAAGAACCAGTAGCTACACAGTCCAAGAGCTAAATTGTGCCACAGTCTGGCTGGGCACAAAATAACCGAGCTGCCACACAGCCTTGTAGGTTCAAACAGCAACCTTTATTCCCGAACTCTCACCAGCACTCTACACACATTTTCCGGGAACCTACTGCCTCCACCAGGCTCCGAGCGCCAATTCTCTCAGAACCCGAACCCTCCCCCCACCCCCAAAAACTCACTTTGGGGAACGACTTTGGGGAAAAACTACTTTGGGGATCTCCAAAGTAGCAGGCGCTGGAGGCAGCTGGAGGCAGCAGGATCTGTGTAATCCCAGCAGGATCCGCCCTAATCCTGGAGCCACCCTAATCCTGGAGCAGGGTCACCTTTCAACCATTCCCTCTGGCAAAAATGCCAAGAGTCATTCTGACTAAACTGTGGCTCTCAACAAAATTGAAGCCCCAGAACAAGAGGGTTCAACAGTTCTCCCCTAGTTCAAGACCCATGGCTTCTGGAGAATGCTTGCCAGACTCCATTTTGGAAGAATGAAGAAGTGAGAGTCCGATATTCTCAGACAATCAAAGTAGCAATCAAGAACCCCTTCAAGAAGAATGGAGTTTGCATCTGCTGCTGCTTTCTTGTTCTTCCAACTTTTATTCCATCCAAGCCTATCCCAGGATGCTGCCCACACTTAGGGAGGGTCTCCATTTCAGTTCACTATCCCACATGCCAATCATTCCTATACCCACCCTCATTGATAAACCCATAAGCCTTTTAATCATCACATCTCATAATCCAACCAAGTTGACAATTCAAATTAACCATTACAGCACATATTTGTGGAATGATAGGAAGAGAGAGGTAGTGAGCTAGGCAGGGGCTGGATTATATAGAACTTTACAGACTATGGTTAAAAGAGTGGATTTAATTCTCTCTAAACACTAAACAGTTTCAGTCAGGGGTGGTGTGATCATTTCGTGCAATTAAACTCAAGACATATTTCTCATACTTGATTCCATTCTTGGCTTTTATAGAAGACACAAAATATTTAAGTAACTAAAATACTAGCTGAAAAATTTATGAGGAGGTATAGAGATAAAGAAAAGAAAGCAAAACTAAAATTTTAAATATTTTACAAATTTAATCTATTTCTTTCTCTGAAATGTGTGATTTGACAAAACATCACAGTTAATAAAAAGGATTTTGTTAAATTCCCTTGGGAGAACCAGGATATCTATCTTACCAAAGATCAATTACTTACCAATCAGTTGCTTTATGCTTGGCATATTAATTACAGTTTATCGTTAACACTTTCTACACTTATCTGATTCCATAGTTTCCTTTCTTGATGAAAGGAATGCCATTTTTCATAATGAATTGAGTTATATATTCTCTGCCAGACTTCTGTACCTGTAGCATTAAAGTTACACTGCTTCTGAGGTCAGAGGTATTATCCATTCCCTTAACCAGTAGGATGAGAGGATAATAACAGGAAATTCCTAATTCTCTTCTTCAAATAACTGTCAATGTCATATGATGCCAATGAAATCTATAATTTTTAGAACCTCACAAAGTAATTTTAATGCTCACTTTATATAAAACATATATTATTTAAGTCCTTTTAAAAAAATAGCAATAATGATGGGTTACTTGTCCACCAGAAATATTTATAAGGCTATAATAATATTTTTATATTTTCAATTTGAAACAATTATAATTCCACTAGAATCTGCAAAAATATAAAAAATAAAAAGTAGGATATCAATGTAGGATTTTAGTAGCAGATAAAATCAACTTCAGAACCAAACAATTCACTAGAGACAAAGAAAGATGTTACAGAATGTTGAAGAAAACCAATCCACTAAGAAGACTTAATGATCCTAAATTTGTCCCTATCAATCAACAGCCTCAGAATATGTGATGCAAAATCGGGAAAACTTAAAAGAGAAGTAAATGATCACACAATTTTAATTGTGAATTTTTTCACCTCTGAGGCAATTATAGAAGTTTTAGATAAACAATTTGTAAGAATATAGATCTGAACAACATAATCAACTGAAATGATCCAATTGACATATATAGAAAATAGGCACATATATGTCTAATTGACATAACATTTCGGCCAATAGCAATAGAATACATATTTTTTTCAAAGTTCCATGAAAAATTGAACACATTTTAGTCATAACATAAACTCCAACAGATTTAAAATAATTGAAATTATACATAGGATGTTCTCTGATAATACTGAAACCAAACTAGAAATCATTAACAGAAAGACAAGAAGAAAACATGTAAATTCTAAGAAATATTCAATTACAGATCGAAATAGTTCAAGGGTAAAAGAAAATGCCTCAGAAGAAGTAAAATACCTATGGAACTGAATGAAAATGGAAACAAACATTAAAATATGCAGGATGCTGCTAGAACAATGGTGAGGTGGTTTTCTTAGATGCTTAAATTAAACAGACGAAAGTTACTTAAAAGTTTATAATTGTTAAGAGAAAAAAAATCTAAAGTAAGAGTTATCGGGCTGGGGATGTGGCTCAAGCAGTAGCGCGCTCGCCTGGCATGCGTGCGACCCGGGTTCGATCCTCAGCACCACGTACAGACAAAGATGTTGTGTCCACCAAATACTAAAAAAAAATAAATATTATAATTCTCTCTCTCCCTCTCACTCTTTCTTTAAAAAAAAAAAAAAAGAGTTATCTTCCTTTACAAAGACAATACAAAAATGAAATAAAGTCTTTTCTAAGAACAGAAAAAGACAAAAAGAGTCAAACTCCCCATCTCAATAAAGAAGGAAAAATACACCTAAATAAACCCAAATCATGAAGAAGGAAAGATATAATAAAGACAGTAACAAAGATCAATGAAACTTGAAGTAGGAAAAGAAATATAGAAAATCAATGAAACAAAAAATTGCTTCTTCAGAAAAAAATAGTTAAGATGTTAGTTCTACAGTGAAACAGGCAAAAATAAAAGGAGACTTACATAAGTTCTATTAGCAATAAAAGAAAGGCATCACATAGCTTATGTAACTATTTAAAAGGATAATGAGGGAATACAGCAAACCAGTTATATATTTGAAAATGTAGACAAAATAGACAATTTCCGTAAAAACTACAGTCTATTAAAACTCAGCCAAAGGAAAAGGATAGTCTAAGTAGCCCTATAATCATTTCTAACAATGACATTTCAATGAAATAGATCCCCTCAAATAATTCCTATGCCCAGATTATTTTACTGGGAAAGTTTCCAAAAACTTTAAAATATAAATTAACACCAATGCCCTGGGTTCTATCCTTGGCACCACATAAAAATAAATAAATAAAATAAAGGTATTGTGTCTGAGTACAACTAAAAAGTAAATTTTTTAAAAAAATCAAATACTAATAATTTAACAAAGACTTGTCCTTCACCAAACTTTTAGGTTCCTATCTATGAACTTTCTTCGTAAATGTGCCTTAACTTCTATTTGTCTTCAATAAAGAATTTTGCCAATAGCAAAAATACCCATACCCTTAATAATCATCATGACATCTGATCAAATTCCTCAACTTCGTCTTGTCCTACCTTCAGCAAGAACCATCCTACACTTGATGTCTCCTAGTGATTCATTGATTCCCTCACTCTACTTCTTAGCTACAAGCCACAATTTTCCTTGTTGTATTTGGGGTTGAACCCCATGTCTTTCCCTGCTGGCTCCTATTACAAGAGTCTATGAATTAAGTCTTTCTCAATTTAGCTAGCATCAGAATATTTTTTTTTTCTTTTACACAATCACTCCAAAGAAAATAAAATACTTAAGTGCACACCTAATGGATCATACAGGATCTGTATCTAATGGGATTCTGAAATTTTCTTTTTTACCTACTAGGGTAATTTTCCAGCACCCCCTATATTTGGGGGGAGGGCATGGAAGAAGAATGACCATGGTGTCATAAATGGAAGACATACCAAGCTAATTAGAATAAAATTATGCACATGAATTATCCTTTGCAAAAATAATGATAGAAATGACTGTTCTTTTACCTTACACCCTCCCACACCAATTTAAAAACTGGACTTATAAGAAGCTGGGTTGGCATACTATGGCTTTGGTATTCCTAAGAATGCACTTGGAAAACAGCTGTCATTCTCATTAAACCCTGACTTACATTCACACAGTGAACAAAAGTCATTGCCATTATATAATGCAACTAAACCCAAGAGATTTTGATTAGTGATTATTCCACAGACCCAGTCATAACAAACCTGCAATTATACTAAACCTGAAAGATTCAAGAACTCTGAATAATGGAGTTTTATCCATATGCCAGACATATTGTATGTTTTCTGACTTTAGGTGAATGACTCTTTTTCTCAGTCTTTTAAAAAGACATCTTTGCCATCTGGAATTGTGGAAAATACACAATGAAAATACAGAAACATAAATTCTAAATTATTTCTTAGTGCTACCAAAATCTCTCTATGGCCCTCAAATAAGCCTGAGTTCTTTAAGGCTTTCTTTATAACATGGAATTAATGTTCATTATCTATAGACTGAGTTCACTAGAGAAGAAATGTGGTATATAGAAATAAATTGTTCTTACTTTTCTGAATGCTATCATTTCACAGTATTATGTATGTTTCAACAGAATTTTTTGCATAATAGAGCCTTCTTCAAGACTACATTAACACCCAGAAATGATAGTAAGAGTGTATTATTCTTAGACAAACTATTCAGGACAGTGATTTTCCACAGCCAAACAAATTATTTCAGGATTATCTCTTAAGGAATAAGTAATCTAAAAAAATTCATAGATGATGATATTTATGACTGTCTTGGTTAACTATAGAACTAGACAAATTGATCATAGAAAATTTGTTTTTAGTGTCATTCCTAATTTTTAAAATTTTCTCCTCTTTCCTTCCCCAATCCCATTCCTTCCCCACTCTTTCTCTTTTTCTCTCTCACACACAAGCACACTCTTACATACACAGATAAATGAAAGTTTGCTACTTAATAGTTTTGTGACTCAATTTGTTAAATCCACAGGTCTAAATATAAAAAGATATTTTTATGTTTTGTCTTATAATCTTACATAGAAATTTTTCCTAAGAGTCAATCAGTATACACAAAGGATATAATTCCCAGTGAATTCATTTATTTTTTTCTCTTTCTTGGACACTGAAAGTAAAGTTTTTGTTGTTGTTGTTTGTTTGTTTGTTTTAAAGTAGTTTTATCTACCTTGATAAGGATATTATAAGACTGTAAATAATCAGGGAGACCAGGAACTATACTAAGAAAAATAAACAGGAGGCAACATAGAAAGTCTGAGGTAAACACTCCTAGAAAATAGAATAAGGATCCTACCAGGGAGATCAATGTTGGCTTATTCTATTCTGAAATTTTCTGAGAAGTTATTTTCTTTGTATCTGCTATTCTGAGATGAAGTCTTTGCTTCTCTTTTTATAATTAATCTCATTTTGTTTAACAGTGCAGCTCTGTTCCAGTTTTATGACCCTCACTTTTCATTAGTTCTGTATGGGTACAGGTAAATATGTTTATTCTTTCAAAATCCAAGAATAGTGATTACTGTGACTTTAGTCATTAACAAGTAGCATGTACTCTACAGCAGCGATTTTTAACAGGTTATGGAGAAAACAACTATGGAGAAAGTTTGGCAGCATATTTTTTTGTTGTTTGTTTTTTTAGAGAAGAGAGAGAGAGATTTAATATTTATTTTTCAGTTTTTGGTGGACACAATATCTTTTATTTTATGTGGTGCTGAGGATCGAACCCAGCGCCCTGCGCATGCCAGGCGAGCATGTTACCGCTTGAGCCACCTCCCCAGCCCCTGGCAGCAATTCTTAAGTGAGTAGAAAATCTCCCTTGAAGACAGAGGCCTCTTTGGCTATGAGCAACAAAACGTTTCCTGTCTTCATAATTTTTTGCCCAGAAATGTAACTGGCACATAAACAGTAGAAAGAGGAGGCAAATACCACCTCTCTTTCCAGAACAAGAAATAGGGTTGTCATGATCTAATATTTTTAAAATGATTATACCCGAACCTCAGGACTACTGGTGCAGAGTAAGACAGAACATGAATCTTTACCAGTTTAAGTGCTCCTTTTAAAATTCTTTTAAATTAGAACAAAGTAAACCATTACAAATAATATTGTAAATTTGTGTATCCTGGAGATTAATGCTATATCTGAGGTACAGGTGGCAAAGATTTTATTTATTGATTCTTGATTTTATATCTCACATTTTAGGAGTCTTATTGAGGAAGTTGTTTCCTAAGCTGAAATGATGGAGTGTTGGGCCTACATTTTCTGCATAAGTCCTTGATCCACTTTGAGTTTTGTGCATGGTGAGATAGGGGTTAAATTTCATTCTACTTAATATGGATTTTCAGTTTTCCCACCCCATTTGTTGAAGAGGCTATCTTTTCTCCAATGTATGTTTATGGCACCTTTGTCTAATATGAGATAACTATATGTTTGCTACCTTCACCTCAGATAGGGTATTAATCTCCAGCATATATAAAGAACTCAAAAAGCTTAATTACAAAAAAAAAAAAAAAAAACACAACAACAACAACAAATAACCCAATCAAAAATGGGCAAAGGAACTGAATAGGCACTTCAGAGAAGATATATGAATGGCCAATAAATATACTGCTAGCAATTAGAAAAATACAAATTAAAACTACATTGAGATTTCATCTCACTCCAGTCAGAATGGCATTATCAAGGACACAAGTTAACAATAAATGTTGGCAAGGATGTGGGAAAAGGCACACTCATATATTGCTGGTAGGACTGCAAATTGGTACAACCACTCTGGAAAGCAGTATGGATATTCCTTAGAAATTTTGGAATGGAATCACCATTTGACCCAGTTATCCGACTCCTCAGTTTATACCTAAGGACTTAAAAATCAGCATTCTACAATGGTGCACCCACATGAATATTTACAGCAGCTCAATTCACAATAGTTAAGCTATGGAACCAACCTAGGTGCACTTCAACAGATGAATGAATAAAGAAAATGTGATATATATGCACAATGGAATATTATTCAGCCATAAAGAGTGCAATTATGGAATTGCTGGTAAATGGATAAAACTAGAGACTATCATGCTAAGCTAAATAAACCAGTTCTCCCAAACCAAAGGCTGACTGTTCTCTCTGATATATGGATGCTAATATGCAATAAGGGTGGGGATAGAAGTTCTTTGGATTAGACAAAGGGGAATGAAGGTAAGTGAGGCAGGATAGGAATGACAATAGAATGAGTTGGACATAACTTTCCTATGTTCACATATGAATACACAACCAGCGAAACTCCACATCACGTACAACAACAAGAATCAAATCCTGATTGGAATAATTATACTCCATGTATGCATAATATGTCAAAATACACTCTACTGCCATGTATATCTAAAAAGGAGAAATAAAAAAGTAAAAAAAAAATACTGCAATTACACATGAAATGTAAGCATTGTCTCAAAAGTTGCTGTAGAAATAAGGTCATGGCATTCTAATCTCTATATTACCTGGAGTTCCTAGCTCGGGGTTCCCAGAGAAAACAAAAAATATACACTGAAATAAACCAAAGAAAAATCAGGATGCCTATTTTCTTTGAAAAAAGATGGCTGATGTAAATCTGTTTATGTTTTTACTTCTCAAACAAATTACAAGCATCCTACCAATTTTGTAACACAATTGTAAATAGCACAGAAGCTGAAGTTTAATTCAACATCCAAATTCTTGATTCTCAAGTAAATAGTGTATGACTCTGGAAAATTTAGTTAAGCTCTCTAATAGAAAATCCATTTCTTCATCAGTAAAATTAGAATAATTATTATAAAGTGCTTATCACAGCAACTGTACCAATTAAGCAATCAATAAGTGGTACCTATCATTTTTATATGAAATTAACTCTGTAGGCTATTGATTAGTAAGTCAATATATATTTAAATATGTGTTTGATTCAGAGGAAAGTTGTTGAATAAATTATAAAGTGAATTCAAGATAAAATAGACATAAATACTTACAATTGAGATCTATTGTCATTATTTGGAGATTATTTTAGATTTGCTGCTAATGAAAGCTTAAGCTAAGTGATGAAAGAAATAATTTTTATTAGTTACAAATTTTCTGTTTTAACACATCATTATGAGATTAAAAGAATCACTTCTAAGAACTTTTATTTCAATAACTGTTCAAACCTATTGAATTTGTACTCATTTTCTTAGGGTAAAATTTGGGTCTTTACTTTTGAATCAGTGTAAGAGGGGTGTCAAATGACAATAAGAGCTACCACCTCCCCCGCCTTCTGAAGTTTATGAAATGCTAATTTATTCAGAGAAGAAAAGAAAGCAGTCTTAAAGGTTGAAAGGAGAAAATATGAAAGAAACAAACTTTCAAGAGAATTTTAAAATGTTTTTAGAAACCATGAGTAAAACGTAAAGCTGGTTGTATCTTGGAAAAATGCTACTACCATTCTCCCTTCATTTTTTCCCTTCAAAATACATGCTGTGAAGAAAAAGAGAAGTGTAACTGCTCATGGGCTACAAAGAAATCTTAAACAGAGATTCAAAACTTTAGTATCTGTACAGCAAGGACTTTTTATTCCTGTCTTCTAATCAACATAAGAACTCTGTTTGCTTCCGGTTCTTCAATTGAATTCAGATTGAAAAAAAGAACATATTTTATAAAAATTTTCATTTTTCTTCTTGGAAAAAATTCTCAAAAGAACAATTAAGAAGAACTGGAAATATATAAGCAGTGTTTTATTTAGAGTGTCTTGACTTTTGAATTAATTTTAGAAAGAGTAGTAGACAGAGAAACATCATGTTTCACTGTGCTCCTCCTTATCAAATGATCGTGAAACAAGCACATGGATACTGCATGTGTGTGAGTTTTATAGATATTATTTTATATAGAGTAGCTCTTGGTTTGCCTGTTCTGGGGGACAGGACACATCTATAATGCTAAGTAGTAGTATAATGATATCAAAATAGAATTGAAATTTAACTTCTCTGATTCATCTTTATACTAGAAATAAAAAAGCAAAAAGAAGAGTCCTGTATGGATGAAAGGGGGAGATAAATTATTTAACTGTTTCTAGATCAGATACTGCAAAAGTGTTTTGTTATGAAGGACCAGAGAAAATGATACAGTCCAGAAATAATAAGCTTCAAAACTCTTGTGCTGATTTAGTTTTACTCAATGTATACCTTAGAGTCTATGGATTCAATTAACAAATTCTTCTTCTTTTTTTTTTTTTACCATTGTTTCTCCTTTTATTCTTAGGAAAAAATAAAAATTATTTCTCTGGATAATTTTTTTTCCAGTGCTAATGCAAATTAGAAAATTCAGGTTCTAGCAGTCTTTTAGAATAAAAGAAGGTGAGCGATTTTAATGAGGAGTATGAATTTAAACATTCAATTGAAATTAAAGAACATCAAAATATTAAAACAAACTCTCCAAACAGACATTTTCAAACATTTGTCTGCCTTTTCAGAAATCAAATTAAAATGTCTGTGTTTTCTTAGTAATTCTCTGTCTAAAATTCAGAGTAGAAATGAACTTTATTAGAAGTAGGGAAATCTATGAGTCATTTCTGGTCTTCTAATATATCATAAGACTTAAGGACAAAGCACTATTTCATAAAACATCATCAAATTTTAATATTAGATGTCTGGTCTGTGGCCAGAATTACAAGGTAGACATATGAAAATAGTGCCTCATCTGGGTACCATACCAAATTCTGATAAATTGCTTTGGGTACCATATTTTCAGTTTCCATCTCCTTTCCACATATGCACATAGTTAAACCTGTCAATAGCATCCCAACACTTGCTCTCGTCAAAAATAGAGCAAATGATCTCATGCCTTACTTTTAGCCATGTAAGCAACACAGCTGCATCATTGCAAGCTTCTTTTCTTATTCTAGGAGAAAAAAAAAGATATTAAATGCTAGTTAAGTCATGACCATGTTATTTAACATGCCGTGCATTAGTAGCTCTTGGTTTTCCTGTTCTGGGGAAAAGAGAAGCATCTATAGTGCTAAGTAGTAGGGCACCTTCTTTGGTCTGAAAAGTAATTGCTGCCACCATTTTTTTTTTTTTTTTTTGGTCAGAGCTGCACAATTGTGATATTCTTTACTGTGTTCCTTTTTAACCTCCAATAATAGATTTACTCACTATTATGCCTTTCTTGCAAACTCTTCCTTTCTGAGTATCCTGTAATTGTCATGTCCTCCTTGTATGCTTTTTCAGGGCTTGTTGCTGTAATCATTTTCTTTGAGCTTCTTCTGGGCTTATCACAGTAATCTTCCCTGCTGCCTTTCTCTCAGGCTCAGGTGTTCCATCACAGCTTCCTTGGAAGTCGATCTGTTCTAGTCAGCCTTGTTCTTATCAGAAACTAATTTTCACCTCTGACCTGCTTTACTCTGGGCAGCAAGACAGCGTGGAAGCTGCTTCATCAGGATTAGAGGGATCAGGGCTGGAGTGGTAGCTCAGCAGTAGGGTACTTGCCTAGCCTGCTCAAGGCCCTGGGTTCCATCTCCCACACCCCAAGAGAAAAAGAAAAACAGGATTAGAAGGGTCAGTCATCTACTGAGAACTAATCCTTCCTTAGACAACAGATATTTGTCATGATGGTGACCCCATGGCTTCATAGGAACTCTCCAATTTTTGGCTATCTCAGTTGGTTGAAAGATTTTCCTTTCTTTGTGTCAAAATTCGCTTCTGTTTAATTCTGATCCATTGGTCCTAATCTTGCTTTCTATAATCAATCAGAAATAACTTTCCATTTTGTTTCTACATTATGCCCGGGAGAACCAACAAGTACTGGTATCCCATTTGGACCCAAAGAGGGAAAGAATACCTGGAAAAGACCTTAACAACACTGCCTATGTAGTTTTCCTTTATTCAGTTATTTAACAAAGATGTGTTCAAGTGTCTGAATCATTGTTTATATTATTATTTACAATTAGGACTCACTGAAATACAACCACAGTAGGATAGCTGCATGAGTCTTCTAGTACTGCCATGACAGATTTCCACAATCTTTTTAGGCCAAGCAACAGTAATTTATTGTCTCACAGTTCTAAAAATCAAAAGCACAAGTTCAAGGTGACAACAGAGCTGGCTCCTTTCAAAGACTGAGAGGGAGAATGTGTTCCAAGTTCTTGTCCTGGCTTCTGGTGGCTGCTGGCAATCATTAACATTCCTTGGTTTGTTGAGGCATCACCTTGATCTCTGACTTCACGTTCACATGGTGCTCTCCTCTGTCTTTGTTGTGTATCCAATTGTTTTTGTAAGGACCCCAGTCATATTGGATGATGGCTAAATCATGGCTCCATTGTAACTGAATCATTTGCAAAGACACAGAATTATTAACCAAAGAGAAGGGAAAGTAGAAGTTCCACAGTGTAGCATTTGCTTTTCCTAATCTAATGAAAATATATTAAGTGTAAATATTTAATAAATGACCAACTTGTGATTAGAATAATAACAGAGTCATAAACAGAGAACATCCTGAGGTAAGGACCATTTCTCTATGGTAAAATAAATCATACCTAAAAGTTTTCCAGTAGCCAGTTTTTCAATAAAGAATGTATAATTTGGTAAATTCATCAGACCATAAAAATGGTATCCAAAGCTATCTGGAAAGACATAAGCCTTCATCCTTGGAAATTTCAGTCATTGATTCAATATGCTTTAAATGTATCAGCTAAACATGTGATGAGAATAAGTCAGTTGGAAAAAAAAAAAGTCCAGTCAAAAGAGAGATTCCTTTACCTCATTATTTCATTTGAATATTCAGAAAAACACTTGAAAAGTTTAATAAATGTTTTAAGTCTTTTTTTTTTTTTTGGAAAGAGTTGTCTTAGATAAAAGTCTTAGACATAACATTTAAACCACAATTTATCTGTGCAAAATTGTTTCCAAATGTGAAGTCATGTACTCTTAATCTCTTAATATCTTTGAGGTACGTGTCTTTCTATTCACTTAGGTGATGTTTCTCATGTTGCCTGTTTATTTATTTTTTAATTCATTAAATTTCCTCTGTACTGATGATTGAACCTAGGGACACTGGGCTGTTGAGCCACTTCCCCAGCCTTTTTATTCTTTTTATTTTGAGACAGGGTCTTACTATGTTTTCCAAGCTGGAAACTTGAACTTGCGATTCTCCTGCCTCAGTCTCTCAAGTACCAGGGATTACAGGCATGTGCCACCAGGTCTGTCTGGCTCACATTTCCTGTTCTGAAAATTTTTAAATTTTAAGCTCTATAACTGGAGGAACAATAGCAATTATTTATGATCATAAGTTTTCCTCATGTAGAGAGACAGTGAAACTAATTAAAATAACCACAAGGAGATGATTGCATAATTAAAGAAAAAGAAAACATCTTTCTCTGTAGATAAGAAAAAAAATAGTGAATTATCCAGTTGCAGAAAGAGGCAGAAAAGTTTCTGAGGCTGGCAGTGAGTACCCAGCAGAATTCAATCAAACAGAACTTACTTCATATTTACCTTAAGGGTACCTCATATTCAGTATTTCTAATCAGAGCACTTGTGGAATAAACTCTTTCCAGAACAGTGTCCCGTGAAAAGCAAGTCCAAGTGGGTCCTTGCCATTGACTCTGTGAGATACCTGACAGAGGATGCTGCAGGCTTGCCCAACCATTCTTCCCACCCGTGTGCTCACATCACATGCTTAGTTTCCTCTGACCCCAAACCTGTCATGTTATAGTTTGGATATGAGGCATCCCCCCAATGCTATTATGTTAATGCAGGGGCTCTAGTTCAAACGACTAGATTTTGAGAGTTGAAACCTAATCAACTGATTAATATTTGATGGTTAATAAATCTGAATGGATAACTGGGTAATAAATAGAGGCAGGTGGGTCATGGCTAGAGGAGGTGCTGGGGGCCCACCTTGGAGATTACATATTTTATCCCTGGCTCCTCCTGCTCTCTCTACTTCCTCACTACCATGAGCAGAGCAGCTCTCCTCTACCTTGTCCTTCTCTCATGACGTTCTTCCTCACCACAGGCCTAGAGCAATGGCGTCAGCGGACCAGGGACTGAACCTCTGATATTCTGAACTCACATAAATTTTTCCTCCTCTAGGTTGTTCTTATCAAGTATTTCAGTCACAGTCGTGAAGAGCTGACTAACACATACCACTTCACTCCTCTTCTTTAAGATCTGTTACGCACATCAGTCATATCTAACTCCCATGAAAGCTCTATAGTGGCCAAGGCCCCTGACACACTCAAGACTCTCAGAGTCCTCAGAAGTCCTTCCTGGATCACCCATCTCTGCTGCTGGGTCAGACTGCCATAAGATCAAAAAATAGTTCAATCTACAGAAAGAAAAAATCTTCTGAGACCCAATCTTTTGATCTTACCCTGCCTGTTTCAGAGTTTTACAGTGATTTTTATCCTCTTTGATTGTCATCCTCCTTTCTCACACTGTTCTTATTCGCCAGAAAATCCTAAGCCTGGTGCCTCTTTAACGGTTAGTTAACTTCCTAATCATAGGCCTACTAAGTGCACGAGTTGGGGAACTGATGGGAAAGTGCCATGCTGTCTTATATTTCCCAAGCCACTAGCATATTTCTCTCTTTTACTCCATCAATATAACTCCTCATATAATATTCCATATTTACCCTAGATTCAATTAGAAAAACAAGGCAGCAATTTTTGCAGATGTTTTGAATTGGAGAAGAGTTGGGAAAAGATAGACCAGTGGTTTTCAACCTTGGGACTTAGCTTCCCAGGGGACAGTTGGTAATATCTGAAGGCATATTTGATGGTTATAACTGAAGGAATGGATGCTAACATTTAGTGGGCAGAGGCCAGAGATGCTGCTAAACATCTTACAAAGCACAGGACAGCTTTCACCCACAGCAAAGAAGCTCCCAGGCCAAACAGTTGAAGAGTGCTAAGACGGTGAAAGCTTGAGACAAACCAAGGGCGAACTAAAACTTTTGTTAAGGGAAAGTAATAGACACAGACAAATTAGCAATTTTACTTTTTCTTGAGAGGAAATAGTTTTAAATTTCTGAGATGAATTGTTTGTTTAAAGCCAAAATAACAAAAAAAGAGAACCTTTTAGTTTCAAAATTGTTTTGAGTCCAGAGTATGTAGGAATTTTTCTTTAAGTGGTTTCAATGTATCCCTGCCTAAAGGCAATACAGATAATATATTTTTAAAAAAATAGGATTTCTGCATTATTAGCATTCTGGGAGCACAGACACCACTTCACCAAATAAACAAACAAGACCAAAAAGGCATATCACTGCTCTGGGACTTACTCCTGATTTTCTTTTACTATTGTAAAATCTGAAATTATCTTTTTGAATATCAGTACTATGTTTTCAATTTCATCATAGCAAGTTATAATATTGGACATTACAACCCAAAATAGCCTAATGATTGACATCAAAAATCTTAGCCAGATCCATATTTGTGCTGCCTCTATGTAAATAGCTACAATTGCCATACTATATGGAGTTTTTTGTTTTCAGCTGTTTGGGGTTGATTTGTGGTCTTTGACATGTGAGCTATAAATTTGTTCTTTCAAATAATAGCTACTCTAACACAAGACTCACAAGAATGTATTTTCCTAATAGTTCTAGTGGCCCTTCTATTTTTGAAAAACTGAGAGCTCAACCTGTGGCTGTGTACTTGTTCTGTTCTTCTTGTCTTTGCTTACTTTCAGTGAAAATTTCATTTCCAAAATCATTTTAAATAGAAAGTTCAGGTAACTTGCACATGATGTAAGAGAAGGGATTAGGTTTTTTTTCCCACCATTATACATTTTAACACTTTAAATCAGAAAGCTGCTACATCAAATGATATATGACATTCATAAACTATTTGGAATAATCATTAGGAGGGGTTTTGATAGATTTCTTTTCACAGTATTACTCATTTCTATCTCCATTATTTAACTTACTTGGGAAACTATGAATCATAGATATGTATACATGTCTTTTTCCTTTAGGTTATAAACTATTTACAAAGAGAAAATGTGCCATTATCTACTTTCTATCTCCTGGCACACTCACCCACATAGCTGGAAGTTAGAGGTACATATATAACAATAACTAGGTGTACACACACACACACACACACACTGACAAACGTACACACACATATGAAAATGTGAAACTAAACTGTTGCTCTGATATGATAGAAAAATCTCAGGGGTAAAATTCAAGTGTTTGATATGACTGGCATTAACAACCTATGTGACCTTAAGCAACTTACATAATCTCTTTGGGCATCAAGTCTGATAGTCTTTGTATGACATTTTTACCCTTCTTTCCATATGTAAAATGAGCAATGATCTCTGTTCTTATTTTTTTGTCAGGAGTAGAAATAAAGACCTGATGCTGCCAGTTTTAATAAGATAGTCTTACTATCATTGTCACCTGGCAACTGCTCTTACAAGTGGAGAAACTAATTGATGACAGCTCTTAGCCTTGGAAGCCTCTGGTAGTTGCACCTTAACAGGTCTTTTTAGTAAGGTCTCAAGTGTCCATTTGTTTTCTGCTGGGTTTCCAACCTGGAATATGAATGGGACTCTCTACTAAGCAACTAGGTAGGGTAACTGGAAGAAGTGCAGGTATCCTTCAATATTCTGATTCAGAAAAGCCTGAGGGACATTTTAAAAAGCAAATACTGACAATTGAAACCTGTATCAATAAAAACAACTTATCTGGGAAAAAGCTCAAGTATTGATATTTTTATTAAAGAAGCTCCACAAGTAAGTCTAAGGTGAGAATCACCAGCCCAGTAAAGTGGCACTCAAAATGTGGCCCCAGGACCAGAAGTATTGGCATCTGCTGAGAATTTGTTAGAAATGCAGATTCTCAATTCCACTCCAGACCACCTTAATTAGAAACTGCAGAAGTAGGGCTTTAACAGGGCCACCAACAGACTCTGTTACATGCTAATGGAGAACCACTAGTGTAGTACAATCTTGACCTATCTCTTCATCTAGTTTATTGTGTCAAAAGATTTTTCTAGCTGTGCCAGTCCCTTCAAGAGTTGCTAAGAAGAGATAGAACTGTGTATTTTTCTTCATAGAAGAAAAACTGAGAATAGTTTCTCAGACTCTGTCAAGCATATAGGAAGTCTTGCTGGCTCTTATAGTCTGTAAACCATTGGAATTCAGAAGGCCAATAGTAACATCCTATTCTCTATCTGTATTTAGAAACAAATGAGAGAAACATTCAAGAAACAGATTGAAACAAAACTAATATCTTTAATAATTCATCCATATTACTGATAATTGAGGCAAGTGGACATTTATTATGAATTAGAAGACTTACACTTCCCCTCTCCAGTCATGGACATAGTTAGGATACAGGGTAACCCCTCCCTCAGAGGGACAAACTTCTAACTACAGGAGACCAGATCATAACCTAATGTAAACGTCCCAGGCAGGAACACTTAAAGGAAAACTAACATGCCAGTTTCTTCTGTCAACATATTAGAAAAGTAAGTTCTTCCCTGTCTTCTGGGGAAGAGCCAGTGCAAAGGCAGAGAGAAAGAGTATCATTCTAATAGAAGTTTCTATGGAAACACAAGGAATCAGGCACAGGAGGTACCTTCTAAAATGAATAATGATCAAATTCATATCACAAATCTTAAATGGCATCCATTAAACTCAAATTTATTGGGTACTACTTTCTTGAAATTATGTTAGTATGATATAGAACAGAGGAATGGGAATTTTAAAATTGTGTTCACTATGGATAAATTTACTCATGGCTAAGATTTGTGCTTTGCAACTTAAAGTTTATATTTGGTTGCTATTCAAAAGTTGTATTACTTCTTGAGAATTTAATGCAATATAATTATAGAAAACACATTTTTTAAAAAAAACTTTGTGAAATAAATCAAAAGATAATTGAAATATTTTCTTAATAAATAATTGATTCATTCTATATCTACAGAGTCTATCTGTTATAACTTTTCTACTTTATCCATCAAATAAAATATCTTCAAATAATTCCCAGTAGAATACACTAGGTAAGTTGAAAGACAACTTGCAAACAATGGGAATTATTGTTAGACAGTTGAGTGAAGCAAATAAAAAGAGGAAGACTACATGTGGAAATCCCAACAACAAATTCAATATCTTTTCAAAACCTAAAAATATTCATACAGATGGAAATAAATTTTAATTCAAAAATAAACTTAGTAAGTTGACAATAAATCACTTACTATTTATAGTAAAGGCAGGAGATTTTAAAGCTAAAGAGAAAATTGCTCTTCCAGCACTAAAAGATGCTTATCAGAATGTGACAGGACAGGGGTTACACATTCAAATGTAACAAGATTAGGCTTTGGATTCCCAAAGTAGAAAGAACGTGTTCAGCAGAAATGGTTTTTGCATTGCCTGTTGGGCTGCTTTACAATCAATTCTATTTATCTTTGGCATCAGCTGTGGTTCTGAGACTAGAGATTTTTAGTTGGAAAAAAGTTTAAAAGAATACTGAATTTTTAAATTTTCCTGTTGGTAAAATGCAATGTGACATGGCATTTATTATACACTGACTTGACCTAAATTTAATTTTGAGATGTGATTTTTAACTTCATTTGTTCTTTGTGTTAAATGCAAAAACTCCATAAACAATGCTTTCATATAAGAAATAATTTCATAAGAATTATTTCATAATTCTTAGAGAATTTTGACCAGGGTACCAAGTTTTCTAGTTCCAGTTGAAGCAATCTCTTTTTATAAATTTGTCCAGCATCAAAATTGTTCCCTGTCTTTTCCTTAAAATTAAATATTATCTCTACAAAAACCTCATTTCATTAAAATATAGTATATAAAGTATTTCAGTATACATGATTATGTTTGTGTGTGTTGACATTGCAGTTCTTAATATATATTATCAGGCAAAATCTAGTGTTCTCTATATTGAATATAATTTTACATAGTAGTGATGCAAAGGAAATAATCTAAAGGTGATCCATTCACAGTCGCGGCAGATTCAAAATATAGAAACAAACAATGCCAGAATCTCATAAACAAACATGGCTGCAAACTGAATAATTTCAGTGGTGCTGAAGATAAAAAGTGGTACAAGATCATAGATCATTTGGTTTGGTTTGGTTTGGTTTATTTTGTTTTGTATTTTTGTGCCTGGCTTCTTTCTCTCAACATATTCTTGGGAAGGTTAATTCATCTTAGAGAATCTGTAATAACTTTATCCCTTTATCTTTTGCTTGTAGAGGCAAGCAAAAGAAAGCATCTTTTAAGTCCAGAACAGTATACCATTTTTGTTCAGGGTTCAGAGTGCTGAGCAAATTGTACAGATTAGGAACTGTGGGGTGAATGTCTTGCTCCCTGTTGTTGATCTCTCTTAGGTCTTGTATGGGGCGATAGTCCCCGGTTCCTGGCTTTTTTACTGGTAGCAGGGGAGTATTCCAGGCCGATTGACAGGGCCTTAGGACCCCTAAGGCCAGATAATTTTAAATATGGGGACTTATCCCATCTTTAGCTTCTTTGCTCAGAGGATATTGTTTAATATTAATTGGGGAGGCTGAGGTTTTTAATTCCACTGTTATTGGAGGTTGTTTCATGGCTAGGCCTAACCCGGCAGTTTCTGCCCAGGCATCTGGGTAATCTGTTATCCATTTCTGGGATAGCTTGCCTGTTTGATCAGTCTTGGGGGCTGTGAAGAGTTGATGTTCATCTTCTACTGACATAGTTAAAGCCATGACTATAGGAGTTTTTACTGAAGGATTTAGAAATTTCATTTGGGGGCCTTCAGGGTTAAAAGTTATTCTGGCCCGGAGTTTGGTGAGCAGATCTCTGCCCATCAATGGGGCTGGGCATTCTGGGATCACTAGAAAGGAGTGATGGACTTTTTCTTTCCCCAGGTCCATGGTCCTCTTAGTTGTCCAAGCCCGATATTTACTGCTGTTAGCCCCTTGAATTAGAGACCTTTTATTTGATAGAGGGCCCAATGGGGCCTTAAGGGCTGAGTATATTGCCCCTGTATCTACTTCAAAGTTTACTGGGGTTCCCTCCACTTCAAAAGTTATCTTGAGTTTGGGGAGGGGATTTGAGCCCCTACTTTCTTAGTCATCCTCCAGAGTTAGAATGGCTGGCTGGCGTGGCTGTTTCTTTCTAGGGCACTCTTTGGCCCAGTGTCCTTTTTCTCTACAGTCGGCACATTGATCTGAGGCCAGAGGTGGCTTCTGGCGTGGGCCCAGGTATCCCTTTCTGTCTCCCTGTCTCTTAACTTCTGGCCTATTTGTTGTTGTGACCAGGACCTTAGTCAATGTCTTAATCTGTCTTTTGCTTCTCTCATCCTATCTTTGCTCCCTTTTTTTCTCCCTCCTTTGTTCCTTCTCTTCCTCAGTTTCTCTCTTATAGTATACCTTCTCGGCTTCTCTGACTAAATCTCTCAAAGTCATATCTTGTAATCCATCTAAGCATTGTAACTTTCTTTTAATATCTAGGGCAGCTTGCCCAATAAAGGCCATCGTGACAGATGCCTTCTGATCCTCTGCCTGAGGATCAAAAGGAGTATATCTCCTATATGCCTCCATAATTCTCTCCAGAAACATAGAGGGAGATTCATTAGGCCCTTGAATAATCTCTCTTACCTTGGCCAAATTAGTTGGCCATCTAGCGGCCATTCCGAGACCCGCTATTAGAGCCCGGCGATAAGTGGACAGATGCTCCCTACCTTCAAAGGTGTTGGGGTCCCAGTTGGGTCGGTTCAAGGGGAAGTCGGCTTCGATTATGTTGGGAAGTTGTGTCGGTTGCCCATCTGGTCCGAGGATATTTTTTTTAGCTTCCAGGAGGATTCTCTCTCATTCCTCTGTCATGAAGAGAGTGCCTAACAGTTGTTGGCAGTCATCCCGAGTAGGCTGGTGTGAAAACATCAATGACTCAATCAGACCTGTGAGCCGGGTGGGGTCCTTGGACAAAGGGGGATTATTATTTTTTCAGTTATATAGATCTGAAGAGGAGAAAGGCCAATACTGGTAGGCTTGTATTTCTTCACCATGGTTATCCTCTATCATTGGCCCGTAAGGGCAGAGGGGAAGTATCACGGGGGCTTCAGAGTTTTTAATCATTCACTGCCGGCGAGTTCCTTTAGCTGGGCCAGCCTCCTCTAGGGGAGGAGGGGCTGTGTGTGCCATGGGGAAGTTATCTGGAGGGCGCTGGGCCGGCTTAACCTCCTCCAATGGTGGAGGGGCTGAGTCAGCAGCAGGGGAATCACTTAGAGGGTGTTGGGGGTTGGGGGATAAGGGCAGGGGATAAGGAGGAGGAGGAGAGTCCAATAGAGTCAAATCTTGAGACTCAGGGAGAACAGAGGGTGGAGGAGGAGCAGAGGGTTTGAGAGATAGAATCGTGGGGGGAGGAGTAGGAGTGGGGACAGGGACAAGAAAAGGCTTCACCCATGGAGGAGGAGATTCACAGAGGTCCTGATAAGTTAAGATATACGGCTGTTGATCTGGATGGCTATGTGGCCCCAGCTGAAAGACAAAGACAAAATTTCTGATTCTTTAAATTACTGGGGAGTAGAAAGATCCTTCTGGGGGCCATCCGACTCCAAAAGTGGGCCATTCTGAGGCACAGAGAGTCTGCCAGGTCTGGCGTTTTACTGAAAAAGAAAGATTCTGAGCCCTTAAGCGGACTTCAGTCCAGTGATCAAGGGTCAGGGACAGAGGCGTGAAATGGTTCTGTCCCATAATGAAAGTTACTTGAACAAAGACAGGGACAATACAAATGAGTGACACAAACACAGACACACAAGTAAACGTGTAACACAAGTTCAGAGGCAAAGATTAAAAACAGACAGTGAATTTAACCTGAGAGAAAGAATTGCCGGCAAGACCAGACGGGTTGGCAGCAGAATATACCAGATGAGGGCGCTTCCGCCCTCTGCAGAATATACCTGATGAGGGCAATTCCGTCCCTCTACCAGATGAGGGCGCTTCCGTCCCTCCCAGAGTCCTTCAAGGCGTCCCTTGAAGGACATGGCCTGTGGCTTCCGGACACGTCTGTCCACCACGGCCAGGGGGAGCTCACGCTCTCATCCGGCAGCCACCCTGCCAACCAAAACCAAAAAACCAGAAAAGCACTGAGAGCTCACGCTCTCTCCTCCAGAGACCAGAAACCAAACCCTGAGCAATCACAAAGGAAAAACAAGCAGGAGAAAAAGGAGGAGGAAAAAAAGAGGAGGAAGAAGATAAGGCGCCATACTTACCCTGAGAGGAGCCCGTTGGGGATCCCTGGTCCACCGCTGCCAGATCTCATGGAACCTCCAAAATGTAAAGGTCAGGCGAGCATCGGAGGAAGAGACCACCAAGAGACTATCTCATGCAACGGCAAAGGGTTTATTGACCAGCATGCTGGGGCTCAGAGCTCACTTGAACAGAGCAAAGAGAAAGAGAACGAGAGCCAAGAGCCCTGAGAACAGCTTATGCAGAGCATATATACTTTTCTTGGAGAGGGCAGGGAGAGAAGTTACATTTTGCAGTTTGGTAGTTGGGGACAGCACATTCTGGGAACAAGATTAGCAAACAGTTCGGCAGTTGGGGACAGCACATTCTGGGAACAAGATTAGCAGACAGTTTCTTAAGATTTCAAAAGGGTTTTGTTGAGCATACAGAAAAACAGAGTGACAACTGCCTGTTTTATTAACCTTTCAGAAAATCAACCTTATAGATGAAATCCACAGGTACTTCACTGGAGAGCTCCCTCTTGTCTGGGAGAGGTGGACTTTTTGTTGCATTCAGGCCAGTTGCATTTCGTTGACAAGGTGAGGTCTCGCTCCATTACTGAGTGCAATCTAATGAACTAAAAGCCCCCTGATTCAATAGTAAATCTCACTCCGTGACACCAGCACAGACACACCCAGAATCATATTTGGCCAAATATCTGGGCATCATAGCCCAGACAAGTTAACATAAAATTAACCACCACAACGTCTTAATCATTCTCAGAATTCAAATGATAATATTGATGAAATGTCAAAAAAGAACCATTTTTACCCTTTCCAAAAATAAATTCTTGCTCTGAATCAATAAGTTTTTGAGTTCATTTTAATATTATACGGTCCTTGTAAGATTTTATATCAGCTTATTTAGTTGGGCAAAAATTCCACTTAAATTTCACTTAAGAAACTTTTTGAGCCAATAACTTGGTGTTCACTTCACCTGTTGTTGTTTATCAGTGTAAAATATCATCCAGGTCTAAACCATACAGAGTGAAATAAAAACTTGAAAACTTTTCTACTATGCAGTAACAATCCTAAATTGGAATCCCACCCCTAGAATTAAGGATCAGAAGGATAATGTAAGACCCTGCTTTCCAAAGTGTTTAAATTCCAACAAGTTCATGAAGAGGCAGCTTTGTACAGTTGGGGGACAAAGCAAAGACATGAAGCATGTGGGCTGTAACAGACATACTATTTAGGACCAAAGCAATTTTGGAGCTGAACCAACATGATGCATTTATGAAACCTCTCACAGGCGTGAGTTGAAGTGTAAATGAGAACATAATGTGTAGTTCTCACCCTATGACTGACACAGAGAAAGTGGTCAACAAATAGAGCCTGCTGCCACTTTGTTCATATTTGCTTTTGGTTTTGTTTACAATTATTTTTCTTATTACCCTTGAGAAGGGGTTTGGATTAGCTCCCATAATTCTCTTCACCAAAGCACATATTCAGGATACTCTTTTCCTTGAGCTGTTCTTTCTATATGTCTGTTCAGGGACCAAATACTCAACATGGGAAAAATAAAATTTAAAACAAGGAAGAATTTGAGAAAAATTCATGGTTAAAGTGATTCTAAGGTTTATATCCATCACCTCATAAAGTTTCTTGCCATCAAAAAAAGAGCAAGGAAATAGAACTCCTCAGATTGCTATCAGAATCTAGTGACTACATTTGTGTCTTGTGCTAGAAAAGGAAATCTTCTTTGTTCTTCTTATTCATCTTCAAATCTGAGAGAAAAATAAGGCCTGTATTATTCAATCCTTCCATAAAACACTAATATAAAATTTTAAACCCCTTGTAGCATCTGCTGAAGTGGAGCATCCACTCTGTCCCCCAGCTATGTCTACTGTTGAGGAAGCCATCAACAATACCAAGTATCCTTTTCTCCCTTTGGACCATTCCTCGTGTGTGTGTGTGTGTGTGTGTGTGCATGCGCGCTTTAGTAGGCTTTCATCACTTTGACAACATACCTGAGAAAATTAAATGAGTAAATATTTATTTTAGTTCCATTTCAGGCTCCATTGCTATGGTCTGAAGTGAGGCAGAATACCATGGCAGAGAGCCTGGCTTCAAAACAGAGCTGCTCATCTCTTAGAGATCAGCAAGATGATGAGGGGAAGAAAGGACTGAGGAATACCATGTACCCTTCTAGGGAATCAACTCCAATGACCTACCTTCCAACTAGTCCCTACCACACACAGTTTGTACCAACTCCCAATAATCCTGTCAAATCATGAACCCATCAGTGCATTGATTCACAGTTGAGCTTAGAGCTCAGGATTCATTTGCCTTTCTGTAGAGTCCATGCTGAATGCCATTACATTGGGGGCCAAGCTTTCAACACATAACCTTTGGGCAACATTCCAGATCCAAATTATAGCAGGGTGCCTCTATGTCTTTAGGTGTTTTGTGTTTGCTTAAGTTTTGAATCACAAATAATGATCCTTTTTTTTTCAGTGTAAGATCTATCACATTTTGCTTGAATCTGGTTACAGTGGTTGTTGCTCCTCTTGTTGAAGGACATTTCTGATCACTCAGATTCAGTCTTTTAGCATGGTTTATTCTGACCACAGCAGTTTGTCATTTTATATTTCTATCTGTGAGGTATACCTACCTACTGCAATCAAAACTGACCATTCAAATAAAAGCATTTCTATTCTTCTAAATATGTTTGGAATATTCCTGGAAACTATGGGGGATACAGAGGGAAAACCCTGCTTCATTCTTGAGCACATGTGACAAAAAGCACCAAAGAATCATACGTGTATCCTTATACATATATTCAGTGCCTAAAAGGTACAAGGCATTGTGTTAGATGTTGTGAACAACACAAAGATGTGTTATATACATTTCCTGCTATTAAGAACAAAACTGAATAGAGTCAATCAATGAAGAAGATAATATATACAGTGATCCTTGAATTACCATTCAAGGTCAATCATTGATGACTGGTGGTGAACATCTCATATGGGGGAAAAGACTAAGTAAGAAAGAATAAGCCAGAAGTAGAGAGCCCTTAATAATATAGCTTTGTTAAAACACAGGTTGAAGATGTAAATCATTCAGGCTTTTTGCATCAATAAACAGAGCATGCTCGATTCTATGCAAGACACCCTAAGTTTGTACTTAGCAGATTTGTATTTTTGAGAATTGGCATAATCAATGAAATATTTCACACATATTGGTAGTAAGATTAACATAATACTCTAGTGACAATACAATAGTAGAAGGATTGATTTGGACTGAGAAGTTGTTCAGTGAATGATATATTACCCATAAATTTGAATTCTCATTGTCATGAGGAAACAGGTGAAAATAAAAATTGAAAAGAGTCCATCAATGTTATGCAAGCTGTGAAAGTAGATGCTTTCACATATAGTGACTTTTATAAGTAGGACAAAAAATTAAAGGTAGTTCTGATGTCTATAACATGATCAAAATAAATCACCAATATCATAAAGAAATTTCAGTCTTGTCTATGTGGAAGTAATTGTAAAAGTCATGAGCATCCATGACTTCACTGAGAAAAGAAGGCAAAGGCTCAGGTAGAGGAAGCTCCAGTTTTTTGATGGCTTATTATATGTCAGACATTGGGCTTGTTGTTTCCTAGATGGTCTTTCATTTATTTAGACACACAAATTGGGACCAAAGCAATTTTGGAGCTGAATCAACATGCCTTTTCCTTAAGATCCCCTTCACGCTACAGAACAAGACTTACTTCCCCTCATACTTCATCTCTTGTCACTTTCTCCTTGTGGTCTTCTGTCTCATTTCCTTCCATGTTTCTCTCTCTGAAAAAGAGGACCCTTGGATCCTGGATCCTCATTAAGCAAATATTTATAAAATCCATTCATATACTGCATGCTGAAAATGGAACAATGAATTCTTTTCCTTTCTAGTAGTTCTGAATATTTTCTTTATGTCAGAAGCTCTTCCCTTTTATATCTTTTGGTAATTTTGAAAAACAAAATATATGTCATTTTAATTCAAGAGGTGGAAAATCACTAAGTTCAAGGCAACTGCTAATTCTTACCTTGAGAGTTTTTTTGATGTAGATTGAGAGAGTCAGTAATTCAGATATGGTTGGGTTATCTCCTGTTATGCATTGATTTCATAGGTTTTTCACTGAACTTTTTCTTAGGCAGATATATTTTATACTGATGCATTAAATTAGCTTTTATTTTTTCTTTCTAGATGTTTATATCTAGTGGATTCTAGGTTTTTATATCATTTCTTTAGTGTTTGTATTGCAAAACTACTTATTTAAAAACTGGCTAAATAAAAATAATGTTGTAATAAGAATGGAATGAGTCTATTGTTTTTATGAAAATCTTTCCAAATTCTTCTCTTAGGTTTTGTTTCAATATCCAGCCACACAATCTAAACAGACAACACCCGCCTAGGGAAGATAAGAATGTAACACACACAATGCTTATGTCCCTGTGAGACACATTTAGATTATTAGGCAGATGAAGAAAGGTCTTAAGGGAAGGGTTGATTTTTTTCCCATTTTTGTCTTACACAGTAAGGCAATGGTAGCTCTTCGTGTGATTTTATAGTGTACAAATGTTCCAGTGGACTAGTCACAGATTTAATCAATCATCCAGATGTTTGGTCAAACATCCAGATAGTTTTGTTAACTTTATGTGAAATAATTTAATGTCCCAAAGTGACTTGATTGTTATTGTAATGTATAGCAGAATTGGATTCTGGAAAGCATTAAATAGACCTCATCCATACAATCTTAACACCGAAAAATAGAAACTGACACTCATATACCCATCGGTTCTTATGGTCATGCTTATTTACAGTGATAACTGAAACTCAATAAAATTTGTTTTGTCCACAGAATCTAAAGCTTTAGTCTAAGGTGATATTTTGAATATTTCTTTGGTTGTATGAATTGGAAAAATAATGTAAATTTCTTAACTTCCCTAATCTGGAGTTAATTCATCTGCAAAGCTCAGTGTCATTGGAAAGATTAACCATAGTGAGTATAAAGTGCTTGGCACTTTAGAGCTTGTAGCTCTTATGCTTTTTCTAAGTTCTCAAAATAGGTACAGCTTTTTAAAATCATGGTGTTATGTTTATCTGCAATTTTAGCCTCCTAGTGTTCTACAGAGAAGTATATGATATAGTTTTTGTGTGTGTGATTGACTTTACCTGTTGTGAATGATCCTGAGAGAAGGCACAGAAAA
Source organism: Callospermophilus lateralis (assembly GCF_048772815.1). Lineage (NCBI taxonomy): Eukaryota > Metazoa > Chordata > Mammalia > Rodentia > Sciuridae > Callospermophilus > Callospermophilus lateralis. The sequence continues at coordinate 24,871,585 of NC_135313.1, read as the reverse complement.
ATCAGGTCATCAAAACAGAGGCTAGAGACTGAGATTTCAGGGTAAAAAAAATAATGAATGTCTTTTTTATATTTTTCCAAAGACTGTTTTATTTTGCTGTGTATTGTGTATTTTTCTTGACCCCTTGATGGTAATATCACACCAGTGATTTCTGGGGAGTAGAAGAGGAATATACATCTCTTTCCTCATCAATCTCTCTTCCATATTCTAGGGAAAGCAAAGGTCAGAGCAAAGTCTTACAAACTTACATTTATTAATAAGTAGACACAAAACAACCATGTAACCTACATTTTTATACTCAGACACTAAAAAAACCTTTATTGATCTGCATCCCAACAAATCCAGAGCTGGAAATCGTGATTGTAAGGCATATACGATAATACCCTAACAGGACATTCAACTTCTTTTAGGTGGGGCAACAGACAAAATCCAGGGTACATAGTTTAATCAACTCTGGGCCTACCCGATAGAAGGTGATGGTGTCTGTACAGTAGTTCTAGTCTCGTCATACCTTGAACTTCACCCCATTTAATTATTCCTGTCACTCCTTATGCTAATAAGTGAGTCCACTGGAGTAGATTAATATTTTAAAAGCACATGAAATAACAGTTGGAGTAAGAACTGATTATTAAGGTGTTTCAAATCCTACTATCATAGGATGGTAAAAGTCACACTATGTATGAGGTTATATAGCAAAATTAATATATTCACCAACTTATATCATGAAATTCAAATGAGGTATTCTGGACTAAGTTACCATATAAGCAGTATATTAATTTTGGACCAAAATCTGGTTTTGATCACCTTGAAGATCACAGCCCTGTTTTCTGTTTAGTTTCTCTCTGCTCAAGCAATGTATTGTAAGTGGAAGATGAGCTATTCTTGACTCACAACACATATTTGCAATAGGCTATCAATTTGGTTAAAGGAAATGGAGACTAATGATATGATAATTGGGCTCCAAAAAAACGGGAGCCTCTCAAAGTCCACAGCAAAGATTCTCATAACCACAATCTTTGTTCAGTTAACAGGTTTCTCTTGGAAATAAATGTGGTGAGTGACCTCTTCTCTTGATGTTCCTCTACTACTTTTATCTTGTGGTTTTAGGTAGTTTAATAACATTTCTGGGTTTTTTTAAATTGCATTTACCATTTTAAATAGTTTTTGGGAAAAGGTGAATTTAAAAAGTGACTTTGTGTAGAGCCAGAAACCATAGATCTGGTCTCAAACTTTTAGCTATTTCACCTGCTATTATTACTGCTTGGAATGACCCTCCCCTCCATATTGACAAACTGTGTACCTTTCCTCTTTCAGCTTACATCTTTCACAACCTTTTCCAAGTTAGTGTTTCTCAAATATTTTGGTTTTTGACTTTTGATCCCAACACCAGCTGCTTTCTGCCTTCATTTAGCTGTCTTCCTCTGTAATCAATAAAGCTTCAAGGTACATATGTATTATTTTGGTTTATAATTTTAGCATAGCAGCCATATATGCTTATAAAAACACGGGGTTATCTAAGTATAAGTTATTGTATTTCACATTTTCTTCAAATTTTCTGAATTTCATCTTTATGTTTATGAAGGGCTCACATAGTGATCGACATAGTAATAGTTCATATTATTTTATGTTTAATCACAAAAACAAAACAATCAATTTGGTCTTATTATCTTGAGAGGAGTTAAAACTTTTAAAGGTTAGATGATTCTCCCTAAATCACAAATGAAGTGATGGGGTCTTGATTCTAACTCAGGTCTGTTTTACTCCAAAGCTTATATTCTACCAACAGTGAACACAACACCCTCTAAAGAAACAGAGAGTTTGATCTTTGGACAAGTGTATTGGTTTCTAAAATGAGATTAATCCAAAAGCATTAAATATGGCTCAAAGAAAACTTAAGAACAACCTAAGTGCACTGGAGACAAAGAGTTAAGACATGATGTAGCATAATAAAAATGGAAGTTAAAAGCCCCTGGCCAGCAATTTCTCAATAGTTATTTGACCAAGAGTAAGCTCCTTAATCTCTGAGCTTCACTGCTCTCACCTGCTAAATGAGATAGCTAAACTAGAATAACTCCAACACTTTCTATAACTGAAAATCTACAGTCTTTCAAAACCAATTTCAAATGTGAGGGGGTAAAAATACATACTCAATGAATATCAGTAACCATAAAGATTCACCCAAATTATAAATCACACCATCTCAGAACTCCTGTACATATTTGTGTGATGTTAAACTTTGATGTTATCTTCCAGCCAACGTTTTTTTGTTTGTTTGGTTGGTTAGTTAGTTGGTTTTTTTTATGGCTTAGTTTCTGATGCTTCTCTCTTGCATAACTGAAATAATAATTTATTTCCTTTTTTATATATATTTTCTGAAAGACAAAATAAGGCTAAAGTCAAAAACACATATATATTAGTATTTTGATAACAATGACATTTGAAAATATAATCTTTCCTAGAAATTGTATAACTTGACAGATTATAGAAATATTATTGCCTCTCAGAATGCTCTATCACACTGATATTTGAGAGCGGATGTGGAGGTGTTCAGGCAGACTGAGTGTGTTTAGTAGAGCACAGGATAATTTATATAACTTTAGGCAAAAGTGTAAAACCATTTTGTAATCTGTTCCATGTGAATGCAAACTCTTTTTAATTATTCTTTCTTTATTGTCATGGCATTGAGAACTCTTCTTTGGAAATAATGCATTTATTTTCCAGATCAATACCACAGTATGTCTGAGGTGGTGTTAGTTTACTTTAGCAATAGTATCACATCTGCCACAACAGCAAAAATTAGGGATCTTACTTGTTTGAGTTTGTGGTAGTCTGCTATCTCCCAAGGATCCTTCAGGGTATTACAAAAATCAAACTGGTGAATTAGATAGAGACATGATGGAAACCACCAGCCTGCATTCTGTGTATCTTTCAGCATAGTACTGATCACTGTCATTCACCCCCAGATTAAGTACTGTAACTGATTTACTATTTGATTAGAAAATGAGAGGTGGGGATAGTTAGGGTTGGATAGTTAGGGTGCATTTAACAGTTCCTATTACAATACTCTTGACTCAAAGGACAAGGAGTCAGTGTAGGGAATGTGCCAAATACCAAGCATCTTGATCCCAACTGTACCCTCAGAGTCCAGCACAATGACTACCTACTGGGTCTATGGAGCAAAGTCTGAGCCTCCCACATTTGTTTGCTTTGTTCTCTTACACCCCACTCCAAAAGGGCATCGCAAGACAACCTTAACCCTGTAACAGTTTCACAATGTGTGGAGTTTGTTCTTCCACATACTATAGTTACCTAAGCAAACATCTCTGGGTCCCTTTGGGGAAAGAGTTGGAACATATTACCATTAACATTGTCATGGCATCGCAGAACTCTTCCTTTGGAGGGTTTGGCCTCTTTTTTAGTAGCTAAAAACCAGCTGTAAAACTGGTTGAGTACAAAAATAAAGGTCATGAATGCTGGGTTGTTTTGAGAGGTAGAGCTCTTGCCTAGCAGGCATGAGCCCCAGGATCCAATCCCCAACACCACAGTAAATAAATAAATAGGGTCCGTGATTGTGACTTTTCGTTGGGTCAACTGTTCTCAGCCTCCAGATCATATACCCTTAAATTTCACATAACAGATTGAATAATGAATCATCAGTTATCAATTTATTTTACTGTTACAGTTACCATGTCTATTAATCATCTCCATAACGCTCTTTCTGGTCAAGATGCTAGGCTGTTTCTCCAACCTTGCCACTCATAATAATTACATATACCTGGATTCTTACTCAAATGTTGTTGCCTGGCACCCACTGCTTCAGTATGCCCTTCATCCACAGTGCTACTGGTTTTGCAATGGCATTTCCTACTGTCATCCCTACCATCATCCCTGGCCTGCAGAAGCAAGTCACCACTGAATTTCTAAGTTGTGTAGGTGTCCCTCTAATCAGTTCATTTTTTTTTAGTTGTTGATGGACCTTTATTTTTTTATATAGGATACTGAGAATTGAACTCAGTGCCTCACACATGCTAGGCAAGTTCTCTACCACTGAGCAACCGCCTCAGCCCACCAAGTACATTCTTGATGGTTTGGGTGAATAGTATGTCCTTCTAGCCTTCCCATACAATAAATTCCTTGTAGTCTTCTTTACTTATCTAGTTATCCCCTTCTCATGAGACATTCTCCTAAGCTCTCTTTAGATTGAAATTTTTTTTGCATTCCATGGAAATTTTGTTATGACAATCTCACTTAATATAGGTCAGGGGTAATCAAACGAAGGCCTTTGGACCAAATCAAATCTGATACCTATGTTGGTAAATCAAGTTTTATTGAAACACATACAACCATTCTCATTCATGTATTATTTATGGATGCTCTTCCACTATAATGCACAGTTGAATAGTTGCAACAGAGACCATCTGGACCACACAACCAAAAACATTTACTAACTCCATCTAGCAAGTCAAAAATTTTACCCTCCTTGTGTAGGTCATTACTTTTTCCATGCATCTAGAAATCATCTTAGTAGAAGGGTATTCAGAATACACATCTGTTTATTCTGTAGCCTAGGAGACTATCTCCAAGTCAATAAGGTCTCCCTTATTCCTTTATTTCCCAAATACCTTGACTAAGCACCCTCAGAATCCAGTTCTATTTATGGTCTCCCTGTTTTTGCCACTTTATATTGGGCAGGTCCTGTAATTTGGGGGGACTGCCTTCCCTCCCTGAATTTCCAGGTCCTGAATGTCCTCAGCTGTGTTATGGCTTTAACAGTTTTAGCTCTGACTTTAGCATTTAGAAGGAGACAATGGAGCAAATCCCAAGGCGGTTCATTGAAGAAAGAGGTCTCTGCTTCATTTTCAAGCAAGCAAAATAGAGTTAGCTTGTATTAGGGAGGGTATGCAAATTCAGAGTTCAGGAGAGTCATTCTTTTCAATATTTTGTGTGGGCATCAATCCAGATCATCCAACACATTTATCAGATCCCATGATTTCCTAAACAGTGCTTTAGTCTTGGCATAGCAGATGTGGTTTATATGTAAATTGCAACTACTTTGTGCTCAGTTGCTCTGTTGATTATTTCTGGTTCTAGTCCCAAACTTACTCTTCTTCTCACTGCAAGTGGTGATACTTTTTTTATATGCTTCCAAGGAGGTTGTTTGATGTCCAAATTTAAGCTTTTGTTAAGTACTTATTCTCCACTTTCTGCTTTACTTCAACTTTGTCTAGAACATCAATCAATTCTGCCATTACAGTTCCTAATTCTAAATGCCTAATAGAATGTAAAAGATAATGAATTCCCTTTAACCAACATACATTGCACCAAGGACTATCTCTCCTCTGCCTACCAGCAATAATATGAACCTTCTCACCAATATCTGCTGAAAGAAAGTGGAAAAAAAAAACCACAAAAGTAAGAAAATTTAATGAAGATGCTCAATTTGTATATTTATTTCTCTTTGTAATTATCACTGTTCTCACTTGGAATTTCATTAAAAGATTAACTATTTCCTTCCCTATATGTCTCTTCCCCATAAGACACCATGTTTTTGTTTGTTTGTTTTAATTTGCTGTGAAGGATTTCAGAAACCTGTTATAACTCTCACTACTAATACACTAAATGTGATGGAAGGAGGACCAGATTACTTTGCTCAAACTTTCAAAGATATCATGGAAAGAAATAATGTTAATAATCATATGCTGCATATAAAGTCATCATTTAGGATATGGGATAACTTGAAAAATAAGTGACAAACAGTGATTTAAACCAGAAATAGAATAAAATTTAACTACCATATAAAAATACTGATGGTGGGAAAAAATGGTATGTATGATAACAGAAAAAGAAAGGTTTTCTTAAAACATAATGTAAATAAATTGTGAAGAGCAGAGTGTGATTGTTAATTACAAAGGTATAAGAAGCACCTGTGAGAGACAAATGACACAAGTACCTAAGAGAGATGATAATGACTACTGAGAGGGCACCAAGAAGCTGATAGAGATGATTGGAAATGTGGCTGTAAGTCTTGTCATGTTCCATGCATATAGGTTTAACAATAGTAGCTGCAAAGGGGAGGGTTATGTATCCACTTTAATGTAGATGTTAATCATTGAAACAAAGACATCACACATTTGATTAGTTCCTTCATTATGTATATTTTCTTAGGTAGAGGAAGGGTAACTAGGCACACACATAATGTTCCTCCCCAAAACCATAAAAGCATTTTAATATATGTTATAAATCATAGATTCTATAAAATACAACAAATTGGATCCAAAACTGTATCTGGCTTTGGAGTCTATTTCTTCGAAAGTAAATCAATGTGACTTTACCTCCAAGCTCTGGATATTCTCAGTACTACAAGTAAATAAACAGAAATACCAAACATGTTTAAGTGATAACTCCTTTTTCATTTATAATCTGAATATCAGTGACAAAACTTTGAAAGTGAAAACATATTCAGCCCCCACCAGAACTTCCCAATTAAACAATACCTGAGGACTAATTCTACTACTAAATGAACAGAAATTATTTTTACCTAAAAATCATTTCTTTAATACTATACTGTTAGGCCATAAAAATTAAATTTCATCTAAGAGAAGAACTTTTTGTCATTGTTTCTTTTGTTGTTGTTTTTGATGTTGCGTCAAGATCTCCATATGTTGCCCAGGTGATCTTAAACTCAACTCATGGTCTCAAGTGATACTCATGCCTCAGCTTCCCAAGTAGCTGTGACTATAGTTGTGTGCCAAAAAGGCTTAAAAGTCTAAAAGTGCAAATAATATCATCATTCTGGACTATTAAAACAGGCAACTGTCATTAAATAAGGATGATTAAAATAGCAAATCAAATCTCAATTTTTAACTTTGAATTCAAAATCAGGATTTATACCAAACACTAAAATCACTTTCTCATGCAATGGATACATAAATATTCAAAAGCAGATGCAGTAAATTTTTAATTAATTCAGAATTCTTAAAATATTAAATAAATGAATCGTGTTTATGAAAGATTAGTGTATACGCTGATCTTTATTTAATTGCATTGTTTCTAAGAAAGACTAGGCTTTATAATCAAAAACAAAGAATGTTATTCCCCAAACTCTATCAGGTCAGGTAAAGAAAGAATATGGCCAATTTCTTGGATGGTTTTGTATGAAGGTCTTTAGCCAACTTTTATCTCTAGAAATAGGCAAAAAATGTAATTTGCTTTTGTCAGTGCATCCATAAACCTAATGATGGTTGAGATGTAAAAATAAAATAAAACAAAACTGTACACTCTAAGGCATAGATGGTAGAATGAAGTCAATTTACAGTCTATCAGCAAAATGTTGATTTAAAGCACAACAGGAAAATTAAAAATAAAAATAAAAACTTGAAATTCACCAGTACCAACCATACAAACAGAGAACTCCAAAGGACACTCTTCAGCCCATCCCAGGAGAATTTTTCTGAATATACAATCATAAAGGGAAAGTGAAAAAAATGTACTATAAAGGTAACTGATAAAACCATCCTGTGCATTGTGTGGGGTTGATTAGTTATTAAGTAACAAAGTTTGCAAATGCATACATACAGTACCCAACAGATACAACCATTTTCATTAGCCAAAAGCACATCACCTCATTTGCAGAAAATGATAGGGCAAAATCAACAAAATGTCCTAAGTAACTATTAAGTATAGACCATTGCTTTCAATTACTATCTTTTCATCTTTCTCTTACTTTCTGTTTTCTATTCACAAATTTGAATTATCATCAAGAAAATATTTTGAATAGATCAAAGATTTTAACCCTCCTGAACCACAGAGATCATTTCTTCTCTTTAAAATTTTCAGGGAAACATTAAGCTTTTTACAATTTTGTCTCTGTCTACTATATATTAAGTCTCTTAAGAGCATCAAATATATTTTATGTGTCATGGATCCCAAGAGTCTTACACAGTGCTAGCTTAGTAAAGACACAAGAGGGCTTAGTGAATATTGGTTGGATAAATTAATGAATAATTTCAGGTAAGTTAAGTCAGTCGTTCAGGAGAATCAGCAGCAGCTTTCAAAACACAATTTAATTGCTTTCAGGTCAACATTTGATTCCCCTGTACTAAGTTTACTTACATTGTATTTTTGAGTCAGTAGTTTTCTTTGTGTTATGAACAAAAAGGGAAAAGGAGAATAAAGAAAAGCCACTTGAACAATTAATCTTATATAAAGACGTGCTTAGTTATCTTTTCTTACAATTATTATTATTATTATTATTATTATTATTATTATTATTATTATTATTATTATTGGTGGTGGTGCTGGGCATTGAACCCAGGGCCTTGTGCATGCTAGGAAAGCACTCTACCAACTGAGCTACATCCCCAGCCACTTTCTGATTCTTATAACCATATTCATACATGATATTATTCTATAAAGATTTTCCCAGAAAAAATATTATAAGCCTTTCCATTGTATTCTATCACAATTATAATCATTGTTTTAAATTATTTGAAAAATGTTATTTAATTTTTTGTTTCATTTTGTTTCAGAAATTTATATTATTTGTACCTCTGGCTATTTGAAAGTGTTTCTTAAACTTTACTCATAATCAGGGCTGGAGATGTGGTTCAAGTGGTAGCACACTCTCCTGGAATGAGTGCGGCCCAGGTTGGATCCTCAGCACCACATACAAACAAAGATGTTGTCCCCGCCAATAACTAAAAAATAAATATTAAAATTCTCCCTCTCTCTCTCTACCTCTCTCTACCTCTCTCTCTCTCTTTACAAAAAAAAAAAAAAAACTTTACTCATAATCTTTAACTATAGAATGGTATGTGCATTGTAATTTTATTCTATACACTTCCTAGGGGTATCTTGCTAAGGACCCTCTGTAGGAAACTAATATTTAATTAAAAATGTTTTTACTACTTGAAGAAATCACTTGGTGTTCTGCAATACCACTTGGTACCTATGAATATAGTTAAAATAAGATTATATAGTCTTTTGGAAGACAATATAAAGATGACAATGAGTACCTGAAAAGATGTTGGAAGTCACTAGCATTAGGGAGACGCAATCTGAGACCACCTTGAGGCAACATCACACTTAATAGGTTAACCAAAGATAACCAAAATGGTAATACCTGATACAGATGAGGACTCAGAGAAACTGGATCTCTCCCAACTTGCTGGTGAATCCTGAGAATGCTACAGCCACTCTGAAAACAGGTCAGTAAATTCTCAAACAAGCAAAACTACCCTTATCACATGGCCCAGCTCTGACTCTGGTGGATGTTTATTCCAATGAAAAAGAATGAAGTGTCCACACATGCAGCAACTTAGGTGAATCTCAAGGGCATCATACTGCAGGAAAAAAGGCCAACCTCCAAAAGTCATATACTGTATGATTCCATATATAAAATATTCTTGAGATGACAAAATTACAGAGAAGGAGAAAAAATTAGTGGTTCCAGAGGTAACTGATAGTGATGGGGGTGGTGTTGGCAGTGATGCTGTAAAAGGGTAGCAAGAGGCAAGAGAACTGGAGGACATTATATTAAGCAAAACAAGTCAGGCACAGAAAGACAAATACTGCCTATTCACACGCATGGAAACGAAAGCTGATCTCGAAGTAGAAGAAAGAATAGTGTTTACAGAGCCTGGGAGATGTGTGTGTGGGGGTAGAGAGAGGATGATTAATAGATGCAGGGATGCAGATGGATGGAATAACTTCTACTTTTTTTATAACACGTAGGATAACTATGGCTGACAATAATTAATATTTCAAAATAGCTAATAATGAGAATTTTAAAAGTTCCCAACACAGAGAAATGACATGTCTTCTGTGAGAGATATGCCAATGATGTGGTCACTATACATTGTATTTATATATTGAAATGCCATTTTATACATATATTAAATGCTATGATTACCATATGTAAAATACACACACACACACACACACACACACACACACATACATACATATATACAACTGAAAAGAAAAGTGGAAAGAGAAATTTTCCTGGTGATGGAATAGTTATGTATCTTGTTTGTATTGGTCATTACAGGAATCTACACAGATGATACAATGTCATAGAACCACAACACATTGTTCTAACATTGGTTGGTCTTCCTGGTTTTGATATTGCACTACAGTTGTGTAAGTAGAAATCATTGGGGAAAACCGAGAGGAAGGTACATACTACGGTTCTATACTACCTTTACCACTTTCTGTGATTCTATAATTTTTCAAAACAACAAAAAACCTTCATTGATTTCTTCCCATTTTGAATTGAGTTCTGAAACAGGCAATACACTATTTTTCCTTTCTTTCCTCAATGCAATTTTTCATTATTTTATATTTCCATCCTTCTGTTCTTGTGGGTTTCAAGACTCACTAGATTGAGCTTTCTCAGCAATGTTTTCTGCTTTTGTAATAGTAAATATAATGATGAAAAAAAATTTTGCAATCTCTGTACTCAACCATAGGTTAAATAATAAACAGAATATGGTATGTTTATTCAGGAAAAAGATGTGCTTAAGTAGAAGAAATATTTATTTTTAAGATAAACATTCAAAATATTGTATCAAATAGCTGAAGTAGTGACACTATCTATTTTTAGAAATATATAAATCTTTGCTTTGGAAAGTTGGTTATAATCAAGACACTATCAAATTGGAACTTCCTTTCATATTCTGTATCACATATTTAAATGTGAACAGAAAAATAAAAAAGTTAGGAATAAATATTCAATTTATTCCCCAATCAAATGGAGCACTACACAATAAAATGCTTTGCATTTTCATTTGTTGCATAGATGTGTCTGGAAGTAACTTGACTTGAAATCTGGGATGTCTAGCCATAAATAATTCTTAGTGTGATACAGAGGATATACATTTTAACTACTATTTTTACTGCTAAAGGATCCTTGAATGCACTATTCAGGAATGATTGGGGAACTTTTTGAAGGAAACAGTGAGATATTTATCCACTAGAGATACTTGGTTTAGGTCACAAGTTTAGAAAATAAGCTATCAACCTTATGCCCAGAAATCTAATTAATTTATGATTTTTTCCTTATAAGGCTTAGTGGATCAACTCATTGGTTAAAATTATCCTGTCAGTTACAAAAGCTAAAAAAATCAAAATCCCCAGGACAATTCTGATAGAACTCTCAATTTGTTAAACATTTTTGCATATGAACATTTGCTCTAAAAATATTTTTATACTTCTCTATGTATATGTTGACTCTCTTTATGAGCTAAGATATAAAAAGTGTCCCTTTAAGAATGTTTGTAAAACTTATTAAGGCCCCTTTCCATATAATAATGCAATTTGTATATTATTACTTTTATCTTCTTCATCTCTTGGCTATTCTTATGTCCAGAAGTATCCATTTTAGCAAAACAATTTCAACAAATACTTTTCCTTTCAGCTTCAAGACTATTATATACTTTACATGGAGCTTAAAGTTCTGTATTGTTCTTGGAGCTGTTTCTCAGTCTTTTCATGATATTATGTGCCCCTTAATAACATCCATGAGAACAAAGCTCCAGAGTCCACAATCCTGAGGATGAAGTGGCCTGTATGGTGGTATTCAAGATGAAGTTGCTATTAATTCTGTACACAAACCATCAAATTCCTTTAGAAGCATTAACCCAGAATATGAGAGGAGAAGAAATGTGTTTCCACATGACAATACTCTACTTGTTAGCCAAGGTGAGCTAAGGTCCTAGGTCAAAAGACTACTGGGGTTTAGCCTTCCTTAGTGTGGCTTAGCATTGCTCACTGTAACTACCACCTATAGCTTCATATGTTCCCTGTGCTCTTCATATTTTCTCTTGTAAATAACAGCTGCATTTAGCCCTAAGCCTTACATAACATAGAAAATATACTTCTTAACTTAAACACCCAGATGTCCTTTCAATGTGAAGGAGAACATCATCCCTTTCTTACTGGTTAATTGAAACTGCCAGGTAAATTATGTATAACCACTCCAAAATCCTATAGTAATTAACCTCCTGAATGGACATTCCACATCTCTCCACCACCACTATTCTTTAATCCTCATGCACACACACTCATTACCATCAAAGACTATTAGCTCACATCAACCAGCCCTAGCTAACAGCGGAGATTGGCACTGTGAAATAGAAATATTGCTTTGAAGTCCTGTTGTTTTGGCATTTTCCAGAATATCTTAATGTCAGTGGTGTATATATGTTCAAATATTGTTGTCGAGTTCCCCAGGGCTCCAAAAGTGAGATAGAATGAGTCCAGATTTGACTAGTGACTGTGAAAGTGGCATAAAGCTTATGAGTTGGGTCTTGAGTCCCATTAGTTAAAGTCACATGATTAGTTTTTCAGTTGTCAACTCTTATCATTGTCCCTTCCTGAAGCCCACAAGGTTTGTCAACACAGATGGACCCAAGAATTCAATGAAGCCATCCCTCAGTTTCAATGTGTGTCCCTCCCACACACACCCTCTGGTGGATGGGCACTCCAGGATTCCATACCCTCATTTGCTTATTCATCTTGATCTGATTTTGTTCTGTATACAAATGAATGACTCGGAAACTCTCAGCATGGCTGCCAGTGAAGTAAATCAAAGGGCTTCCTAGGCCTGAATCCAACTTAGGTCTTTAAAAGCAACAATTGGACCGCTTTCTCTTACTCTACCAGGATAGGAAGGATACAGCACTATTTCCAACCACTTCCCTAATTTAACTCCCTTCAGAGTTGTCATTGTTTTGTTAAAAATCGTTAATAAGCTGAATAAAGAAGATTACGTAGTCTCAGCATCTCTAGGAAACCATCACAGGTTGAAAATGGAGTCAGAAGTGTTATTTTTAGCCCATATACTACAGCAAGAGATTAGCACTTTTGAAATTAGATTCTACAAAAACTGACTCATGAGGTTACTGAAATTCTTTATAGACCTGAAGATACATAAATATATGCACATACACAGATGAAAGTCCACACATTCTTTGTTAGGACAGTCATTTGGGGCATGATTCATATATCAAATATTTAATAAAAAGGCTAGCAAATTCAAGGTCGTTAATAAAACTTTAATAAAATTTATGAGACAAGGAAACTGAAAGCAGAATATTTCCTTAGGAACTGTTCTCTTTGGTTTTATCTTGTTTACAATATACAAGTTTTTATAAGAATGAAGGGAGTATGAAATCTTCTAAGGCTATCTTGGTGTTTTCTCGATTAAGCTCCTTGTCTTAAAAAAAAATCTTGAATCTATATTAATCTTTGTAATTTTCTGAGTATCTGTATAACATATTTTTCTCAAGTTTGCAGTGAGGTCGCTGTTTCCAAGAGCTCTTCAATTCTGAAATATAAGAAGTGTTTTTCCCAGCATTGAAATCCGAAGGCTCACCTAGACACAATGGGGTGAGCAGAACATATAAAAATCTCTCATGACAAATCTGAATTCTGCTTTTCCCAACCATATGAAGCCTATTGGAAGAAAATTCCAAGCAATTTGGCAACTCGAAGCAAAATATAGACTTTGATATTGCACCATTCTTCTTAGGAGAGTAAGCCATGTGATGTTGCAGGAAGGCAGATTTTAGTGCCAAATTTCTGATTATATCACCCCAAAAGTTATTCCATGCATATCAAGCAAGAATGAAACCTCAAAAATAAATATATAAGAAAGAAAGATATTTGGACTTAATAAGGCTGGATCATATTTGCCTGCTCATGCATTTTTACCACCCATCTCACCTTCTTGTTTCTTCCTTGCTCTGATTGGAAGCATGTGCTTTCATTATTCATTTTGGCATAATAAGTTATTACTTCATAATAATTCAGTCAATTTACTTAGAACAAGAAATTCACCTAAGGACTCTTGTCTTAGGGATGCTTTCAAAAAAAAAAAAAAAAAAAAGAAAAGTAAGTGTGCATTTTGTACCATAGAGTATTCCCAGAGTTTCTTAGAATTCTTGCAACTGATGCTGGAAGCTTTGAAATAAAGCAGAAGGCAGAAGGTCTGTGGTTTGTGACCCTTCCCAAAGTAGATAAAAGTTGATCGTCATTGAATGCAAATAAACAACTATGCATCATTGAATTTTTTTCCTGTCACTAAAATGCTAATAGTTCTCAAGGAATTGTGAGTCCCTTTTTCTATAATCCAGGAAAAATAAGAAATTTAAAGACTTAAAATTTAAAGCACATATAATTTCTGATAAAGAACTATAGTACTTACAAGGCTCTCAACTTAAAAACACAAAAAGAGAAACATCATCATTTTCCATAGCATTTGGAAACTTTCCATAGTTTGGAAACTTTAGTATCAGAGCTCATCCGTTCTCAGACATTTCTAGGTTTTTAATACTTAGCCAAAATGAGATTGGGATGCCTCTTACAGTTGTTGTCTCAGTGATTTTGTTCCTGCCTAACAACTGATGGCATCTTGATTCTGGTAAAATAATGTAAATGTTAAGGTGAAATAAAGAAAAAAGAAAGGAAACGCTGATGGATAATAACTACTGGGTGTTTTGTCACCCCTTGTTTATTTTGGTAAATTAAGGTGAAAGATAAATCAAAAGTTTCTAGCTTAAGTTGGGTAAAATCAGAGAGGAGAAAAAAGGAGTTAATACTTCTCTGACATCTGTAATTTCTAAAACCACTAAGATCATTTTTATTAAAATTCATTTTATTAAAATTTATATTAAATTATATAATTAATATTAAATAATTTAATCTATATTAAATCTTATTTAAATTGACTTTATTAAATTGTATTAATTGAAATAAAATTTAATAAATTTTTAAATTAAATCATACTATAATTAATATAAATTAATAAACAATATCAATAAAATATTTAAATCAAACAATACTATTAATAAATTTAAACAATATTGATTAATAAAAATATTTTAAATTAGATTGATTTATATTAAATTATAATATGATTTATATTAAAAATTAAATTTTATTTAAATGAATTTTAATAAAAGTGTCCTTCATGGTTTTAGAAACTACAGGTGTCAGAGAAGTATGTGCTATGCAATCTGCTTTTTCTCTTCTCCGATTTCACCTACTTAAGCTAGAAACTTTTGATTCATCTTTTACCTTAATTTACAAAACGGTTGTAACTACTCCTTTTTAAAAGCCTTTCATCTTTCAAAAATTGATGTTATCTTCTCTCTCTCCCCAAATTTTTTTGATCAAATGCTTTAAAAAATGTCTTTATAAGCATTATTGTGGAGCCCCCAAAAGAATGTAAATAAACACTCCAGATGTTTAATGATACATACTTACTAACTTTTCCATTGGCAATGGATCATGTGATTCCACTTTGGGGTTGACTCATGAAAATACTCTTCCTTCTGGACATATTTAACATCTAGAAAACTGAATTAATGTGAAGTGACTTTTCTATAGAAATGGAAATAAGTAACATGGATAAGGGTCATAGTATTTGGATTCAAAGTATCTTAGAATTTATCCAAGTAACATCATGTTCAGGCTTTCCCCGTTCTAATTTTCTTTTACTAGTTGAACAAGGTTTTCTTTTATCAAATAAAATTTCACAACTTTTTGCAATATCATATTGGGTCTTCATATACTCTAAATCTGAGATATATATACTTTTCTTAAGTGTTGGATCTTTCTTCTTCCTTGTTAATTAAATGTATCATTTTTATCTTAATGCCATTAAATTTATCAAATATAATCATTAAAAAAAGAGGATGGAGATAATGGTTCACTAATGCTGCTCTGTACAGTTGCTCACAAAAGTACATCAGAATTGAAGACTGGTGATGATTAGCTGCTACATTGGAACAAAATTTTATAAACAAAAAGGCCTACAGCAAACAAATTTTTTAAAAAGTGCTATAACAAAGAAACACAACAACAACAACAAAAATACCTATTAGCTATATACCTATATATACCAGCTGTTTTTTTTTTTTCTCTTTAGGTCTACAAATGCATGAGTTCTTTATCAAAAGGCCACTCTGTCAAAAAAACACAAGGTGTTTATAAAGTCTTCTTTAGAGTGCTAGATCATCTCTGGTTGAGAATGCTTTTGCTTTAGAAGGTGCTCTAGTACTACTGTGGCACTAGTGTCTGGGGACACTGGCAATGTTGTAAAGGTAGGCATGAAATCTGCAATGGGTTTAAAAAGAGGATGCCCACGTCCACCAAGTCCAACCCCAGCTAGGTTACTAAGAGGCACAGCTGCCGAACGGGGAACCAAGAATGGATTCCCGTTGGTGCTTCTACCTCCTCTGAATTTGGCTGCATCTTTAACATTTCCTGGTACATTTCCACCTTGCTCTCTCCTTCCTGGTGAGTCTGGACAGTCCATGGCATGAGCAGAGAGTTTGGGTGGTGGGGCAGAGGGATGAGATTCCATTTCCAGAAATTTGACAAAGAGTTCTGAAAAAGAACTACTAAGCATAGGTTGTTGAGTTGGTCTCAAAGGTATGTTGGGGACACTTTTCGGTGCCCCTCCAAGCCAACTGGTCATCCACTTAGTAACACCACCGGAATCTTCACTCAACAACTGCTCCATTTCCTCCTTTGGAATGTCCAGAATGCTTCCCATTAACTGCAAGGCTTCTCGGCGTTTACCTTTGGGTGTATGGAAATGACCAATAAAAAGGTTTCTCATGAGGACTTTGTCCACTTGTCCTTCTGGGCTGTTTGCGAAAGTTGACAATTTCTTTTGGGCCTTGTGCAACATTTCTTTTCCGAGCTCGTTTTGTCTTTTAAGTTCTTGGATCTGTTGTTCCTTCCGATCTACCTCTTCTGTAAGTCTGGAAGCAGAATGCAACATAGCATTTGCTTCATCCAAACGTTCCTGCAATGATGATACTTGTCCTTCTAGTTTTTCTGCCTTGTTCTTCCATTCTGCTATCAACTGTTTTTCTTTTGCTAATTCAGCAGAATACATTGCTTTCTCTTCTTCTTGGAAATGTTCGAGAACCCTCTGCAGGTTCGTTGATGACAGGGCATACTGCCTTACTCTTGCCTGGGAGAGCGAAAGCTGCAGTGCATTCTCATCCCTCTGTTGAGAGACCATCCTCAACTGTTCCTGCAGTGACTCTATCTGCACGCTGGCTTGATGACTTGCCTTAGAAGATGAAACTAGCTTTTCCTCCAAAAGCGTGACTTCCTTTCTCAGTTTAGTCTCTTGGTCCTCTGCAGCCAGAATGTCCTGGGTGTAAGACTCTTCTGATTCCAAGAGATGGCTGCGTAGCCTTTCTAGCTCCCGGTTCAAGCGTAGTTCTTTGTCACGGTACTGTTGGACCTCCTGCTGGAGAGTACTGTTTTCCATCTGTTCTTGTTTTAGTGCTACGATGACTTGGTCTCGTTCTTGCTGAAACATAACTGTCTTCTCCTGCAGTGATGCAACTGCGTTTGAAAGCTGACTTACTTCCCCAGCTTCTCCCTCTTCTTTTTCTTGTAACATTTGCTCAAAAGCAAGAGCTTTCTCCTTCATTGACTCACACTCCAATTCTTTTTCTCCCAGCCTCACAGAGAACTTCGAGTTTGTCTCTTGTAGTGCTTGACACTCCCTTTCCTTTTCTTTGGATGCTACTCTCAACTTTTCATTTTCCCCTTTTAATTTCGAAAAGTCCACTTCGAAAATCAATATTCTGTCCTTTAGGTCTGATACCGTTTGCTTCAACAACTCCTTTTCGTTCCATAGGTCACGTTGTTCACTTCCACTTTCTCTATTGAGGCTTTTTACATTTGCTTCTTGAAAAATATCAGAATTCTCTGTTTGAGCATTGAGTCTTTCTCCAGGCAACTGGGCTTGTACTTGTTCAATCGTTTTCTGCAAGTTCTTAATTTCCTCATCTTTTTCTAAAATTAACTGGATATGCGCAGCATTCATCTGCTCATATTGGTATTTAAGGTCATCCATTTCCTTCTTCTGCTCCTGTAAAGACTGAAGGAGTCGCATTTTACGCTTGTTTTGATTTGTAATTATCTTTTGATGGTGTTTAATTTCATCTTCCAGATGATTTTTGACTATTTTCAGTTGAGATATCTCTGATTCTAGTTCTGGGAGACCATCTAGGGTTTTAGGCTCAGCCACAGGGACAACTCGATTCTGCTGTTCCTTAAGGCTCTCCAATTCTTCTTGCAGATGGTTGTTTTCTGCTGTCATGGAGCCAAGACTTCTGTCCTTTTCTTCTATGGTTTGCCTTAAAGTTTCATTTTCTCTTAAGGCCTGAGAACACTCATCTAAATCCTTTTGTAGTTCTGAACATTTTTCTTCAAGTTTTTCAATAAAAACTTCTTTCTCCTTTATAAGTTGTATCAATTGCTTCTGTTCTTCAACATGAGGTGCCAGAATTTCCTCAGTTTCTTTTGGATCAGTAGTCATTGGCTCATTATTCTTTTTGAGTCCTGCTATTCCAAAGTCCTTCTCTTGCTTGAGTTGAACTACACAATCAGGTTTCAGCTGTAAGGCAGAGGTATTCAAATGACATGCATTGGAGAGTTCCTCAATAGTCTGCCTGTGATTCTTTGCTTCTTCCAAGAGTCCTGTTTCTGCCTGGTGCAGTTCGGCTTCTATCTCTTCTTTGTCTCTTATTAGAGTCTCCTTGACAGGGTCTTTTTCTTGAGACACTTGATTGTTAGTAGCAATAGATGCTTCCAACTTACGTCTTACATCTTTACATGCTAAAATCAAAATTTCATTCTCCCTTTTGAGATCAACAGCAACTTTCTTTAAATTTTCATTGAGCTCTTCTACTTCTGAAAGATTTTGCCTTAAGTTGCTAACTTCAGCTTCCCTTTCTTTAAGCAAGTCATTCTTCACCTTACTGTTAGAGTCTTCATTCAGAGAACTTTGGAACTTACTCTGACATCCAGACAGCTCACCTTCAGTTTGTCTAATGCGTTCCTTAAGCTCAAGGTTTTCCTGCTGGACGTTGAAGCTATTTTGTTGTGACTTATTCAGCTGATCTACTAAATCTTCTACTTTATCTTCAAGCTTCTGCTTGGTTAAATGCAAATCACTGAGGCTCTGTGCACTCCGACTTAACTTCTCCTTCTGCACATGCAACTCTTTGGAGAGGTTCATTTTATCATCCTCAAGTTGATGAACTCTCTTTTTTTCTTCATCTAGATCTTGTTTCAATTTCTGGATGACAAGGTCTCCTTCATTTTGTTGTTTTGATAGCTCATCTTTTATCAAAATCATGTGCTTTGTAGCTTCCTGATTCTGATGGTCCAGTTCTTCTAACTCACCTAACAGCATTTTCTTTTCATGGATACTCTGATTCAGTTCTTCCTCCTTTGCCTTCAAGTGAAGTTTTAAGTCATGTAATTGGACATTCACATTCATGTCTGTTGAAGCTGTGTTTTTAATTACTTGAGAGTCACAGCTCAATTTTGACAGTGTTATCTGAAGTTCCTCCTTTTCTTGACTCAATGATGACTTCTCTTTTTCTAAAGCTTCCACATGCATTTTAAGTTTCAGATTGTCTTCAGCAAGACTCTGATCCTGGTTTAAAGCGTTTAGTCTCATTATTTCCTTTTCAGCATCAGACAGAGCTCGTTGTAGCCTCAACACTTCTTCCATCGATGAAGAATTTTGTGGAAGGATTGTTCCCTTTTCTGCCAAAGTAGCACTCTGCTCCAAAACTGACATTTCATGCTGATGATCATCTATGTCTGGACTTGGGTTTTGTTCAAGAGTCTTGATAGTATTTTGCAGTTTGAAGATTTCACTGGGGTCAGAATTCTGTGTTCCCTGAGCCTCAGCAATATGCCTCGAATGGCCAACTTTAGATTCAAGTCTTGAAACTTCGATTGACAATCTGTTTATTTCTTGATGGGACGAAATTAGGTCACTAAAGTCCATGTCATCATCAGAAAAGGCTGAAAAATCACTACTGATCCGGGAACCAAGTGGAGCCAGGGCAGTGGTTGTTGGTACACCACAAGCTCCTGAACCTACCCATTGAGCAGCTGCCTGGAGGTTGAACACTTGATCTTGCAGTGCCATCTGTCTTGCTTTCAGATGGCTGGTCTCTACCTCCTTCTGTTGCAGTTGATTTCCGTAACTTGCACACTGATGATTTATTTGCAGCTCTGATGCTTCATGTTTTTCTTCCAGATCAGTACAATACTTTTGAAGTCTTTCATTCTCCGATCTTAATGGAGAATCAGTAGCTCCCATTTCCTTTCTCTGACAATCAGGTAAACCTGCTTCTATGTCTCCTATGACATCCAGAAGCATTTCCCTGGTGAAGCTGGATATATGGTCGGTGAGGGAAGGCAAGTTGTTCCCCACCTGACCCAAGAAGTGGCCCAAGCCTGAGCCCAGGCCTCCAAACCAGGACGACATCGCGGCCACTTTAGTGAGCCAGCGGACCAGCTCTGAAAACCGCGACCCGCACCATCCACTTCTCTCCTCAGAACGTCCTCAAGCGTTGCTGGGGTCAATTATGACTCAAGAAACAGCTCAGAATTCTGAGAAGCGCGGGCTCCTCCGCCAACACCAACCGTCTTGTTCTGCCTGTAAAACCAGAGGCCTGTCCTGGTCTTTGACCAGGGACTGGCAGCCAGTGGCACAGTCACCCCTCACGCCCCACCCACCAGGGGCCTCTGCTTCTTCCCTGGACATTCCTGTCAGCCATTGGCTCCCAGGATTGGGGAGGGCTGGCTGGGAGGAGCTAGAGATACAGGAAAGTGTTCTAGTTTGAGTCCAAAGGCAGTGTGCTCCAGAACCACGAAGTGTAAAGGTCAGGCGAGCGTCAGAAGAAGAGACCACCAAGAGACTATCTCATGCAACGGCAAAGGGTTTATTGACCAGCATGCTGGGGCTCAGAGCTCACTTGAACAGAGCAAAGAGAAAGAGAGAGAGAGCCAAGAGCCCTGAGAACAGCTTATGCAGAGCTTATATACTTTTCTTGGAGAGGGCAGGGAGGGAAGTTACATTTTGCAGTTTGGCAGTTGGGGACAGCACATTCTGGGAACAAGATTAGCAGACAGTTTCTTAAGATTTCAACAGTGTTTTGTTGAGCATACAGAAAAACAGAGTGACAAGTACCTGTTTTATTAACCTTTGATTCCCCACTTTTTCTTTCTGGCTACTTTTAATCATAAAAGTGATTATTGGGGGGTGTCATATTTTGTGTCTGCTAGTGGGGTATATTGTTGTCTGATTACCATAAGTTTGACTTGTTCAATTTGGGCTTGGAGAAAGGAAACTAGACGGTTAAGTAAACAGTGCCCTAGAGTTAGTAACAATATAAGAATTATTAAAGGACCAGCCAGGGCTCATAAAAGCGTAGTTAACCAGGGGAACTGTGTGAACCAAGACTCATACCACCCTTTTTGGGCCTCTCTCTCCCGCTGACGCTCTTCAAGGCGTCTTCTTAGTTTACTCATAGATTTTTTTACCACTCCAGTATGGTGGGCATAAAAACAACATTTTCCCCTCAATGCAGCACAAAGGCCCTCCTCTCTCATGAAGAGGAGGTCCAACCCTCGCCTGTTCCGTAAAACAACTTCAGAGAGAGAGGTTAAAGATTCCTGCAAAGCTGTGATGGAGGTTTCTAATATCTTTAAGTTTTGGTCCATTGCTGTTTCTAATTGGGTCATTTGTTGTGTCCCACGGACCAGGGCAGTGGTTCCTGTGCCCACCCCTGAAGTAACTCCCATTTCTAATAGGATGGCTAAAGTGAGGGATACAGGCTCCCGGCGGAACTGAGTTGTATGTCCCCCCTATTTGATCTTCAAATGAACCTGCGTCATGATAGAGCACTCTGGGAAACATCTGCACCATTACATAATTAATTACATCTGTTGACCATTTTATGAAAACATAAACAATGTTTAAGTATATAGAATTATACTGTTGTAGGGACAGACAAGGCAAGGCATCTAAGATAGCACCGAAGACAGGGAAACAGTCCTATTTGGTTGCAACTGGATTCAGAGGGCATTGTTTCTGCTGTAATCAATTAATCCCCTGAACCCCAAGTTTAGGTAGTTTTAGAATTTTATACTTAACATGTAAGGGAAGGGGCTCAGAAGTTCACAGTCTGCAGAAGTTCACAAAAAGCAGTTTTTGTTTCTGTTTTTTCCTCTGTTCTGGGCAAGTTAACTTTTCAAGGACACCTGGGAGGGGGAGAGCTTTTTCCTCCCTGCCAGCTGTTACCATGGAGTTCAGTTGGTAACTTTTTTATCTTAGAAATGTAGCCATCTCTGTGAAGCCCCAGCTTAAGACCAGAGGCCTTGTTCACATATTTTGTGAAAAACTAGTAAGGGGGTGCTGATTTTTTCCAGCCAGTGCCCAAGTAGAACAGGGCAACATCAAAAGAGGAAATCTATCTACACTGAACTCTTTTATAGGGACTCTTGCTGAAAGTCCTAAAGTCAGCCATGGTGAAAACTTCTGGAAAAGGTCAGTTAAGACTTTTCTTGTGGGCCTGGTACAGAGGGGGAAGACGGGGAAGGCGGAGCTGAGAGCAGCTCCGTGGATAATGGGAAAGGGGTTTGGGATTTTCCTAGTAACAAAAACTTGAGTAGTAGAACAGGTAGAGCAGAGGGGAAGATGGGAGTGAGTATCCCAAAAAGCCTGTGAGGGACTTTAAATGCGGGGTTCCAGGATTGACACTTAATGCCGTCTTACGTAGACAAAGTTTTCCACTTGATATTGGTGTGGAGTTCCTTCGTCCCCAGGTTGGTAGGCAGTGGCCAGCTGTTTCCACAGGTATCGCTGAGTTCTTTTAAGAGCTTTAAGTCTGTCAAGCAAGGGGGTGTGAAAGGAATCGTTAGGTCTTAGAGTTGGGGTTAGGTCCCTTACTGGAGGAGGGGCACCATAGAGAATTTCATAGGGGGTGAGGTTACACAAAGAAACAGAGGGAGTATTTCTTGCATGAAACAGTGCATAAGGCAGGAGCATAGTCCAATCTTTTATGCTGGTCTCTAAGCTTAATTTAGTTAAGGTCTCTTTAATGGTTTTATTTATTTTTTTCTACCTGTCCTGAGCTTTGGGGTCTATAAGCACAATGTAACCTCCAATTAATCCCCAGGGTCCTGGCTAACCCCTGACTTACCTGGGCCATGAACGCCGGTCCATTATCAGACCCTATTACCTTAGGCAGGCCGTATCTTGGAAAAATATCTTTCAGGATCTTTTTAACCACCATTTGCGCCGTTTCTTTTTTTGTGGGGAAGGCTTCAATCCATCCTGAAAATGTATCGTCCTGGAGGAAGCTGCTGCCATCAGTGAACCATAGGATCTCAGGGTGGGGCAGTGGCTGATCCTTTAAATCCTGTCGTATACTGGTTTCTTCTGCCAGTATATGTTGACAGTCATGAGTGACGGGTCCTGATGATTGTTCAGGTAGTAGTGTAGCCGGGTTAAGCGGGGCGGGGGGTCCCAGCTTATTCTGTCCTTGTCGAGCAGCAGGCTCTGATAGTGTGTTATTTTAGAATTTGATAGCCATCTGTCTGGTGGCTGGCGGATGATGCTCTCTAGGGCATGGGGGGCTATAATGGTTAGCTTATGCCCCAGCGTTAACTTTATCAGCATCCTTAATTAGTAGGGCCGCCGCTGCTATAGCTTTTAGGCAATGGGGCCATCCACTAGCCACTGGGTCCCGCTTTTTAGACAAGTAGGCTATAGGCCTTTTTTAGGGTCCTAGAGTCTGAGTGAGCACTCCTCGTGTTATTTTTTTTTTTTCTCTCAATGTAGAGAGTAAAGAGTTTTTTTACATCTGGGAGTGCTAAGGCCGGAGCAGATAGCAGCACCCTTTTGATGTTATCAAAAGTTTGCTGGTGCTCAGGGGTCCATTGGAATTGGGCATCTCCCTTTAACAGCAGGTACAAAGGAGCAGCTAAGGACGCAAACCCAGGTATCCATAACCTGCAAAGCCAGTAGTCCCAAGAAACTCTCTGAGTTGCCTCCTGTTAGATGGGGGTGGTATCTGCACAATGGTATGTTTTCTGGGCTTAGTGAGCCATTGTTTACCACCCCTAAGGGAATAGCCCAGGAAGGTTACTTCTTGCTGGCAAATTTGGGCCTTTTTGGCAGAAGCTCTATACCCGAGTTGAGCAAGCTCGGATAGTAGTGCTTGGGTCCCAGACTCACAGTTTTTTTTTGGTGTCTGCTGCCAGTAGCAGGTCATCCACATATTGAAGTAGGGTGACTTCGGGGTGCGTAGTTCTGAAGTTGTTGAGATCTCTGTTGAGGGCTTCATCAAAGAGAGTGGGGGAGTTTTTGAACCCCTGTGGGAGTTTGGTCCAAGTTAGTTGACCAGATGTTCCGGTTTCTGGGTTTACCCACTCAAAAGCAAACAGCAACTAACTATCTTTATGCAGAGACAAGCAAAAGAAAGCATCTTTTAAGTCCAGAACAGTATACCATTTTCGTTCAGGGTTCAGAGTGCTGAGCAAATTGTACGGATTAGGTACTGTGGGGTGAATGTCCTGCACTCTGTTGTTGATCTCTCTTAGGTCTTGTATGGGGCGATAGTCCCCGGTTCCTGGCTTTTTTACTGGTAGCAGGGGAGTGTTCCAGGCCGATTGACAGGGCCTTAGGACTCCTAAGGCCAGATATTTCTGAATATGGGGCCTTATCCCATCTTTAGCTTCTTTGCTCAGAGGATATTGTTTAATATTAATTGGAGAGGCTGAGGTTTTTAACTCTACCACTATTGGAGGTTGTTTTACGGCTAGGCCTAACCCGGCAGTTTCTGCCCAGGCATCTGGGTAATCTGTTATCCATTTCTGGGATAGCTTGCCTGTTTGATCAGTCATGGGGGCTGTGAAGAGTTGATGTTCATCTTTTACTGACATAGTTAAAGCCATGACTATAGGAGTTTTTACTGAAGGATTTAGAAATTTCATTTGGGGGCCTTTAGGGTTAAAAGCTATTCTGGCCCGGAATTTGGTGAGCAGATCTCTGCCCATCAATGGGGCTGGGCATTCTGGGATCACTAGGAAGGAGTGATGGACTTTTCCTTTTCCCAGGTCCATGGTCCTCTTAGTTGTCCAAGCCCGATATTTACTGCTGTTAGCCCCTTGAACTAGAGACCTTTTAGTTGATAGAGGGCCCAATGGAGCCTTAAGGGCTGAGTATACTGCCCCTGTATCCACTTCAAAGTTTACTGGGGTCCCCTCCCCGACTTTCCTAGTCATCCTCCAGAGTTAGAATGGCTGGCTGGCGTGGCTGTTTCTTTCTAGGGCACTCTTTGGCCCAGTGTCCTTTTTCTCTACAGTCGGCACATTGATCTGAGGCCAGAGGTGGCTTCTGGCGTGGGCCCAGGTATCCCTTTCTGTCTCCCTGTCTCTTAACTTCTGGCCTATTTGTTGTTGTGACCAGGACCTTAGTCAATGTCTTAATCTGTCTTTTGCTTCTCTCATCCTACCTTTGCTCCCTTTCTTTCTCCCTCCTTTGTTCCTTCTCTTCCTCAGTTTCTCTCTTATAGTATACCTTCTCGGCTTCTCTGACTAAATCTCTCAAAGTCGTATCTTGTAATCCATCTAAGCGTTGTAACTTTCTTTTAATATCTAGGGCAGCTTGCCCAATAAAGGCCATCGTGACAGATGCCTTCTGATCCTCTACCTGAGGATCAAAAGGAGTATATCTCCTATATGCCTCCATAATTCTCTCCAGAAACATAGAGGGAGTTTCATTAGGCCCTTGAATAATCTCTCTTACCTTGGCCAAATTAGTTGGCCATCTAGCGGCCATTCCGAGACCCGCTATTAGAGCCCGGCGATAAGTGGACAGATGCTCCCTACCTTCAAAGGTGTTGGGGTCCCAGTTGGGTCGGTTCAAGGGGAAGTCGGCTTCGATTATGTTGGGAAGTTGTGTCGGTTGCCCATCTGGTCCGAGGATATTTTTTTTAGCTTCCAGGAGGATTCTCTCTCGTTCCTCTGTCATGAAGAGAGTGCCTAAGAGTTGTTGGCAGTCATCCCAAGTAGGCTGGTGTGAAAACATCAATGACTCAATCAGACCTGTGAGCCGGGTGGGGTCCTTGGAAAAAGGGGGATTATTATTTTTTCAGTTATATAGATCTGAAGAGGAGAAAGGCCAATACTGGTAGGCTTGTATTTCTTCACCATGGTTATCCTCTATCATTGGCCCGTAAGGGCAGAGGGGAAGTATCACGGGGGCTTCAGAGTTTTTAATCATTCACTGCCGGCGAGTTCCTTTAGCTGGGCCAGCCTCCTCTAGGGGAGGAGGGGCTGTGTGTGCCATGGGGAAGTTATCTGGAGGGCGCTGGGCCGGCTTAACCTCCTCCAATGGTGGAGGGGCTGAGTCAGCAGCAGGGGAATCACTTAGAGGGTGTTGGGGGTTGGGGGATAAGGGCAGGGGATAAGGAGGAGGAGGAGAGTCCAATAGAGTCAAATCTTGAGACTCAGGGAGAACAGAGGGTGGAGGAGGAGCAGAGGGTTTGAGAGATAGAATCGTGGGGGGAGGAGTAGGAGTGGGGACAGGGACAAGAAAAGGCTTCACCCATGGAGGAGGAGATTCACAGAGGTCCTGATAAGTTAAGATATACGGCTGTTGATCTGGATGGCTATGTGGCCCCAGCTGAAAGACAAAGACAAAATTTCTGATTCTTTAAATTACTGGGGAGTAGAAAGATCCTTCTGGGGGCCATCCGACTCCAAAAGTGGGCCATTCTGAGGCACAGAGAGTCTGCCAGGTCTGGCGTTTTACTGAAAAAGAAAGATTCTGAGCCCTTAAGCGGACTTCGGTCCAGTGATCAAGGGTCAGGGACAGAGGCGTGAAATGGTTCTGTCCCATAATGAAAGTTACTTGAACAAAGACAGGGACAATACAAATGAGTGACACAAACACAGACACACAAGTAAACGTGTAACACAAGTTCAGAGGCAAAGATTAAAAACAGACAGTGAATTTAACCTGAGAGAACAAATTGCCGGCAAGACCAGACGTGTTGGCAGCAGAATATACCAGATGAGGGCGCTTCCGTCCCTCTACCAGATGAGGGCGCTTCCGTCCCTCCCAGAGTCCTTCAAGGCGTCCCTTGAAGGACATGGCCTGTGGCTTCTGGACACGTCTGTCCACCACCGCCAGGGGGAGCTCACGCTCTCCTCCGGCAGCCACCCTGCCAACCCAAACCGAAAAACCAGAAAAGCACTGAGAGCTCACGCTCTCCTCCTGAGACCAGAAACAAAACCCTGAGCAATCACAAAGGAAAAACAAGCAGGAGAAAAAGGAGGAAAAAAAGAGGAGGAAGAAGATAAGGCGCCATACTTACCCTGAGAGGAGCCCGTTGGGGATCCCTGGTCCACCGCTGCCAGATCTCATGGAACCTCCAAAATGTAAAGGTCAGGCGAGAGTCGGAGGAAGAGACCACCAAGAGACTATCTCATGCAACGGCAAAGGGTTTACTGACCAGCATGCTGGGGCTCAGAGCTCACTTGAACAGAGCAAAGAGAAAGAGAACGAGAGCCAAGAGCCCTGAGAACAGCTTATGCAGAGCATATATACTTTTCTTGGAGAGGGCAGGGAGAGAAGTTACATTTTGCAGTTTGGCAGTTGGGGACAGCACATTCTGGGAACAAGATTAGCAGACAGTTTCTTAAGATTTCAAAAGCGTTTTGTTGAGCATACAGAAAAACAGAGTGACAAGTACCTGTTTTATTAACCTTTCAGAAGAATCAGCCTTATAGATGAAATCCACAGGTACTTCACTGGAGAGTTCCCTCTTGTCAGGGAGAGGTGGACTTTTTGTTGCATTCAGGCCAGTTGCATTTCGTTGACAAGGTGAGGTCTCGCTCCATTACAGAGTGCAATCTAATGAACTAAAAGTCCCCTGATTCAATAGTAAATCTCACTCCATGACACCAGCACAGACACACCCAGAATCTTATTTCGCCAAATATCTGGGCCTCATAGCCCAGACAAGTTAACATAAAATTAACCACCACAACGTCTTAATCATTCTCAGAATTCAAATGATAATATTGATGAAATGTCACAAAAGAACCATTTTTACCCTTTCCAAAAATAAATTCTTGCTCTTTTTTTATATTTAAATTTATTTTTAGCATATAATAGTTGCCCTTATTAATGGGAGTCAGTGTGATATTTCTATATATGCATACACTCAGCATGATCATATCCAACCTCTATTTACCCACCCTATATCCCTTCTCAACCTCTATTGGTCACTATTCTACATTCAGGTCACCCTTTTTAATATTTCAGATATGAGAGAGAATATATGGGTCTTATCTTTCTGTGTCTGGCCTATTTTGCTTAACATAATGTCCTCCAGTTCTATCAATTTTGCTGTAAATGTCAAGAGCCAATTCTTCTTTGTAGCAGAATAATATTCCCTTGTGTAAATATACTACATTGTCTTTATCTCCTCATCTATTGATAACCACATGTTCTCATTCAATATCTTAGCTACTGTGAATAACACAGCATGGGCATGCAGATATCCCTTTGGTATGCTGATTTCTTTTCCTGTGGATATGTACCCAGAAGGAGGATAGCTGGGTCATAGAGCATATCTAATTTAAGTTTTTTGAGAAAACTTCTGCTCTCTATAATGATCCTACCAATTTAAATTCCCACCAAGAGAGTGTAAGTGTTCTTTTTCTCTCACATCGTCACAAACATTTATTAATTTTAGGGTTTATTGTTAATAATAGACCTTCTAACTGGAGTGATATGGTATCTCATTGTAGTTTTTATCTTGATTTCCCTGATGGCTAATGATATTGAGTGGGTTTTTTTTTTCATGTATTTTTTACTGTTTGTACTTCTTTGAGATATGTCTATTCACAAATCATTTGTCCAATGTTTAATTGGATTGTTTTTAGTTTTTTTGAGGTCATTATACATTCTAGGTATTAACCCTTTGTGAGACACATAGCTGGCAAGTCTTTTTCCCATTCCATGGCTTGTCTCATTCTGTTGACTGTTTCTTTAGCTGTGCAGAAGGTTTTTCAATTTAATATATCAACTTTGTCAATTTTTGCTTTTGTTTCTTGTGTTTTTGTGGTTCTATCCAGAAAATTGTTGCTTGAACCAGTTTTTTATTTCTCCATATTTTCTCCTAGTAGTTTTAGAGTTTTCAGGTTTTACATTTAAGCCTGTGTGCATTTTGAATTTAATTTTGTACATGGAAAGAGGAATCAAGATTCAATCATCTGTATGTGGATATCCATTTTTAGCATCATTTATTGAAGAGGTGGTCCTTTACCAAATGTTTTCTTTTTTCGAAACTTTTTTGGAAACTTTGTTAAGAATCAGCAGATATAGATGCATGGATACATCTATATCTATCTATAAATACACATATATATGTACACACACATACAGAGAGAGAGAGAGAGAGAGAGAAGGAGTGTGTCTCTATTCTGTAGCATTGGTCATTGTATCTATTCTTATGCAAATACTATGCTGTTTTGGTTGCTATGGTACTGTAGTATGTCTTGAAATAAGTTATTGTGATGCTTACAGCCTTTGAGTATTTTTTTTTTCTCAAGATTTCATTAGCTCTTCAGGGTCTTTCGTGCTTCCATATGAATTTTAGAATTTTCTTCTCTAGTTCTGTGAGAAATATCTTTCATATTTTAATGGGAATGGCTTTTAATCTGTAAATTGCTTAAGGTGTTATTGCTGAAGGAATATATGCTTAAGGTATTATTACCAGCACTAATTCTTCCGATCCATGAGCATGGAAAGTTTCTTATTTATTTTGTATCTTCTTCAATTTCCATAATCAGTGTGTGGTAGATGTCTTTTGTTCTTTGCTGTTTTGTTTGCTGTTGTAAAGATTAGTGAATGAGATTGTTTTTATTATTTGGTTCTCAGCACATTCATTATTGGTGTATAAAAATCTC